>NC_056057.1:106997128-107622128 GCF_016772045.2 Ovis aries
GTTCAAAAAAGTGTGGTCCAAGGGGTCCGCTGTGTGTACAATAGCATTCCACACTGTACAGTGAACAGAGGGGTGGTTTGATCAATGCATATGCGCGTGCCCCTGGAACATTCACCTCTAAAGGCAGAACATTTCATCACCAAAACTTCTCTGAGGCCCCATCCCAGGCCTGTCTCCTTCCCTGACAACCAACAGAATGATTTCTGTTACTGACATTTTGTTTTAAAGTCCTCTTTACCCAGAGCTAAATATTTAAGCGATTGCTCCTGGAAAGTATTACGGTTGAAGGAGTTCTTGAAAGCATGTGAGCGCCATATCCATGTCAGGGACTATCCTATCTGGAGATGGGTGGTTTGGAAAATGACCGTCCAAAGGTCTTCCCTGCTGCTACAGGCTTTTAGTTTTTTTAAAAAATTATTTATTCATGTTCATAAATTTCTTTTCTCCTGCACACATTGTCTCAAATGATCTTATGATGTTATTTTGACAGCACGTCCTCATCTCCTAGGATACTACTTTGAGGTCCCACTTGATCTGCACACAGCAAGGCCTCCTGTTCACACACTGGGTGCTGGGATTGAGCAGGCAACCAGCAACAGCTATTTTGTGAGAGATCATTTCATGTCAGGAGAAGGCTTGCCTTTGATTTGACCCCAGCATCCAAGTCACAGGAGCTGAACTGAAAAGTCCCCCTTTCTTAGGGGCCTGGCCTGGGCACTAGTCTCCTGCACTGTGGGTCCCACTGTCTCTTGGACCAGAGACATTCTGAGCACAGGTATGGATCCCGTGGACTTGCCAGGCTCCAATTGAAGGCTTGTTTTTGTGGCTACAACATAGAGCTCCTTGGTTGCTTCTGACCTTAGCTTCAGTGTTTTTGTCTCTGAGGCCCCAGGAACGGTCAGTCACCCAGACCCCAGATGTGCAATCAGGTTCCATGGAAACCAGCTCATCAGGAGGTCACCAGGGTCCTCCACTCACGACCAGGTGCATGATATTCAGGTTCAGAAATTATTGAGAATTTGAAAGCCACAGCAGCAGAGCATGGCAGCTGGTGCAGGGTCCTTCTAAATGTGAGGTTTGTGCGTGTGATACAGTCTAGGGCTCTAGGATATCGGCCACGCTTCACAAGGAAGTACCCCCATGCAATGGATGTCTCAGGTAAAATCAGAGCATTTTTCCTTTACCCCTGGGGTCAGCCATCTCTCCTGACATCCCTCCCCCATCTGTTCTCCTTTGTGCCAACATGTCATCCGTGGTGCTGGGCAACCAGCTTCTCTGCTCAAAGAAAGCTGGGTCACAGGCCTGAGGCGGTTCGGCTTGCGGCTCCCCCACCCCTCAGACTCGAGAAGCACGTGCTCAGGTGGACATGGAGGCTCTCAGCCTGCATTCGACAGGCACCCTGTCAGTTGGTGAATTAATAAGAAAGAGAGCTCGAGGATTCTTCAAGTGTCGATGAGCCTGCCCTAAGATTAGGGAACCAGATCCAGAATCACTGTGGGTGGAAGGACATGAACTGGGCTGTTCTCAATGAAACAAAATAGAAACATGAGGGATTATTTGGGCCACGTGAGTCATAAAGGGCAGCAGGAAGCCCTGAGGATTTTCCCTGAGATTCAAAACTACAGAAATAATAAACTACAGATCAATAAACTGAATATATGTAATAATGAACAGCTATTTCTGGAATAAAGTGCACATAGAGTTGTGAACAGTTTTATGGAAAGTTTACAACAAATGTAAGGTTATGTTCATTGAGCTGAATGGGTCTCCCTGTTGTGAGCTGTTCAGTGCAGTTCAGTCCCACAGTCGTGTCCGATGCTTTGCCACCCCATGGACTGTAGCACATCAGGCTATCCTGTCCATCACCAACTCCCGGAGTTTATTCAAACACATGTCCATCGACTGGGTGATGACATCCACTATCTCCTTCTCTGTTGTCCCCTTCTTCCCTCGTCTACTATCTTGCCCAGCATGTGGGTCTTTTCAATGGATCAGTTCTTTGCACCAGGTGGCCAAAATATTAGAATTTCAGCTTCAGCATCAGTCCTTCCAGTGAATATTCAGGACTGATTTCTTTAGGATGGACTGCTTGGAACTCCTTACAGTCCAAGGGGCTTTCAAGAGTCTTCTTTGACACCACAGTTCAAAAGCATCAATTCTTCGATGCTCAGCTTTATAGTCCAACTCTCAAGTCATACATGGCTATTGGAAAACCATAGCTTTGACAAGATGGACCATTGTTGGCAAAGTAATGTCTCTGCGTTTCAATATGCTGTCTAGGTCGGTCCCATGTGCACAGTTCACTCAGGTTCATTTCTGATTTGAGCCTCTAGGGGAAGGGGCGTGGCCCCTGAGTGACAGGTTGGCTCTGGGGCCTGGCAGTGACAGCGACATCTCAAAAGGACTCCCTGGAGAGACCCTCTCCCTCTCATCCAGCCTCAGCCCAGAGGGCCCTACGCCCACCCCGCCCCTGCCATGAGCCCCTGCCTCCTGGGTTTATGGTCTTCTGTCTCCTGCAGGCTGGTGAGTCCTGGGGAGCAGGGTCCCCTTCGGGGTCCCAGCGCTAAGCTGTCCTCTGTGACTGCAGCATCGGTCCTCCTTCTCCACAGGGGCGGTCCTTGCTGGTGTCACTCAGGACACCAGATTCCAAGTCATGAGGACAGGACAGAATGCGACACTGAAGTGCACTCAGGATCTGGGTCATGACCGCATGTACTGGTACGGGAAAGACCTGGGACACCGGCTGAGGCTGATCCATTTCTCAGATGGCCTTCCCACCACAGAGATAGGAGACGTGCCTGACGGGTACAGAGTCTCCAGATCAAGCAAAGAGAACTTCCCTTTCACGCTGGAGTCCGCCAACCTCTCCAGACATCTGTCTACTTCTGTGCCAGCAGTTACTCCACGGTGCTACATGGCCACCTGCTCTCTGTGCAAAATGACAGGGGGCCCACGTGCAAGCTCCTAGCACTGGGAATCTCACAGTGTTGGGGACCACGGGCCAGCTCTGTGACCCTGGATGTGTGACCTGGACAGGCCTGGATCTGACCCCAGGGAGTCAGAGACACGTGTCCATGATCCGTCTCTGTCTTTCCTCTTCATCCTCCCTGGATGCAGTTTGGAATGCATCCAGTTCTGACTAGTTCTGGCTCTTCTTCATCAGCCTAAGACCTGCAGAAGGGAAGAATATTAGTAAATCTAGACGCTCTTGTCTCCCAGCACCTCATTGCTGTCTGTCTGGAAGTTTCTCCCACAGCCTAGCTCTCAAGTGCTCCCTGCTCTTGCCCTCCAGAGGGGCGGGTCTTTCCTCCTTTACTGCCTTGGCCTCACTCCCCTGCCCTCTCTGCTCCAGACACACTTTTCTCCCCTCTTCTGGGTCATGTGCATTCCTATGACACAGGGAACTTTGTAACCACGTGTAAGCAGTTGTGTTTGAGCAAGCTCTTAGGGTCATCAAAGAGAAAACAACCTCAGTTAATTAGAAAACATCCAAAATCCCTTGGGAGTCCATTCCCAGGAGGAGAGACAGGCTGGATGTGTGTGTTCTCCTTCCCTGCCCCTGTTTCTTAGCATCTCAGTTAACCCGGACCAGGTTTCTACCATTTCCCTCAGAGAAGTCTTCTCAAACTCAAAATACGCCCTCCATGGTATCTTATTATATCAAAATTTTACAAGTTCATAGGAAATAAATAGGTTAATATACATAAAGCCTCTTCATAAAATGCACCCGCTAGAATTTGGTAATGCTTAATTTAAATATGAAATCTGGAAATATATAGATCTGATTAATCAGGAGGAGGGCTGGAATACAGGTGTCCAGGCTGGCTTCAGTTGAGATCATGAGAGCCCTTAATTTCTATTGCCTGTATTACTCCATTTTAGCTAACTGCTGTCATCGGAGTGGTGCAGCAATTGTTTCCTTCTTAGTAGGAATGTCTAATCATACAGTGTGTTACCTCCACAGGCTAAGGCTAGACTTGAAGATCAGCCCTAATTCATCCAGGCTGGGAAGGCAGCAGATAAGAGGTGCGTGTGTGTGTGTGTGTGTGTGTGTGTGAGTAGGGGTTGAAAGTGTGGAGTGTGGGGAATTTGTATTCTTGTTTTGCTGGAAGGCACAGATCCATGAGACCATTGGCCACTAGGAGGCACTGTGGGTCCATGATATGCAGGGTGTGCTGGGAGTGGGTGAGAGTCACCCTGGAGAGGGCAGCTTAGGGGAACCTTGGCTACATGCCTGCATCAGGGAGCAGGCTTGAGCTCCCTGAGTGGTCCAAACACATGGACCCAGCATGGACTCCTCACTACCCAGGGGAGTGGGTACCTACCTGGAGCCTCGGGATGTGCCCAGGGGATCTTCTCCTGGAGCAGCATGGGGAGTGGAGGGTGAGGGATGAGCGTGTCTGGTGAGGGCGGAGTGATGAGCCTCAGGCAGGGACAGGAAGAGAAGAAAAAGCCATGTGATGGGCATATGGGGACCTGGGGACAGTGCTCACCTCACACGCATCCTCACTGAGGGCTGTCAGGACAGGGAAGGGCATAGATGAGCTAGCCTTGGGTCATGCCAAGTGGTCCAGTGGACAAGGGCAGCCTGCAGAGACACAGAGCAGTGACATCATAGGCAAATGCTCCAATCAGGGATCAGGGGGTTACCACTTTACACCCCTCAGGCCAGGAGCCCCGCCCCCAGCCAGCAGCAGTCCTGGGTTCCTGATGTTGCCATGGGCTCCAGGCTCCTCTGCTGTGTGACTCTCCGCCTCCTGGGAGCAGGTGAGTCCTGGACACAGTGCGGGAGCATCTGAGATGTCTTTGCCTCCCTGAATTAGAAGCCTGGTGATGAGGGCTGCAGCAGGAGGCTTCCCTGTGATCTGCCCTCAGCTTCCTTCTGTCTCCTCCCCAACAGGCCTGGTGGATTCTGAAGTCACCCAGACCCCCAAGTACCTGATCAAATCAAGAAAACAACAAGTGACGCTGAGATGTTCCCCTGATACTGGACACCTCTCTGTGTACTGGTACCAACAGGCCCTGGGCCAGAGCCCCCAGTTCCCTGTTCAGTATTATGATGGGGAAATTTATTAAAAAGGAAACATATCAGATCGATTATCAGGAAAACAGTTCTGTGATGCTGGCTCTGAGCTGAACTTGACTTCCTTGGACCTGACAGACTCAGCCGTGTATCTCTGTGCCAGCAGCCAAGACACAGCCCTGCATGATCAGGTGCTTCTGGGAAAAAAACACTCCTGCCCCAGCTCAGGAAGTGGTGCCTGTGTGTCAGCTGGCAGCCTGCCAAGCCCAGTCTCTGGTAGAGCAATAGACTTCCCCAGACATTTACATCTTGGAATGTATTAATGCTCACTAAAGTCATCAAAATAAGTATTATTTTAACTGTTTGTACATCTGAAGAGTCGTGAGTTGCCCAGATCTCATACTTCATGGTGTTACAGCTAGCATTCTGGGGCAAGTTTGTTCTCAACATCCGTGGTCCCTTTGCTCATGGAACCATCTCTGTACAAGCAAATTACGTATATCTGTCGTGTTGTGTGTAACAAGATAGTTTGGGGCTCTATGATATGAACTGTTACTCAGTGAATGACAGCCACACTTCACAGAAGGTATTCTCATGTGAAAATGTCTCAAAAAAACCAGAGCAATTTTCGTTTACCCTGGCGTCTGCACCTCCCTCCATGTCCCTCCTACATCTGTATTCCTTTGTGCCAAAACGTCATCCTGTGCCGGGCACCCAGCTAATCTCCACCTAGAAAGGTGGGTCACCAGCCTGAGGGGGCTCTGCTTGCTCCCTCCCCCCAACACGGGAATCACCGGCTATGTGAACATGAAGGAGCTGTACCTGCATTTGACCGGTGGACCTTCTGTCAGTGAATTGATTAGAAATAGACCAAACAAATACCTCAAACGTTGATGAACCTGCGATGAGGTTGGGAGCAGAAACCTGGAGAAACTTGGTGGGTGGAGGGACAGGTTCAGGACTGCGGTCAATGTTGCGGAAAGGGAGCCTCGAAGTGCTCTTGGGACACAGATCATAAAGGGCAGGCCGAGGTGATAAGGATTCCCCAGGATTCAAAACTGCAGAAATATGTAGATAAATACAAGTGATATACATGTTAATGAAGACTTATCTCTGGACTAGAACATACAAATCGTTTAATCACTTTAATATTTACGGAAAAAATCATTAATATTTACAGAAAGGTTACAGCACCCTATGAGGCTTGTGTCTGTTGATCGGGATGGTGGTCTGTGTTGTGAACTGTTCACTGAGGTTCATTTCTGATTTGAGCCTCTGGGAGAAGGGGCCTGGGCCCTGCGTGACAGGTTGGCTCCGGGGCCTGGCAGGGACAGTGACATCTCAGAAGGACTCCCTGGAGAGACCCTCTCCCTCTCATCCACACTCAGCTCAGAGGGCCCTCCGCCCGCCCCACCCCCGCCATGAGCCCCTGCCTCCTGGGCTGTGTGGTCTTCTGTCTCCTGCAGGCAGGTGAGTCCTGGGGGGCAGGGTGCTCTTCAGGGTGCCAGCACTAAGCCTCTGCGCTGTGACTGCAGCATCGGTCCTCCTTCTCCACAGGGGTCGTCCATGCTGGTGTCATTCAGGACCCCAGATTCCAGGTCGTGAGGACAGGACAGAGGGTGACAGTGACATGTACTCAGGATCTGGATCATAACTCTATGTACTGGTACCGACAAGACCTGGGACCCGGGCTGAGGCTGATCCATTACTCAGCTGGGCCTCCCACCACGGAGAAAGGAGATGTGCCCGACGGGTACAGAGTCTCCAGACCAAGCAGAGAGAACATCCCTCTTACGCTGGAGTCCGCCAGTCACTCCCAGACATCCGTGTACTTCTGTGCCAGCAGTTACTCCATGGCGCTGCACGGCCACCTCCTCTCTGTGGAAAAAGACGGATGAGGGCCCCGTGCAGGCTCCCAGCACCGGGAGCCTCAGGGCTTTGCAGACCACGTGCCTGCAGTGTGACCCTGATATGTGGACTCGGTTGGCCTGAGCCTCACTCCTAGGCCTCGAGGCCATGTGTCCTCCATTGATCTCTGTCTTTCCTCTGCATCCTCCCTGTGAACTAGGAAGATGCTTCCCCAGCTCTGACTCCTACTCATCACCTGAGCCTCAGACCTGGGAGGAAGGTTGTTGGTAAATTAGATGGATTTAGACACTCTTGTCTCACCTTGGGCAGCTCATTTTGTCTTTCTGGAAATTTCTCCCCCAGCCTGGCTCTCACCTGGTCTCTGCTCTTGTCCACCTTTCCCAGGTGGGCAGGACATTCCTCTCCCCACCTCCCTGCATCAGCTCCCTGGCCCTCTCTACCACAGGCACAAGCTCCTCCCTTATCTGGCTCAGGTCCCTTCCCAGGTCACAGGGAGGCTTTTAAAGTGGCCACTCCATGTGGTCTGTTTTGAGCAAGATGTATGGAGTCATTGAAGAGAAACAAACTTTAGTTAATTATAAATCATCCAAAAACTCACGTGAGCCCATCTGAAGCAGGACAGATTGTCTTTGTGTGTTCTCCACCCTCCTGCCCTTCAGCATCCCTAGCATGTCCCCTAACCTATGCCAGGTTGGCACCACCTGGCTCCCTCTTCAAAATCTTCTCACAGTCAAAATATATCCTGCATCACCCCCATTATATCATGCTTTTATAACTGCAGAAATAATTGAGTTCACATTTATAAAATTTCATTATAAAATGAGCATATTATCTAGAATTTGATACTGCTTAATTTAAAGAGGAAATCTGAAAATATATGCCTCTGATTAATGAGAAGTAGTTATGACTACATGTTTGCAGGCAGATTCACTTGAGATCCTCTGAGCATTTATTTTATCACATATATTTCCATCTGTAACTAACTACCATCTTGTAGTGGTGGAGAAATTATTTCCTTCTCAGGAAAACGGTCAGATCATACAGTCTTCTACCTCCAGAGGCTAAGAGTGGATTTGAAGATCAACCTTAATCAGCTAGGCTAGGAAGGCAATATAACAGATCTGTGTGTGTGTGTGTGTGTGTGTGTGCATATAGGGTGTGGGATTTCTGAAACCTTGCTTCAATCAGAGGCTGCAAATCCATGAGACCATAGACCTTTGGCCACGAGGAGGCACTGTGTTTCCATGGTAAGCAGGCTGCCCTGGGAGGGGGTGAGAGTCGCCCTGGGGAGGGCAGCTTAAGGGAACCTTGGCTACATGCCTGCACCTGGGAGCAGGTTTGAGTTCTCTAAGTGGTCCTGGGACACATGGACCCAGCACAGACTCCTCTCTGCTCAGTGAAGTGGGGCCGCGCCTGGAGCTTCAGGATGTGCCCAGGGGGCTGTCTGTGGAGCAGCATGGGAAGGGGAGGGTGAGAAGTTGGTGCATCTGGTGAGGGCTGGGAGATGAGTGTCAGGCAGGGTCAGACAGAGCAGAACAAGAGTGTGTGGACACATGGGGCCAGGGGACGAAGCTCACCTCACACCCATCCTTGCTGAGGGCTGTCAGGACAGGGAATGGCATAGAGGCGCCAGCCCTGGGTCCTGCCAAGGGGTCCAGGGGACAAGGGCAGCCTACTCAGACACAGAGCAGTGACATCATAGGCAAATGCTCCAATCAGGGAAGCAGGAGAGTCAGCACTTACCTCCTCACCCTGGGAGCCCCGCCCCCAGCCAGCAGCAGTCCTGGGTTCCTGATGCTGCCATGGGCTCCAGGCTCCTCTGCTGCGTGACTCTCTGTCTCCTGGGAACAGGTGAGGCCTGGACACAGTGTGGAAGCATCTGAGATGTCTTTGCCTCCCTGAGATAGAGGTGAAGAGGACTGCAGGAGTAGGCTTCCCTGTGCTCTGCCCTCAGCTTCCTTCTGTCCCCTTCCCAACAGGCCTGGTGGATTCTGGGGTCACCCAGATGCCCAAATACCTGATCAGATCAAGGAAACAGCAAGGGATTCTGAGATGTTCCCTTGAGTCTGGACACCGCTATGTATCCTGGTACCAACAGGCCCTGGGCCAGAGCCCCCAGTTCCTTGTTCAGTATTTCAATAGGGAAGTGAATGAGAAAGGAAACATGCCAGATTGATTCTCAGGTGAACAGTTCAGTGATTCTTGCTCTCAGATGAACCTGAGCTCCTTGGAGCTGACAGACTCAGCCGTGTATCTCTGTGCCAGCGGCCAAGACACAGCCCTGCATGATCAGGTGCCTCTGGGACAAAAACACTCCTGCCCCAGCTCAGGAAGTGGTTTTAGGGTGTGGACTGCCAGCCAGAGAGACCCAGGCACTGGTAGAGTGGACAGCATTTCCCAGACATTCTTTCTGATATGTTTTAATGCTCACAAAGATTTTGCAAGATAAGTCTTATTTTTCCTGCTTATTTATCTTAGGGGAAGTGACCTGTCCAGATCTCATATTACTTAACTGTTAGAGTAAGGAATCCTACTCGAGTCTGACCTTATCACTGGTGGTCCTCACCACCCCCTCAACTGACCCTTGCAGGAATGATGCGTCATCCAGACCTGTGATGTGTGGTGGTGCTCCGGGGAAACCAACACATCAGGAGGTCACCACAGGTCCACAGTCACGTAAACAGGAATAGCTACATAATTTTTAGGGTCCCTGCTTACAAATACCACTGAGAATCTGCAGAGAGCAGAGCACTGCAGCATGTGTGAGGCCTGCTATGTGTGGAATGATACACAACAAGATAAGAGTTTGAGGAGTTCTATGATATTGTTACTCAGTTAATGCAATCCCCACTTCACAAGGAGGCATTCCCATGGAATGGATTCTCACGTATAATCAGAGCACTTTTCGTTTAACCTGGAGCCTCCACCTCTCCCTGCATCCCTCCCACATATACGTTCCTGTGTCATCTGCTTGTGTGTGTGAGTGTTTAGTCACTTCAGTCGTGTTTGACTCTTTGTGACCCATGGATGTAGCCAGTCAGGCTCCTCTGTCCATGGGATTCTCCAGGCAAGAATGGTGGAGTGGGTAGCCATGTCCTCCTCCAGGGGATCCTCCCAACCCAGGGATCAAAACTGGGTGTCTTATGTCTCCTGCATTGGCAGGCAGGTTCCTTGCCACTCTCACAATCTGAGAGAAGCCCAGGTCACCCATGGTGCTGGGCAACTGGCTTCTCTCCGCAAAGAAAGGCGAGCCCCAAGCTTGAGCTGGTTCTGCTTGCTGCTCCCCCTCCCACTTCAGACACTGCAAGCACTGCGTGCAGTGAACAGGATGGGAATGTAGACGCGTCTGGCAGGTGACCCAGCTGTTGGTATAAGTGATAAGAAATAGAGCCAAGGGTTCCTCTCGTTTGGGTAAGTCTGACCTGCGGGTTGGGGAACCAGATGCCAAAGAATCATTGCAGGTAGAAGGACCCCAACAGGACCGTGGTTAATTAACGAAAGTAGAAACGGACACTTTCCCAGGTGGCGGTAGTGGTAAAGACCCCAAGGGCCACTGCAGAGATGTAAGAGATTTGGGTTCGACCCCTGAGTTTGGAAGAGCCCCTGGAGGAGGAAATGACAACCCATTGCAGGATTCTTGCGTGGAGAATCCCACAGACAGAGGGGCCTGGTGGGCTACAGTCCACAGGTTGCAAAGAGCCAGACACGGCTGAGCAACTAACACTAACACTTAGACACTTCAAGGCATATTTGTGATTCATGAGCCATAAAGCGCAGCAGGAAGCCCAGAAGACTTCCGTGAGGTTCAACATTCCAGAAATATGCAGGAAAATGTGACATATGTGAGAATGAAGAGTTATCTCTAGAAAAAGTACGTAAGTTGCAAACTGTTTACAGAAATATTACAACAACTTGTGAGGCTGATGCCCATTGAGCCGGACAGAACCCCTGTTTTGAACTGTTCACTCAGGTTCATGTCTGATTTGAGCCTCTGGGGAAGGAGTGTGGCCCCCTGAGTAACAGGTTGGCTCTGGGGCCTGGCAGGGACAGTGACATCTCAGAAGGACTCCCTGGAGAGCCCCTCTCCCTCTCATCCACACTCACCCAGAGAGCCCTCTTCCCGCCCCGCCCCCGCCATGAGCCCCTGCCTCCTGGGCTGTGTGGTCTTCTGTCTCCTGCAGGCAGGTGAGTCCTGGGGGCGGGGTCATCTTGGGGGTGCCAGCACTAAGCCTGTCTGCTGTGACTGCAGCATCGGCCCTGCTTCTCCACAGGGGCGGTCCATGCTGGTGTCACTCAGGACCTCAGATTCCAGGTCATGAGGACAGGACAGAACGTGACACTGACATGTACTCAGGACTTTACGGGCGGCTCAGATGATAAAGCATCTGCCTACAATGGGGGAGACCCGGGTTCAGTCCCTGGGTCAGGAAGATCCTCTGGAGAAGTAAATGGCAGACCACTCCAGTACGCTTGACTGGAAAATCCCATGAACGGAGGAGTGTGGTAGTCTAGTCCATGAGGTCACAAAGAGTCAGACACCACTGGCGACTTCGTTCTGGGCCATAGCTATATGTACTGGTACCAACAAGACCTGGGACCCGGGCTGAGGCTGATCCATTACTCAGCTGGGCCTCCCACCACGGAGAAAGGAGATGTGCCCAACGGGTACAGTGTCTCCAAATCAAGCACAGGGAACTTCCCTCTCAGGCTGGAGTCGGCCAGCCACTCCCAGACATCTGTGTACTTCTGTGCCAGCAGTTACTCCATGGCGCTGCACGGCCACCTCCTCTCTGGGCAATGAGACAGATGAGGGCCCCGCGCAGGCTCCCAGCATCAGAAGCCTCAGAGTTTGCAGACCACGTGCCTGCAGTGTGACCGTGGGTGTGTGGACTTGGTTGGCCTGAGCTTCAGTCCTGGGCCTCAGGGCCATGTGTCCTCCATTGATCTCTGTCTTTCCTCTGCATCCTCCCTGTGAACCAGGAAGATGCTTCTCCAGCTCTGACTCCTACTCATCACCTGAGCCTGAGACCTAGGAGGAAAGTTTGTTGGTAAATTAGATACATCTAGACACTCTTGTCTCACCTCAGGCAGCTCATTTCTGTCTTTCTGGAAGGTTCTCCCCCAGCCTGGCTCTCACCTGGGCTCTGCTCTTGTCCAGCTTTCCCAGGCGGGCAGGATATTCCTCTCCCACCTCCCTGCATCAGCTCCCTGGCCCTCTCTACCACAGCCACAAGCTCCTCCCTCATCTGGCTCAGGTCCCTTCCCAAGTCCCAGGGAGGCTTTTAAAGTGGCCACTCCATGTGGTCTGTTTTAAGCCAGATGTATGGAGTCATCAACGAGAAGCAAACTTGAGTTAATTATAAATCAACCAAAAACTCACGTGAGCCCATCTGAAGGAGGAAAGACTGTCTTTGTGTGTTCTCGACACACAACCCCCTGCCCCCCAACATCCTTAGCATCTCACCTAACCTATGCCAGGTTGGTATCACCTAGCACCTTTATCAAAATCTTCTGAAAGTCAAAATATATCCTACATTGCCCCCATTATATCATGATTTTAGAAGTGCAAAATAATTGAGTCCAGATTTATAAAACTTCTTTATAAAAAGTATTATCTAGAATTTGATAATGCTCATTTTAAATAAGAACTCTGAAAATATATGCCTCAGATTAATGAGAAGTAGTTTTAAATACATGTTTGCAGGCTAATTCACTTGAGATCTCTGAGTATTTATTTTATGATCATGTATTTCCATCTATAGCTAACTGCCATCATTGTAGCAGTGAAGGAACTATTTCCTTTTTAGTAAAACGGAAATATCTGACAGTCTTCTACCTCCAGAGGCTAAGAGTGGATTGAAGATAAACCCTAATCAGCCAGGCTAGGAAGGCAGTAGAACAGGTATACGTGTGTGTGTGTGTGTGTGTGTGTGTGTTATTGTGTGTGGGTGTGTATGTATTCCGGGTGTGGGGTTTGTATACCCTTGTTTAAACAGAGGCTACCAATCCATGAGACCGTGGACCTTCAACCATGAGGAGGCACTGTGTTTCCACTATAAGCAGGGTGCCCTGGGAGGGGTTGAAGGTCACCCTGGAGAAGGAAGCTTAAGGGAACCTTGGCTACATGTTTGCATCTGGGATCGGGTTTGAGTTCCTTGAGTGGTCCTGGGGCACACAGAGCCAGCACAGACTCCTCACTGCCTAGGGGAGTGAGTACCTACCTGGAGCTTCAGGATGTGCCCAGGGGGCTGTCTCCTGGAGCAGCATGGGGAGGGAATGTGAGACGTTTGATATCTGGTGAGGGCTGGGTGATGAGTGTCTGGCAGGGTCAGACAGAGCAGAACAAGGCACGTCGTGGGCACATGGACCAGGAGATGAAACTCACCTCACACCCACCCTTTGCTGAGGGCTGTCAGAACAGGGAAGGGCATAGAGGAGCCAGCCCTGGGTCCTGCCAAGCAGTCCAGGGGACAAGGGCAGCCTGGAGAGACCCAGAGCAGTGATGTCATAGGCAAATGCTCCAACCAGGGAAAAGGAGAGTCAACACTCTACACCACTCACCCCAGGAGCCCCGGCCCCAGCCAGCAGCAGTCCTGGGTTCCTGATGCTGCCATGGGCTCCAGGCTCCTCTGCTGTGTGACTCTCTGCCTCCTGGGAGCAGGTGAGTCCTGGACACAGGGTGGGAGCTTCTGAGATGTCTTTTCCTCTCTGAGATACAAGCCTGCTAATGAGGGCTGCAGCAGGAGGCTTCCCTGTGCTCTGCCCTCAGCTTCCTTCTGTCTGCTCCCCAACAGGCCTGGTGGAGTCTGAAGTCACCCAGACCCCCAAATACCTGATCAAATCAAGAAAGGAGCGAGTGACGCTGAGATGTTCTCCTAAATCTGGACACCGCTCTGTGTACTGGTATCAGCAGGCCCTGGGCCAGGGCCCCCAGTTCCTCGTTCAGTATTACAGTCAGCGAGTGAGTGGAGAAGCACAGCTCCCGGATCGATTCTCAGGAAAACAGTTTAGTGACTTTCACTCTGAGCTGAACTTGACTTCCTTGGAGCTGACAGACTCAGCCGTGTATCTCTGTGCCAGCAGCCAAGACACAGCCCTGCATGATCAGGTGCCTCTGGGACAAAAACACCCCCGCAGCTCAGGAAGTGGTGCCCAGTGTGTCAGCTGCCAGCCTGCCAAGCCCAGTGTCTGGTAGAGCAAGAGACTTTCCCAGACATTTCCTTCTTGGTACGTCTTAATGCTCACAAAGGTCATCAAAATAAATATTACATTTACTGTTTGTACCTCTCTGGGGTTGTGAGTTGCCCAGATCTCATAGTTCATAACTGTTATAGCTAGGATTTCAGCTCAAGTCTGCTCTCAACGTCCGTGGTACCTTTGCTCATGGAACTGTCTCTGTACAGAGCAAATTACATACACGTGTTGTGTTGTGCGTAACAAGATACAATTTGGGGCTCTATGATATGAATTGCTACTCATTGAATGGCAGCCACACTTCACAAGGAAGTATTCCCATGGGAGGGTGTCTCAAATAAAAACAGCGATTTTCATTACCTTGGAGTCTGCACCTCCTTCCATGTCCCTCGTAAGTCTGTATTCCTTTGTGCCAATACATCATCCTGTGCTGGGCACCCAGCTTATCTCTACCCAGAAACGTGGGTCACCAGCCTGAGGGGCCTCTGCTTGCTCCCTTTCCAACAACACAGGAATCATGGGCTTCTGTGAACATGAGGAGCTGTACCTGCGTTTGACTGGTAGACTGTTTGTCAGTGAGTTGCTTAGACACAGACCAAAGAATTCCTCAAATGTTGATGAGCCTCCGATGAGGTTGGGAGCAGACACCTGGAGAAACAGGGTAGGTAGAGGGACAGGCTCAGAACTGCGGGCAATGTTGTGGAAATGGAGCCTTGAAGTGCTCTTGGGACACATATCATAAAGGTCAGGACAACGTGAGAAGGATTCCCCAGGATTCAAAACTGGGGAAATGTGTAGATAGATACAAGTAATATGCATGTTAATGAAGAATTATCTCTGGACTAAAACATACAGAACATTTAATCAGTTTAACATTTACAGAAAGGTTACAACATGTCAGGCTTATGTCCCTTGTGCTGGAGAGGTCTCTGGGTTGTGAACATTTCACCCAGGTTCATTTCTGATTTGAGCCTCTGGGGAAGGGATGTGGCCCCTGAGTGACAGGTTGGCTCTGGGGCCTGGCAGGGACAGTGACATCTCAGAAGGACTCCCTGGAGAGCCCCTCTCCCTCTCATCCACACTCAGCCCAGAGGGCCCTCCGCCCGACCCGACCCCGCCATGAGCCCCTGCTTCCTGGGCTCTGTGGTCTTCTGTCTTTTGTCTGCAAGGAGGTGAGTCCTGGGGGGCAGGGTCCCCTCGGGGGTGCCAGCACCAAGCATGTCTGCTGTGACTGCAGCATTGGTTCTCCTTCTCCACAGGGCCGGTCCATGTGGAGCTGGACCACATGGTGTCACTCAGGACCCCAGATTCCAGGATGTGAGAAGAGGACAGAGGACGACAATGAGATGTACTCAGGATCTGGGCCATAACTCTATGTACTGGTACCGACAAGACCTGGGACACGGGCTGAGGCTGATCCACTACTCAGCTGGGCCTCCCACCACGGAGAAAGGAGACGTGCCCGATGGGTACAGAGTCTCCAGACCAAGCACAGAAACCTTCCTTCTCACTCTGGAGTCTGCCAGCCATTCCCAGACATCTGTGTACTCTGCGCCAGCGGTTACTGCACGGAACTGCACAGTCCCCTCAGTCAGTGCAAACACATAAGGGAAGGCTTGCAGCCTGGAAGTAGGTGAGCCCCTTGCAGGCTTCTCACACCAGGAACCCGGAACCCAGGGCCACATTCCTGCAGTGTGACACTGAGTGTGCTGTCTCATATCACGCCCAGCACATCTACGTTAAATGTAGTGGACGCGTGGTTATTTTAATTCAAAGTTTTATAACTTTAAAAATAAATGGGTTAATATATATATAATCTCTGTATATAAATCCATTACCTAGAATTGGTAATACTTAATTTATATAGAAAATCTAGAAATATGTGGATATGATGAATCCGAGGGAATGAGGAATGCAGTGTCCCAGGCTGTATTCGCCTGAGCTCAGCAGAGTGTCTATGAAGGTCTCTGTGATTCCACCCTAGCATACTACTGTCAGCGCAATTATGTTCTTCTTATGGAAATGCTGGTTTCTACAGTCTTTTACCTCCAGAGGCTAAGAGGGAATTTGAAGACCAATCTTAAGGCAGCCAGTTTGGGAAGACAGTAGAACAAGTGTGTGTGTGTGTGTGTGTGTGTGTGTGTGTGTGTGTACAGGGTATTGACATTTCTGCTTTAGACAGAAGGCACAGATCCAAGAGACTGTGGACCGTTGGCCACTAGGAGGCACTGTGGGCCCACGGTAAGCAGGGGGTCCTGGGAGGGGTGGAGAGTCACCTGGGGAGGGCAGCTTTAAGGAACCTTGGCTACATGCCTGCATCAGGAAGCAGGTTTGAGTTCCTGAGGTTCCAGGACCCATGGAACCAGTACAGACTCCTCACTGCCCAGGAAAGTGGGGATGTGCCTGGATCCTCAGGAAGTGCCCAGGAGATGGTCTCCAGGAGCTGCAAGGGAAGTGGAGGTGAAGGGGTTGGGGTGGGTGGTGAGGGCTGGGTGGTTGGCAGCTGGTGGCCTGGTGATTGCCAGTCAGGTGAGTGCCTGGCTGCGTGTCGGGCAGGGGCAGGCAGAGGACAACAAGGTATGCTGTGGGCATTGGGCACATGGGGATGGTGAACCCTTCACACCCACCCCTTGCTCAGGGGCTGTGAAGGGCAGGAAGGGCATAGAGGGCTCACCTTTGGTGCTGGCAAGGAATGAAGTGGACAGGGCAGCCTGCAGAGGCACAGAGCAGTGACGTCATAGGCAAATGCTCCAGTCAGGGAACAGAAGGGTCAGCACTCTACACCACTCACCCAGGAGTCCCTCCCCAGCCAGCAGCAGTCCTGGGTTCCTGGTGTTGCCATGAGCCCCAGGCTCCTCTGCTGTGTGACTCTCCGCCTCCTGGGAGCAGGTGAGTCCTGGACACAGTGTGGGAGCTTCTGAGATGTCTTTGCCTCCCTGAGATAGAAGCCTGGCGATGAGGGCTGCAGCAGGAGGCTTCCCTGTGCTCTGCCTTCAGCTTCCTTGTCTCCTCCCAAAAGGCCTGGTGGATTCTGAAATCACCCAGACCCCAAATACCTGATCAAATCAAGAAAGCAGCAGCTGACGCTGAGATGTTCCCCTGAGTCTGGACACTGCTCTGTGTACTGGTACCAACAGGCCCTGGGCCAGGGCCCCCAATTCCTTGTTCAGGATTTCAACAGAATGTGAGAGGAGAAGCTAACCTATCAGGGTGATTATCAGCTCAACAGCTCAGTGACACTCGCTCTGAACTGAGCTTGACTCCTTGGAGCTGAAAGACTCAGCCGTGCATCTCTGTGCCAGCAGCCAAGACACAGCCCTGCATGATCAGGTGCCTCTGGGACAGAAACACTCTTGCTGCAGCTCAGGAAGTGATGTGAGGGTATCAGCTGCCAGCCAGCCAGGCCCAAGTCCTGGTAGAGCAGACAGCCTTTCCCAGACATTCACGTCTTGATAATGTTTTAATGCTCCCAAAGATCATGCAAATAAGTATTATTTTAACTCTTTACCCATCTGGGTGGGGGGGTGGCTTGCCCAGATCTCATATTTCATAAATATCAGGACAAGGAATCAGACTCACGTCTGTCCTTGTCACTGTGGTCTTCTCCCGCATTGAGTATTTCTCCCATAGAACAAATTTATATATCTGTGTTTTATATATATATATATTCTAGGGGATAATATCTTTTAAAGGAGTTGACTCACATAGTTGTTAGTAGTGATGAGTCCAAGGTCTAGAAGCTGTGCTCATGTTGTTAGAGACCTAAGAAGAGCTGATGTTCAAGTTCAAAGGCTGTTGGCAGGAAGAAGTGATCATCTAGTGAAGGCCATCAGCTGGGTACTTCTCTCCTACCTAGGAGAGGTTTAGGGTTTTTGTTCTATTCATTTCTTCCTCCCATTGGATGAGTCCTACTACATTATGGATGTTCATCTGCCTTACTAATAAAGATTTTCAACTAATCTGATTTTAAAATCTATTGATAACTTTTCACATATTTATCTCTCACCAAGACATCCTCACAGGGACATTCAGAACAATATTGAACTAAATATCTGTGGCCTAGTGAAGGTGACACATTAAATTAGTCATCCCAACAACTTCCACACTTGCCTAGGAATTTAGTAAGCATGAAGTCCCTGGCACATAACAGGACTCTGGATTTCTTGATTCTCTTTGCTAATCTCTGACAGCCTCTTCCACCATTTCTTAGGTGCAAATGTAGAGATGGACACATTTTGCCTGCAGCTGAGGCCTTTAAAAATCTCAGGGGTGAAAATATTTCTGCCTGTTGATTTAGTGCACGAAATGAGCCAGAGCATGAAACATACATCCCTCCTCAGGCATGTTAAAATCAACTTTACTGATGCATAGATTGTAGTTGACTCTTCACCAATGTGCTGTTTAGGAGCACTGAGTAACCCCCCAACTCTACAGTTAGAAATCTGCATATAACTTCACATACTAAGGAATGAAGAATTATCTCTGGAAAACAACGCACTTAAAGTTGTAAACTGTTTATAGAAAAGACACAACTCATAAGCCTCAAGTCCATTGATCTGGATGGGTTGTTTCTGATTTGAACTGTTCACTCAGGATCATTTCAAATTTGAGCATCTGGGGGAAGGGGCATGCCCCCCTCAGTGGCAGGTTGGCTCTGGGGCCTGGCAGGGACAGTGACATCTCAGAAGGACTCCCTGGAGAGCCCCTCTCCCTCTCATCCACACTCAGCCCAGAGGGCCCTCCGCCTCCCCGCCCTCGCCATGAGCCCCTGCCTCCTGGGCTGTGTGGTCTTCTGTCTCCTGCAGGCAGGTGAGTCCTGGGGGGCAGGGTCCCCTTCGGGGTCCAAGCACTAAGCCTCTGCGCTGTGACTGCAGCATCGGTCCTCCTTCCACAGGGGTGGTCCATGCTGGTGTCACTCAGGACCCCAGATTCCAGGTCGTGAGGACAGGACAGAGGATGACACTGAGATGCACTCAGGATCTGAGCCACGATTATATGTACTGGTACCGACAAGACCTGGGACACGGGCTGAGGCTGATCCATTACTCAGCTGCTGCTCCCAACACGGAGAAAGGAGACGTGCCCGAGGGCTACAGCGTCTCCAGACCAACCACAGAGGACTTCCCTCTCACGCTGAAGTCTGCCAACCGCTCCCAGACATCTGTGTACTTCTGTGCCAGCAGTTACTCCAGGGTGCTGCACAGCCACCTCCTTTCTGTGCAAAAAAGGAGATGAGAGCCCTGCAGCCAGGAACTTGGGGAGCCCCTTGCAGGCTCCTAGCACCTGCAGACTCGGAGCCCACGGACACATAGCAGCGTAGCCAGCGATGTTTGATCTTCCTGGCACGGACCTGGCAGCAGGGCCTCATGGACATGTGTCCACCCTCACTCTCTGCCTTGTCACTGCAGCTGCCACGTGACCCTAAAGATGCTACCCAGCTCTGACTCCTAGTCATCAGTCTGAACATGAGGCCTCCAGGAGGGAAGGTTTCTGGGAAATCAGATACATCTAGACCCTCTTGTCTCTCCCCGGGCACCACATGTCTGTCACTATGGAAGGTTCTCCCCCAGGCTGGCCCATGTATCGTCTCTGCTCTTGTCCAACTTCCCAGATGTGGAGCCTCACTCTCCCACATTCCTGGCCCTCGTTCCCACCCTTCTCTACTTCAGCCTTGCTGCTCCTCCTTCAACCGGGTCATGTCCTTGCCCATCACCCAGGGAACCTTGTAATGATCCCTAAGTGGGCGTGTTTGAGTGTGCTCTCTGGGGTCCTCAAAGAGAATGCAACCTCAGTTAATTATTAATCATCCAAAATGCCTTGGTCGTCCCTGAGGAGGAGAGACAAGCTGTGTGCATATGTATTTTCCACCATTGCCAGTTTTTAGTATGTAAATAGCCTAGAACCTGATGCTGGGAAAGACTGAAAGCAAGAGGAGAAGGATGTGGCAGAGCAAGAGGTGGTTCATTCAACAGACAGGAATTTGAGCAAACTCCGAGAGACGGTGAAGAATAGGGGAGCCTGGTACACTGCAATGCATGGGGTTTCAATGAGTTGGACTTGAGTTAGCAGCTGAACAACAACACCACCAGCAACAAAAACTAACCCGAGTTTATAGCATTTCCCTCATCACAATCTTCTAAAGTCAAAGTATTAAATATTTCCTGCATGAACTCATATCTTTTATCTTGAAATAAAAATCATAATCAGCTATGGCTGGCTGGTGTGTGTGTTTCCAATCGTGTGTGTGTTCTTTAGAAAAACACAGCAAGTGAAAACAAAGTGTAATCGGCAAACAGTGAACTATTTTCCAATATGAACACATCCATGACTCTTAAATCTGGGCAGACAACCTTGGTTTCCACGCATAGACCACATGGGGATGCTGTGGAACTGCCATACTCCAGAAGTTTCTGGGGCAGAGCAAGGGGACAGTGCTAGTGCTTGGGACGAGGAGGCTTAAGAGAAAGCTTTATTTGCTGTTTTTATCTCTAGAAGCCTTAACAGCACAGACACTAATTTGTAGGCTTGCTGTCCCCCCTGGGAGCCATGTACTTCAACTATGCAGAGCTGAGGGAGTCTCTGAGGTTGCAGCAAAAGTGAAGGGCATGGAGCTGGGAGGGGGCAGATAAGAGCAACAGAAAAGAGCAACACCTGCCTGAAGAGAAAAGGGAAGGAGCCCTGGGGAAGGGCATCTGGCATAAAGCCACCCTTGCCTAGACTAGCAGTCCAGCTCACAGGTCATCTAAGAGACTCTGCAGGACAGAGCAGGGTTCCTGGATCAGTTGAGCTGGAAAGGAGGGGCCAAGCTCATGAGAACCAGCAGAGACAATGACATCAGAGCAGTGACGTCACTGCCTCACCTCCAGTCAGAGGAAGGAGGCCCAGAACCCCAGCTCTCAGAGAGCAGAGCTCTGAGCAAGGAGACGCCTGCCCGCTCTGCCCCTCCTGCCATGGGCTGTGGCCCCGTCTGCTGTGTGGCTCTGTGTCTCCTGGCAGCAGGTGGGGCCTTGGCACAGGGGGAACCCGTGTTCCTAGCCTGACTCTGCCTGAATCCAAGGCATCATCGGGTTCTCTCCCACGTTCTTTCTCAGCCCCAGTCTTCTTCCCCCACAGGCCTTGTGGATTCTGGAGTCACCCAAACCCCAAGATACCTGATTAAAGCAAGAGGACAGCGAGGGACCCTGGGATGTTCCCCTGTCTCTGGACACCTCTCTGTGTACTGGTACCAACAGGCCCTGGGCCAGGGCCCCCAGTTCCTCGTTCAGTATTACAGACAGAACATGTATGGAGAAGCACAGCTTCCGGATCGATTCTCAGGAGAGCAGTTCAGTGACTCTAGCTCTGAGCTGAACTTGACTTCCTTGGAGCTGACGGACTCAGCCGTGTATCTCTGCGCCAGCAGCCAAGACACAGCCCTGCATGATCAGGGGCCTCTGGGACAAAAACACTCCTGCCCCAGCTCAGGAAGTGGCTGAGAGGGTGACTGCCTGCCTGTCAGGCCTACGTAGATCCGGTAGACTCTCCCAGACGTTCTTCCTCTGCTGTGTTTTAATCCTTCCAAAGATCATGCTAGGTAAGTATTATTTTACCTGCTTATACATCTGAGGGGAACTGACTGTCCACATCTTATATGCCATTACTTTCAGAGCAAGGAATGTGATTCAAGCCTGTTCTCGTTACTTGTGGTCTTTGTCCCCATAAAACTGTCCCCCACATAGAATAAATAATACACATAAACACACACACACACATATACACACACATACACACACATACTCACATACATGTTTTAAAGCAATTGGCTCACATAGTTGTTAAGGCTGGTAAGTCCAAAAGCTGCAGGCGGGTCTGGTGCTACTAGAGAGTGAGGGGGAGCTGATGTTTAAGTGGGATCTAATTAAAATTAAAAGCTTCTGTGCAACAAAGGAAAATATAAGCAAGGTGAAAAGACAGCCTTCTGAATGGGAAAAAATAATAGCAAATGAAGCAACTGACAAACAACTAATCTCAAAAATATACAAGCAACTTATGCAGCTCAATTCCAGAAAAATAAATGACCCAATCAAAAAATGGGCCAAAGAGCTAAATAGACATTTCTCCAAAGAAGACATATGGATGGCTAACAAACACATGAAAAGATGCTCAACACCACTCATTATTAGAGAAATGCAAATCAAAACCACAATGAGGTACCTCTTCACACCAGTCAGAATGGCTGCGATCCAAAAATCTACAAGCAATAAATGCTGGAGAGGGTGTGGAGAAAGGGAACCCTCCTACACTGTTGGTGGGAGTGCAAACTAGTACAGCCACTATGGAGAACAGTGTGGAGATTCCTTTAAAAATTGCAAATAGAACTACTGTATGACCCAGCAATCCCACTGCTGGGCATACACACCGAGGAAACCAGAATTGAAAGAGACACATGTACCCCAATGTTCATCGCAGCACTGTTTATAATAGCCAGGACATGGAAACAACCTAGATGTCCATCAGCAGATGAATGGATAAGAGAGCTGTGGTACATGTACACAATGGAGTATTACTCAGCCATTAAAAAGAATTCATTTGAATCAGTTCTGATGAGATGGATGAAATTGGAGCCGATTATACAGAGTGAAGTAAGCCAGAAAGAAAAACACCAATACAGTATACTAACACATATATATGGAATTTAGAAAGATGGCAATGACGACCCTGTATGCAAGACAGCAAAAAAGACACAGACGTGTATAACGGACTTTTGGACTCAGAGGGAGAGGGAGAGGGTGGGATGATTTGGGAGAATGGCATTCTAACATGTATACTATCATGTAAGAATAGAATCGCCGGTCTATGTCTGACGCAGGATACAGCATGCTTGTGGCTGGTGCACGGGGACGACCCAGAGAGATGTTATGGGGAGGGAGGTGAGAGGGGGCTTCATGTTTGGGAACGCATGTAAGAATTAAAGATTTTAAAATTAAAAAATTAAAAAACTAAAAAAAAAAAAAAGAACTAATGGTCCAGTGTGAAGGCCATCGGCTGACAATTCTCTCTTACTTGGGGGAGGATCAGTGTTTTTGTCTATTCCTCTCTTCACCTGGTTTCATGAAGGCCACCGACATTGTAGAGGGTTATCTTCTTTACGAATTAAAATGTTAATCTAATCTATTATTAAAATATACCTATTCACATTTTGAAAGTGAAGTCACTCAGTCGTGTCTGACTCTTTGTGACCCAGTGGACTGTAGCCCACCAGGCTCCTCCATCCATGGAATTTTCTAGGCAAGAGTACTGGAGTGGGTTGCCATTTCCTTGTCCAGCGGATCTTCCTGACCCAGGGATGGAACCCGGGTCTCCCACACTGCAGGCAGATGCTTCACCATCTGAGCCAAAAAATATCCCTCTTTGGAGCACCCAGAAAAATAAAGCTAAATATCCATGGCAGAGTCAGTTTGACATATTGTATTAGTCAGGACACCATCTTCCAGGGCTGCACAGGAATTTAGCAAGCATGATGTCCTTGGCAGGTAACAGGACTCTGGATTTCCTGACTCCATTTGCTAATCTCTGCCAGCCTCCTCTAGTGCTTCCTAGGTCAGACAGTAGATATGGACACATGTGACTTCAAAGCCTATATTTGAGATCTTCAGATGTCACAGGAAAGAAAGGAATTATGCCTCCTGGTTCAATACATGGAATAAACAGAGCATGTAGCTTACCCTCAGGCATTTTAACATCTACTTTATTGGCATTATAGTCAACATTTGAATAATGTTAAATTTGGGTCCCTGAACCAGCCTTAACCCTGCTAAAATGTTTGTTTAAAATTCACTCAACCCTTTTATGATATCACATCCGCAGATTCAACCAGTCACAATTATGCGGTACTGTGAAAAGTGAAAGTGAAACTCACTCAGTCATGTCTGACTCTTTGCCACCCCTATACAATCTATGAAATTCTCCAGGCCAGAACACTGGAGTGGGTAGCGTTTCCCTTCTCCAATGCATGAAAATGAAAAGTGAAAGTGAAGTCGCTCAGTCGTGTCTGACCCTCAGCAACCCCATGGACTACAGTCTTCTAGGCTCCTTCATCCATGGGATTTTCCAGGCAAGAGTACTGGAGTGGGGTGCCATTGCCTTCTCCACAAAGTCTGTAGTTAGTATCTATTAAAAATTCCACACAAAAGTGGACCAATGAAGCTCAAAATAGTGTGATCCAAAGGGTCTGCTGTGTGTACAATAGCATTCCACACTGTACAGTGAACAGAGGGGTGGTTTGATCAATGCATATGCGCGTGCCCCTGGAACATTCACCTGTAAAGGCAGAACATTTCATCACCATAACATCTCTGAGGCCCCATCCCAGGCCTGTCTCCTTCCCTGACAACCAACAGTATGATTTCTGTTGCTGACATTTTGTTTTAAAGTCCTCTTTATCCCAGAGCTAAATATATAAGAGATTGCTCCTGGAAAGTATTATGGTTGAAGAACTTCTTGAAGGCATGTGAGCACCATATCCATGTCAGGGACTATCCTGTCTGGAGATGGGTGGTTTGGAAAATGACCATCCAAAGGTCTTCCCTGCTGCTACAGGCTTTTTAAAAATATATATATATATATTTATGCACTTTCATAAATTTCTTTTTTCAAACACACATTGTTTGAAATGATGTTACGATGCTATTTTGACAGCACGTCCTCATCTCTTAGGAAATTACTTTGAGGTCCCACGTGATATGCACACAGCAAGGCCTCCTGTTCACACACCGGGTGCTGGGACTGAGCAGGCAACCAGCAGCAGCCTTTTTGGTGAGAGATCATTTTATGTCAGGAGAAGGCTTGCCTTTGATTTGCCCCCAGTTTCCAAGTCAAGGAGCTGAACTGAAAAGTCCCCCTTTCTTAGGGGCCTGGCCTGGGCACTAGTCTCCTGCGCTGTGAGTCCCACTGTCTCTTGGACCAGAGACATTCTGAGCACAGGTATGGATCCCGTGGACTTGCCAGGCTCCAACTGAAGGCTTGTTTATGTGGCTACAATATTGAGCTCCTTGGTTGCTTCTGACCTCAGGTTCTGTGTTTTTGTCTCTGAGGCTCCAGGAATGGTCCATCACCCAGACCCCAGATGTGAGATTGGGTTCCATGGAAACCAGCTCATCAGGAGATCACCACGATCACCCACTCACAACCAGGTGCATGATATTCAGGTTCAGAAACTATTGAGAATTTGAAAACCACAGCAGCAGAGCATGGCAGCTAGTGCAGGGTCCTTCTAAATGTGAGGTTTGTGCGTGTGATACAGTCTAGGGCTCTAGGATATCGGTTACTGAATGGTAGCCACTTTCACAAGGAAGTACCCCCATGCAATGGATGTCTCAGGTAACACTGGAGCATTTTTCCTTTACCCCAGGGTCAGCCATCTCTCCTGACATCCCTCCCCCGTCTGTTCTGCTTTGTGCCAACATGTCATCCGTGGTGCTGGGCAACCAGATTCTCTCCTCAAAGCAAGCTGGGTCACAGGCCTGAGGCGGTTCGGTTTGCGGCTCCCCCACCACTCAGACATGAGGCCCACGTGCTCAGGTGAACATGGAGGCTCTCAGCCTGCATTCGACAGGCACCCTGTCAGTCGGTGAATTAATAAGAAAGAGAGCCCAAGGATTCCTCAAGTGTCGAAGAGCCCACCCTAAGGTTAGGGAACCAGATCCAGAATCACTGTGGGTGGAAGGACATGAACTGGACTGTTCTCAATGAAACAAAATAGAAACATGAAGGATTATTTGGGCCACGTGAGTCATAAAGGGCAGCAGGAAGCCCTGAGGATTTTCCCTGAGATTCAAAACTACAGAAATAATAAACTACAGATCAATAAACTCAATATATGTAATACTGAACAGCTATTTCTGGAATAAAGTATATATAATGTTGTGAACAGTTTAATGGAAAGTTTATAAAAAATTGTAAGGCTTATGTTCATTGAACTGGATGGATCTCCCTGTTGTGAGCTGTTCAGTTCAGTTCAGTTCAGTCCCACAGTCATGTCTGACACTTTGTGGCCCCATGCACTGCAGCGTGTCAGGCTTTCCTATCCATCACCAACTCCCTTAGTTTACTCAAACATGTGTCCATTGAGTTGGTGATGCCATCCAACCATCTCATCCTCTGTTGTCCCCCTCTCCTCCTACGTACAATCTTGCCCAGCATCTGAGTCTTTCCAAATGAGTCAGTTCTTCGCATTAGGTGGCCGAAGTATTGGAGTTTCAAGTTCAGCATCAGTCCTTCCAATGAGTATTCAGGACTGATCTCTTTAGGATGGACTGCGTGGATCTCCTTGCAGACCAAGGGACTTTGAAGAGTCTTCTCCAACACCACAGTTCAAAAACATCAATTGTTCTGTACTCAGCTTTGTTTATAGTCCAAATCTCACGTCCATATGTGACTATTGGACAAACCCTAGCTTTCACTAGACGGACCTTTGTTGGCAAAGTAATGTCTCTGCTTTTTAACATGCTGTCTAGGTCGGTCCCATGTGAACAGTTCACTCAGGTTCATTTCTGATTTGAGCCTCTGGGGGAAGGGGCGTGTCCCCTGAGTGACAGGTTGGCTGTGGGACCTGGCAGGAACAGTGACATCTCAGAAGGACTCCCTGGAGAGCCCCTCTCCCTCTCATCCACACTCATCCAGAGGGCCCTCTGCCTGCCCTGCCTCTGCCATGAGCCCCTTCCTCCTGGTTTGTATGGTATTCTGTCTCCTGCAGGCAGGTGAGTCCTGGGGGGCAGGGTCCCCTTCAGGGCCAACACTAAGCCTCTGTGCTGTGACTGCAGCATCAGTCCTCCTTCTCCACAGGGGCGGTCCATGCTGGTGTCACTCAGGACCCCAGATTCCAGGTGGTGAGGACAGGACAGAGGGCGACACTGACATGTACTCACGATCTGGGTCATGACCGCATGTACTGGAACTAACAAGACCTGGGATACAGGCTGATCCAGTACTCAGCTGGTACATCCACTAGCGAGCCAGATGTGCCCGAGGGTTACAGCGTCATCAGATCAAACACAGACTACCTCCCCCTCACGCTGGAGTCTGCCAACCGCTTCCAGACATGTGTGTACTTCTGCGTCAGCAGTTACTCTACGGTACTGTGTGACTACCTGCTCTCTGTGCAAAAAGGCAGGGTCCCATGTGCAGGCTCATAGCACCAAGAGCCCCAGAGCCCTGGGGACTACGTGCCAGCACTGTGACCCTGGATGTATGACCTGGACAGGCCTGGATCTGACCCCAGGGACTCGGAGACACGTGTCCACCATCAGGCTCTGTCTTTCCTCTGCATCCTCCCTGGATACAGTTCGGAATGCATCCAGTTCTGACTAGTTCTGACTCTTCCTCATCAGCTTAAGACCTCCAGAAGGGAAGAATATTAGTAAATCAGATATATCTAGACCCTCTTGTCTCTCCCAGCACCTCATTGTTGTCTCTCTGGAAGTTTCTCCCGCAGCCTAGCTTTCAAGTGCTCCCTGCCCTTGCCCACCAGAGGGGTGGGTCTTTCCTCCTTTATTCCTTGGCCTCAGCTCCCCTGCCCTCTCTGCTCCAGACACACTGCTCTGCCCTCATCTGGGTCATGTCCCTTCAAATGACACAGGGAACTTTGTAACCACGCATACGCGGTCATGTTTGAGCAAGTTCTTGGGGTTATCAAAGAGAAAACAACCTCAGTTAATTAGAAACCATCCAAAATCCCCTGGGAGTCCATTCACAGGAGGAGAGAGGCTGGGTGTGCGTGTTCTCCCTTCCTGCCCCTCTTTCTCAGCATCTCAATTAACCTGGACCAGGTTTCCACCATTTGAGATCATGAGAGCGCTTATTTCTATTGCCCGTATTACTCCATTTTAGCTAACTACTTTTACTGCAGTGGTGCAGCAATTATTCCCTTCTTAGTAGGAATGTCTGATCATACAGGCTTTTACCTCCACAGGCTAAGACTAGACTCAAAGATCCACTGTAATTCATCCAGGCTGGGAAGGCAGCAAATGAGGGGTGTGTGTATGTGTGAGTAGGGGTTGAAAGTGTGGCTGCTACTGCTGCTGCTAAGTCGCTTCAGTTGTGTCCGACTCTGTGCAGCCCCATAGACAGCAGCCCACTAGGCTCCAACGTCCCTGGGATTCTCCAGGCAAGAACACTGGAGTGGGTTGCCATTTCCTTCTAAAACTCATCAAAGTGAAAACTGAAAGTGAAGATGCTCAGTCCAGTCTGACTGTTCGCGACCCCATGGACTGCAGCCTACAGGCTCCTCCGTCCATGGGATTTTCTAGGCAAGAGTGGTGGAGTGGGGTGCCATTGCCTTCTCCATGGAAGTGTGGAGTGCAGGGAATTTGTATTCTTGTTTTAGGTGAAAGGCACAGATCCATGAAACCACTGGCCTCTAGGAGGTACTGTGGGTCCATGGTAAGCAGGGTGTGCTGGGAGGGGTTGAGAGCCACCCTGGAGAGGGCAGCTTAGGGGAACCTCGGCTACATGCCTGCCAAAGGGAGCAGGATTGAGTTCCCTGAGTGGTCCAGACACATGGACCCAGCACAGATCCTCACTGCCCTGGGAGTGGGGACATGCCTGGAGCCTCGGGATGTGCCCAGGGGATCTTCTCCTGGAGCAGCATGGGGAGTGGAGGGCGAGGGATGAGTGTGTCTGGTGAGGGCAGGGTGAGGAGTGTCAGGCAGGGACAGGAAGAGAAGAAAAAGCCATGTGATGGGCATATGGGGACCTGGGGACAGTGCTCACCTCACACCCACCCTTTGCTGAGGGGCTGTCAGGACAGGGAAGGGCACAGAGGAGCCAGCCCTGGGTCCTGCCAAGGGGTCCAGTGGACAAGGGCAGCCTGCAGAGACACAGAGCAGTGATGTCATAGGCAAATGCTCCAATCAGGGAACAGGAGGGTCAGCACTCTACACCACTCACCCCAGGAGGCCCGCTCCCAGCCCACAGCAGTCTTGGGTTCCTGATGCTGCCATGGGCTCCAGGCTCCTCTGCTGTGTGAGTCTCTGCCTCCTGGGAGCAGGTGAGGCCTGGACACAGTGTGGAAGCTTCTGAGATGTCTTTGCCTCCCTGGGATAGAAGTCTGGTGATGAGTCCTGCAGCAGGAGGCTTCCCCTGTGCTCTGCCCTCAGCTTCCTTGTCTGCACCCTAACATGCCTGGTGAATTCTGGACTCACCCTGAGCCCCAAGTACCTGATCAAATCAAGGAAAGAGCAACTGACTCTGAGATGTTCCTCTAACTCTGGACACCGCTCTGTGTACTGGTACCAACAGGCCCTGGGCCAGAGCCCCCGGGTCCTTTTTCAGTATTATGATGAGAAAGTGTATCAAAAAGGAAACATATCAGATTGAGTCTCAGGAAAACAGTTCAGTGATGATGCTCGCTTTGAGCTGAGTTTGACCTCCTTGGAGCTGACAGACTCAGCCATGTATCTCTGTGCCAGCAGCCAAGACACAGCCCTGCTGATCAGGTGCTTCTGGAACAAAAACACTCCTGCCCCAACTCAGGAAGTGGTGCCCAGAGTGTCAGCTGCCAGTCTGCCAAGCCCAGTCTCTGGTAGAGCAAGAGACTTTCCTAGACATTCACTTCTTGGTATGTTTTAATGCTCACTAAAGTCATCAAAATAAGTATTATTTTAAATGTTTGTACATCTGCAGGGACGTGAGTTGCCCAGATCTCATACTTCATAAGTGTTAAAGCTAGCATTCCGGCGCAAGTTTATTCTCTATACCTGCTGTCCCTTTGCTCATGGACCTATCTCTGTACAAGCAAATTACATATACGTGTTGTGTTCTGTGTCACAAGATACAATTTGGGGCTCTATGATATGAATTGCTACTCAATGAATGGCAGTCAGACTTCACAAAGAGGTATTCCCATGGGAGGAATGTCTCAAATAAAAACAGAGCACTTTTCGTTTACCCTGGCATCTGCACCTCTCTCCACGCCCCCTTCTACATCAGTATTGCTTTGTGCCAATACGTCATCCTGTACTGGGCACACAACTTCTCTCCACACAGAACAGTGGGTGACTGGCCTGAGGGGCTTCTGCTTGCTCCCTCCCCACAACACGGGGAACATGGGCTGTGTGAACATGAAGGAGCTGTACCTGCGTTAGATGGGTGGACCGTTTGTCAGTGAACTGATTAGACACAGACCAAACAAATTCCTCAAATATTGATGAGCCTGCGATGAGGTTGGGAGCAGACACCTGGACAGACATGGTAGGTGGAGGGACATTCTCAGGACTGCGGTCAATTTTGCGGAAACGGAGGCTTGAAGCGCTGCTGTTGCTGCTGCTAAGTCGTTTCTGTCGAGTCTGACTCTGTGAGATCCCATAGACAGCAGCCCACCAGGCTCCGCCATCCCTGGCATATTCCAGACAAGAGTACTGGAGTGGGGTGCAATTGCCTTCTCTGCTTGAAGTGCTCTTGGGACACATATCATAAAGGGCAGCAGGACACCAGAAGGATTCCCCAGGAGGCAAAACTCCAGAAATATGTAGATAATTACAAATAATATGCATGTTAATGAAGACTTCTCTCTGGACTAGAACATACAAATAGTTTAATCACTTTAACATTTACGGAAAAAATCTTTACCATTTACAGAAAGGTTACAGCAACCTGTGATGCTTGTGTCCATTGATCTCGATGGTTCTCCACGTTGTGAAATGTTCACTCAGGTTCATTTCTCATTTGAGCCTCTAGGGGAAGAGGCGTGGCCCCTGAGTGACAGGTTGGCTCTGGGGCCTGGCAGGGACAGTGACATCTCAGAAGGACTCCCTGGAGAGCCCCTCTCCCTCTCATCCATACTCAGCCCAGAGGACCCTCCGCCCACCCCGCCCCCGCCATGAGCCCCTGCCTCCTGGGCTGTGTGGTCTTCTGTCTCCTGCAGGCAGGTGAGTCCTGGGGGGCAGGGTCCCCTTCCCGATGCCAGCACTAAGCCTCTGCGCTGTGACTGCAGCATCAGTCCTCCTTCTCCACAGGGGCGGTCCATGCTGGTGTCACTCAGGACTCCAGATTCCAGGTCGTGAGGACAGGACAGAATGCGACACTGAAGTGTACTCAGGATCTGGGTCATGACCGCATGTACTGGTACCGACAAGACCCGGGACACGGGCTGAGGCTGATCCACCACTCAGCTGGGCCTCCCAGCACAGAGAAAGGAGATGTGCCCAATGGGTACAGAGTCTCCAGATCAAGCAAACAGAACTTCCCTCTCACGCTGGAGTCCGCCAGCCGCTCCCAGACATCTGTGTACTTCTGTGCCAGCAGTTACTCCACGGCGCTGCACGGCCACCTCCTCTCTGCAAAAAGACAGATGAGGGCCCCATGCGGGCTCCTAGCACCGGGAGCCTCAGGGCTTTGCAGACCACGTGTCTGCAGTGTGACCGTGGGTGTGTGGACTCGGTTGGCCTGAGCCTCACTCCCAGGCCTCGGGGCCATGTGTCCTCCATTGATCTCTGTCTTTCCTCTGCATCCTCCCTCTGAACCAGGAAGATGCTTCCCCAGCTCAGACTCCTAGTCATCACCTGAGCCTGAGACCTAGGAGGAAGGTTGTTTGTAAACTAGATATATCTAGACACTCTTGTCTTAACTCAGGCAGCTCATTTCTGTCTTTCTGGAAGGTTCTCCCCCAGCCTGGCTCTCACCTGGTCTCTGCTCTTGTCCACTTTTCCCAGGCAGGCAGGATATTCCTCTCCCCACCTCCCTGCATCAGCTCCCTGGCCCTCTCTACCACAGCCACAAGCTCCCCTCTCATCTGGCTCAGGTCCATTCCCAAGTCACAGGGAGGCTTTTAAACTGGCCACTCCACGTGGTCTATTTTGAGCAACCTGTATGGACTCATGAAAAAGAAACAAACTTTAGTTAATTGTATATCATCCAAAAACTCAAATGAGGCCATCTGAAGGAGGACAGATTGTCTTTGTGTGTTCTCGACATGCACCCAACGCCCCCCAACATCCTTAGCATGTCCCCTAACCTGGGCCACATTGGCACCACCTGGCACCCTCATGAAAATCTTCTCAAAGTCAAAATATGTCCTGCATCGCTCCCATTATATCATGATTTTATAAGTGCAGCAATAATTGAGTCCACATTTATCAAACTTCTTTATAAAAAGCATTACATGGAATTTGATAATGCTTAATTTAAATAGGAAATCTCAACATATATGCCTCTGATTAATCAGAAGTAGTTATGAAGACATGTTTGCAGGCAGATTCACTTGAGATCCTCTGAGTATTTATTTTATGATCATGTATTTCCATCTTTAACTAACTACCATCATTGTGCTGGTGGAGCAATTATTTCCTTCTGAGGAAAACAGTCAGATCATACAGTCTTCTACCTCCAGAGGCTAAGAGTGGATTTGAAAATCAACCCTAATCATCCAGGCTAGGAAGGCAGTAGAAGTGCTGTGTTTGTGTGCGTGTGTGTGTGTGTGTGTGTGTGTGGGCTCACGGTGTGGGATTTTTGTACCGTTGCTTTAAACAGATGCTGCTAATCCATGAGGCCCTCGACCTTTGACCACTTGGAGGCACTGTGTTTCCACGGTAAGCATGGTGCCCTGGGAGGTCTTGAGAGTCACCCTGGGGAGGGCAGCCTAAGGGAACCTTGGCTATATGCTTGCAGCTGGGAGCAGGTTTGAGTTCCCTGAGTGGTCCTGGGACACACAGAGCCAGCACAGACTCCTCACTGCCCAGGGGAGTGGGTACCTACCTGGAGTTTCAGGGTGTGCCCAGGGGGCTGTCTCCCGGAGCAGCATGGCAAGGGGAAGGGAGAGGCTGGGGTATCTGGTGAGGGCTGGGTGACGAGTGTCAGGCAGGGTCAGACAAAGCAGAGCAAGACATGTTGTGGGCACATGGACCAGGGGATGAAACTCACCTCACACCCACCCTTTGCTGAGGGGCTGTGCAGGACAGGGAATGGCATAGAGGAGCCAGCCCTGGGTCCTGGCAAGGGGTCCAGGGGACAAGGGCAGCCTGCAGAGACACAGAGCAGTGATGTCATAAGCAAATGCTCCAATCAGGGGACAGGAGGGTCAGCACTTTACACCACTCACTCCAGAAGTCCCGCCCCCAGCCAGCAGCAGCCTTGGGTTCCTGATGCTGCCATGGGCTCCAGGCTCCTCTGCTGTGTGACTCTGCCTCCTGGGAGCAAGTGAGTCCTGGACGCAGTGTGGGACTTTCTGAGATGTCTTTGCCTCCCTGAGATAGAAGCCTGGCACTGAGGGCTGCAACAGGAGGCTTCCCCTGTGCTCTGCCCTCAGCTTCCGGCTGTCTCCTTCCCAACAGGCCTGGTGGATTCTGGGGTCACCCAGACCCCCAAATACCTGATCAGATCAAGAAAACAGCAAGCAACGCTGAGATGTTCCCCTGAGTCTGGACACCGCTATGTATCCTGGTACCAACAGGCCCTGGGACAGGGCCCCCAGTTCCTTGTTCAGTATTATGATGGGAAAGTGCATACCAAAGGAAACATGCCAGGTCGATTCTCAGGTGAACAGTTCAGTGACTCTCGCTCTCAGATGAACCTGAGCTCCTTGGAGCTGACAGACTCAGCCGTGTATCTCTGTGCCAGCAGCCAAGACACAGCCTTGCGTGATCAGGTGCCTCTGGGACAAAAACACCCCTGCCCCAGCTCAGGAAGTGGTTGCCGGGCATTGACTTCCAGCCAACGAGACCCAGGCACTGATAGAGTGGACAGCCTTTCCTAGACATTCTTTCCTGAAATTTTTTAATGCTCACAATGCTATTGCAAGATAAGTATTATTTTATCTGCTTATTTATCCAAGGGGAAGTGACCTGCCCAGATCTCGTATTTCTTAACTTCTTTACTAGAGTCTGTCTTTATCACTTGTGGTCCTCACCACGCCCCCCCAACTGACCGCTGCAGGAATGATGCATCACCCAGACCTGTGACGTGTGGTCGTGCTCTGGGGAAACCAGCACATCAGGTCACCACAGGTCCACAGTCAGGTAACCAGGAATAGCTACATAATTTTTAGGGTCCCTGCTTTCAAACACCACTGAGAATCTGCAGAGAGCAGAGCACGGCAGCATGTGTGGGGCCTGCTATGTGTGGAATAATGCACAACAAGATAAGAGTTGAGAAGCTCTCAAGAAGGCAATGGCAATCCACTCCAGTACTCTTGCTTGGAGAATCCCATGGACAGAGGAGCCTGGTAGGCTACAGTCCATGGGGTCAGAGTGAGACACAAGTGAGCGACTTTACTATGATATTGTTACTCAGTTAATGCAATCCCTACTTCACAAGGAAGCATTCCCATGGAATCAATGTCTCACGTAAAATCGGAGCACTTTTCGTTTAACCTGGAGCGTGCCACCTCTCCCTGCATCCCTCCCACGTATGCGTTCCTCTGTCATCTGCTGGTGTGTGTGAGTGTTTAGTCACTTCAGTTTGTGTTTGACTCTTTGTGATCCCATGGATGTAGCCAGTTAGGCTCCTCTGTCCATGGGATTTTCCAGGCAAGCATAATGGAGTGGGTAGCTATGTCCTCCTCCAGGGGATCTTCCCAAGGCAGGGATCAAAACTGGGTGTCTTATGTCTCCTGCATTGGCAGGCAGGTTCCTTGCCATTCTCACTATCTGAGAGAAGCCCAGGTCATCCTTGGTGCTGGGCAACTGGCTTCTCTCCACAAAGAAAGGCGAGTCCCAAGCTTGAGCTGGTTCTGCTTGCTGCTTCTCCTCCCACTTTAGAAACTGCCAAGCACTGCGTGCAGTGAACAGGATGGGAATGTAGACGCATCTGGCAGGTGACCCGTCTGTTGGTGAATTGATAAGAAATAGAGCCAAGGGTTCGTCAAGTGTGAGTAAGTCTGACCTGCGGTTGGGGAACCAGATGCCAAAGAATCATTGCAGGTAGAAGGACCCCAACAGGACCGTGGTTAATTAACGAAAGTAGAAACGGACACTTTCCCAGACGGCGCTGGTGGTAAAGACCCTGCCTGCCAATGGGGACACTTGGGTTTCATCCTGGGTCTGGAATATCCCCTTGATGAGGAAATGGCAACCCACTCCAGTATTCTTGCGTGGAGAATCTTATGGACAGAAGGGCCTGGTGGGCTACAGTCCACAGTTTGCAAAGAGCCAGACACGGCTGAGCAACTTACACTAACACTTAGACACTTGAAGGCGTATTTGGGATTCATGAGTCATAAAGGGCAACAGGAAGCCCAAAAGATTTTCCTGAGATTCAACGTTACATAAATATGCAAGAAAAAGTAATATGCGTATGAATAAAGAGTTATCGCTAGAAAAAGTTCATAAGTTGTGAACTGTTTACAGAAATATTATAACAATTTGTGAGGCTGATGCCCATTGAGCCGGATGGGTCTCCCTGTTTTGAACTGTTCACTCAGGTTCATTTCTGATTTGAGCCTCTGGGGAAGGGGCGTGGCCTCCTGAGCGACAGGTTGGCTCTGGGGCCTGGCAGGGACAGTGACATCTCAAAAGGACTCCCTGGAGAGCCCCTCTCCCTCTCGTCCACACTCAGCCCAGAGAGCCCTCCACCTGCCCTGCCCCAACCATGAGCCCCTGCCTCCTGGGCTGTGTGGTCTTCTGTCTCCTGCAGGCAGGTGAGTCCTGGGGGCGGGGTCATCTTGGGGGTGCCAGCACTAAGCCTGTCTGCTGTGACTGCAGCATCGGCCCTGCTTCTCCACAGGGGCGGTCCATGCTGGTGTCACTCAGGACCCCAGATTCCGGGTCATGAGGACAGGACAGAACGTGACACTGACATGTACTCAGGACTTTACGGGCGGCTCAGATGATAAAGCATCTGCCTACAATGGGGGAGACCCGGGTTCAGTCCCTGGGTCAGGAAGATCCTCTGGAGAAGTAAATGGCAGACCACTCCAGTACGCTTGACTGGAAAATCCCATGAACGGAGGAGTGTGGTAGTCTAGTCCATGAGGTCACAAAGAGTCAGACACCACCAAGCGACTTCGTTCTGGGCCATAGCTATATGTACTGGTACCAACAAGACCTGGGACCCGGGCTGAGGCTGATCCATTACTCAGCTGGGCCTCCCACCACGGAGAAAGGAGATGTGCCCAACAGGTACAGAGTCTCCAAATCAAGCACAGGGAACTTCCCTCTCAGGCTGGAGTCGGCCAGCCCCTCCCAGACATCTGTGTACTTCTGCGCCAGCGGTTACTCCACGGCCCTGCATGGCCACCTCTCTCTGGACAATAAGACAGATGAGGGCCCCGCGCAGGCTCCCAGCATTGGAAGCCTCAGAGTTTGCAGACCACGTGCCTGCAGTGTGACCGTGGGTGTGTGGACTCGGTTGGCCTGAGCCTCACTCCCAGGCCTCAGGGCCATGTGTCCTCCATTGATCTCTGTCTTTCCTCTGCATCCTCCCTGTGAACCAGGAAGATGCTTCCCCAGCTCAGCCTCCTACTCATCACCTGAGCCTGAGACCTAGGAGGAAAGTTTGTTGGTAAATTAGATACATCTAGACACTCTTGTCTCACCTCAGGCAGCTCATTTCTGTCTTTCTGGAAGGTTCTCCCCCAGCCTGGCTCTCACCTGGGCTCTGCTCTTGTCCAGCTTTCCCAGGCGAGCAGCTTTCCCAGCTGATGCAGGCTCTCCCCACCTCCCTGCATCAGCTCCCTGGCCCTCTCTACCACAGCCACAAGCTCCTCCCTCATCTGGCTCAGGTCCCTTCCCAAGTCCCAGGGAGGCTTTTAAAGTGGCCACACCATGTGGTCTGTTTTAAGCAAGATGTATGGAGTCATCAACGAGAAGCAAACTTGAGTTAATTATAAATCAACCAAAAACTCACGTGAGCCCATCTGAAGGAGGAAAGACTGTCTTTGTGTGTTCTCGACACACAACCCCCTGCCCCCCAACATCCTTAGCATCTCACCTAATCTATGCCAGGTTGGCACCACCTAGCGCCTTTATCAAAATCTTTGAAAGTCAAAATTTATCCTACATCGCCCCCATTATATCGTGATTTTAGAAGCGCAGAAATAATTGAGTCCAGATTTATAAAACTTCTTTATAAAACATATTATCTAGAATTTGATAATGCTTAAATAGGAACTCTGAAAATATATGCCGCTGATTAATCGGAAGTAGTTTTAAATACATGTTTGCAGGCTAATTCACTTGAGATCCTCTGAGTATTTATTTTATGATCATATATTTCCATCTATAGCTAACTACCATCATTGTAGCAGTGAAGAAACTATTTCCTTTTTAGTAAAATGGAAATATCTTACAGTCTTCTACCTCCAGAGGCTAAGAGTGGATTGAAGATAAACCCTAATCAGCCAGGCTAGGAAGGCAGTAGAACAGGTGTGTGTGTTTGTGTGTGTGTGTGTGTGTGTTATTGTGTGTGGGTGTGTATGTATTCCGGGTGTGGGGTTTGTGTATCCTTGTTTAAACAGAGGCTACCAATCCATGAGACCACGGACCTTCAACCACGAGGAGGCACTGTGTTTCCACGGTAAGCAGGGTGCCCAGGCCGGGTTGAGAGTCACCCTGGAGAAGGAAGCTTAAGGGAACCTTGGCTACATGCTTGCATCTGGGAGCGGGTTTGAGCTCCCTGAGTGGTCTTGAGTGGGTTTCCCTGAGTCCCTGAGTGGCACACAGAGCCAGCACAGACTCCTCACAGCCTAGGGGAGTGAGTACCTACATGGAGCTTCAGGATGTGCCCAGGGGGCCATCTCCTGGAGCGACATGCGAAGGGAATGAGATACGTTGGGGTATCTGGTGAGGGCTGAGTGATGAGTGTCTGGCAGGGTCAGACAGAGCAAAACAAGGCATGTTGTGGGCACATGGACCAGGGGATGAAACTCAACTCACACCCACTCTTTGCTGAGGGCTGTCAGGTCAGGGAATGGCATAGAGGAGCCAGCCCTGGGTTCTGCCAAGCAGTCCAGGGGACAAGGGCAACCTGCAAAGACACAGAGCAGTGATGTCATAGGCAAATGCTCCAATCAGAGAAAAGGAGAGTCAACACTTTACACCACTCACCCCAGGCGTCCTGCCCCCAGCCAGCAGCAGTCCTGGGTTCCTGATGCTGCCATGGGCTCCAGGCTCCTCTGCTGTGTGAGTCTCTTCCTCCTGGGAGCAGGTGAGTCCTGGACACAGTGTGGGAGCTTCTGAGATGTCTTTTCCTCTCTGAGATACAAGCCTGCTAATGAGGGCTGCAGCAGGAGGCTTCCCTGTGCTCTGCCCTCAGCTTCCTTCTGTCTGCTCCCCAACAGGCCTGGTGGATTCTGAAGTCACCCAGACCCCCAAATACCTGATCAAATCAAGAAAGGAGCAAGTGACGCTGAGATGTTCCCCTAAATCTGGACACCGCTCTGTGTACTGGTATCAGCAGGCCCTGGGCCAGGGCCCCCAGTTCCTTGTTCAGTATTATGATGGGAAAGTGTATCAAAAAGAAAATATATCAGATCGATTCTCAGGAAAACAATTCAGTGACGCTCGCTCTGAGCTGAGCTTGACCCCCTTGGAGCTGACAGACTCAGCCGTGTATCTCTGTGCCAGCAGCCAAGACACAGCCCTGCATGATCAGGTGCCTCTGGGACAAAAACACTCCTGCCCCAGCTCAGGAAGTGGCACCCATGTGTCAGCTGGCAGCCTGCCAAGCCCAGTCTCTGGTAGAGCAATGGACTTTCCCAGACGTTCCCTTCTTGGTACGTTTCAATGCTCACAAAGGTCATCAAAATAAATATTATATTAACTGTTTGTACATCTAAGGGGTTGTGAGTTGCCCAGATCTCATATTTCATAACTGTTATAGCTAGGATTTCAGCTCAAGTCTGCTCTCAACGTCTGTGTTACCTTCGCTCATGGAACTGTCTCTGTACAGAGCAAATTACATACACGTGTTGTGTTGTGAGTAACAAGATACAATTTGGGGCTCTATGATATGAATTGCTACTCATTGAATGGCAGCCACACTTCACAAGGAGGTATTCCCATGGAAGGGTGTCTCAAATAAAAACAGCAATTTTCATTACCTTGGAGTCTGCACCTTCTTCCATGTCCCTCTTAAGTCGGTATTCCTTTGTGCCAATACGTCATCCTGTGCTGGGCACCCAGCTTATCTCCACCCAGAAACGTGGGTCACTGGCCTGAGAGGCCTCTGCTTGCTCCCTTTCCCCCAACACCAGAATCATGGGCTGCTGTGAACATGAAGGAGCTGTACCTGCGTTTGACTGGTGGACTGTCTGTCAGTGAATTGATTAGACACAGACCAACGAATTCTTCAAATGTTGATGAGCCCCCTATGAGGTTGGGAGCAGAGACCCGGAGAAACACGGTAGGTGGAGGGACAGTCTCAGGACTGCGGGCAGTGTTGCGGAAATGAAGCCTTAAGTGCTCTTGGGACACATATCATAAAGGTCAGGATGACGTGAGAAGGATTCTCCGGGATAGAAAACTGGGGAAATATGTAGATAAATAAAAATAATATACATGTTAATGAAGAATTATCTCTGGACTAAAACATACAAAACATTTAATCAGTTTAACATTTACGGAAAGGTTACAACATGTGAGGCTTATGTCCCTTGTCCTGGAGAGGTCTCTGGATTGTGAACAGTTCACTCAGGTTCATTTCTGATTTGAGTCTCTGGGGGAAGGGGCGTGGCCCCTGAGTGATAGGTTTTCCCTAGGGCCTGGCTGGGACCCTGACATCTCAGAAGGACTCCCTGGAGAGCCCCTCTTCTTCTCATCCACACTCACCCAGAGGGCCCTCTGCTCCCCCCGCCCCCGCCATGAGCCCCTGCCTCCTGGGCTGTGTGGTCTTCTGTCTCCTGCAGGCAGGTGAGTCCTGGGGGGCAGGGTCCCTGTTGGGGTGCCAGCACCAAGCATGTCTGCTGTGACTGCAGCATCGGTCCTCCTTCTCCACAGGGGCGGTCCATGCTGGTGTCTCTCAGGACCCCAGATTCCAGGTCGTGAGGACAGGACAGAGGGAGACAGTGACATGTACTCAAGATCTGGGTCATAACTCTGTGTACGGGTACCGACTAGACCCGGGACACGGGCTGAGGCTGATCCACTATTCAGCTGCCTATCCCACTACGGAGAAAGGAGACGTGCCTGAGGGCTACAGCGTCTCCAGACCAATCACAGAGGACTTCCCTCTCACGCTGAAGTCTGCCAACCGCTCCCAGACATCTGTGTACTTTTGTGCCAGCAGTTACTCCAGGGTGCTGCATAGCCACCTCCTTTCTGTGCAAAAAATCAGATGAGGGTCCTGTAGCCTGGAACTTGGGGAGACCCTTGCAGGCTCCTAGCACCTGCAGACTTGGAGCCCACAGACACATAGCAGCGTAGCCAGCGATGTTTGATCTTCCGGGCACGGACCTGGCAGCAGGGCCTCAGGGACATGTGTCCACCCTCACTCTCCGTCTTGTCACTGCAGCTGCCACGTGAGCCTAAAGATGCTACCCGGCTCTGACTCCTAGTCATCAGTCTGAACATAAGGCCTCCAGGAGGGAAGGTTGCTGGGAAATCATATACATCGAGACCCTCTTGTCTCTCCCCAGGCACCACATGTCTGTCACTGTGGAAGGTTCTTCCCCAGGCTGGCCCATGTATCGTCTCTGCTCTTGTCCAACTTCCCAGATGTGGGGCCTTTCTCTCCCACCTTCCTGGCCCTCGTTCCCACCCTTCTCTACTTCAGCCTTGCTGCTCCTCCCTCAACTGGGTCATGTCCTTGTCCATCACCCAGGGAACCTTGTAATGATCCCTAAGTAGGCATGTTAGAGTGTGCTCTCTGGGGTCCTCAAAGAGAATGCAACCTCAGTTAATTATTAATCATTAAAATGTCTTGGTTGTCCCTGAGGAGGAGAGACAAGCTGTGTGTCTATGTATTCTCAACCATTGCCTGTCTTTAGCGTCTAAATAGCCTAGAACCTGACGCTGGGAAAGATCGAAAGCAAAAGGAGAACTGGCTGGCAGAGAAAGAGGTGGTTAGATAGTGTCACTGACTCAACAGACATGAATTTGAGCAAACTGTGGGACACAGTGAAGAACAGGGGAGCCTGGTACGCTGCAATGCATGGGGTTTCAATGAGTTGGACTCGAGTTAGCAACTGAACAACAACAGCACCAACAAAAGTAACCCAAGTTTGTAGCATCTTCCTCATGACAATCTTCTAAAAGTCAAAGTATTAAATATTTCCTGCATGAACTCATTTCTTTTCTCTTGAAATTCAAAAGCATAAATCTGCTATGGCTGGCTGGTGTGTGTTTCTAATCGTGTGTGTGTTCTTTAGAAAAACAAAGCAAGTGAAAACAGTGCAATCGGCCAACAGTGAAATATTTTCTAATATGAACACATCCATGACTAGTAAATCTGGGCAGACAATCTTGGTTTCCACGCATAGACCACATGGGGACGCTATGGAACTGCCATACTCCAGAAGTTTCTGGGGCAGAGCAAGGGGACAGTGCTAGTGCCTGGGACCAGGAGGCTTAAGAGAAAGCTTTATTTGCTGTTTTTATCTCTAGAAGCCTTAACAGCACAGACACCAATCTGTAGGCTTGCTGTCCCAGCTGGGAGCCATGAACTTGAACTATGCAGAGCTGAGGGAGCCCTGAGGTTGCAGCCAAAGTGAAGGGTATGGAGCTGGGAGGGAGCAGGAAAGAGCAACAGAGAAGACCAACACCTGCCTGAAGAGGAAAGCGAAGGAGCCATGGGGAAGGGCGTCGGGCATAAATCCAGCCTCGCCTCGACCAGCAGTCCAGCTCACACAACATCTAAGAGACTCTGCAGGACAGAGCAGGGTTCCTGGATCAGCGACCTGGAATGAGAGATATAGATTCCTGGGAACCAGCAGAGGCAGTGACATCAGAGCAGTGACGTCCACCAGTCACTGCCACGTCCACCAGTCACTGACTCACCTACAATCAGAGGAAGGAGGCCCAGAATCCCAGCTCTCAGAGAGCAGAGCTCTGAGCAAGGAGACGCCTGCCCACTCTGCCCCTCCTGCCATGGGCTGCGGCCCCGTCTGCTGTGTGGCTCTGTGTCTCCTGGCAGCAGGTGGGGCCTTGGCACAGGGGGAACCCGTGTTCCTAGCCTGACTCTGCCTGAATCCAAGGCATCATCGGGTTCTCTCCCACGTTCTTTCTCAGCCCCAGTCTTCTTCCCCCACAGGCCTTGTGGATTCTGGAGTCACCCAAACCCCAAGATACCTGATTAAAGCAAGAAGACAGCGAGGGACCCTGAGATGCTCCCCTGTCTCTGGACACCTCTCTGTGTACTGGTACCAACAGGCCCTGGGCCAGGGCCCCCAGTTCCTCATTGAATATTACAACCAGGACGTGAGGGGAGAAACGAACCTTCCAGAACGATTCTCAGGAGAACAGTTCAGTGACTCTAGCTCTGAGCTGAACTTGACTTCCTTGGAGCTGACGGACTTAGCCGTGTATCTCTGCGCCAGCAGCCAAGACACAGCCCTGCATGATCAGGGGCCTCTGGGACAAAAACACTCCTGCCGCAGCTCAGGAAGTGGCTGAGAGGGTGACTGCCTGCCTGTCAGGCCTCCATAGATCCAGGAGACTCTCCCAGACGTTCTTCCTCTGCTGTGTTTTAATCCTTCCAAACATCATCCTAGGTAGTATTATTTTACATGTTTATACATCTGAGCGGAACTGACTGGCCCAGATCTTATGTTTCATTACTTACAGAGCAAGGATTTTGATTCAAGTCTGTCCTCATCACCTGTGGTCTTTGCCCCCATAAAACTGTCCCCCACAAAGAATAAATAATACAGACACACATACATATACACGTACAGTTTAAAAGCAATTGGTTCACATAGTTAAGGCTGGTAAGTCCAAAAGCTGAAAGCTGGTCTGGTGCTAAAAGAGACTGAGGGAGAGCTGATGTCCAAGTTCAAAAGCAGAACTAATGGTCCAGTGTGAAGCCCATCGGCTGACAATTCTCTCTTACTTGGGGGAGGATCAGTGTTTTTGTCTATTCCTCTCTTCTCCTGTTTCATGAAGCCCACCTACGTTATGGAGGGTCATCTGTTTTTGAAATAAAATGTTAATCTAATCTATTATTAACATATACCTATTCACATGTTACCTTTTCCAAAAACACTTCCTTAGGAGCATCCAGAAAAATAAAGCTAAATACCCATGGCCAAGTCAAGTTGATAGGCAGGTCTGACTGCGACCCCTTGGACTGCAGCACTCCAGCCTCCCTGTCCATCACTAACTCCCAGAGTTTACCCAAATGCATATCCATTGAGATGGTGATGCCATCCAAATATCTCATCCTCAGTGATCCTCTTCTCCTCCTGACTTCAATCCTGCCCAGCATCAGGGTCTTTTCAAATAAGTCAGTTCTTCGCATCAGGTGGCCAAAGTATTGGAGTTTCAGCCTCAGCATCAGCCCTTCCAATGAATACTCAGGACTGATTTCCTTTAGGATGGACTGCTTTGATCTCCTTACAGTCCAAGTGACACTCAAGAGTCTTCTAGAAAACCACAATTCAAAAGCATCAATTGTTATATAGTCCAACTCTCACATCAATACATGACTACTGGAGAAACCATAATTTGACTAGACAGACCTTTGTTAGTAATGTAATGTCTCTGCTTTTTAATATGCTGCCTAGGTCGGTCATATGCAAACTGTTCACCCAATTTCTGAATTGAGCCTCCCGGGGAAGGGGCGTGGCCCCTGAGTGACAGGTTGGCTCTGGGGCCTGGCAGGGACAGTGACATCTCAGAAGGACTCCCTGGAGAGCCCCTTTCCCTCTCATCCACACTCATCCAGAGGGCCCTCTGCCTGCCCTGCCCCTGCCATGAGCCCCTGCCTCCTGGGTTGTGTGGTCTTCTGTCTCCTGCAGGCAGGTGAGTCCTGGGGGGCAGGGTCCCCTTTGGGGTCCCAGCACTAAGTCTGTCCGCTGTGACTGCAGCATCGGTTCTCCTTCTCCACAAGGGTGGTCCATGCTGGTGTCACTCAGGACCCCAGATTCCAGGTCGTGAGGACAGGACAGAAGGCGACAGTGACATGTACTCAGGATCTGGGTCATGACCGCATGTACTGGAACTGACAAGATCTGGGACACAGGCTGATCCAGTACTCAGCTGATGCGTCTACTAGCAAACCAGGAGATGTTCCTGAGGGCTACAGCTTCTTCCAGATCAAACACAGACTACTTCTCTCTCACGCTGGAGTCTGCCAACCGCTTCCAGACATGTGTGTACTTCTGCGCCAGCAGTTACTCCACGGCACTGCGTGACTACCTGCTCTCTGTGCAAAAAGACAAGGTCCCACGTGCAGGCTCGTAGCACCAAGAGCCCCAGAGCCCTGGGGACCACGTGCCAGCACTGTGACCCTGGATGTGTGACCTGGACAGGCCTGGATCTGACCCCAGGGACTCAGAGACTTGTGTCCACCATCAGGCTCTCTCTTTCCTCTGCATCCTCCCTGGATGCAGTTCGGAATGCATCCAGTTCTGACTAGTTCTGACTCTTCCTCATCAGCTTAAGACCTCCAGAAGGGAAGAATATTATAACTCAGATATATCTAGACCCTCTCGTCTCTCCCAGCACCTCATTGTTGTCTCTCTGGAAGTTTCTCCCGCAGCCTAGCTCTCAAGCACTCCCTGCCCTTGCCTACCAGAGGGGCGGGTCTTTCCTCCTTTATCCCTTGGCCTCAGCTCCCCTGCCCTCTGTGCTCCAGACACACTGCTCTGCCCTCATCTGGGTCATGTCCCTTCAAATGACACAGGGAACTTTGTAACCACCCATACGCGATCATGTTTGAGCAAGTTCTTGGGGTTATCAAAGAGAAAACAACCTCAGTTAATTAGAAACCATCCAAAATCCCTTAGGAGTCCATTCGCAGGAGGAGAGAGGCTGGGTGTGCGTGTTCTCCCTTCCTGCCCCTCTTTCTCAGCATCTCAATTAACCTGGACCAGGTTTCCACCATTTGAGATCATGAGAGCGCTTATTTCTATTGCCTGTATTACTCCATTTTAGCTAACTACTTTTACTGTAGAGGTATAGCAATTATTCCCTTCTTAGTAGAAATATCTGATCATACAGTCTTTTACCTCCACAGGCTAAGACTAGACTCGAAGATCTACCGTAACTCATCCAGGCTGGGAAGGCAGCAAATGAGGGGTGTGTGTATCTGTGAGTAGGGGTGGAAAGTGTGTCTGCTACTGCTGCTGCTAAGTCGCTTCAGTTGACTCTGACTCTGTGAGACCCCATAGACGGCAGCCCACCAGGCTCCCCCGTCCCTGGGATTCTCCAGGCAAGAACACTGGAGTGGGTTGCCGTTTCCTTCTCCAACGCATGAAAGTGAAAACTGAAAGCAAAGTTGCTCAGTCCTGTCCAAATGTTCGTGACCCCATGGACTGCAGCCCACCAGGCTCCTCCGTCCATGGGATTTTCTAGGCAAGAGTACTGGAGTGGGGTGCCATTGCCTTCTCCATGGAAGTGTGGAGTGTAGGGAATTTGTATTCTTGTTTTAGGTGAAAGGCACAGATCCATGAGACCATGGGCCGCTAGGAGGTACTGTGGGCCCATGGTAAGCAGGGTGTGCTGGGAAGGGTTGAGAGTCACCTTGGAGAGGGCAGCTTAGGGGAACCTTGCTACATGCCTGCATCAGGGAGCAGGTTTGAGTTCCCTGAGTGGTCCAGGGACACATGGAACTGGTACCAGACTCCTCACTGCCCAGGGGAGTGGGGACGTGCCTGGAGCCTCGGGATGTGCCCAGGGGATCTTCTCCTGGAGCAGCATGGGGAGTGGAGGGTGAGGGATGAGTGTGTCTGGTGAGGGCTGGGTGATGAGTGTCAGGCAGGGACAGGAAGAGAAGAAAAAGCCATGTGATGGGCATATGGGGACCTGGGGACAGTGCTCACCTCACACCCACCCTTTGCTGAGGGGCTGTCAGGACAGGGAAGGGCATAGAGGAGCCAGCCCTGGGTCCTGGCAAGGGGTCTAGTGGATCAGGAAATGGCCTGCAGAGACACAGAGCAGTGGCGTCATAGGCAAATGCTCCAATCAGGGAAGTGGGAGTGTCAGCACTTTACACCACTCACCCCAGGAGCCCCGCCCTCAGCCAGCAGCAGCCTTGTGTTCCTGATGCTGCCATGGGCTCCAGGCTCCTCTGCTGTGTGACTCTGTGCCTCCTGGGAGCAGGTGAGGCCTGGACACAGTGTGGGAGCTTCTGAGATGTCCTTGCCTCCCTGGGATAGAAGCCTGGCAATGAGGGCTGCAGCAGGAGGCTTCCCCTGTGCTCTGCCCTCAGCTTCCTTGTCTGCACCCTAACAGGCCTGGTGGATTCTGGACTCACCATGACCCCCAAGTACCTGATCGAATCAAGGAAAGAGCAACTGACTCTGAGATGTTCCTCTGACTCTGTACACCGCTCTGTGTACTGGTACCAACAGGCCCTGGGCCAGAGCCCCCGATTCCTTTTTCAGTATTATCATGGGAAAGTATATCAAAAAGGAAACATATCAGATAAAGTCTCAGGAAAACAGTTCAGTGATGATGCTCGCTTTGAGCTGAGTTTAACCTCCTTGGAGCTGACAGACTCAGCCATGTATCTCTGTGCCAGCAGCCAAGACACAGCCCTCCATGATCAGGTGCTTCTGGGCCAAAAACACTCCTGCCCCAGCTCAGGAAGTGGTGCCCAGTGTGTCAGCTGCCAGGCCCACACAGGTAGAGTGAGAGAGGGTCCCAGATATTTACTTCTTGGTATGTTTTAATGTTCACTAAAGTCATCAAAATAAGTATTATTTTAAATGTTTGAACATCTGAGGGGATGTGAGTTGCCCAGATCTCTTACTTCATAAGTGTTAAAGCTAGCATTCCAGCGCAAGTTTGTTCTCTATACCTGTGGTCCCTTCGCTCATGCAACTATTTCTGTATAAGCAAGTTACATATACCTGTTGTGTTCTGTGTCACAAGATACAATTTGGGGCTCTATGATATGAATTGCTACTCAATGAATGGCAGCCACACTTCACAAGGAGGTATTCCCATGGGAGCAATGTCTCAAAACATACAGAGCATTTTTCGTTTACCCTGGCATTGCACCTCCCTCCACGTCCCTTCTACATCAGTATTGCTTTGTGCCAAAACGTCATCCTGTGCTGGGCACACAACTTCTCTCCATACAGAACAGTGGGTGACTGGCCTGAGGGGCCTCTGCTTGCTCCCTTTCCGCCAACACGGGGAACACGGGCTGTGTGAACATGAAGGAGCTGTACCTGCGTTTGACGGGTGGACCGTCTGTCAGTGAATTGATTAGAAACAGACCAAACAAATTCCTCAAATGTCGATGAGCCTGCGATGAGGTTGGGAGCAGACACCTGGACAGACATGGTAGGTGGAGGGACAGTCTCAGGACTGTGGTCAATGTTGTGGAAACCGAGGCTTAAAGCGCTGCTGTTACTGCTGCTAAGTCGTTTCTGTCAAGTCTGACTCTGTGAGATCCCATAGACGGCAGCCCACCAGGCTCCCCTGTCCGTGGCATTTTCCAGACAAGAACACTGGAGTGGGGTGCCATTGCCTTCTCTGCTTGAAGTGCTCTTGGGACACATATCATAAAGGGCAGCAGCATGCTAGAAGGATTCCCCAGGAGGCAAAACTCCAGAAATATGTAGATAATTACAAATAATATGCATGTTAATGAAGACTTCTCTCTGGACTAGAACATACAAATAGTTTAATCATTTTAACATTTATGGAAAAAATCTCTACCATTTTCAGAAAGGTTACAGCAACGTGTGATGCTTGTGTCCATTGATCTCGATGGTTCTCCACGTTGTGAAATTTCACTCAGGTTCATTTCTCATTTGAGCCTCTAGGGGAAGAGGCGTGGCCCCTGAGTGACAGGTTTTCTCTGGGGCCTGGCAGGGACAGTGACATCTCAGAAGGCCTCCCTGGAGAGGCCCTCTCCCCTCTCATCCACACTCACCCAGAGGGCCGTCTGCCCACCCGACCCCCACCATGAGCCCCTGCCTCCTGGGCTGTGTGGTCTTCTGTCTCCTGCAGGCAGGTGAGTCCTGGGGGGCAGGGTCCCCTTCGGGGTCCCAGCGCTAAGCCTCTGCGCTGTGACTGCAGCATCGGTCCTCCTTCTCCACAGGGGCGGTCCATGCAGGTGTCACTCGGGACCCCAGATTCCAGGTCGTGAGGACAGGACAGAATGCGACACTGAAGTGTACTCAGTATCTAGGTCATGACCCCATGTACTGGTACTGACAAGACCCGGGACACGGGCTGAGGCTGATCCATTACTCAGCTGGGCCTCCCAGCACAGAGAAAGGAGATGTGCCCGATGGGTACAGAGTCTCCAGATCAAGCACGGAGAACTTCCCTCTCACGCTGGAGTCTGCCAGCCGCTCCCAGACATCTGTGTACTTCTGCGCCAGCAGTTACTCCACAGCGCTGCACGACCACGTCCTCTCTGTGCAAAAAGACAGATGAGAGCCCCATGCGGGCTCCTAGCACCGGGAGCCTCAGGGCTTTGCAGACCATGTGTCTGCAGTGTGACCCTGGGTGTGTGGACTCGGTTGGCCTGAGCCTCACTCCCAGGCCTCGGGGCCATGTGTCCTCCATTGATCTCTGTCTTTCCTCTGCATCCTCCCTGTGAACCAGGAAGATGCTTCCCCAGCTCAGCCTCCTACTCATCACCTGAGCCTGAGACCTAGGAGGAAGGTTGTTTGTAAATTAGATATATCTAGACACTCTTGTCTCACCTCAGGCAGCTCATTTCTGTCTTTCTGGAAGGTTCTCCCCCAGCCTGGCTCTCACCTGGTCTCTGCTCTTGTCCACTTTTCCCAGGCAGGCAGGATATTCCTCTCCCCACCTCCTTGCATCAGCTCCCTGGCCCTCTCTACCACAGCCACAAGCTCCCCTCTCATCTAGCTCAGGTCCATTCCCAAGCCACAGGGAGGCTTTTAAGCTGGCCACTCCACGTGGTCTATTTTGAGCAACCTGTATGGACTCATGAAAAAGAAACAAACTTTAGTTAATTGTATATCATCCAAAAACTCAAATGAGGCCATCTGAAGGAGGACCAATTGTCTCTGTGTGTTCTCGACATGCACCCACCGCCCCCCAACATCCTTAGCATGTCCCCTAACCTAGGCCACGTTGGCACCACCTGGCACCCTCATCAAAATCTTCTCAAAATCAAAATATATCTTGCATTGCCCCCATTATATCATGATCTTACATGTGCAGAAATAATTGAGTCCACATTTATAAAAAACTTCTTTATAAAAAGTATTACATGGAATTTGATAATGCTTAATTTAAATAGGAAATCTCAACATATATGCCTCTGATTAATCAGAGGCATCAGTTATGAAGACATGTTTGCAGGCAGATTCACTTGAGATCCTCTGAGCATTTATTTTATGATCATGTATTTCCATCTTTAACTAACTACCATCATTGTGCTGGTGAAGCAATTATTTCCTTCTGAAGAAAATGTTCAGATCATATAGTTTTCTATCTCCAGAGGCTAAGAGTGGATTTGAAAATCAACCCTAATCAGCCAAGCTAGGAAGGCAGTAGAAGCGCTGTGTGTGTGTGTGTGTGTGTGTGTGTGTGTGTGTGTGTGTTCAGGGTGTGGGATTTTTGTCTCCTTGTTTTAAACAGATGCTGCTAATCCATGAGGCCCTTGACCTTTGACCACTTGGAGGCACTGTGTTTCCATGGTAAGCGTGGTGTTTGGGGAGGGCTTGAGAGTCACCCTGGGGAGGGCAGCTTAAGCGAACCTTGGCTACATGCCTGCATCTGGGAGCAGGTTTGAGTTCCCTGAGTGGCCCTGGGACACACCGAGCCAGCACAGACTTCTCACTGCCCAGGGGAGTGGAGTTTCAGGATGTGCCCAGGGGGCTGTCTCCTGGAGCAGCATGACAAGGGGAGGGGAGAGGCTGGGGTATCTGGTGAGGGCTGGGAGATGAGTGTCTGGCAGGGTCAGACAGAGCAGAACAAGACAAGTTGTGGGCACATGGACCAGGGGATAAAACTCACCTCACACCCACCCTTTGCTGAGGGGCTGTGCAGGACAGGGAATGGCATAGAGGAGCCAGCCCTGGGTCCTGCCAAGGGGTCCAGGGGACAAGGGCAGCCTGCAGAGACACAGAGCAGTGATGTCATAAGCAAATTCTCCAATCAGGGGACAGGAGGGTCAGCACTTTACACCACTCACCCCAGGAGCCCCGCCCCCAGCCAGCAGCAGCCTTGGGTTCCTGATGCTGCCATGGGCTCCAGGCTCCTCTGCTGTGTGACTCTCTGCCTCCTCAGAGCAGGTGAGTCCTGGACACAGTGTGGGACTTTCTGAGATGTCTTTGCCTCCCTGAGATAGAAGCCTGGCACTGAGGGCTGCAACAGGAGGCTTCCCCTGTGCTCTGCCCTCAGCTTCCGGCTGTCTCCTTCCCAACAGGCCTGGTGGATTCTGGGGTCACCCAGACCCCCAAATACCTGATCAGATCAAGAAAACAGCAAGCAACGCTGAGATGTTCCCCTGAGTCTGGACACCGCTATGTATCCTGGTACCAACAGGCCCTGGGACAGGGCCCCCAGTTCCTTGTTCAGTATTATGATGGGAAAGTGCATACCAAAGGAAACATGCCAGGTCGATTCTCAGGTGAACAGTTCAGTGACTCTCGCTCTCAGATGAACCTGAGCTCCTTGGAGCTGACAGACTCAGCCGTGTATCTCTGTGCCAGCAGGCAAGACACAGCCTTGCGTGATCAGGTGCCTCTGGTACAAAAACACTCCTGCCCCAGCTCAGGAAGTGGTTGCCAGGCATTGACTTCCAGCCAACGAGACCCAGGCACTGATAGAGTGGACAGCCTTTCCTAGGCATTCTTTCCTGAAATTTTTTAATGCTCCTGAAATTTTTAAATTTTTAATGATATTGCAAGATAAGTATTATTTTATCGGCTTATTAATCTAAGGGGAAGTGACCTGCCCAGATCTCATATTTCTTAACTGTTAGAGCAAGGAAGGCTACTCTAGTTTGTCCTTATCACTTGTGGTCCTCAACATGCCCCCCAACTGACCGCTGCAGGAATGATGCATCACCCAGACCTGTGACGTGTGGTCGTGCTCCGGGGAAACCAGCACATCAAGAGGTCACCACAGGTCCACAGTCAGGTAACCAGGAATAGCTATATAAATTTTTGGGTCCCTGCTTTCAAATACCACTGAGAATCTGCAGAGAGCGGAGCACTGCAGCATGTGTGAGGCCTGCTATGTGTGGAATGAGGCACAACAAGATAAGAGTTTGAGGAGCTCTATGATATTGTTACTCAGTTAATGCAATCCCCATTTCATAAGGAAGCAGTTCCATGGAATCAATGTCTCACATAAAATCAGAGCACTTTTCATTTAACCTGGAGTCTGCCACCTCTCCCTGCATCCCTCAGACATATGCGTTCCTCTGTCATCCACTTGTGTGTGTGAGTGTTTAGTCACTTCAGTCGTGTTTGACTCTTTGTGACCCCACCAACTGTAGCCAGTCAGGCTCCTCTGTCCATGGGATTTCCAGGCAAGAATGGTGGGGTGGGTAGCCAAGTCCTCCTCCAGGGGATGGTCCCAAGGCAGGGATCAAAACTGGGTGTCTTATGTCTCCTGCATTGGCAGGCAGGTTCCTTACCACTCTCACAATCTGAGAGAAGCCCAGGTCACCCATGGTGCTGGGCAACTGGCTTCTCGCCACAAAGAAAGGCGAGTCCCGAGCTTGAGCTGGTTCTGCTTGCTGCTCCCCCTCCCACTTCAGACACTGCAAGCACTGCGTGCAGTGATCAGGATGGGAATGCAGACGCATCTGGCAGGTGACCCGGCTGTTGGTGAACTGATAAGAAATAGAGCCAAAGGACTCCTCAAGTGTGGGTAAGCCTGACCTGCCGTTGCAGAACCAGATCCCAAAAGGACCATTGCAGGTAGAAAGAAGGACACCAACAGGACTGTGGTTAATTAATGAAAGTAGAAATGGAGACTTTCCCAGGTGGGGCTAAAATGAAAGAAAGAAAGAGTATAAAACAGTCTTTTGGACTCTGTGGGAGAGGGAGAGGGTGGGATGATTCGGGAGAATGGCATTGAAACGTATAATATCATATATGAAACAAATCATCAGTTCAGGTTCGATGCAGGATACAGGATGCTTGGGGCTGGTGAACTGGGATGACTCAGAGGGAGGGTACAGGAAGGGGGATGGGAGGGGGGTACAGGATAGGGAACGTGTGTACACCCGTGGCGGATTCATGTTGATGTATGGCAAAACCAATACAATATTGTAAAGTAATTAGCCTCTGATTAAAATAAATAAATTTAAATTTAAAAAAAAAAGAAAAAGAAAGTGAAGTTGCTCAGTCGTGTCTGACTCTGCGATCCCATGGTCTGTAGTCTACTAGGCTTCTCTGTCCGTGGGATTTTCCAGGCAAGAGTTCTGGGGTGGGTTACCATCTCCTTCTGCAGGGGACCTTCCTGATTCTGCCTGCCCATGAGGTAGATGTAAGAGACTTGGGTTCAGTCCCTGGGGCTGGAAGATCCCTGCAGGAGGAAATGGCAACCCATTCCAGTATTCTTGTGTGGAGAATCCCATGGAGAGAGAGGCCTGGTGGGCTACAGTCCACGGGTCGCAAAGAGCCAGACACGACTGAGCAACTAACACTTACCTAGACACTTGAAGATGTATTTGGGATTCATGAGTCATAAAGGGCAGCAGGAAGCCCAAAAGATTTTCCTGAGATTCAACATTACAGAAAAATGCAGGTAAAAGTAATATACGTACGAATGAAGAATTATCTCTAGAAAAAGTACATAAAGTTGCAAACTGTTTACAGAAAGGTTACAACAGCTTGTAAGGCTCAAGTCCATTGAGCTGGCTGGGTCTCCCTCTTGTGAACTGTTCACTTAGGTTCATTTCTGATTTGAGCCTGCAGGGGAAGGGGCGTGGCCCCTGAGTGACAGGTTGGCTCTGGGGCCTGGCAGGGACAGTGACATCTCAGAAGGACTCCCTGGAGAGGCCCTCTCCCTCTCATCCACATTCAGACCAGAGGGCCCTCCGCCCGCCCTGCCCCCGCCATGAGCCTCTGCCTCCTGGGCTGTGTGGTCTTCTGTCTCCTGCAGGCAGGTGAGTCCTGGGGGACAGGGTCCCCTTCGGGGTCCCAGCACTAAGCCTCTGCGCTGTGACCGCATCATCGGTCCTCCATCTCCACAGGGGCGGTCCATGCAGGTGTCACTCAGGACCCCAGATTCCAGGTCGTGAGGACAGGACAGAGCATGACACTGACATGTACTCAGGATCTGGGTCATAACTCTATGTACTGGTACCGACAAGACCCGGGACATGGATTGAGGCTGATCCATTGCTCACGTGGCCCTCCCAGCATGGAGAAAGGAGACGTGCCCGACGGGTACAGCGTCTCCAGCTCAAGCAAAGAGAACTTTCCTCTCACGCTGGAGTCCGCCAACCCCTCCCAGACATCCGTAAACTTCTGTGCCAGCAGTTACTCCACGGCGCTGCACACCCACCTGCTCTCTGTGCAAAAAGACAGGGTCCCACATGCAGGCTCCTAGAACTGGGAGCCTCAGAGCCCTGGGGACCACGTGCCAGCTCTGTGACCCTGCTGTGTGACCTGGACAGGCCTGCATCTGACCCCAGGGACTCGGGACACGTGTCCACCATCAGGCTCTATCCTTCCTTTGCATCCTCCCTGGATGCAGTTCGGAATGCGTCCAGTTCTGAGTAGTTCTGACTCTTCCTCATCAGCTTAAGACCTCCAGAAGGGAAGAATATTAGTAAATTAGATATACCTAGACCCTCTTGTCTCTCCATGGCACCACATTGCTGTCTGTCTGGAAGTTTCTCCCACAGCCTGGCTCTCAAGTGTCCCTGCTCTTGCCCTCCAGAGGGGCGGGTCTTTCCTTCTTTATTCCTTGGCCTCAGCTTCCCTGCCCTCTCTGCTCCAGACACACTGCTCTCCCCTCATCTGGACCATGTCCCTTCCCATGACACAAGGAACATTGTACCATGCCTAAGTGGTCGTGTTTGACCGAGCTCTTGGGGTCGTCAAAGAGAAAACAACCTCAGTTAATTGGAAACCAGCCAAAATCCCTTGGGAGTCCATTCCCAGGAAGAGAGACAGGCTGGGTGTGTGTTCTCCTTCCCTGCACCTCTAAGCATCTCAATTAACCAGACCAGGTTTCTACCATTAACCTCAGAGAAGTCTTCTCAAAGTCAAAATACTTCCTCCATGGTATCTTATTATATCAAGATTTTATAAGTTCACAGGAAATAAATAGGTTAATACACATAAAACCTCTTCATAAAATGCACCTGCTAGAATTTGGTAGTGCTTAATTTAAATATGAAATCCGGAAATATATGGATCTGTTTAATCAAAATGAGGTCTGGAATAGCGGTGTCCAGGCTGGCTTCATTGAGATCATGGAGCGCTTCTTTTTATTGCCCATATTACTCCATTTTAGCTAACTATTGTCATTGGAGTGGTGCAGGAACTATTTCCTTCTTAGTAGAAATGTCTAATCATACAGTGTTTTACCTCCACAGGAGCTAAGACTAGACTGGAAGATCAACCCTAATTCAGCCATGCTGGGAAGGCAGCATGTGAAGGGTGTGTGTGTGTGTGTGTGTGTGTGTGTGTGTGTGTGTGTGTGGTGTGTGTGTGTGTGTGTGTGTGTGTGTGTGTGTGTGTGTGAGTAGGGGTTGAAAGTGTGGAGTGTGGGGAATTTGTATTCTTGTTTTGATGGAGGGCACAGATCCATGAGACCATGGGCCACTAGGAGGCACTGTGGGCGCATGGTAAGCCGGGTGTGCTGGGAGGGGGTGAGAGTCACCCTGGAGAGGGCAGCTTAGGGGAACCTTGGCTACATGCCTGCATCAGGGAGCAGGATTGAGTTCCCTGAGTGGTCCAGACACATGGACCCAGTACAGACTCCTCACTGCCCAGGGGAGTGGGGACATGCCTGGAGCCTCGGGATGTGCCCAGGGGATCTTCTCCTGGAGCAGCATGGGGAGTGGAGGGTGAGGGATGAGTGTGTCTGGTGAGGGCTGGGTGATGAGTGTCAGGCAGGGACAGGAAGAGAAGAAAAAGCCATGTGATGGGCATATGGGGACCTGGGGACAGTGCTCACCTCACAGCCACCCTTGCTGAGGGGCTGTCAGGAGAGGGAAGGGCACAGAGGAGCCAGCCCTGGGTCCTGCCAAGGGGTCCAGGGGACAAGGGCAGCCTGCAGAGACACAGAGCAGTGATGTCATAGGCAAATGCTCCAATCAGGGGACAGGAAGGTCAGCACTTACCCTCTCATCCTAGGAGCCCCGCCCCCTGCCAGCAGCAGTCCTGGGTTCCTGATGCTGCCATGGGCTCCAAGCTCCTCTGCTGTGTGACTCTCTGCCTCCTTGGAGCAGGTGAGGCCTGGACACAGTGTGAGAGCTTCTGAGATATTCTCATGGGAGAAATATCTCAAATAAAAACAGAGCATTTTTCATTTACCCTGGCGTCTGCACCTCCCTCCACATCCTTCCTACATCTGAATTCCTTTGTGCCAATACGTCATCCTGTGCTGGGCACCAAGAGAGCTGGGGCACAGTCTTGAGGGGGCTCCGCTTGCTTCCTTCCTGGCACCAACATGGGAAGCAGGGCCTCCGGTGAACGTGAAGAAGCTGTATCTATGTTTGGCCGGCAGACCATCTTTCAGTGACTTGATTAGAAATTTACCAAACAGATTCCTCAAATGTTGATGAGCCTGCAATGAGTTTGGAGGCTCCCTAACCCTGGAGAACCATGGTATGAGGAGGGACAATCTCAGGACTGAGGTCAATGTTGCAGAAACGGAGGCTTGAAGTGCTGCTGCTGCTGCTGCTGCTAAGTCGCTTCTGTCAAGTCTGACTCTGTGCGTCCCCATAGACGGCAGCCCACCAGGCTCCCCCATCCCTGGGATTTTCCAGGCAAGAACACTGGCGTGGGGTGCCATTGCTTCTCTGCTTGAAGTGCTCTTGGGACACATATCATACAGGGTAGCAGGACGCCTGAAGGATTTCGCCAGGATGCAAAAACTCCAGAAATATGTAGATAAATACAAGTAATATACATGTTAATGAAGACTTATCTCTGGACTAGAACATACAAAACATTTAATCAGTTTAACATCTACAGAAAAAATCTTTAACATTTACAGAAAGTTAACAGCAATGTGTGGGCTTGCGTCCGGTGATCTGGATGGTTGTCTGTGTTGTGAACTGTTCACTTAGCCTCATGTCTGATTTGAGCCTCTGGGGGGAAGGGGCGTGGCCCCTGAGTGACAGGTTGGCTCTGGGGCCTGGCAGGGACAGTGACATCTCAGAAGGACTCCCTGGAGAGCCCCTCTCCCTCTCATCCACACTCAGCCCAGAGGGCCCTCCGCCCGCCCCGCCCCCGCCATGAGCCTCTGCCTCCTGGGCTGTGTGGTCTTCTGTCTCCTGCAGGCAGGTGAGTCCTGGGGGGCAGGGTTCCCTTCGGGGTCCCAGCACTAAGCCTCTGCGCTGTGACTGCAGCATCGGTCCTCCTTCTCCACAGGGTCGGTCCATGCTGGTGTCACTCAGGACCCCAGATTCCAGATGGTGAGGACAGGACAGAGCACAACACTGAAATGTACTCAGAATCTGGGTCATAACTCTATGTACTGGTATCGACAAGACCCGGGACTTGGGCTGAGGCTGATCCATTACTCAGCTGCCTATCCCAGCACGGAGAAAGGAGACGTGCCCGAGGGCTACAGCGTCTCCAGACCAAGCACAGAGGACTTCCCTCTCACGCTGAAGTCTGCCAACCGCTCCCAGACATCTGTGTACTTCTGTGCCAGCAGTTACTCCACAGCGCTGCACGGCCACCTCCTTTCTGTGCAAAAAAGCAGATGAGGGCCCTGCAGCCTGGAACTTGGGGAGCCCCTTGCAGGCTCCTAGCACCTGCAGACTTGGAGCCCACAGACACACCCTGGCAGCACAGACAGTGATGTTTGATCTTCCTGGTGCAGACCTGACAGCAGGGCCTCACTCTCTGCCTTGTCACTGCAGCTGCCACGTGAGCCTAAAGATGATACCCGGCTCTGACTCCTAGTCATCAGTCCGAATATGAGGCCCCCAGGAGGGAAGGTTCTGGGAAATCAGATACATCGAGACCCTCTTGTCTCTCCCCGGGCACCACATGCCTGTCACTATGGAAGGTTCCCCCTCAGGCTGGCCCTTGCGTGGTCTCTGCTCTTGTCCAACTTCCCAGATGTGGGGCCTCACTCTCCCACCTTCCTGGCCCTCGTTCCCACCCTTCTCTACTTCAGCCTTGCTGCTCCTCCTTCAACTGGGTCATGTCCTTGCCCATCACCCAGGGAACCTTGTAATGATCCCTAAGTGGGCGTGTTAGAGGGTGCTCTCTGGGGTCCTCAAAGAGAATGCAACCTCAGTTAATTATTAATCATCCAAAATTCCTTGGTCGTCCCTGAGGAGGAGAGACAAGCTGTGTGTCTATGCATTCTCCACCATTGCCTGTGTTTACCATCTAAATAGCCTAGAACCTGATGCTGGGAAAGACTGAAAGCAAGAGAACTGCCTGGCAGAGAAAGAGGTGGTTCGATAGCATCACCGACTCAACAGACATGAATTTGAGCAAACTGTGGGACATAGTGAAGAATAGGGGAGCCTGGTACGCTGCAATGCATGGGGTTTCAATGAGTTGGACTCGAGTTAGCAGCTGAACAACAACACCAGCAAAAGCTAACCCAAGTTTGTAGCATCTTCTTCATCACAATCTTATAAAAGTCAAAGTATTAAATATTTCCTGCATGAACTCATTTCTTTTCTCTTGAAATAAAAATCATAAATCAGCTATGGCTGGCTGGTGTGTGTGTTTCCAATCGTGTGTGTGTTCTTTAGAAAAACAAAGCAAGTGAAAACACAGTGCAATCGACAAGCAGTGAAATATTTTCTAATATGAACACATCCATGACTCTTAAATCTGGGCAGACAACCTTGGTTTCCAGGCATATACCACAAGGGGATGCTGTGGAACTGCCATACTCCAGAAGTATCTGGGGCAGAGCAAGGGGACAGTGTTAGTGCCTGGGACCAGGAGGCTTAAGAGAAAGCTTTGTCTGTGTTTTTATTTCTTGAAGCCTTAACAGCACAGACACTAATTTGTAGGCTTGCTGTCCCCACTGGGAGCCATGAACTTGAACTATGCAGTGCTGATGGAGCCCTGAGGTTGCAGCAAAAGTGAAGCATATGGAGCTGGGACGGGGCAGGAAAGAGCAACAGAGAAGAGCAACACCTCCCTGAAGAGAAAACAAAGGAGCCCTGGGGAAGGGCGTTGGGCATAAAGCCAGCCTCGCCTAGACCAGCAGTCCAGCTCACAGGTCATCTAAGAGACTCTGCAGGACAGAGCAGGGTTCCTGGATCAGCGACCTGGCATGAGAGGTCAGATTCCTGGGAACCAGCAGAGGCAATGACATCAGAGCAGTGACATCACTGCCTCACTTCCAGTCAGAGGAAGGAGGCCCAGAACCCCACTCTCAGAGAGCAGAGCTCTGAGCAAGGAGACGCCTGCCCGCTCTGCCCCTCCTGCCATGGGCTGCGGCCCCGTCTGCTGTGTGGCTCTGTGTCTGCTGGCAGCAGGTGGGGCCTTGGCACAGGGGGGAACCCGTGTTCCTAGCCTGACTCTGCCTGAATCCAAGGCATCATCGGGTTCTCTCCCACGTTCTTTCTCAGCCCCAGTCTTCTTCCCCCACAGGCCTTGTGGATTCTGGAGTCACCCAAACCCCAAGATACCTGATTAAAGCAAGAGGACAGCGAGGGACCCTGGGATGCTCCCCTGTCTCTGGACACCTCTCTGTGTACTGGTACCAACAGGCCCTGGGCCAGGGCCCCCAGTTCCTCGTTCAGTATTACAGACAGCAAGTGAGGGGAGAAGCACAGCTTCCGGATCGATTCTCAGGAACACAGTTCAGTGACTCTAGCTCTGAGCTGAACTTGACTTTCTTGGAGCTGACGGACTCAGCCGTGTATCTCTGTGCCAGCAGCCAAGACACAGCCCTGCATGATCAGGTGCCTCTGGGACAAAAACACTCCTGCCCCAGCTCAGGAAGTGGCTGTGAGGGTGACTGCCTGCCTGTCAGGCCTACGTAGATCCGGTAGACTCTCCCAGACGTTCTTCCTCTGCTGTGTTTTAATGCTTCCAAAGATCATGCTAGGTAGTATTATTTTCCATGTTTATACATCTGAGCAGAACTGATTGTCCACCTCTTTTATTTCATTACTTTCAGAGAAAGGAAGTTGATTTAAGCCTGTTCTCATTACCTGTGGTCTTTGTCCCCATAAAACTGTCCCCCACATAGAATAACTAATACACATAAACACACACACACCTACACACATACTCACATACATGTTTTAAAGCAATTGGCTCACATAGTTGTTAAGGCTGGTAAGTCCAAAAGCTGCAAGCGGGTCTGGTGCTACTAGAGATGGAGGGGGAGCTGATGTTTAAGTTCAAAAGCAGAAGAACTAATGGTCCAGTGGGAAGGCCATCGGCTGACAATTCTCTCTTACTTGGGAGAGGATCAGTATTCTTGTCTATTCCTCTTTCATCTGGTTTCATGAAGGCCACTGACGTTATGGAGGGTCATCTGCTTTACGAATTAAAATGTTAATCTAAGCGGCCAGGGCACTAAGGGCAGGCAGCTGCGGCTGGCACACTAAGCATGACAGAGAGCTACCCCACGTCCGAGGTCAGGGGCAGCGGCCTGGACTGCCAGGCTGAGACGGCCTAGGAACGGTGAGAGGAGCTATCCCGCATCCTTGCCCAGTGGCGGCAGCTGGAAGGAGCCACCCCACGCCCAAGGCCAGCGGCTGCTGCTGGGTGGAGCAACCCCACATCCAAGGAATGATGGCTGTGTGGACACAGGAGGGCCTGGAGGAGCCATCCCATGTTGAAAGTCAGGAAGGGCGGCGGTGAGCAGATACCCCTCATCTAAGTACGGAGTAGCAGCTGTGCTTTGCTGGAGCAGCTGGGAAGAGATACCCCACGCCCAAGGTAAGAGAAACCCAAGTAAGATGGTAGGTGTTGCAAGAGGGCATCAGAGGGCTGACACACTGAAACCATTCTCACAGAAAACTATTCAATCTAATCACACTAGGACCACAGCCTTGTCTAAATCAATGAAACTAAGCCATGCCTGTGGGGCAACCTAAGACGGGTGGGTCATGGTGGAGAGGTCTGACAGAATGTGGCCCACTGGAGAAGGGAATGGCAAACCGCTTCAATATTCTTGCCTTGAGAACCCCATGAACAGTATGAAAAGGCAAAATGAAGGATACTGAAAGAGGTACTCCCCAGGTCAGTAGGTGCCCAGTATGCTACTGGAGGTCAGTGGAGAAATAACTCCAGAAAGAATGAAGGGATGGAGCCAAAGCAAAAACAATACCCAGCTGTGGATGTGACTGGTGATAGAAGCAAGGTCTGTGGCTGTAAAGAGCAATATTGCATACAAACCTGGAATGTCAGGTCCATGAATCAAGGCAAATTGGAAGTGGTCAAACAGGAGATGGCAAGAGTGAATGTCAACATTCTAGGAATCAGCGAACTAAAATGGACTGGAATGGGTGAATTTAACTCAGATGACCATTATATCTACTACTGTGGGCAGGAATCCCTCAGAAGAAATGGAGTAGCCATCATGGTCAACAAAAGAGTCCGAAATGCAGTACTTGGATGCAATCTCAAAAACGACAGAATGATCTCTGTTCATCTCCAAGGCAAACCATTCAATATCACATAATCCGAGTCTATGCCCCAACCAGTAATGCTGAAGAAGCTGAAGTTGAATGGTTCTATGAAGACCTACAAGACCTTTTAGAACTAACACCCAAAAAAGATGTCCTTTTCATTATAGGGGACTGGAATGCAAAAGTAGGAAGTCAAGAAACACCTGGAGTAACAGGCAAATCTGGCCTTGGAATGCAGAATGAAGCAGGGCAAAGACTAAGAGAGTTTTGCCAAGAAAATGCACTGGTCATAGCAAACACCCTCTTCCAACAACACAAGAGAAGACTCTACACATGGACATCACCAGATGGTCAACACCGAAATCAGATTGATTATATTCTTTGCAGCCAAAGATGGAGAAGCTCTATACACTCAACAAAAACAAGACCAGGAGCTGACTGTGGCTCAGATCATGAACTCCTTATTACCAAATTCAGACTCAAATTGAAGAAAGCAGGGAAAACTGCTAGACCATTCAGGTATGACCTAAATCAAATCCCTTACAGCAGAAGTGAGAAATAGATTTAAGGGCCTAGATCTGATAGATAGAGTGCATGATGAACTATGGAATGAGGTTCGTGACATTGTATAGGAGACAGGGATCAAGACCATCCCCATGGAAAAGAAATGCAAAAAAGCAAAACGGTTGTCTGGGGAAGCCTTACAAATAGCTGCGAAAAGAAGAGAAGGGAAAAGCCAAAGAGAAAAGGAAAGATATAAGCATCTGAATGCAGAGTTCCAAAGAATAGCAAGAAGAGATCAGAAAGCCTTCTTCAGCAATCAATGCAAAGAAATAGAGGAAAAGAACAGAATGGGAAAGACTAGAGATCTCTTCAAGAAAATTAGAGCTACCAAGGGAACATTTCATGCAAAGATGGGCTCGATAAAGGACAGAAATGGTATGGACCAAACAGAAGCAGAAGATATTAAGAAGAGATGGAAAGAATACACAGAAGCACTGTACAAAAAAGTCCTTCACAACGCAGATAATCACAATGGTGTGATCGCTCATCTAGAGCCAGACATCCTGGAATGTGAAGTCAAGTGGGCCTTAGAAAGCATCACTACGAACAAAGCTAGTGGAGGTGATGGAATTCCAGTTGAGCTGTTTCAAATCCTGAAAGCTGATGCTGTGAAAGTGCTGCACTCAATATGCCAGCAAATTTGGAAAACTCAGCAGTGGCCACAGGACTGGAAAAGGTCAGTTTTCATTCCAATCCCAAAGAAAGGCAATGCCAAAGAATGCTCAAACTACCACACAATTGCACTCATCTCACATGCTAGTAAAGTAATGCTCAAAATTCTCCAAGCCAGGCTTCAGCAATACGTGAACCGTGAACTCCCTGATGTTCAAGCTGGTTTTAGAAAAGGCAGAGGAACCAGAGATCAAATTGCCAACATCCACTGGATCATGTAAAAAGCAAGAGATTTCCAGAAAAACATCTATTTCTGCTTTGTTGACTATGCCAAAGCCTTTGACTGTGTGGATCACAATAAACTGGAAAATCCTGAAAGAGATGGGAATACAGATCACCTGACCTGCCTCTTGAGAAATCTATATGCAGGTCAGGAAGCAACAGTTAGAACTGGACATGGAACAACAGACTGGTTCCAAATAGGAAAAGGAGTACGTCAAGGCTGTATATTGTCATCCTGCTTATTTAACTTATATGCAGAGTACATCATGAGAAACGCTGGACTGCAAGAAACACAAGCTGGAATCAAGATTGCCCGGAGAAATATCAATAACCTCAGATATGAAGATGACATCACCCTTATGGCAGAAAGTGAAGAGAAACTAAAAAGCCTCTTGATGAAATTGAAAGAGGAGAGTGAAAAAGTTGGCTTAAAGCTCAATATTCAGAAAACGAAGATCATGGCATCTGGTCCCATCACTTCATGGGAAATAGATGGGGAAACAGTGGAAAGTGTCAGACTTTATTTTGGGGGCTCCAAAATCGCTGGAGATGGTGACTGTAGCCATGAAATTAAAAGATACTTACTCCTTGGAAGAAAAGTTATGACCAACCTAGATAGCATATTCAAAAGCAGAGACATTACTTTGCCGACTAAGGTCCGTCTATTCAAAGCTATGGTTTTTCCAGTGGTCATGTATGGATGTGACAGTTGGACTGTGAAGAAAGATGAGTGCCGAAGAATTGATGCTTTTGAACTGTGGTGTTGGAGAAGACTCTTGAGAGTCCCTTGGACTGCAAGGAGATCCAACCAGTCCATTCTGAAGGAGATCAACCCCGGGATTTCTTTGGAAGGAATGATGCTAAAGCTGAAGCTCCAGTACTTTGGCCACCTCATGCAAACAGTTGTCTCACTGGAAAAGACTTTGATGCTGGGAGGGATTGGGGGCAGGAGAAGAAGGGCACGACAGAGGATGAGATGGCTGGATGGCATGACTGACTCGATCGTCGCGGGTCTGAGTGAACTCTGGGAGTTGGTGATGGACAGGGAGGCCTGACATGCTGCGATGCACGGGGTCGCAAAGAGTCGGACACGACTGAGCGACTGAACTGAACTGATTCACATTTTGAAAGTGCAGTCGCTCAGTCGTGTCTGACTCTTTGTGACCCAGTGGACTGTAGCCCACCAGGCTCCTCCATCCATGGAATTTTCTAGGCAAGAGTACTGGAGTGGGTTGCCATTTCCTTGTCCAGCGGATCTTCCCAATCCAGGGATGGAACCTGGGTCTCCCATATTGCGGGCAGATGCTTCACCGTCTGAGCCAAAAAATATCCCTCTTTGGAGCACCCAGAAAAATAAAGCTAAATACCCATGGCAGAGTCAAGTTGACATATTGTATTAGTCAGGACACCATCTTCCAGGGTTGCACAAATTAGTAAGCATGGAGTCCCTGGCGAGTAACAGGACTCTGGATTTCTTGACTCCATTTGCAAATCTCTGCCAGCCTCCTCTAGTGCTTCCTAGGTCAGACAGTAGATATGGACACATTGTGACTTCAGCGCCTATATTTGAGGTCTTCAGATGTCACAGGAAAGAAAGTAATTATGCTTGCTTGTTCGATACATGAGATAAAGAGCACGTAACTTACCCTCGGGCATTTTTACATCAACTTTATCAGCATATGAATTATAGTTAACATTTGAATAATGTGAAGTTTGGGGCCCCTGAACCAGCCTTAACCCTGCTGTAAAAGTTTTTTTAAACTTAAGTCAATCCTGTTTACGATGTCCCATCCGAAGATTCAACCAGCCACAATTGTGTGGTACTGTGAAAAGTGAAAGTGAAACTCACTCAGTCGTGTCTGACTCTTTGCCACGCTAGACAGTCCATGAAACTCTCCAGGCCAGAATACTGGAGTGGGTAGCCTTTCCCTTCTGCAGCAGATCTTCCCAACCAGGGATCCCACTCAGGTCTCTCCCATTGCAGGCAGGTTCTCTACCAGATGCGCAACAGGTCTGTAGTTAGTATCTATCAAAATTTCCACACAAAAGTGGACCCATGAAGTTCAGAATAGGGTGGTCCAAGGGGTCCGCTGTATATACAATAGCATTACACACTGTACAGTGAACAGAGGGATGGTTTTGATCAATCCATATGCGTGTACCCCTGGAACATTCACCTATAAAGAATGAGAACATTTCATCACCAAAACTTCTCTGAGGCCCCATCCCAGGCCTGTCTCCTTCCCTGACAACCAACAATATGATTTCTGTTGCTGTTATTATTTTTTTAAGTCCTGTTTAGCCCAGAGCTAAATATTTAAGCAATTGCTCTTGGAAAGTATTATGGTTGAAGAAGTTCTTGAAAGCATGTGAGCACCATGTCCATGTCAGGGACTTTCCTATCTGGAGATGAATGGTTTGGAAAATGACCATCCAGAGGTCTTCCCTGCTGCTACAGGCTTTAAAAAAAAAATTACTCATGTTCATGAATTTCTTTTCTCATGCACATTTTGTCTGAAATGATTTTATGATGCTATTTTGACAGGAAGTCCTCATCTCCTAGGAAATTACTTTGAGGTCCCACGTGATATGCACACATCAAGGCCTCCTGCTCACACACTGGGTACTGGGACTGAGCAGGCCACCAGCAGCAGCAATTTTGGTGAGAGATCATTTCATGTCAGGGAGAAGGCTAGCCTTTGATTTGACCCCAGTGACCAACTCACAGGAGCTGAACTGAAAAGTCCCCCTTTCTTAGGGGCCTGGCCTGGGCACTAGTCTCCTGAGCTGTGGGTCCCACTGTCTCTTGGACCAGAGACATTCTGAGCACAGGTATGGATCGCATGGACTTGCCAGGCTCCAATTGAAGGCTTGTTTTTGTGGCTACAACATCGAGCTCATTCATTCCTTCTGACCTTAGCTTCAGTGTTTTTGTCTCTGAGGGCCCAGGAATGGTTAGTCACCCAGGCCTCAGACGTGCGGTTGGATTCCGTGGAAACCAGCACATCAGGAGGTCACCAGGGTCCCCGACTCACGACCAGGTGCATGATATTCAGATTCAAAAATTATTGAGAATTTGAAAACCACAGCAGCAGAGCATGGCAGCTAGTACAGGGTCCTTCTAAATGTGAGGTTTGTACGTATGATATAGTCTGGGCCTCTAGGATATCGGTTACTGAATGGCAGCCACTTTCACAAGGAAGTACCCCCATGCAATGGATGTCTCAGGTAAAATCGGAGCACTTTTCCTTTACCCCTGGGGTCCGCCATCTCTCCTGACCCCACGTCTGTACATCCCTCCCACCTCTGTACTCCTTTGTGCCAACATGTCATCCATGGTGCTGGGCAACCAGCTTTTCTCCTCAAAGAAAGCTGGGTCACAGGCCTGAGGTGATTCGGTTCGCTGCTCCTCCACCCCTCAGACACGAGAAGCACGTGCGGAGGTGGACATGAAGGAGCTGAGCCTGCATGTGACAGGCGCCGAGCCTGGTGGGCTGCAGTCCATGGGGTGGAGAAGAGTGGACATGACTGAGTGACTTCACTTTCACGTTTTACTTTTGTGCATTGGAGAAGGAAATGGCAACCCTCTCCAGTGTTCCTGCCTGGAGAGTCCCAGGGATGGGGGAAGCTGGTGAGCTGCCATCTCTGGGGTCGCACAGAGTCGGACACGACTGAAGCGACTTAGCAGCAGCAGCAGCAGCTATCAGTCAGTGAATTAATAAGAAAGAGAGCCTAAGGATTCCTCAAGTGCCGATGAGCTTGCCTTAAGGTTAGGGAACCAGATCCAGAATCATTGTGGGTGGAAGGACGTGAACTGGACTGTTGTCAATGAAACAAAATAGAAACATGAGGGATTATTTGGACAACGTGAGTCATAAAGGGCAGCAGGAAGCCCTGAGGGTTTTCCCTGAGATTCAAAACTACAGAAATAATAAACTACAGATCAATAAACTGAATATATGTAATAATGAACAGCTATTTCTGGAATAAAGTGTACATAAGGTTGTGAACAGTTTTTTGGAAAGTTTACTACAAATGTAAGGCTTGTGTTCATTGAGCTGGATGGTCTCCCTGTTGTGAGCTGTTCAGTTTTGTTCAGGAGCACACTCACGTCCCATGCTTTGCAACCCCATGGAACACAGCACGTCAGGCTTTCCTGTCCATCACCAACTCCCGGATTTATTCAAACAAATGACCATCGAGTTGGGTATGCCATCCACCATCTCTTTCTCTGTTGTCGCCTTCTCCTATTGTCTACAATCTTGCCCAGCATCTGGGTCTTTTCAATGGGTCAGTTCTTTGCATCAGGTGGCCAAAATATTGGAGTTTCAGCTTCAGCATCAGTCCTTCCAATAAATATTCAGGACTGATTTCTTTAGGATGGACTGCTTGGATCTCCTTGCAGTTCAAGGGACTATCAAGAGTCTTCTCCAGCACCACAGTTCAAAAGCATCAATTCTACAGTGCTCAGCTTTCTTTATACTCCAACTCTCAAGTCATGCATAACTACTGGAAAACCCATAGCTTTAACAAGATGGACCATTGTTGGCAAAGTAGTGTCTCTGCTTTTTAATATGCTGCCTAGGTCGGTCATATGTGAACTGTTCACTCAGCTTCATTTCTGATTTGAGCCTCTGGGGGAAGGGACGTGGTCGCCTGAGTACAGGTTGGCTCTGGGGCCTGGCAGGGAGAGTGACATCTCAGAAGGACTCCCTGAGAGCCCCTCTCCCCTCTCATCCATACTCAGCCCAGAGGGCCATCCACCTGCCACGCCCCCGCCATGAACCCCTTCCTCCTGGGCTGTGTGGTCTTCCATCTCCTGCAGGCAGGTGAGTCCTGGGGGCGGGGTCCCCTTGAGGGTCCAAGCACCAAGCATGTCCGCTGTGACTGAAGCATCAATCCTCCTCCACAGGGCCAGTCCATGCTGGTGTCACTTAGGACCCCAGATTCCAGGTTGTGAGGACAGGACAGAGCGCGACACTAGAGTGCACTCAGGATCTGGGTCATGACTGCATGTACTAGTACAGGCAAGACACGGGACACGGGCTGAGGCTGATCTGTTACTCAGCTGGGCCTCCCACCACAGAGAAAGGAGATGTGCCCGACGGGTACAGAGTCTCCAGATCAAGCAAAGAGAACTTTCCTCTCACGCTGGAGTCTGCCAGCCGCTCCCAGATATCTGTGTACTTCTGTGCCAGCAGTTACTCCACAGCGCTGCACAGCCACCTGCTCTCTGTTGAAAAAGACAAGGGGCCCACATGCAGGAACCTAGCACTGGGAACCTAATGCCCTGGGGACCACGTGCCAGCACTGTGACCCTGATGTGTGACCTGGACAGGCCTGGATCCGACCCCAGGGACTCGGAGACACGTGTCCACAATCCGTCTCTGCCTTTCCTCTGCATCCTCCCTGGATGCAGTTAGGAATGCATCCAGGTCTGACTAGTTCTGACTCTTCCTCATCAGCCTAAGTTCTACAGAAGGAAAGAATATTAGTAAATCAGATATATCTAGACGCTCTTGTCTCTCCCAGCACCTCATTGCTGTCTGTCTGGAAGTTTCTCCCACAGCCTAGCTCTCAAGTGCTCCTGCTCTTGCCCTCCAGAAGGGCGGGTCTTTCCTCCTTTACTGCCTTGGCCTCACTCCCCTGCCCTCTCTGCTCCAGACACACTTTTCTCCCCTCTTCTGGGCCATGTGCATTCCTATGACACAGGGAACTTTGTAACCACATGTAAGCGGTCGTGTTTGAGCAAGCTCTTGGGGTTATCAAAGAGAAAACAACCTCAGTTAATTGCAAACCAGCCAAAATCCCTTGGGAGTCCATTCCCAGGAGGAGAGACAGTCTGGGTGTATGTGTTCTCCTTCCCTGCCCCTCTTTCCTAGCATCTCAGTTAACCTGGACCAGGTTTCTACCATTTCCCTCAGAGAAATCTTCTCAAAGCCAAAATATTTCCTCCATGGTATCTTATTATATCAAGATTTTACAAGTTTATAGGAAATAAACAGGTTAGTACACATAAAGCCTCTTTATAAAATACACCTGCTAGAATTTGCTAATGCTTAATTTAAATATGAAATCTGGAAATATATAGATCTGATTAATCAGGAGGAGGGCTGGAATACAGGTGTCCAGGCTGGCTTCAGTTGAGATCATGAGAGCCCTTAATTTCTATTGCCTGTATTACTCCGTTTTAGCCAACTGCTGTCATTGGAGTGGTGCAGCAATTGTTTCCTTCTTAGTAGAAATGTCTAATCATACAGTGTGTTACCTCCACAGGCTAAGGCTAGACTTGAAGATCAGTCCTAATTCATCCAGGCTGGGAAGGCAGCAGATAAGAGGTGTGTGTGTGTGTGTGTGTGTGTGTGTGTGTGTGTGTGTGTGTGTGTGTGTGTGTAGGGGTGGAAAGTGTGGAGTGTGGGGAATTTGTATTCTTGTTTTGATGGAAGGCACTGATCAGTGAGACTGTGGATCATTGGCCACTAGGAGGCACTGTGGGTCCATGATATGCAGGGTGTGCTGGGAGGGGGTGAGAGTCACCCTGGGGAGGGCAGCTTAGGGAACCTTGGCTACATGCCTGCATCAGGGAGCAGGTTTGAGTTCCCTGAGTGGTCCAGACACATGGACCCAGCACAGACTCCTCACTGCCCAGGGGAGTGGGGACATGCCTGGAGCCTCGGGATGTGCCCAGGGGATCTTCTCCTGGAGCAGCATGGGGAGTGGAGGGTGAGGGATGAGTGTGTCTGGTGAGGGCGGGGTGATGATCCTCAGGCAGGGACAGGAAGAGAAGAAAAAGCCATGTGATGGGCATATGGGAACATGGGCACAGTGCTAACCGCATACCCATCCTCGCTGAGGGCTGTCAGGACAGGGAAGGGCATAGATGAGTCAGCCTTGGGTCATGCCAAGTGGTCCAGTGGACAAGGGCAGCCTGCAGAGACACAGAGCAGTGATGTCATAGGCAAATGCTCCAATCAGGGAACAGGGGGTTAGCACTTTACACCACTCACTCCAGAAATCCCGCCCCCAGCCAGCAGCAGTCCTGGGTTCCTGATGCTGCCATGGGCTCCAGGCTCCTCTGCTCTGTGACTCTCTGCCTCCTGGGAGCAGGTGAGTCCTGGACACAGTGCGGGAGCATCTGAGATGTCTTTGCCTCCCTAAGATAGAAGCCTGGCGATGAGGGCTGCAGCAGGAGGCTTCCCCTGTGCTCTGCCCTCAGCTTCCTTCTGTCTCCTCCCCAACAGGCCTGGTGGATTCTGGAGTCACCCGGACTCCCAAGTACCTGATCAAATCAAGAAAACAACAAGTGACACTGAGATGTTCCTCTGTGTATTGGTACAAACAGGCCCTGGGCCAGAGCCCCCAGTTCCTTGTTCAGTATTATGATGGGGAAATTTATCAAAAAGGAAACATATCAGATCAATTCTCAGGAGAACAGTTCAGTGACTCTGGCTCTGAGCTGAACTTGACTTCCTTGGAGCTGACGGACTCAGCCGTGTATCTCTGTGCCAGCAGCCAAGACACAGCCTTGCGTGATCAGGTGCCTCTGGGACAAAAACACTCCTGCCCCAGCTCAGGAAGTGGTGCCCGTGTGTCAGCTGCCAGCCTGCCAAGCCCAGTCTCAGGTAGAGCAATAGACTTCCCCAGACATTTACTTCTTGGTATGTTTCAATGCTCACTAAAGTCATCAAAGTAAGTATGATTTTAACTGTACATCTGAAGGGTCGTGAGTTGCCCAGATCTCATACTTCATAAGTGTTACAGCTAGTATGCCGGCATAAGTTTGTCCTCAACACCCGTGGTCCCTTTGCTCATGGAACCATCTCTGTACAAGAAAATTACATATACCTGTTGTGTTGTGTGTAAGAAGATACAGTTTGGGGCTCTATGATACAAACTGTTACTCAGTGAATGACAGCCAGGCTTCACAGAAGGTATTCCCATGTGAAAATGTCTCAAAAAAAACCAGAGCATTTTTCGTTTACCCTGGCGTCTGCACCTCCCTCCATGTCCCTCCTACATCTGTATTCCTTTGTGCCAAAACGTCATCCTGTGCTGGGCACCCAGCTTATCTCCACCTAGAAAGGTGGGTCACCAGCCTGAGGGGGCTCTGCTTGCTCCCTCCCCCCAACACGGGAATCACGGGCTGTGTGAACGTGAAGGAGCTGTACCTGCGTTTGACCAGTGGACCGTCTCTCAGTGAATTGATTAGAAATAGACCAAACAAATACCTCAAACGTTGATGAACCTGCAATGAGGTTGGGAGCAGAAACCTGGAGAAACTTGGTGGGTGGAGGGACAGTCTCAGGACTGCGGTCAATGTTGCGGAAAGGGAGCCTTGAGGTGCTCTTGGGACACATATCATAAAGGGCAGGCCGAGGTGATAAGGATTCCCCAGGATTCAAAACTGCAGAAATATGTAGATAAACACAAGTAATATACATGTTAATGAAGACTTATCTCTGGACTAGAACATACAAATCATTTAATCACTTTAACATTTATGGAAAAAAATTGTTAACATTCACAGAAAGGTTACAGCACCCTATGAGGCTTGTGTCCGGTGATCTGGATGGTTGTCCATGTTGTGAACTGTTCACTGAGGTTCATTTCTGATTTGAGCCTCTGGGGGAAGAGGCGTGGCCCCTGAGTGACAGGTTTTCTCTGGGGCCTGGCAGGGGCAGTGACATCTCAGAAGGACTCCCTGGAGAGCCCCTCTCCCCTCTCATCCACACTCAGCCCAGAGGGCCCTCCGCCCGCCCCGCCCCCGCCATGAGGCCCTGCCTCCTGGGCTGTGTGGTCTTCTGTCTCCTGCAGGGAGGTGAGTCCTGGGGGGCAGGGTCCCCTGCAGGGTGCCAGCACTAAGCCTCTGCGCTGTGACTGCAGCATCGGTCCTCCTTCTCCGCAGGAGCGGTCCATGCTGGTGTCACTCAGGACCCCAGATTCCAGGTCGTGAGGACAGGACAGAGGGCGACAGTGACATGTACTCAGGATCTGGGTCATGACCACATGTACTGGAACTGATGAGACCCGGGACATGGGCTGAGGCTGATACATTACGCAGCTGGGCCTCCCACCACGGAGAAGGGAGATATGCCCGACAGGTACAGAGTCTCCAGATCAAGCAAAGAGAGCTTCCCTCTCATGCTGGAGTCCGCCAGCTAATCCCAGACATCTGTGTATTTCTGCACCAGGAGTTACTCCATGGCGCTGCACGGCCACCTCCTCTCTGTGGAAAAAGACAGATGAGGGCCCCATGCAGGCTCCTAGCACTGGGAGCCTCAGGGCTTTGCAGACCATGTGTCTGCAGTGTGACCCTGGGTGTGTGGACTCGGTTGGCCTGAGCCTCACTCCCGGGCCTCGAGGCCATGTGTCCTCCATTGATCTCTGTCTTTCCTCTGCATCCTCCCTGTGAACTAGGAAGATGCTTCTCCAGCTCAGACTCCTAGTCATCACCTGAGCCTCAGACCTAGGAGGGAAGGTTGTTGGTAAATTAGATAGATCTAGACACTCTTGTCTCACCTTGGGCAGCTCATTTTATCTTTCTGGAAATTTCTCTCCCAACCTGGCTCTCACCTGGTCTCTGCTCTTGTCCACCTTTCCCAGGCAGGGAGGATATTCCTCTCCCCACCTCCCTGCATCAGCTCCCTGGCCCTCTCTACCACAGCCACAAGCTCCTCCCTCATCTGGCTCAGGTCCCTTCCCAAGTCACAGGGAGGCTTTTAAAGTGGCCACTCCATGTGGTCGAGCATGGACCATGGTTGTGGTTGAGCAACATGTATGGAGTCATTGAAGAGAAACAAATTTTAGTTAATTATAAATCATCCAAAAACTTACATGAGCCCATCTGAAGCAGGACAGGTTGTCTTTTTGTGTTTTCCACCCTCCTGCCCTTCAGCATCCTTAGCATCTCACCTAACCTAGGCCAGGTTGGCACCACCTGGCTCCCTCTTCAAAATCTTCTCACAGTCAAAATATATCCTGCATCATCCCATTATATCATGCTTTTATAAGTGAAGAAATAATTGATTTCCCATTTATAAAAGTTCATTATAAAATATATTATCTAGAATTTGACAATGCTTAAAGAGGAAATCTGAAAATATATGCCTCTGATTAATCAGAAGTAGTTATAAAGACATGTTTGCAGGCAGATTCACTTGAGATCCTCTGAGCATTTATTTTATGACATATATTTCCATCTTTAACTAACTACCATCTTGTAGTGGTGGAGAAATTATTTCCTTTTAGGAAAACGGTCAGGTCATACAGTCTTCTACCTCCAGAAGCTAAGAGTAGATTTGAAAATCAACCCTAATCAGCCATTATAGGAAGGCAGTAGAACAGATGTGAGTGTGTGTGTGTGTGTGTGTGTGTGTGTGTGTGTGTGTGTGTTCAGGGTGTGGGATATTTGAAACCTTGCTTCAAACAGAGGCTGCAAATCCATGAGACCATGGACCTTTGGCCACGAGGAGGCACTGTGTTTCCATGGGAAGCAGACTGCCCTGGGAGGGGTTGAGAGTCACCCTTGGCTGCATGCCTGCACCTGGGAGCAGGTTTGAGTTCCCTGAATGATCCTGGGACACATGGAGCCAGCACAGACTCCTCTCTGCTCAGTGAAGTGGGGCCGTGCCTGGAGTTTCAGGATGTGCCCAGGGGGCTGTCTGTGGAGCAGCATGGGAAGGGGAGGGTGAGAAGTTGGTGTATCTGGTGAGGGCTGGGAGATGAGTGTCAGGCAGGGTCAGACAGAGCAGAACAAGAGTGTGTGGACACATGGGACCAGGGGACAAAGCTCACCTCACACCCATCCTTGCTGAGGGCTGTCAGGACAAGGAATGGCATAGAGGCGCCAGCCCTGGGTCCTGCCAAGGGGTCCAGGGGACAAGGGCAGCCTGTAGAGACACAGAGCAGTGACGTCATAGGCAAATGCTCCAATCAGGGAAGCAGGAGGGTCAGCACTTACCTCCTCACCCCAGGAGCCCCGCCCCCAGCCAGCAGCAGTCCTGGGTTCCTGATGCTGCCATGGGCTCCAGGCTCCTCTGCTGTGTGACTCTCTGCCTCCTGGGAGCAGGTGAGTCCTGGACACAGTGCGGGAGCTTCTGAGATGTCTTTTCCTTTCCGAGATACAAGCCTGGTGATGAGGGCTGCAGCAGGAGGCTTCCCTGTGCTCTGCCCTCAGCTTCCTGCTGTCTGCTCCCCAACAGGCCTGGTGGAGTCTGAAGTCACCCAGACCCCCAAATACCTGATCAAATCAAGAAAGGAGCAAGTGACGCTGAGATGTTCTCCTAAATCTGGACACCGCTCTGTGTACTGGTATCAGCAGGCCCTGGGCCAGGGCCCCCAGTCACTCGTTCAGTATTACAGTCAGCAAGGGAGCGGAGAAGCACAGCTCCCGGATCGATTCTCAGGAAAACAGTTTAGTGACTTTCACTCTGAACTGAACTTGACTTCCTTGGAGCTGACAGCCTCAGCCATGTATCTCCATGGCAGCAGCCAAGACACAGCCCTGCATGATCAGGTGCCTCTGGGACAAAACACTCCTGCCCCAGCTCAGGAAGTGGTGCCCAGAGTGTCAGCTGCCAGCCTGCCAAGCCCAGTCTCTGGTAGAGCAATAGACTTTCCCAGACGTTCCCTTCTTGGTACGTCTTAACGCTCACAAAGGTCATCAAAATAAATATTATATTAACTGTTTGTGCATCTAATGGGTTGTGAGTTGCCCAGATCTCATAGTTCATAACTGTTATAGCTAGGATTTCAGCTCAAGTCTGCTCTCAACGTCCGTGGTACCTTCGCTCATGGAACTGTCTCTGTACAGAGCAAATTACATACACGTGTTGTGTTGTGCGTAACAAGATACAATTTGGGGCTCTATGATATGAATTGCTACTCATTGAATGGCAGCCACACTTCACAAGGAAGTATTCCCATGGGAGGGTGTCTCAAATAAAAACAGCAATTTTCATTACCTTGGAGTCTGCACTTCCTTCCATGTCCCTCTTAAGTCGGTATTCCTTTGTGCCAATACGTCATCCTGTGCTGGGCACCCAGCTTATCTCCACCCAGAAACGTGGGTCACTGGCCTGAGAGGCCTCTGCTTGCTCCCTTTCCAACAACACAGGAATCATGGGCTGCTGTGAACATGAAGGAGCTGTACCTGCGTTTGACTGGTGGACTGTCTGTCAGTGAATTGATTAGACACAGACCAAAGAATTCCTCAAATGTTGATGAGCCTGCGATGAGGTTGGGAGCAGAGACCCGGAGAAACAGGGTAGGTGGAGGGACAGGCGCAGGACTGTGGGCAATGTTGTGGAAATGGAGCCTTGAAGTGCTCTTGGGACACATATCATAAAGGTAGGATGACATGAGGATTCCCCAAGATTCAAAACTGCAGAAATATGTAGATAAATACAAGTAATATACATGTTAATGAAGAATTATCTCTGGACTAAAACATACAAAACATTTAATCAGTTTAACACTTACAGAAAGGTTACAACATGTGAGGCTTATGTCCCTTGTCCTGGAGAGGTCTCTGGGTTGTAAACATTTCACCCAGGTTCATTTCTGATTTGAGCCTCTGGGGGAAGGGGCATGGCCCCTGAGTGACAGGTTGGCTCTGGGGCCTGGCAGGGACAGTGACATCTCAGAAGGACTCCCTGGAGAGCCCCTCTCCCTCTCATCCACACTCAGCCCAGAGGGCCCTCTGCCTGCCCCGCCCCCGCCATGAGGCCCTGCCTCCTGGGCTGTGTGGTCTTCTGTCTTTTGTCTGCAGGCGGGTGAGTCCTGGGGGGGAGGGTCCCCTTGGGGGTGCCAGCACCAAGCATGTCTGCTGTGACTGCAGCATTGGTTCTCCTTTCCACAGGGGCGGTCCATGTGGAGCTGGACCACATGGTGTCACTCAGGACCCCAGATTCCAGGAGGTGAGGAGAGGACAGAGGGCGACAATGAGATGTACTCAGGATCTGGGTCGTAACTCTATGTACTGGTGCCGACAAGACCTGGGACACAGGCTGAGGCTGATCCACTACTCAGCTGGGCCTCCCACCACGGTTCAAGGAGACGTGCCCGATGGGTACAGAGTCTCCAGACCAAGCACAGAGAACTTCCTTCTCACTCTGGAGTCTGCCAGCCATTCCCAGACATCTGCATACTCTGCGCCAGCGGTTACTGCACGGAACTGCACAGTCCCCTCAGTCAGTGCAAACACATAAGGGAAGGCTTGCAGCCTGAAGTAGGCGAGCCCCTTGCAGGCTTCTCACACCAGGAGCCCGGAGCCCAGGGCCACATGCCTGCAGTGTGACACTGAGTGTGCTGTCTCATACCACGCCCAGCACATCTACGTTAAATGTAGTGGACGCGTGGTTATTTTAATTCAAAGTTTTATAACTTTAAAAATAAATGGGTTAATATGTATAATCTCTGTATATAAATCCATTACCTAGAATTGGTAATACTTAATTTATATAGAAAATCTAGAAATATGTGGATTTGATGAATCCGAGGGAACGAGGAATGCAGTGTCCCAGGCTGTATTCGCCTGAGCTCAGCAGAGTGTCTATGAAGGTCTCTGTGATTCCACCCTAGCATACTACTGTCAGCTCAATTATGTTCTTATGGAAATGCTGGTTTCTACAGTCTTTTACCTCCAGAGGCTAAGAGGGAATTTGAAGACCAATCTTAAGGCAGCCAGTTTGGGAAGACAGTAGAACAAGTGTGTGTGTGTGTGTGTGTGTGTGTGTGTGTGTGTGTATGTGTGTGTGTGTGTGTGTGCTCAGGGTATTGACATTTCTGCTTTAGACAGAAGGCACAGATCCAAGAGACTGTGGACCGTTGGCCACTAGGAGGCACTGTGGGCCCACGGTAAGCAGGGGGTCCTGGCAGGGGTGGAGAGTCACCCTGGGGAGGGCAGCTTTAAGGAACCTTGGCTACATGCCTGCATCAGGGAGCAGGTTTGAGTTCCCTGAGTGGTCCAGACACATGGACCCAGCACAGACTCCTCACTACCCGGGGGAGTGAGGACATGCCTGTAGCCTCGGGATGTGCCCAGGGGACCTTCTCCTGGAGCAGCATGGGAAGTGGAGGGTGAGGGATGAGTGTGTCTGGTGAGGGCTGGGTGATGAGTGTCAGGCAGGGACAGGAAGAGAAGAAAAAGCCATGTGATGGGCTTATGGGGACCTGGGGACAGTGCTCACTCACGCCCACCCTTGCTGAGGGGCTGTCAGGACAGGGAAGGGCACAGAGGAGCCAGCCTTGGGTCCTGCCAACGGGTCCAGGGAACAAAGGCAGCCTGCAGAGACACAGAGCAGTGATGTCATAGGCAAATGCTCCAATCAGGGAACAGGAGGGTTAGGACTTTACACCACTCACCCCAGGAGCCCTGCCCCCAGCCAGCAGCAGCCTTGGGTTCCTGATGCTGCCATGGGCTCCAGGCTCCTCTGCTGTGTGACTCTCAGCCTCCTGGGAGCAGGTGAGGCCTGGACACAGTGTGGAAGCCTCTGAGATGTCTTTACCTCCCTGAGACAGAAGCCTGGTGCTGGGGGCTGCAGCAAGAGGCTTCCCTGTGCTCTGGTCTCAGCTTCCTTCTGTCTCCTTCCCAACAGGCCTGGTGGATTCTGGAGTCACCCAGACTCCCAAGTACCTGATCAAATCAAGAAAGCAGCAAGTGATGCTGAGATGTTCCCTTGACTCTGGACACCTCTCTGTGAACTGGTACCAACAAGCCCTGGGCCAGAGCCCCCAGTTCCTTGTTCAGTTATGATGGGGAAATTTATCAAAAAGGAAACTTATCAGATCAATTCTCAGGAAAACAGTTCAGTGATGCTGGCTCTGAGCTGAGCCTGACTCCCTTAGAGCTGACGCACTCAGCCATGTATCTCTGTGCCAGCAGCCAAGAGACAGCCCAGCATGATCAGGTGCCTCTGGGCCAAAAACACTCCTGCCCCAGCTCAGGAAGTGGTGCCCAGCATGTCAGCTGCCAGCCTGCCAGGCCCAGCCTCCGGTAGAGCGAGAGACTTTCCCAGACATTCGCTTCTTGGTACGTTTTAATGCTCACTAAAGGCATCAAAATAAGTGTCATTAGAACTGTACATCTGAGGGGTCGTGAGTTGCCCAGATCTCATACTTCATAAGTGTTAAAACTGGCATTCCGGTGCAAGTTTGGTCTCAACACCTGTGGTCCCTTTGCTCATGGAACCGTCTCTGTACAAGCAAATTACATATACCGGTCGTGTTGTGTGTAACAAGATACAGTTTGGGGCTCTATGATATGAACTGTTACTCAATGAATGAGAGCCACACTTCACAAGAGGTATTCCCATGTGAGGAATGTCTCAAAAAAAAAAAAAAAACAGAGCATTTTTCATTTACCCTGGCGTCTGCACCTCCCTCCATGTCCCTCCTACATCTGTATTCCTTTGTGCCAAAACAACATCCTGTGCTGGGCACCCAGCTTATCTCCACACAGAAAGGTGGGTCACCGGCCTGAGGGGGCTCTGCTTGCTTCCTTTCCCCCAACATGGGAAATATGGGCTGCTGTGAACGTGAAGGAGCTGTACCTGCGTTTGACCGGTGGACCGTCTGTCAGTGCATTGAGTAGAAATAGACCCAAAAAATTCCTCAAACGTTGATGAACCTGCGATGAGGTTGGGAGCAGAAACTGGAGAAACACGGTAGGTGGAGGGACAGGTTCACGACTGCGGTCAATGTTGTGGAAACAGAGCCTTGAAGTGCTCTTGGGACACAGATCATAAAGGGCAGGCCGAGGTGATAAGGATTCCCCAGGATTCAAAACTGCAGAAAACTGTTGATAAATACAATCATTATACATGTTAATGAAGACTTATCTCTGGACTAGAACATACAAATCATTTAATCACTTTAACATTTATGGAAAAAATCGTTAACATTTACAGAAAGGTTACAGCAACCTGTGAGGCTTGTGTCCGGTGATCTGGATGGTGGTCCGTGTTGTGAACTGTTCACTGAGGTTCATTTCTGATTTGAGCCTCTGGGGGCAGGGGCATGCCTGCCTGAGTGACAGGTTGGCTCTGGGGCCTGGCAGGGACAGTGACATCTCAGAAGGAATCCCTGGAGAGCCCCTCTCCCTCTCATCCACACTCAGCCCAGAGGGCCCTCCACCCGCCCCACCCCCGCCATGAGCCCCTGCCTCCTGGGCTGTGTGGTCTTCTGTCTCCTGCAGGCAGCTGAGTCCTGGGGGACAGGGTCCCCTTCAAGATTCAGCACTAAGCATGTCCGCTGTGACTGCAGGATCGGTCCTCCTTCCACAGGGGCAGTCCACGCTGGTGTCACTCAGGACCCCAGATTCCAGGTCGTGAGGACAGGACAGAGCACGACACTGAAGTGCACTCAGGATCTGGGGCATGACTGCATGTACTGGTACCGACAAGACCCGGGACACGGGCTGAGGCTGATCCACCACTCAGCTGGGCCTCCCACCACGGAGAAAGGAGACGTGCCTGATGGGTACAGAGTCTCCAGATCAAGCAGAGAGAAATTCCCTCTCACGCTGGAGTCCGCCAGCCGCTCCCAGACATCTGTGTACTAATGGGCCAGCAGTTACTCCACAGCGCTGCACAGCCACCTCCTCTCTGTGCAAAAAGACAGATGAGGGCCCCGTGCAGGCTTCCAGCATCGGGAGCCTCAGGGCTTTGCAGACCACGTGCCTGCAGTGTGACCCTGACATGTAGACTCGGTTGGCCTGAGCCTCACTCCCGGGCCTCGAGGCCGTGTGTCCTCCATCGATCTCTATCTTTCCTCTGCATCCTCCCTGTGAACCAGGAAGATGCTTCCCCAGCTCAGACTCCTAGTCATCACCTGAGCCTGAGACCTAGGAGGAAGGTTGTTGGTAAATTAGATACACCTAGACACTCTTGTCTCAACTCAGGCAGCTCATTTCTGTCTTTCTGGAAGGTTCTCCCCCAGCCTGGCTCTCACCTGGTCTCGGCTCTTGTCCACTTTTCCCAGGCGGGCAGGATATTCCTCTCCCCACCTCCCTGCATCAGCTCCCTGGCCCTCTCTACCACAGCCACAAGCTCCTCCCTCATCTGGCTCAGGTCCATTCCCAAGTCCCAGGGAGGCTTTTAAAGTGGCCACTCCATGTGGTCTGTTTCGAGCAAGACATATGGAGTCATTGAAGAGAAACAAACTTTAGTTAATTATAAATCATCAAAAACTCACGTGAGCCCATCTGAAGGAGGAAAGACTGTCTTTGTGTGTTCTCGACCCCCTGACCCTCAACATCCTTAGCATCTCACCTAACCTATGCCAGAGTGGCACCACCTGGCTCCCTCTTCAAAATCTTCTCACAGTCGAAATATATTCCTCATCACCCCATTATATCATGCTTTTATAAGTGAAGAAATAATTGAGTTCACATTTATAAAATTTCATTATAAAATGAACGTATTATCTAGAATTTGATAATGCTTAATTTAAAGAGGAAATCTGAAAATATATGCCTCTGATTAATCAGAAGTAGTTATGACTACATGTTTGCAGGCAGATTCATTTGAGATCCTCTGAGCATTTATTTTATGACATATGTTTCCGTTTTAGCTAACTACTATCATTGTATGGGTGCAGCAATTATTTCCTTGTAGGAAAATGGTCAGATCATACAGTCTTCTACCTCCAGAGGCCAAGAGTAGATTTGAAAATCAACTCTAATCAGCTAGGGTAGGAAGGCAGTAAAACAGATCTCTGTGTGTGTTGTGCGTGGGTGTGTGTGTGTGTATTCATGGTGTGGGATTTTTGAAACCTTGCTTCAATCAGAGGCTGCAAATCCATGAGACCATGGACCTTTGGCCACGAGGAGGCACTGTGTTTCCATGGTAAGCAGGCTGCCCTGGAGGGGTTGAGAGTAGCCCTGGGGAGGGCAGCTTAAGGGAACCTTGGCTACATGCCTGCACCTGGGAGCAGGTTTGAGTTCCCTGAGTGGTCCTGGGACACATGGAGCCAGCACAGACTCCTCTCTGCTCAGTGAAGTGGGGTCGCGCCTGGAGCTTCAGGATGTGCCCAGGGGCCCATCCCCTGGAGCAGCATGGGAAGGGGAGGGTGAGAAGTTGGTGTATCTGTTGAGGGCTGGGAGATGAGTGTCAGGCAGGGTCAGACAGAGCAGAACAAGAGTGTGTGGACACATGCGACCAGGGGACGAAGCTCACCTCACACCCATCCTTGCTGAGGGCTGTCAGGACAGGGAAGGGCATAGAGGCACCAGCCCTGGGTCCTGCCAAGGGGTCCAGGGAACAAGGGCAGCCTGCAGAGACACAGAGCAGTGACGTCATAGGCAAAAGTTCCAATCAGGGAAGCAGGAGGGTCAGCACTTACCTCCTCACCCCAGGAGCCCGGCCCCCAGCCAGCAGCAGTCCTGGGTTCCTGATGCTGCCATGGGCTCCAGGCTCCTCTGCTGTGTGACTCTCTGCCTCCTCAGAGCAGGTGAGTCCTGAACACAGTGTGGGAGCTTCTGAGATGTCTTTGCCTCCCTGGGATAGAAGCCTGGTGATGAGGGCTGCAACAGGAAGCTTCCCTGTGCTCTGCCCTCAGCTTCCTGCTGTCTCCTTCCCAACAGGCCTGGTGGATTCTGGAGTCATCCAGACCCCCAAATACCTGATCAAATCAAGAAAGCAGCAAGTGACTCTGAGATGTTTCCCTGAGTCTGGACACCGCTATGTATCCTGGTACCAACAGGCCCTGGGACAGGGCCCCCAGTTCCTTGTTCAATATTTCGATAGGGAAGTGAATGAGAAAGGAAACATGCCAGATCGATTCTCAGGTGAACAGTTCAGTGACTCTCGCTCTCAGATGAACCTGAGCTCCTTGGAGCTGACAGACTCAGCCATGTATCTCTGTGCCAGCAGCCAAGACACAGCCCTGCATGATCAAGTGCCTCTGGGACAAAAACACTCCTGCCCCAGCTCAGGAAGTGATTGTAGGGCGTGGACTGCCAGCCAGCGAGACCCAGGTGCTGGAGGAGTGGACAGCCTTTCCCAGACAGTCTTTCTGATATGTTTTAATGCTCACAAAGATTTTGCAATATAAGTCTTATTTTATCTGCTTATTTATCTTAGGAGAAGTGACCTGTCCAGATCTCATATTACTTAACTGTTAGAGTAAGGAATCCTACTCGAGTCTGACCTTATCACTGGTGGTCCTCACCACCTCCCAACTGACCTCTGCCAGGAATAATGCGTCACCCAGACCTGTGACGTGTGCTGGTGCTCCGGGAAAACCAGCACATCAGGAGGTCACCACAGGTCCACAGTCAGGTAACCTGGAATACTTACATAATTTTTAGGGTCCCTGCTTTCAAATACCACTGGGAATCAGAGAGAGGAGCACTGCAGCATTTGTGGGGCCTGCTATGTGTGGAATGATGCACAACAAGATAAGAGTTTGAGGAGTTCTATGATATTGTTACTCAATTAATGCAATTCCCACTTCACAAGGAGGCATTCCCATGGAATCAATGTCTCAGGTAAAATCAGAGCACTCTTCGTTTATCCTGGAGCGTGCCACCTCTCCCTGCATCCCTCCCACATATGCGTTCCTCTGTCATCTGCTGGTGTGTGTGAGTGTTTAGTCACTTCAGTCGTGTTTGACTCTTTGTGATCCCACGGATGTTGCCAGTCAGGCTCCTCTGTCCATAGGATTCTCCAGCAAGCATAGTGGAGTGGGTAGCCATGTCCTCCTCCAGGGGATCTTCCCAACCCAGGGATCAAAACTGGGTGTCTTATGTCTCCTGCATTGGCAGGCAGGTTCCTTGCCATTCTCACAATCTGAGAGAAGCCCAGGTCACCCATGGTGCTGGGCAACTGGCTTCTCTCCACAAAGAAAGGCGAGTCCCAAGCTTGAGCTGGTTCTGCTTGCTGCTCCCCCTCCCACTTCAGACACTGCAAGCATTGCGTGCAGTGATCAGGATGGGAATGTAGATGCATCTGGCAGGTGACCCTTCTGTTGGTGAATCGATGAGAAATAGAGCCAAGGGTTCCTCATGTGTGGGTAACTCTGACCTGTGGTTGGGGAACCAGATGCCAAAGAATCATTGCAGGTAGAAGGACCCCAACAGGACCGTGGTTAATTAACGAAAGTAGAAAGAGACACTTTCCCAGACGGTGCTGGTGGTAAAGATCCCTCCTGCCAATGTGGAGATGGAAGAGATTTGGGTTCCATCCCTGAGGTTGGAATATCCCCCTGATGAGGAAATGGCAACCCACTCGAGTATTCTTGTGTGGAGAATCCCATGGGCTACAGGCCACAGGTTGCAAAGAGTCAGACAGGACTGAGCAACTAACACTAACACTTAGGCACTTGAAGGCGTATTTGGGATTCATGAGTCATAAAGCACAGCAGGAAGCCCAAAAGATTTTCCTGAGATTCAATATTACAGAAATATGCAGGGAAAATTAATATATGTATTAATGAAGATTTATGTCTAGAAAAAGTACATAAGTTGCAATCTGTTTACAGAAATATTACAACAACTTTTGAGGCTGATGCCCATTGAGCCGGACGGAACTCCCTGCTGTAGACTGTTCACTTAGGTTCATTTCTGATTTGAGCCTCTAGGGAAAGGGGCGTGGCCCCCTGAGTGACAGGTTGGCTCTGGGGCAGGGCGGGGACAGTGACATCTCAGAAAGACTCCCTGGAGAGCTCCTCTCCCTCTCATCCACACTCAGCCCAGAGGGCCCTCTGTCTGCCACGGCCCCGCCATGAGCCCCTGCCTCCTGGGCTGTGTGGTCTTCTGTCTCCTGCAGGCAGGTGAGTCCCAGCGGGCATGGTCCCCTTCGGGGGTCCCAGCACCAAGCATGTCCGCTGTGACTGCAGCATCGGTTCTCCTTCTCCACAGGGGCGGTCCATGCTGGTGTCACGCAGGACCCCAGATTCCAGGTGGTGAGGAGAGGACAGAGCACAACACTGTATTGTACTCAGGATCTGAGTCATGACCGCATGTACTGGTACCGACAAGACCTGGGACACGGGCTGAGGCTGATCCATTACTCAGTTGCCTATCCCACCACAGAAAAAGGAGACGTGCCTGAGGGCTACAGCGTCTCCAGACCAAGCACAGAGGACTTCCCTCTCACGCTGAAGTCTGCCAACCACTCCCAGACATCTGTGTACTTCTGTGCCAGCAGTTACTCCACAGCGCTGCATGGCCACCTCCTTTCTGTGCAAAAAAGCAGATGAGGGCCCTGCAGCCTGGAACTTGGGGAGCCCCTTGTAGGCTCCTAGCACCTGCAGACTTGGAGCCCACAGACACATAGCAGCGTAGCCGGTGATGTTTGATCTTCCTGGCACGGACCTGACAGCAGGGCCTCAGGGACATGTGTCCACCCTCACTCTCTGCCTTGTCACTGCAGCTGCCACGTGAGCCTAAAGATGCTACCCGGCTCTGACTCCTAGTCATCAGTCTGAACATGAGGCCTCCAGGAGGGAAGGTTTCTGGGAAATCAGATACATCAAGACCCTCTTGTCTCTCCCCGGGCACCGCATGCCTGTCACTATGGAAGGTTCTCCCCCAGGCTGGCCCATGTATCGTCTCTGCTCTTGTCCAACTTCCCAGATGTGGGGCCTTTCTCTCCCACCTTCCTGGCCCTCGTTCCCACCCTTCTCTACTTCAGCCTTGCTGCTCCTCCCTCAATTGGGTCATGTCCTTGCCCATCACCCAGGGAACCTTGTAATGATCCCTAAGTGGGCGTGTTTGAGTGTGCTCTCTGGGGTCCTCAAAGAGAATGCAACCTCAGTTAATTATTACTCATCCAAAATGCCTTGGTCGTCCCTGAGGAGGAGAGACAAGCTGTGTGTCTATGCATTCTCCACCATTGCCGGTTTTAGCATATAAATAGCCTAGAACCTGATGCTGGGAAAGACTGAAAGCAAGAGAAGGGGGTGGCAGAGCAAGAGGTGGTTCGATAGCATCACCGACTCAACAGACATGAATTTGAGCAAACTCCGGGAGACAGTGAAGAATAGGGGAGCCTGGTACGCTGCACTGCATGGGGTTTCAATGATTTGCACTCGAGTTAGCAGCTGAACAACACCACCACCAACAAAATCTAACCCGAGTTTATAGCATCTCCCTCATTACAGTCTTCTAAAAGTCAAAGTATTAAATATTTCCTGCATGAACTCATTTCTTTTCTCTTGAAATAAAAATCATAAATCAGCTATGGCAGGCTGGTGTGTGTGTTTCTAATCGTGTGTGTGTGGTTTAGAAAAACAAAGGAAGCAAAAAAACAATGCAATCAGCAAACAGTGAAATATTTTCTAATATGAACACATCCATGACTATTAAATCTGGTCAGACAACCTTGGTTTCCACGCATAGACCATGTGGGGAGAAGTCTCTGAGGTTGCAGCAAAAGTGAAGGGTATGGAGCTGGGAGGGGGCAGGAAAGAGCAACACAGAAGAGCAACACCTCCCTGAAGAGAAAACAAAGGAACCCTGGGGAAGGGCGTCCGGCATAAAGCCAGCCTCGCCTAGACCAGCAGTCCAGCTCACATGTCATCTAAGAGATTCTGCAGGATAGAGCAGGTTTCCTGGATCAGTGACCTGGCATGAGAGGTCAGATTCCTGGGAACCAGCAGAGACAATGACATCAGAGCAGTGACGTCACTGCCTCACTTCCAGTCAGAGGAAGGAGGCCCAGAACCCCACTCTCAGAGAGCAGAGCTCTGAGCAAGGAGACGCCTGCCCGCTCTGCCCCTCCTGCCATGGGCTGTGGCCCCGTCTGCTGTGTGGCTCTGTGTCTCCTGGCAGCAGGTGGGGCCTTGGCACAGGGGGAACCCGTGTTCCTAGCCTGACTCTGCCTGAATCCAAGGCATCATCGGGTTCTCTCCCACTTTCTTTCTCAGCCCCAGTCTTCTTCCCCCACAGGCCTTGTGGATTCTGGAGTCACTCAAACCCCAAGATACCTGATTAAAGCAAGAGGACAGCGAGGGACCGTGAGATGCTCCCCTGTCTCTGGACACCTCTCTGTGTACTGGTACCAACAGGTGCTGGGCCAGGGCCCCCAGTTCCTCGTTCAGTATTACAGCCAGAACGTGTATGGAGAAACACAGCTTCCGGATCGATTCTCAGGAGAGCAGTTCAGTGACTCTAGCTCTGAGCTGAACTTGACTTCCTTGGAGCTGACGGACTCAGCCGTGTATCTCTGTGCCAGCAGCCAAGACACAGCCCTGCATGATCAGGTGCCTCTGGGACAAAAACACTCCTGCCCCAGCTCAGGAAGTGGCTGTGAGGGTGACTGCCTGCCTGTCAGGCCTACGTAGATCCGGTAGACTCTCCCAGACGTTCTTCCTCTGCTGTGTTTTAATCCTTCCAAAGATCATGCTAGGTAGTATTATTTTACCTGTTTTTAAATCCGAGCGGCTCTGATTTGTCCACTTCTTATATTTCATTACTTTCAGATCAAGCAATTTAATTCACGCCTGTCCTCATTACTTGTGGTCTTTGCCCCCATAAAACTGTCCCCCACATAGAATAAATGATACACACACACACACACACACACACACACACACACACACACACACACACACACATGCTCACATACATGTCTTAAAGCAATTGGCTCACATAGTTGTTAAGGCTGGTAAGTCCAAAAGCTGCAAGCAGGTCTGGTGCTACTAGAGAGTGAGGGGGAGCTGATGTTTAAGTTCAAAAGCAGAACTAATGGTCCAGTGTGAAGGCCATCGGCTGACAATTCTCTCTTACTTGGGGGAGGATCAGCGTTTTCGTCTATTCATCTCTTCACCTGGCTTCGTGAAGGCAATCGACATTATGGAGGGTCATCTGCTTTCCGAATTAAAATGTTAATCTAATCTATTATTAAAAGATACTTATTCACCTTTTGAAAGTGAAGTCACTCAGTTGTGTCCGACTCTTTGTGACCCAGTGGACTGTAGCCCACCAGGCTCCTTCCGTGGAATTTTCTAGGCAAGAGTACTGGACTGGGTTGCCATTTTCTTGTCGAGCGGATCTTCCCGCCCCAGGGATCAAACCTGGGTCTCCCACATTGTGGGCAGATGCTTCACCGTCTGAGCCAAAAATATCCCTCTTTGGAAGACCCAGAATAATAAAGCTAAATATCCATGGCAGAGTCAAGTTGACATATTGTATTAGTCAGGACACCATCTTCCAGGGTTGCACAGGAATTTAATAAGCATGAACTCCCCGGCAGGTAACAGGACTCTGGATTTCTTGACTCCATTTGCAAATCTCTGCCAGCCTCCTCTAGTGCTTCCTAGGTCAGACAGTAGATATGGACACATTGTGACTTCAGAGCCTGTATTTGAGGTCTTCAGATGTCACAGGAAAGAAAGTAATTATGCTTCCTGGTTCAATACATGAAATAAACAGAGCATGTAGCTTACTCTCGGGCATTTTAACATCAGCTTTATTGGCATTATAGTTAACATTTGAATAATGTGAAGTTTGGGGCCCTTGAACCAGCTTTAACCCTGCTGTAAAATTTGTTTACAATTTAGTCAACCCTGTTTACGATGTCCCATCCGCAGATTCAACCAGCCACAATTGTATGGTACTGTGAAAAGTGAAAGTGAAACTCACTCAGTCGTGTCTGACTCTTTGCCACCCCTTTATGTCCATGTAATTCTCCAGGCCAAATACTGGAGTGGGTAGCCTTTCCCTTCTCCAGCGGATCTTTCCAACCCAGGGATCCAAACCGGGTCTCTCCCACTGCAGGCAGGTTCTCTACCAGATGAACCACAAGGTCAGTAGTTAGTATCTATCAACAATTCCACTCAAAACTGACCCATGAAGGTCAAAATAGTGTGGTCCAAGGGGTCCGCTGTGTATACAATAGCATTCCACACTGTACAGTGAACAGAGGGGTGGTTTTGATCAACCCATATGTGCGTGCCCCTGGAACATTCACCTCTAAAGGCAGAACATTTCGTCACCAAAACTTCTCTGAGGCCCCATCCCAGGCCTGTCTCCTTCCCTGACAACCAACAGTATAATTTCTGTTGCTGACATTTTGTTTAAAGTCCTGTTTAGCCCAGAGCTAAATATTTAAGACATTGCTCCTGGAAAGTATTATGGGTAAAGAAGTTCTTGAAAGCATGTGAGCACCATATCTATGTCAGGGACTATCCTATCTGGGGATGGATGGTTTGGAAAATGACCATCCAAAGGTCTTCCCTGCTGCTACAGGCTTTTTTTTTTTTTTAATTATTTATTCACGTTCATAAATTTCTTTTATCCTGCACACATTGTCTCAAATGATTTTATGATTCTATTTGAACAGGAAGTCCTCATCTCCTTGGAAATTACTTTGAGGTCCCACGTGATATGCACATAGCAAGGCCTCCTGTTCATACACTGGGTGCTGGGATTGAGCAGGCAACCAGCAGAATCCATTTTGGTGAGAGATCATTTCATATCAGGGAGAAGGCTTGCCTTTGATTTGACCCCAGCAAACAAGTCACAGGAGTTGAACTGAAAAGTCCCCCTTTCTTAGGGGCCTGGCCTGGGCACTAGTCTCCTGCACTGTGGGTCTCACGGTCTCTTGGACAAGAGACATTCTGAACACAGGTATGGATCCTATGGACTTGCCAAGCTCCAACTGAAGGCTTGTTTTTGTGGCCACGACATAGAGCTCCTTGGTTGCTTCTGACCGTAGCTTCAGTGTTTTTGTCTCTGAGGCCCCAGGAACGGTCAGTCACCCAGATCCCAGACGTGCAATCGGGCTCCATGGAAACCAGCACATCAGGAGGTCACCAGGGTCCCCCACTCACGACCAGGTGCATGATATTCAGGTTCAGAAATTATTGAGAATTTGAAAACCCCAGCAGCAGAGCAAGGCGGTTAGTGCAGGGTCCTTCTAAATGTGAGGTTTGTGTGTGTGATATAGTCTAGGGCTCTAGGATATTGGTTACTGAATGTCTGCCATGCTTCACAAGGAAGTACCCCCATGCAATGATGTCTCAGGTAAAATCGGAGCATTTTTCCTTTACCCCTGGGGTCAGCCATCTCTCCTGACATCCCTCCCCCGTCTGTTCTCCTTTGTGCCAACATGTCATCCATGGTGCTGGGCAACCAGCTTCTCTCCTCAAAGCAAGCTGGGTCACAGGCCTGAGGTAGTTCAGCTTGCGTCTCCCCTACTCCTCACACACGAGGACCACATGCTCAGGTGGACATGGAGGCACTGAGCCTGCATTTGACAAGTACCCTGTCAGTCAGGGAATTAGTAAGAAAGAGAGCCCGAGGATCCCTCACGTGTCGATGAGCCTGCCCTAAGGTTAGGGAACCTGATCCAGAATCATTATGGGTGTAAGGACATGAACTGGGCTGTTGTCAGTTAAACAAAATAGAAACAGGAGGGATTATTTGTGCCACGTGAGTCATAAAGGGCCTCAGGAAGCCCTGAGGATTTTCCCTGAGATTCAAAACTACAGAAATAATAAACTACAGATCAGTAAACTGAATATATGTAATAATGAACAGCTATTTCTGGAATAAAGTGCACATAAAGTTGTGAACAGTTTTGTGGAAAGTTTACAACAAATGTAAGGCTTGTGTTCATGGAGCTGGATGGGTCTCCCTGTTGTGAGCTGTTCAGTGCAGTTCAGTCCCACAGTCGTGTCCAACGCTTTGCCACCCCATGGACTGTAGCACATCAGGCTTTCCTGTCCATCACCAACTCCCGGAGTTTACTCAAACAGGTGTCCATCAAGTTGGTGATGCCATCCAACCATCTCATCCTCTGTTATTCCCTTCTCCTCCCACGTACAATATTGCCCAGCATCTGAGTCTTTTCAAATGAGTCAGTTCTTCGCATCAGGTGGCCGAAGTATTGGAGTTTCAAGTTCAGCATCAGTCCTTCCAGTGAGTATTCAGGACTGATTTCTTTAGGATGGACTGCGTGGATCTCTTTGCAGTCCAAAGGCCTTTCAAGAGTCTTATCCAACACCACAGCTCAAAAGCATCAATTCTTCTGCATCAGGTTTGTTTATAGTCCCACTCTCACGTCTATACATGACTACTGGACAAACCATAGCTTTCACTAGATGGACCTTGGTTGGCAAAGTAATGTCTCTGCTTTTTAACATGCTGTATAGGTCGGTCCCATGTGAACAGTTCACTCAGGTTCATTTCTGATTTGAGCCTCTGGGAGAAGGGGCGTGCCTGCCTGAGTGACACGTTGGCCCTGGGTTCTGGCAGGGGCAGTGACATCTCAGAAGGCCTCCCTGGAGAGCCCCTCTCCTCTCTCATCCACACTCACCCACAGGGCCCTGTGCCCGCCCCACCCCCGCCATGAGCCCCTGCCTCCTGGGTCTGTGGTCTTCCATCTCCTGCAGGCAGGTGAGTCCTGGGGGGCAGGGTTCCCTTCGGGGTCCCAGCAAAAGCCTCTGCGCTGTGACTGCAGCATCGGTCCTCCTTCTCCTCAGGGGCGGTCCCTGCTGGTGTCACTCAGGACCCCAGATTCCAGGTCGTGAGGACAGGACAGAGGGCGACACTGACATGTACTCACGATCTGGGTCATGACCGCATGTACTGGAACCAACAAGACCTGGGACACGGGCTGATCCAGTACTCAGCTGGTGCATCCACCAGCGAGCCAGGAGATGTGCCTGAGGACTACAGCGTCTCCAGATCAAACACAGACTACTTCCCTCTCCCTCTGGAGTCTGCCAACCACTTCCAGACATGTGTGTACTTCTGCGTCAGCAGTTACTCTACGGCACTGCATGACTACCTGCTCTCTGTGCAAAAAGACAAGGTCCCACGTGCAGGCTTGTAGCACCCAGAGCCCTGGGGACCACGTGCCAGCACTGTGACCCTGGATGTGTGACCTGGACAGGCCTGGATCTGACCCCAGGGACTCGGAGACACGTGTCCACCATCAGGCTCTGTCTTTCCTCTGCATCCTCCCTGGATGCAGTTCGGAATGAATCCAGTTCTGACTAGTTCTGACTCTTCGTCATCAGCCTAAGACCTCCAGAAGGGAAGAATATTAGTAACTCAGATATATCTAGACCCTCTCGTCTCTCCCAGCACCTCATTGCTGTCTGTCTGGAAGTTTCTCGCGCAGCCTAGCTTTTAAGCGCTCCCTGCCCTCTCCCTCCAGAGGGGTGGGTCTTTCCTCCTTTATCCCTTGGCCTCAGCTCCCCCGCCCTCTGTGCTCCAGACACACTGCTCTGCCCTCATCTGGGTCATGTCCCTTCAAATGACACAGGGAACTTTGTAACCACGCATAAGCAGTCATGTTTGAGCAAGCTCTTGGGGTTATCAAAGAGCAAACAACGTCAGTTAATTAGAAACCATCCAAAATCCCTTAGGAGTTCATTCGCAGGAGGAGAGAGGCTGGGTGTGTGTGTTCTCCCTTCCTGCCCCTCTTTCTTAGCATCTCAATTAACCTGGACCAGGTTTCCACCATTTGAGATCATGAGAGCGCTTATTTCTATTGCCCGTATTACTCCATTTTAGCTAACTACTTTTACTGCAGTGGTGCAGCAATTATTCCCTTCTTAGTAGGAATGTCTGATCATACAGTTTTTTACCTCCACAGGCTAAGACTAGACTCGAAGATCTACCGTAACTCATCCAGGCTGGGAAGGCAGCAAATGAGGGGTGTGTGTATGTGAGTAGGGGTTGAAAGTGTGGCTGCTATAGCTGTTTCTAAGTCACGTCAGTCAGGTCTGACTCTGTGCAACCCCATAGACAGCAGACCACCAGGCTCCCCCATCCCTGGGATTCTCCAGGCAAGAACACTGGAGTGGGTTGCCATTTCCTTCTCCAACGCATGAAAGGGGACAGTAAAAGCGAAGTCACTCAGTCATGTCCGACTCTTCCCGACCCCATGGACTGTAGCCTACCAGGCTCCTCTGTCCATGGGATTTTCCAGGCAAGAGTACTGGAGTGGGGTGCCATTGCCTTCTCCATGACAGTGGGGAGTGCAGGGAATTTGTATTCTTGTTTTAGTTGAAAGGCACAAATCCACGAAACCATTGGAGGCACTGTGGGCCCATGGTAAGCAGGGTGTACTCGGAGGGGTTGAGAGCTACCTTGGAGAGGGCAGCTTAGGGGAACCTTGGCTACATGCCTGCATCAGAAAGCAGGATTGAGTTCCCTGAGTGGTCCAGGGACACACATGGAATGGGGACATGCCTGGAGCCTCGGGATGTGCCCAGGGGACCTTCTCCTGGAGCAGCATGGGGAGTGGAGGGTGAGGGATGAGTGTGTCTGGTGAGGGAGGGGTGATGAGCCTCAGGCAGGGACAGGAAGAGAAGAAAAAGCCATGTGATGGGCATATGGGGAGCTGGGGACAGTGCTCACCTCACACCCACCCTTTGCTGGGGGCTGTGCAGGACAGGGAAGGGCATAGAGGAGCCAGCCCTGGGTCCTGCCAAGGGGTCCAGGGGACAGAGGCAGCCTGCAGAGACACAGAGCAGTGACGTCATAGGCAAATGCTCCAATCAGGGAACAGGAGGGTCAGCACTCTACACCACTCACCCCGGGAGCCACGCCCCCAGCCAGCAGTTGTCTTGGGTTCCTGATGCTGCCATGGGCTCCAGGTTCCTCTGTTGTGTGACTCTGTGCCTCCTGGGAGCAGGGGATTCCTGGACACAGTGTGGAAGCTTCTGAGATATCTTTGTATCCGTGAGATAGAAGTCTGGTGATGAGTCCTGCAGCAGGAGGTTTCCCTGTGCTCTGCTCTCAGCTTCCTTGTCTCCTCCCCAACAGGCCTGGTGGATTCTGGACTCAGCCTGACCCCCAAGTACCTGATCAAATCAAGGAAAGAGCAACTGACTCTGAGATGTTCCCCTGAATCTGGATACCGCTCTGTGTACTGGTACCAACAAGCCCTGGGCCAGGGCCCCCAGTTCCTTGTTCAGTATTATGACGGGGAAATTTATCAAAAAGGAAACTTATCAGATCGAGTCTCAGGAAAACAGTTCAGTGATGCTTGCTCTGAGCTGAGTTTGATCCCCTTGGAGCTGACGCCCTCAGCCGTGTATCTGTGTGCCAGCAGCCAAGACACTGCCCTGCATGATCAGGTGCCTCTGGGCCAAAAACACTCCTGCCCCAGCTCAGGAAGTGGTGCCCAGTGTGCCAGCTGCCAGCCTGCCAGGCCCAGTCTCCGGTAGAGTGAGAGAGTTTCCCAGATATTTACTTCTTGGTACGTTTTAATGCTCACTAAAGGCATCAAAATAAGTATCATTATAACAGTACATCTGAGGGGTCGTGAATTGCCCAGATCTCTTATTTCATAAGTGTTAAAGCTAGCATTCCAGCGCAAGTTTGTTCTCTATACCTGTGGTCCCTTCGCTCATGCAACTATTTCTGTATAAGCAAGTTACATATACCTGTTGTGTTATGTGTCACAAGATACAATTTGGGGCTCTATGATATGAATTGCTACTCAATGAATGGCAGCCACACTTCACAAGGAGGTATTCCCATGGGAGCAATGTCTCAAAACATACTGAGCATTTTCCGTTTACCCCGGCGTCTGCACCTCCCTCCACGTCCCTCCTACATCAGTACTGCTTTGTGCCAAAACGTCATCCTGTGCTGGGCACACAACTTCTCTCCACACAGAACGGTGGGTCACCGGCCTGAGGGGCCTCTTCTTGCTCCCTTTCTGCCAACACGGGGAACACGGGCTGTGTGAACATGAAGGAGCTGTACCTACGTTTGACGGGTGGACCGTCTGTCAGTGAATTGATTAGAAACAGACCAAACAAATTCCTCAAATGTTAATGAGCCTGCAATGAGGTTGGGAGCAGACACCTGGACAGACATGGTAGGTGGAGGGACATTCTCAGGACTACTGTCAATGTTGCGGAAACGGAGGCTTGAAGTGGTCCTGTTGCTGCTGCTAAGTCTCTTCTATCGAGTCTGACTCTGTGGGACCCCATAGACAGCAGCCCACCAGGCTCCCCTGTCCTTGGGATTTTCCAGGCAAGAGTACTGGAGTGGGGTGCCATTGCCTTCTCTGCTTGAAGTGCTCTTGGGACACATATCATAAAGGACAGCAGCACGCCAGAAGGATTCCCCAGCATGCAAAATTCCAGAAATATGCAGATAATTACAAATAATATGCATGTTAATGAAGACTTCTCTCTGTACTAGAACATACAAATAGGTTAATCACTTTAACATTTACGGAAAAAAATCTTTACCATTTACAGAAAGGTTATAGCAATGTGTGAGGCTTGTGTCCATTGATCTCGATGGTTCTCCACGTTGTGAAATGTTCACTCAGGTTCATTTCTCATTTGAGCCTGCAGGGGAAGAGGCGTGGCCCCTGAGTGACAGGTTGGCTCTTGGGCCTGGCAGGGACAGTGACATCTCAGAAGGACTCCCTGGAGAGCCCCTCTCCCTCTCATCCACACTCAGACGAGAGGGCCCTCCACCCACCCCGCCCCCGCCATGAGCCCCTGCCTCCTGGGCTGTGTGGTCTTCTGTCTCCTGCAGGCAGGTGAGTCCTGGGGGGCAGGGTCCCTGTCGGGGTCCCAGCACTAAGCATGTCCTCTGTGACTGCAGCATCGGTCCTCCTTTTCCACAGGGGCGGTCCATGCTGGTGTCACTCAGGACCCCAGATTCCAGGTCATGAGGACAGGACAGAATGCGACACTGAACTGTACTCAGGATTTGGGTCATGACCGCATGTACTGGTACCGACAAGACCCGGGACACGGGCTGAGGCTGATCTATTACTCAGCTGGGCCTCTCAGCACAGAGAAAGGAGATGTACCCGATGGGTACAGAGTCTCCAGATCAAGCAAACAGAACTTCCCTCTCACGCTGGAGTCTGCCAGCCGCTCCCAGACATCTGTGTACTTCTGCGCCAGCAGTTACTCCACGGCACTGCACAATCACTTCCTCTCTGTGCAAAAAGACAGATGAGGGCCCCATGCGGGCTCCTAGCACCAGGAGCCTCAGGGCTTTGCAGACCATGTGTCTGCAGTGTGTCCCTGGGTGTGTGGACTCGGTTGGCCTGAGCCTCACTCCCGGGCCTCGAGGCCGTGTGTCCTCCATTGATCTCTGTCTTTCCTCTGCATCCTCCTTGTGAACCAGGAAGATGCTTCTCCAGCTCAGATTCCTAGTCATCACCTGAGCCTGAGACCTAGGAGGAAGGTTGTTTGTAAGTTAGATACATCTAGACACTCTTGTCTCACCTCAGGCAGCTCATTTCTATCTTTCTGGAAGGTTCTCCCCCAGCCTGGCTCTCACCTGGTCTCTGCTCTTGTCCACCTTTCCCAGGCAGGCAGGATATTCCTCTCCCCACCTCCCTGCATCAGCTCCCTGGCCCTCTCTACCACAGCCACAAGCTCCCCTCTCATCTAGATCAGGTCCCTTCCCAGGTCACAGGGAGTCTTCTAAAGTGGCCACACCATGTGGTCTGTTTTGAGCAACATGTATGGACTCATGCAAAAGAAACAAACTTTAGTTGATTGCATATCATCCAGAAACTCACGTGAGCCCATCTGAAGGAGGACAGATTATCTTTGTGTGTTCTCGACATGCACCAACCGCCCCCCAGCATCCTTAGCATGTCACCTAACCTAGGCCAGGTTGGTACCCCCTGCACCCTCATCAAAATCTTCTCAAAGTCAAAATATATCCTGTATCGCCCCCATTATATCATGATTTTATAAGTGCAGAAATAATTGAGTCCACATTTATAAAAAACTTCTTTATAAAAAGTATTACATGGAATTTGATAATGCTTAATTTAAATAGGAAATCTCAACATATATGCCTCTGATTAATCAGAAGTAGTTATGAAGACATGTTTGCAGGCAGATTCACTTGAGATCCTCTGAGCATTTATTTTATGATCATGTATTTCCATCTTTAACTAACTACCATCATTGTGCTGGTGAAGCAATTATTTCCTTCTTAGGAAAAACGGTCAGATCATACAGTCTTCTACCTCCAGAGGCTAAGAGCGGATTTGAAAATCAACCCTAATCAGCCAGGCTAGGAAGGCAGTAGAAGCGCTGTGTGTGTGTTTGTGTGCTCAGGGTGTGGGACTTTTGTACCCTTGGTTTAAACAGATGCTGCTAATCCATGAGGCCCTCGCCCTTTGACCACTTGGAGGCACTGTGTTTCCATGGTAAGCGTGGTGTTTTGGGGAGGGCTTGAGAGTCACCCTGGGGAGGGCAGCTTAAGGGAACCTTGGCTACATGCCTGCACCTGGGAGCAGGTTTGAGTTCCCTGAGTGGTCCTGGGACACACCGAGCCAGCACAGACTCCTCACTGCCCAGGGGAGTGGGTACCTACCTGGAGTTTCAGGATGTGCCCAGGGGGCTGTCTCCTGGAGCAGCATGGCAAGGGGAGGGGGAGAGGCTGGGGTATCTGGTGAGGGCTGGGTGATGAGTGTCAGGCAGGGTCAGACAGAGCAGAACAAGACATGTTGTGGGCACATGGACCAGGGGATAAAACTCACCTCACACCCATCCTTTGCTGAGGGGCTGTGCAGGACAGGGAATGGCATAGAGGAGCCAGCCCTGGGTCCTGCCAAGGGGTCCAGGGGACAAGGGCAGCCTGCAGAGACACAGAGCAGTGATGTCATAAGCAAATTCTCCAATCAGGGGACAGGAGGGTCAGCACTTTACACCACTCACTCCAGAAGTCCCACCCCCAGCTAGCAGCAGCCTTGGGTTCAGGACGCTGTCATGGGCTCCAGGCTCCTCTGCTCTGTGACTCTCTGCCTCCTGGGAGCAGGTGAGTCCTGGACACAGTGTGGAAGCATCTGAGATGTCTTTGCCTCCCTGAGATTGAAGCCTGGTGATGAGAGCTGCATCAAGAGACTTCCCCTGTGCTCTGCCCTCAGCTTCCATCTGTCTCTTTCCCAACAGGGCTGGTGGATTCTGGGGTCACTCAGACCCCCAAATACCTGATCAAATCAAGAAAGCAGGAAGTGACTCTGAGATGTTCCCCTGAATCTGGACCCCGCTATGTATCCTGGTACCAACAGGCCCTGGGACAGGGCCCCCAGTTCCTTGTTCAGTATTATGATGGGAAAGTGCATATAAAAGGGAACATGCCAGGTCGATTCTCAGGTGAACAGTTCAGTGACTCTCGCTCTCAGATGAACCTGAGCTCCTTGGAGCTGACAGACTCAGCCGTGTATCTCTGTGCCAGCAGGCAAGACACAGCCTTGCGTGATCAGGTGCCTCTGGTACAAAACCCCTCCTGCCCCAGCTCAGGAAGTGGTTGCCAGGAATCGACTGCCAGCCAGTGAGATTCAGACACTGATAGAGTGGACAGCCTTTCCTAGACATTCTTTCCTGAAATTTTTTAATGCTCACAATGCTATTGCAAGATAAGTATTATTTTATCTGCTTATTTATCTAAGGGGAAGTGACCTGCCCAGATCTCATATTTCTTAACTGTTAGAGCAAGGAAGGCTACTCGAGCTTGTCCTTATCACTTGTGGTCCTCACCACGCCCCCCAACTGACCCCTGCAAGAATGATGCGTCACCCAGACCCGTGACGTGTGGTCGTACTCCAGGGAAACCAGCACATCAGGAGGTCACCACAGGTCCACAGTCAGGTAACCAGGAATAGCTACATAATTTTTAGGGTCCCTGCTTTCAAACACCACTTAGAATCTGCAGAGAGCGGAGCACTGCAGCAAGTGTGGAGGCCTGCTATGTGTGGAATGAGGCACAACAAGATAAGAGTTGAGAAGCTCTATGATATTGTTACTCAGTTAATGCAATCCCCACTTCACAAGGAGGCATTCCCATGGAATGGATGTCTCACGTAAAATCAGAGCATTTTTCCTTTAACCTGGAGCCTCCACCTCTCCCTGCATCCCTCCCACATATGCGTTCCTCTGTCATCTGCTTGTGTATGTGTGTGCTTAGTCGCTTCAGTCGTGTTCGACTCTTCGTGACCCCACAGACTGTAGCCATTCAGGCTCCTCTGTCCATGGGATTCTCCAGGCAAGAATGGTGGGGTGGGTAGCCATGTCCTCCTCCAGGGGATCTTCCCAACCCAGGGATCAAAACTACATGTTTTATGTCCCTGCATTGGCAGGCACATTCCCTACCACTCTCACAATCTGAGAGAAGCCCAGGTCATCCATGGTGCTGGGCAACTGGCTTCTCTCCACAAAGATAGGCGAGTCCCAATCTTTAGGTGGTTCTGCTTGCTGCTCCCCCTCCCACTTCAGAAACTGCAAGCACTGCGTGCAGTGATCAGGATGGGAATGCAGACGCATCTGGCAGGTGACCCGTCTGTTGGTGAATTGATAAGAAATAGAGCCAAAGATTCCTCAAGTGTGGGTAAGTCTGACCTGCCATTGCAGAACCAGATCCCAAAAGAATCATTGCTGGTAGAAAGAAGGACACCAACAGGACTGTGGTTAATTAATGAAAGTAGAAACAGACACTTTCCCAGGTGGGGCTAAAGTGAAAGAAAGAAAGAAAGAGTATAGAACAGTCTTTTGGACTCTGTGGGAGAGGGAGAGGGTGGGATGATTTGGGAGAATGGCATTGAAACATGTATAATATCATATATGAAACAAATCACCAGTCCAGGTTCGATGCAGGATACAGGATGCTTGGGGCTGGTGCACTGGGATGACTCAGAGGGAGGGTACAGGGAGGGAGATGGGAGGGGGGTACAGGATGGGGAACACGTGTACACCCGTGGCGTGAATGTTGATGTATGGCAAAACCAATACAATATTGTAAAGTAATTAGCCTCTGATTAAAATAAATAAATTTAAATTTTAAAAAAAAAGAAAGGAAGAAAGTGAAGTTGCTCAGTCGTGTCTGACTCTGTGATCCCATGGACTGTAGTCTACCAGGCTTCTCTGTCCGTGGGATTTTCCAGGCAAGAGTCCTGGAGTGGGTTACCATTTCCTTCTGCAGGGGAACTTCCTAATTCTGCCTGCCAATGGGGGAGATGTAAGAGACTTGGGTTCAGTCCCTGAGGCTGGAAGATCCCTGCAGGAGGAAATGGCAACCCACTCCAGTATTCTTGCGTGGAGAATCCCATGGACAGAGGGGCCTGGTGGGCTACAGTCCACGGGTTGCAAAGAGCCAGACACGACTGAGCAACTAACACTTACCTAGACACTTGAAGATGTATTTGGTATTCATGAGTCATAAAGGGCAGCAGGAAGCCCAAAAGATTTTCCTGAGATTCAACATTACAGAAATATGCAGGTAAAAGTAATATACGTACGAATGAAGAATTATCTCTAGAAAAAGTACATAAAGTTGCAAACTGTTTACAGAAAGGTTACAACAACTTGTAAGGCTCAAGTCCATTGAGCTGGATGGATCTCCGTGTTGGGAACTGTTCACTTAGGTTCATTTCTGATTTGAGCCTCTGGGGGAAGAGGCGTGGCCCCTGAGTGACAAGTCGGCTCTGGGGCCTGGCAGGGACAGTGACATCTCAGAAGGACTCCCTGGAGAGCCCCTCTCCCCTCTCATCCACACTCAGCCAAGAGGGCCCTCCGCCCGCCCCGCCCCCGCCATGAGCCCCTGCCTCCTAGGCTGTGTGGTCTTCTGTCTCCTGCAGGCAGGTGAGTCCTGGGGGGCAGGGTCCTCTTCGGGGTCCCAGCACTAAGCATGTCCTCTGTGACTGCAGCATCGGTCCTCCTTTTCCACAGGGGCGGTCCATGCTGGTGTCACTCAGGACCCTAGATTCCAGGTCGTGAGGACAGGACAGAGCCTAACACTGAAATGCACTCAGGATCTGAACCACGACAGCATGTACTGGTACCGACAAGACCTGGGACACGGGCTGAGGCTGATTCATTACTCATCTTTCACTGACGCCACTTATAAAGGAGACATGCCTGATGGCTACAACGTCTCCAGATCAAGCACAGAGAACTTCCCTCTCACGCTGGAGTCTGCCAACCGCTCCCAGACATCTGTGTACTTCTGCGCCAGCAGTACTCCACAGAGGTGCAGGGTTACCTCCTCTCTGTGCAGAAAGATGGGGGAGGCCCTTGTAGGCTCCTTTCACTGGGAGTCTCAGGGCTTTGCTGCCCCATGCCTTCAGTGTGACCCTGGGTGTGTGGTTTGTGCTGGCCCAGACCTCACTCCAGGCCTTGTCCACCATCCATCTCTGTCTTTCTCTGCATCCTCCCTGTGAGCCAGGAAGATGCTTCTCTAGCTCCGACTCCTGGTCATCACCTGAGCCTGAGACCTCTAGGAGGGAAGGCTGTGGGAAATCAAATACATCTAGACCCTCTTGTCTCTCCCTGGGCATCTCATTGCTGTCTTTCTGAAACTGTTCATCAACCTGGCTTTCACGCGGTTTCTGATGTTGCCCATCTTTCCAGAGGGGGCAGGGTGTTTCCACCCTTCATCTCTCTGGCCTCAGCTCCCCTGTTCTCTCTTCTCCAGTCACGCTGCTCCTCCCTCACCTGGGTCATGTCCCTTCCCATCTCAGAGACACCAAAGATGCATCCTATGCCCTGTGGAGGGGTCCTGCCTTTCCTAGTGATTAACTCCTACCTGTGATCCCATTCAAGGTCCCACTGTGTGGTCAGGCACGTCCAGGTACACCTGTTTCCCAGATGAACTGTGAGCACAGGTGGGATGTCTTTCTTCTGACTTTTGAGTCCTAGATTGTGGACTTTTCTCTCCTGGATGTGGTCTCCGTCTACTCAGAAGCAGGGCTCTGTCTCCCGTGCATGTCTCCTCCTCGAGCTCCTGTGATGATGGGGCTGCATGGGTGCTGGGACAGCTGATCAGTGTAACAAGACCAGTGGAGACAGTGGGATGTAGCATCACCTCTGAGGACCCTCCTGGATCGGGGTCAGTAAAGACACAGAACTACAGAGCGTCCCCCTCCTGGACTCTACAGCCTTACTTCTTCCCCTCAGTCATTTCTGGTCCTGCTCCCTCCTCCCCCTGAAAGAGAGGATGTTTGTAATGACCGTTAGCCTGTGAACAAATGACTTTTGAACAAGCAGATGCTCTGATAGCAGTGAAAGTGAGAACTACATTGCTTTTGCAACATTGCCTCTTAGGTTTCCAGAAAAGCAGAGTTATTATTGTATTGATATATTACACACCAGTGTTTTAAAGGTCAGTGAAATTGGGTCTTCTGTGAAGAAGCTCTGAGGAACCTGTGTTTTAATGAGTGGTGACTTAGACGAATGTGAGGCTCTGCTGAGGGCTGTGGAGACGTGAAGCTGCATGGAGATTGAGGAACACAGACAGGGCCATTGGTCTGTGGCCTGCAGAAAGGAATAGAAGCTTCCAGCCCAGGTCTCTTCCCTGGGCATCATTTCATCCCTTGTGTCTCTGAATATGTCAGTGACTTCATCAGGCTTCTTGGGCCAAATCAAGTCGGCCCCTCCACTGCCCACCCTCGCCTAAGAAGTGAGCGCCGTGGAGCCTGTATGACTATGGGACCATGTGGCGGGGGTGCCGGACTGGATGATAAATAGGGGGACTCATGGGAGACCGTGATGTGCAGGTAAGGCAAAGAAGTCACTACCTGGTGTCTGGCTTTGGGGGCTTCCCAGGTGGGAATAATGGTAAAGAACCCACCTGACAACGCAGGAGACTTAAGACGCAGGTTCGATCTCTGTGTAGAGAAGATCCCCTGGAGCAGGGAATGGCAGCCCCCTCCAGTATTCGTGCCTGGGAAATCCCGTGGACAGAGGAGTCTGGGAGAATAGGGTCGCAAAAAGTCAGACACAACTGAAGGTGCTGTTGACCCTCTGAGTGCCCTGCAGGCAAGGGGAGATGGAGGATGAGAAGATTAATGTAGAGATGCAACGTGTGAGCCCTGCGGGAAGGCAGCCCTAAAACCCACACATTGCTGTGTTAAAAGGGGAGCTTGCAAGCGTGCTTGCTAAGTCACTTCAGTTGTGTCCAACTCTTTGCAATACTATGGACTGTAGCCCACCGGGCTCCTCTGTCTAAGGGATTCTCCAGGCAAGAATACTGGAAGGGGTTGCCGTGCCTTCCTCCAGGGGATCTTTCTGAACCAGGGATCTAAGCCACATTTCCTGGGGCTCCTGCATCCCTGGCAGATTCTTTACTGCTGAGACACTGGGGAAGCCCAAAAAAGGGGAGTTTATAAATATTTAAATTAGTCATCTATGTATACTATCAGGCTGGCCAATAAGTTCACTTGGGTTTCCTGTAACATTTTATGGAAAATCTTGGAATGTTTCGGCCAACCCAATGTACATTACATGTCTCTGAAGTCATGGGCGTTGACAGAGGCAGTGATGTCACCATGGGAAGTGCCCTATGGGGACAGGTGACGGCCCCCACCTCCTCTGCTCATGCTCACAAGGACCCTGAGTTGGTGAACTTCCCATTGCTGCTCTGTCCCTGCCATGGGCTCCAGGCTTCTCTGCTGGGCGACCCTCTGTCTCCTGGGGGTGGGTGAGTCCTCAGCAAACCAAGTGGTTCCAATGTATTTGTGTGTGGGGGGGTGGGGGGTGGGGATAAGGCTCTGCCTGACTGTCCTCCACTTCTGTCCCCACAGGTCACACAGGAGCTGGAGTAGTGTCCCAGTCCCCCAGGCACAGGGTCGCAGGGAGGGGCCAGAATGTGACTCTTAGGTGTGATCCAATTTCCGGTCATATTTCCCTTTATTGGTACCGACAGATGCTGGGGCAGGGCCCGGAGTTTTTGACTTACTTTCAAAACAAGCAAGAACTAGACAAATCAGGGATGCCTAAAAACAGGTTTTCTGCTAAGAGGCCTCAGAGCACGTACTCCTATCTGAATATCCAGCCAGCGGAGCCCGGGGACTCGGCCGTGTATCTCTGCGCCAGCAGCCCAACCACAGTGCGGCGCAGTCACCTCCTTCCTGTTCACAAACCTCATCCTTCTCTCTCCTTGCAGCTCCCAGAGCCTCTAAATAGGTTGTTTTTTTGCTTTCCACTCACCAATATGTGGCGCTAGTGGTAAAGAATTTCTGTGCAATGCAGAAGACCCTGGTTCCAGCCCTGGGTCAGTAAGATCCCCTGGAGAAGGAAATGGCCACCCACCCAGTATTCTTGTCTGGAAAATTCCCTGGACAGAGGAGTCTGATGGGCTATAGTCTACGTTGTCGTAAAGAGTAGGCACACCTGAGCACACACACACCCCCCCAACAAAAAGAGGTAGATTTGGACTCAGCTGTTCTTTGGACAGAAAGAGACCATGGATTAACTCCTGAGATACTGCAGCCATAAATGTTGGTGGATAGAAATCATTAAGGGTCACTGGGTTCCAGCAGTCTCAGGGCCAGCTCAGTGCTCCAAGGCACGGATCACAGGCTTCTACGGGACCTGCAGGCGTTTGCCCACACACGTGACTTCAGCTGCCTGTGTTTGTAGTGAGTTCCCCTGCGGTTGTTGTTGGCAACTGGAAAGTTTCCGACTACCTCCTCAGGCATATTCCTTCTTCTAAAGCCTCTCCCATCCCTGTCACAGGTGGCAATATCAGTAATGAACCCGACTGCCAATGCAGGAGGCTTAAGAGACTTGGGTTTGATCCCTTGGTTGGGAAGATCCCCTGGAGGAGGGCCTGCCACCCACTCCAGTATTCTTGCCTGGAGAATCCCATGGCCAGAGGGGTCTGGCAGGGTACAGTCCATAGCGTCACACAGAGTCCGACACGACTGAAGCAGCTGAGCACACACGTCCCTGTTACATTGCAAGTTTCCCACAACATAGCATCAAGCCTATCCTCCTGTTTGAAGTAAAATCCTTACTTACTGCTTCTGTGCCAGTCAGTTGACAAATACGGTGTCGAAAACAGTAAGACTTTATTTCCTTTGCCTCATTTAAGCAACCCACTTTCTCTATTTTGTTTTCATGTTTTCACTGCTGCAGTCCTGACAGACTAAAGCATACTTTCGCAACCTCTCCAGTTCCATCCTGATTCCCTGAATAAATCTGTTCTCTAGAGGTTGTTGTAATTCACACCCTAGGCTTTTGATTTGAAATAGTTTCACAGAGTCAGACATGACTGAAGCGACTTAGCATGCATGCATGCATTGGAGAAGGAAATGGCACCCCACTCCAGTACTCTTGCCTGGAAAATCCCATGGACGGAGGGCCTGGTGGGCTGTAGTCCATGGGGTCGCTAAGAGTCGGACATGACTAAGCAACTTCACTTTCACTTTTCACTTCCATGCATCGGAGAAGGAAATGGCAACCCACTCCAGTGTTCTTGCCTGGAGAATCCCAGGGATGGGGGAGCCTGGTGGGCTGCCGTCTATGGGGTCGCACAGAGTCAGACACAACTGAAGCGACTTAGCAGCAGCAGCAGCCCCGAGGTCTTTAGCTCAAGAAGACACGATATTTGCTAATGCCTCTATTCCTTTTTATGTGTTTGCTATATTATATATTGTTTTACATTTTGGTTATAAATATAAATACCTATATTGTAAGTAACACCTTCTATCCATCTTCACCCACAGATCAATCTATGAAATCTAAAGCCCTGGTCAGAGTGGATGTGATTATGGGTCATGGTTTCTGGGAATCCGAAGAGATAACCAGATAACTCTGGTGGGTAGGATGGTAAAGAACCCATCTGCAATGCAGAAGACCTAGGTTTGACCCCTGTCTTGAGAAGATCCCCTGGAGAAGGGAATGGCAACCCACTCCAGTATTCGTGCCTGGAGAATCCCATGGACAGAGGAGCCTGGCGGGCTACAGTCCTTGGAGTCCCAAAGAGTAGGACAGGACTGAGATACTAACACTTTCACTTTTCAAGAGGTAACCCAGCTGCAAGACTGGGATTGAATGGCATAGCCTCGGCCATGATAGGGGTACCCTGAGCCTTGCATAGCAGATAAAGGGAATGACAGTCGCCCTAAATCCACTAATTAGAAACTGTAGTCACTCAGGACACCAAGGTTCTTTCCCAAGAGCATGAGTGTCCAGAGGGGGTAGTTTTCCTGGTCTTTGTGGTATCAGCAAAGCTTTCCTGGCTCTGGGGAGCAAGGAAGGTCAGATACACACAAGAATTCCCTACTCTAGCAATCCCATTTGAAGGACTCCCTTTCCAGATTCTCATCTTCAATTTTTTCCCCCATTTTTCCCATCTTTGCCGCATGAACTTGGCAGATTCATCTTCCTTATAATGCTATGTTGTACCGCTGTTTTCATATCTTCCAATTCCACTGCTTCTTCCAGAACCATCTGTTCCCTCCCTGCTGCTCAAATTGGCACAGTGTTCAAGTTAATCATTTAGTGGAGACTGTTCCTGGCTGATCTCAATTCCATCCATCCTTATCTCCCCATGAGATACTGTTCCTCCGTGATGGCTTATGGCTTTATAAGATGTTCTTTTTTGTTCTTACATTCCAAGTTTACTTTTTATTCAGACACAATTGACCCCATCTCAAAGGCAATTTCATTATCTCCTCAGTCCTTTGCTGATCTATATTTTGGAGTTAACACTGATTGTCTTTTTTTGTTGTTGTTAGCAGTTTTGGTTTTCTTTAGTAATGAAGATAAAAGAATCTCCTTACACTTCAACTTCTGCGTTTCTCTTACTACCTTTAATAAACATTTTCTTTCATTTCTCCCATCCTATTCCTCTCCATTTCAGAAGACAGTTTTAAGAAGAAAGATCTCAGTTGGACTATAACTGCCAGATAATGACATAGAGGTTAAGTAGAATGAAGATTGCCTATTAAGTATGATAAATCAAAGGGATAGTTAGGGTTAGAATTAGTGTTGGGATTAGAATTGAAGGAAGTTGAGTATAAAATGTGATCACTCAGACATTTCCCAGCACCCCTTGGACCACTGCAAAAGAAACAATGGTGACGCTTCAGTTATTGGCCACAAGGTGGCACTGTGATGCCACTGAGATCTGAGGGGCTCTGGGCAGGATCTGGGAGAGAAACCTGGGAGGGAAAGTGTTAAGAAACAGGCAGGGATCCAGCACTAGGCAGCTGTTGAAGTTTTCAGTTATTTCCAGGCTACCTAACAACTATGGAAGAAGTGGGAGGCCCCTCTAAACCTTAATGAGATCAGCAGTTGAAGGGTTTGGGCAAAGCAGCTTTGATGTCAGGCAGGGCAGGTGCAGACAGAGGAGCAACTGTCTCAGAGGAATACCAGGGACCCAGGGGCTGAATCCATGCACCCAAAACTCAGTACACTGCAGCCCCGCCCATCTCCCCTGCAGCAACATCTAAGCCAGGAGGAGCTGATGTGCCTGAGCCAAGTCACAAGGAACCCTGGGAGAACCTGCAGGAGTCGGGGCCAGCATCCCAGGCAGGCCCATCTGGCCTTTGGAGAAGAGCCCCAGCTCCCTCTCTCAGCCCTGTGGATCAGAGCAGCTAGCAGGGACAGTCCTCCTCGCCCTGACCCTGCCGCGAGCCCCAGACTCTTTGCGTGAGTCTTCGTCTCCTGGCATCCGGTGAGTTCGGAGCTGGCTGAAACCTCTGCAGGGTTTGCAGAGTCCCAACTCCAAGCCATCCCTTTCCTTCTCAGACCCAGGTTACTCTTCTCACTGAGCCATATCTTTGCTGTGTGTATCTGCCTCTCCAACAGGACCGGTAGATGCGGCAGTCACCCCGAAACCAAGAGACCGTATTATACAAACAGGAAACAAGATGGTCCTCGAATGTTCTCAGCATATGAACCACTTGAGAATGTTCTGGAACTGGCAAGACCTGAGACAGGGGCTAAGGCTGATCCATTATTCAAAGCGGTGTCCGTGACACTGGCTGGGGTGGGGGTGGGGGTAACAGAGAGATACTGTATCCCTCTGAATTCGGAGCAAGGAGATTTTCCCCCTGACCCTGGAGTCGGCCAGGACCAACCAGACTTCCTTGCACCTCTGTGCCAGCAGCGAACCCACAGCGTGGCATAGCCTGCTGCTCTCTGCACAAAAAGGGCAGCCACAGGCATGAGGTGGACCCTTCTTCCTGAGGCCACGTCTCACCAGGGGAGAAAACTGCTCATTTTGGAGATCTCACGAGACTAGTGTGAACGGAGCTCCATCAGCATGAAGTGTGTGTGTGTGCTGTAATTCGAAAAGACACATGACCTCATTGTTCACTGCAGCACTATTTACAACAACCAAGACATGGGAGCCACCTAAATGTCCGTCAACAGATGCATAAATGAATGAAGATGAAGTTCATATATAAATAGAATATTACTCAGCCATAAAAAGAATGAAATGATGCCATTTGCAGCAACATGGATGGACCTGGAGATTATCATAACACGTGAAGTCAGACAGAGAAAGACAAATATATGATATCACTTTCACGGAATCTAAAAATGATATAAATGAATTTATTTACAAAACAGAGATCGACTCACAGACACGGAAACAATCTTATGGTTACCCGAGGGGATAGCAGGGTGGGAGAGAGATATATTAGGAGATTGGGCTTAACATATGCACACTGCTACGTATGAAATAGACAACAAGGACCACTGTACAGTGCATGAAACTATATTCTGTGTCTTGTAATAGCCGATAATGGAAAACAATCTGAAAAAGATTATATATATGCATATATAACCGAATCACTTTGCTGAACACCTGAAGCGAACACAATATTGTAAATTAATTATATCAATACTTCAATTTCAAAACAGTTTAAAAAAGTAAATTCAAATAGCACTTAGTGTTACATCTCTCAATTGAGAATATTCTGGTAATTGAGCAAAGCCAAGGAACAGCAGCATCCAACATGAAATTTCTATTTCTCTTTCTTTTTTTAAGCAGAAAGCACCCAGGCAGCTTTAAATTCCCTGAGTGATCTGAGCTCTCGCATCTTGAAACTGTTACATAAAACTGCTTGGGGCTCACTGAATACCAGGCAAGAATTCTCCAGAGGAAAAACAATCTCAGTAATAAATTATAAAACACACAAGTAAACAAAACACTTAGGAGAAATGTTAGTAGATGCGTCAAACAGCCGCCTTAAACCCCAAGATGATTTATATGCAGAATTATCAAAATTGGATGACAAACTAAGCCGCTCTTGTGGGCACAGGGCAGAATTTTGCATCTTCTCAGGTTACGAGGTCTTCTGAGGTCACAGAGACCATCTCACGCCTCAATATTTTATACATATGACTATTCCCATAGTCTCTTACTTGAGTGTGGTTCACTTCTAAGTTGAACTGCATGGAACACAAGCATAAAATTGTACATGACTCCCACTTGCATGCAGTTTGGTAATTTAGAAAGAACATTTTTATCATCCATTTGATTTGGATTAAAGTGTGTAAGTCTAATTTTTTCTTGTAAAATATAAAATTTTTATCAAGCAACAATTTCATTCACCCCTAGGCCGTATCCTTCCTTGACTCCTTACAGGTGGAAGTCCACACACAAAGGGCAGTTTCTTCACGTGGGATCCGTTGACTCCAAGACTGGGGGTTCACAGCTGGGTTTCACAGGAAGGGCAGACCCCAAGTGCTGCTCACCCCTTGACCTTCTGTGCCACATACACCCTGAGACAGGGGAATACCGGTTGACCCAGGACCTGATCAAGACAAGAGAGCAGGTTGCTTGCTGGGCAAAAACTCCACTCACCAATTGGCCAGTCTGCTGAAAGTCTAAATGGTGAAATTGACGAATAAACAATTTTGATAAGTTATGGTGTTTATAGCACTTCAGGATGCTTGGAATGATTCCAACAGTCTTTTGGGTTTTTTTTTCTTTTGAAGTTTTTGATTGGCTACAGCTTTCTTTCAGCCATTGATTCTCAGCTGTTTCTGGGCAACCTTGTCAGTCCAGTTTATTTTGAGGTCAAATTTGGATGTTGTATATTTCAGTCACTGAGGACTTCTCACGTTCTCAATATTTGATGCCTGTGATTGTTCTTGTCTTCTCTTATTTGTGTGGGGTTCACTTGTAAGGTGAGTTGCTTGGAATACAAGCAACAACGTGAACCCTTCTCCTGTGTAATTGTATATTTATGTTTTAGGAATACTTTAAGGTGTAATTAATAGGGAGAAAATGCTCTAATTAATATATATATAATGCTCTCAGTTCAGTTCAGTTCAGTTCAGTTGGGCAGTAGTGTCCGACTCTTTGCGACCTCATGAATTGCAGCATGCCAGGCCTCCCTGTCCATCACCAACTCCCGGAGTTCACTCAAACTCATATCCATCGAGTCGGTGATGCCATCCAGCCATCTCATCCTCTGTCGTCCCCTTCTCCTCCTGCCCCCAATCCCTCCCAGCATCAGAGTCTTTTCCAACGAGTCATCTATTCTCATGAGGTGGCCAAAGTACTGGAGTTTCAGCTTTACCATCATTCCTTCCAAAGAAAATCCAGGGCTGATCTCCTTTAGAATGGACTGGTTGGATCTCCTTGCAGTCCAAGGGACTCTCAAGAGTCTTCTCCAACACCACAGTTCAAAAGCATCAATTCTTCAGTGCTCAGCTGTCTTCACAGCCAACTCTCACATTCATACATGACCACTTGAAAAACCATAGCCTTGACTACATGGACCTTTGTTGGCAAAGTAATGTCTCTACTTTTGAATATGCTATCTAGGTTGGTCATAACTTTCCTTCCAAGGAACTAGTGTCTTTTAATTTCATGGCTGCAGTCACCATCTGCAGTGATTTTGGAGCCCCCCAAAATAAAGTCTGACACTGTTTCTACTGTTTTCCCCATCTATTTGCCATGAAGTGATGGGACCGGATCCCATGATCTTCGTTTTCTGAATACTGAGCTTTAAGCCAACTTTTTCACTCTCCTCTTTCATGTTCATCAAGAGGCTCTTTAGTTCTTCTTCACTTTCTGCCATAGGGTAGTGTCATCTGCATATCTGAGGTTATTGATATTTCTCCCAGCAATCTTGATTCCAGCTTGTGCTTCTTCCAGCCCAGCGTTTCTCATGATGTACTCTGCATATAAGTTAAATAAGCAGGGTGACAATATGCAGTCTTGACGTACTCCTTTTCCTATTTGGAACCAGTCTGTTGTTCCATGTCCAGTTCTAACTGTTGCTTCCTCACCTGCATACAGGTTTCTTAAGAGGCAGGTCAGGTGGTCTGGTATTCCCATCTGTTTAAGAATTTTCCACAATTTATTGTGATCCACACAGTCAAAGGCTTTGGCATTTGGCATATAATGCTCTAATAATACCTAAATATACAAAATAAATACAAAATGCTCTAATATAATATACTCAGAGCTCAGTCATGCTGACTCTGTGACCCCATGGACTGTCCATGAAATTCTCCAGTCCAGAGTGTGGAGTGGGTAGCCTTTCCCTTCTCCAGGGGATCTTCCCAACCCAGGGACTGAAGCAAGGTCTCCCACATTGCAGGTGGATTCTTTACCAGCTGAGCCGCAAGGGAAGCCCAAGAATATTGGACAGAGTAGCAGATCTTCCTGATCCAGGAATCAAGCCAGGGTCTCCTGCATTGCAGGTGGATTCTTTACCAACTCAGCTATCAGGGAAGCCCAAATCAATACACATATTTCTGGGTAAAGTTTTGACAAGGGCATACACCAATGCAACCATGACTGAAATCAAAATGAAGAACATTCCCTTCACCCAAGAAATTTTCCTCATGCCTCTTCCGAATCAGTTTATTTCCAAGAAAACCACTTTTCTGATTATATGACTATCAGTTCAGTTCAGTTCAGTTCAGTGGCACAGTCGTGTCCGACTCTTTGCGACCCCATGAACCGCAGCACGCCAGGCCTCCCTGTCCATCACCAACTCCCGGAGTTCACTCAGACTCACATCCATTGAGTCCGTGATGCCATCCAGCCATCTCATCCTCGGTTGTCCCCTTCTTCTCCTGCCCCCAGTCCCTCCCAGCATCAAGGTCTTTTCCAATAAGTCAACTCTTCGCATGAGGTGGCCAAAGTACTGGAGTTTCAGCTTTACCATCATTCCTTCCCAAGAAATCCCAGAGTTGATCTCCTTCAGAATGGATTGGTTGGACTTTTGTCTAATAGGAAATGCTGTTTTGACTGACCTCTTTTTCTCAAAATTATTAATTTTTAAATTTTATTTTATTGATTTTATTTTTGGCTGTGCTGGTCTTCACTGCTGCACGGGTTTTCCTCTGGTTGTGGTGAGAGGGGGCTCTTCTCTAGTTCTGGTGCGCAGCCTTCTCATTGCGGTGGCTTCTCTGTTGACAAGCACGGGTGATAGGGTGCACGGGCTTCAGTAGTTGCAGTGGGTGGGCTTGGTGGTTGTGGCTCGTGAACTTTAAAATACAGGCTCAGTAGTTGTGGCATACAAGCTTAGTTGCTCCAAGATATGTGGGATCTTCCTGGATCAGGGATCCAGCTCGTGTCTCTTGCCTTAGCAGGCAAATTCTTTCCCACTAAGCCACCAGAGAAGCCCCTCAAAATTATAATTTTTGAAATGCACTCAAATTGTGTCTATCAGTACTTTTCCCTTTATGTTACTGAGTAGTAGTCTATCCTATTGGAGAAGTAAATGACAACCCACTCCAGTACTCTTGCCTGGAAAATCCCATGGACAGAGGGGCCTGACGGGCTACGGTCCAGGGGGTCGCAACAGTTGGACATGATTCAGCAACTAATCCACCACCTCTGGTCTATTGCATCTCACAATTTGCTTATCCACCCTCCTATGGATGGATGACTAGGTTGTTCTGGTTTTCAACTCTTACGAATAAAACTGCTCTGAATGTTGTTGTACACATCTTTTCGGGTAAATGCATTCGTTTCTCTTAAGTATAAATGTTAAGAGTGGAATTATTGATTCATAGGGTAAAGCCATGTTTGACTTTATTAGAAGCAGTTGAACAGTTTTCCAAAGTGGCTGCACCAATGTACAGCACCAAGTGTAGGGAGTCCCCTGTACCCCCATTCACACCTGTATTTGGTATTCTCCTTTTTATTGTTAGCCATTCTATTGGGTTTATAGTGATGCCTCATTTACACTTTATTAATCAGTAATGATATTTACTTTTTCATATCTTCCTATCTTTTTTATAACATGCCTGCTTTTAAATTTGTTCATATTTAAAAACCATGTTGCTTTATGTTACTAATTTGTAGAGGATATTTTTATATCCTGGATAGGAGCCTTTTGACCATTAAATAGATTGACTCTATCTTCTCCCACTTGGCTTGCCTTCTCGCTTTTTTAAAGCTGCCTTTTGGTAAACTGAAGATTAAAATTTTTATAAGGCCTAATTTATCACTTTTTCTTTTTCACTTGGTGCCCTTTGCATCCTGTTTGCCTATCCCAAAGTTATCTTTCTATTTCTTGTTCCACTGCTTCACTTTAATAACATAATTCCCTGTTCCTTGCCGTCAGCTGGAAATGACCTACCTCCAAAATCACGACTTAAACATCTCACTCTGCCCACGGTGTCCTATCCTCGCACACCTATCCTTTGACAGTACCAGGATCTCCTAGCCATTGGTAACTAGTCTTCCTTTCTTCTACTCCTTAGGATCCTTCCATATTTTCATCACCTCCTGATAGAGTAGATTTGATGATGTTACATTCTTTTAACCCTCCCTTGCAAATATTCCTTCTTCAACCATGACCTTTTAGGTTGCCCTTATATTACAGAAACCCAAACCAGAGTGGATGTATTGATCTTTCCTTTTCATAACAGCAGCTGAGAGCTGTCAGAGTAAGTCACATCTGTACAAACTAGTATCTAATGTGAAAATCGAGTCACTAACCTTACCTGCTTTATTTATTTATTTATTTGTTTTTGAGTTTTCTGATCTTTGTTTTTTTTTATTTTACAATATTGTATTGAGATACTAGTTAGTTCACTCACTCACTTTCCAAAACACTATTCCACATATATAAAATGCTTTCCACTCTCTGTAAAATATGCCCACTTCTTGCCTCTTAATTCAAGGGTGAATTCTACAGCAGAGGGCAATGCCCTTCAAGGGGGATCTTTGTGGGGCCCCTGGTCTCTATGGAATATGTGAAGAAACCCACCCTGCTGTAGACTTCCCTGAGTAGAGATAGGTGAGGAGTAGAGTGTGAATTCCCTGGATCCCCTTCAGAGTCTGTGTCCTGAAGTCACACTATTTATTTTCACATTGCATATCCCTCTCTGCTTCTGCTGCCTGCCTCAGCAATGCTAATCGCGGAACATTAGACATTGTGTTACTGCTCATTGCAGAATGTTGGAAATTTGTCATTGCTAATTGCAGACAGTTAGAACGTTTTTTACTGCTAATTGCAGAATGTTAGAACTTTCTCTTTTTTCTTAAGGCAGAATACAGTCTCCAAGCTCATTTTCCCCTTTTCACCTGGCTGCTGCTGCTGCTAAGTCGCTTCAGTCGTGTCCGACTCTGTGTGACCCGAGATGGCAGCCCACAGGCTCTCCCGTCCCTGGGATTCTCCAGGCAAGAACACTGGAGTGGGTTGCCATTTCCTTCTCCACATCTACTATTTTACCCAGCAGGTGATAGCAGGTTGAGGAGGACCAATGAAGATCCTATTTATAAAGGTGAGACAGGGTTCAGGAAAGCAGAAAAGGAAGGAGAAGCGTCCTAAGGGCGGCATAAATGGGTGGCTCTTATCCTCACAGACCTGAAAGTTGGAGGAGGGGTGCTGTTTCCTGGGCAGTAGGGTGTTGTAATTTAGGGAGCCAGGTCTGGCCTTTGGTAAGAAAGAGTAGCTAGGATGAAATGTAGGGAGGAGAAGGAAGCCATGGGGTAGACATTTATTATAAACCAGGACAGTGGTGCCTTGCTTCCCTTCACGCTCCTGCCATCATCTAACTCAATCTAGACGAAGCCCAGTTACTAGAATCCATAAAGGTCAGAATCACAGGGTAAGACGGGTCTGTAGGGACAAAGGGTAACTCCCCAGAACTGAAGATGGGCTTGAGGACAGTAAACCTCAAGTTAGCTAGGTCCCTGCCCGTGAGTGGATCACGGCTGAGGCTTGTTTCTGGAGGACCTTCACTCCCAAGAATTTATAGACAACCCAGACCCCCTGCAGACCCAGTGAGACGGACTAAATCTTAGAGTCTCTGCATCACTGGCCAGTCAGGACAGGGGGGGCCACCCAGGAAAGGAAAATATCCAGACAAGGCTTGGTTTGACCCAGGTATCAAATAGACGAGGGCGCACAGGCTGAGAGGGACCTGGAGGCTTCCTCACAGACCCTCCCCCTCGGCTGACGTCGTGGTGGGTGGGCTTCAGCACGGAGACATGAGAGCAGAAGAAGCCTGGGGCTAAGGAAGGTGAGGGGAGACAGGGCTTCCTGGTTGCTGGTGAGGGTGGGTGTAGGGGCAGCAAAGGGGTACCCGCCTCAGAGAAACATCAGCACAGCTGTGTGGGGACAGACGTCGCCCTGAGCCATCTTCCTGCTTGGCCTCCGGAACCCACAGGGTGGGGACAAAGGGGCGGGGCTATCATGGGATAATCCTCCAATCAGAGAGAGCGAAGCTGGAACTCCTCTCTCACCCAGGAGGACCAGACTCTCAGCTCTCGGCTCCTGCAGCCCACCCTGGGGTGCCATGGGCTCCAGGCTCCTTCCCTGGGTGATGTTGTGTCTTCTGGGAGCAGGTAAGTCCTGTGGACAAACAGATGATTGCCCTTTGGGGCTTGCCGACTGCCGAAAGCTCCACCTCACCTTGGGGGTAATCATCAAGCTCTCTCCGGCGCTCATTTGATCTCTGTGGTTCCTACAGGCCCTTTGGAGGCTGAAGTCACCCAAACTCCAAGACACTTGATCAAAACGAAGGGACAGACAGCGACCCTGAGATGTTCTCCTATGTCTGGACACAGCAGTGTATCTTGGTACCAACAGGCCCGGAGTCAGGGCCCCCAGTTCCTCTTTGAGTTTTATGAAACTCTGCAAAGAGATAAAGGAAACTTTTCGAATCGGTTCTCAGCAAAACAGTTCCGCGACTTTAGCTCTGAGCTGAACGTGAACTTCTTGGAGCTGACAGACTCCGCCCTGTACCTCTGTGCCAGCAGCTTGGCACAGCTGTGCTGAGTCACTGGCGCTCTGCTCACAAATCTCTCTGCCTTGGCTTGAGCAGAGACAGAGCAGTGCAGCTTCCCACCCAGGTTTCCCTCCTCCGAGGGATGTATTTAGCCGCTTCAGATTTGCTTCTTGTGCCCTGCTGAGCTCAGAGCCCGGGGAAGAGCAGTCAGGGTATCCTCTGGGCACTGAATGCTTCCACGTCTCCCAGCATCAGCCAAGTAGTGGGGACCATCAACAGAAAGGGCCACCTGAGCCCTTCGTTTGTGCTAGAGTCTCTGTACATATCATACCCTTTAAAGCTCTGTGACAGTCATGCAAATCAAATATTCTTATGCCCACTTTATAGATACAAGAGCTCAGGGACACTAAATCATTTTCCCAATGTGTCATGATTTAGAAGGAGCAGAACTGGGAGACAAACATGTCTGTGTACAAACTCCAGACTTCCTCCATACGCCCAGCTGTTCCATCATTAGCCTCTCCGGCCCCATCAGAGAGAGCAGAGGCAGGGCTTCACCTTCACCTGTCCTGCTGGTCAGCAGTGGAAAGCTGATACCACATCGTGGACATCACCATGGCCTCCTCCTTGGCAACACTGAGGAACATGAGATTTCACACGGATTCATTCTCATTTGTATGCAGCCCTCTCATCTTTTTTTCAGTCTGTAGCTCACCTCTTTGTTTTTTACAGTCTGTTTTGATGGACAAAAGTTTAATGCAATTGACATTATAGTTTTCTTTGTGCCTAAACTAGACAAATGCTTCCTCAAACAAGTACCTGGAAATATTCTCCTTAATTTAGTCTAGTAAATTTAAATTTTTCTTTTCATAAATAATAATAAAATATACATGAAATATATTTTCATGTAAGGAATTAAGCAGAGATCTTGGACTATAAGGAAGGAATATATTTGCAGAGATGTGGAGGGACCTAGATAGGGTCATACAAAGTGAAGTAATTCAGAAGCAGAAAAAGAAATATCATGTATTGACGTTTATAAGAGGAATCTAAGAAAATGGTGCAGATGAACAAACCTTTTTTGGATAAATTAGAGGTCACAGGACCTGGTCCATTGAACTATGTGGTGGATGTCCACTTCCACGGATCACTGGGCAATGCCAGAGACACAGAGCTGAGGGTCACTTGTCCTCAAACCCCAGCCTCCTCTAGCCCGCACCCTGCCTGTGGGGTGGATGGCTAGGCAGTGCTTTTTCTGGGCTCCCCGTCTTCATCCCCAGCCATTTCAGAAATGCTGTTTGTGACAGCAAAGCCTCCATTTATAGAGAGAGGCCATGTATTAGTCCTTGAATAATTGTGTGAGTCTTTCTGGGAAGAAATAATCAAATATTCAATTGCCTAGCATGGCCTAAGAATAGACCAAAGCCCTGGTTTTGCCTGAATGATTCCCATCAATGCTTTAAAAACTAATGCAGCTTCATCTCCTTAGGCAGCGAAGACTAAAAACAGACTGCTCATTTCAAAGAGTCAAACCTTAGAAGACTGGAGTTAGAACATGTGCCCTGGGGACAGCACCTCTTATCACCCTTTGGTGATAAGCTGTGAGCTGCTGCTGAACACTGGAATAACATCACGACCGACACTGGAATGGGTAATAGGAGCATTTTTGCTGCTGCTGCTGCTGCTAAGTCGCTTCAGTCGTGTCCAACTTTGTGCGACCCCATAGACGGCAACCCACCAGGCTCCCCGTCCCTGGGATTCTCCAGGCAAGAACACTGGAGTGGGTTGCTATTGCCTTCTCCAAGGAGCATTTCTAGAGCCAGTGAAAATGTAACTTATTTTTAAATTGAGTTTGGAAATGCAGGCACTAGGGGCCGCTCATATACCTTCTTTTTCAAGTAAGAATTATTCAAGGCTTTTTCTAGAATGAGGGGTCAGAGGCTCTGCTCCAGGCGTTGGCCAGTTTTTGTACAAACGGAAGCCACGTTAATCCACACTCAGCACAAAATGAAGTCACCATCGACCTCATCATTCACCCAGCTCACCGATCAGGGGCCAGCCATGTGCGCAGGGCACTTGTGTTCCTTTACCCTTGGCTTATGTTTTAAAATAAGCATTTATACTGTATTCCACGGTCAGTGCCTCTCTGGATATTGTCTGTTTAGACACCACAAATTCTACAACCTGATCAAGGATCTGAGTGTAAAGCTCTCATGTGGTTAGGCTGATTTTGTTTTTCAGTAAATCGTTGTTGATTATTTTATGTATAGTGGTTTGTATCCGTTAATCCCTTTCTCCTAGTTTGTCCCTCCTTCCCTCTGTTTCCCCTGTGGTAACCATGGATTTGCTTTCTATGGCTGTGAGTCTGATTTTGTTTTGTGTAGACATTCGTCTTATTTTTTAGATTCCACATGCAGCCGATACCCTGTAGTATTGGTTCCTCTGTCTGGCTTATTTCACTAAGCATAATGTTCTCTGAGTTCATCCACATTGTGCAAATGACAATATTTCATTCTATTTATAGCTGAATAATATTCCATTGTATATATACAATATATAATGTGTATTATGTAATGTAGCACACACACATATATATACATATATTTATAAGCCACATCTTTGTCCGTTCATCTGTTGATGGGCACTTGGGTTGCTTCTGAGCCTTCTTAATAATGCTAAGCTATGTTCTATAGTTAGAGCTTCCCTTGTGGCTCAACTGGTAAAGAATCCACCTGCAATGCAGGAGACCTGGGTTCGATCCCCTGGAGAAGGGAATGGCTACCCACTTCAGTATTCTTCCCTGGAGAATTCCATGGATAGAGGGGCCTGATCGGCTACAGTCCATGGGTCACAAAGAGTTGGACATGACTGAGTGACTAAAACACACGTTTTACAGTTTAAAAAAAAAAAAGCATCAACAATGTATAAAGACAAATGTTAATAATCCCCCTCCTTCTCCAGACATACCCCTATCCAACCCCATCTTCAGGGTGCGTTTCTTATCTTCTTCTCAATGCTGATGCAAAACTATCTACCCAGATACACCCCCCAAAGTGCGGCCACCTGTACACACTAACCGCCACTTGCACGCTTCCTTCCATTAGTCCACTTTGGACATTTTTTTCAAATCAGTGGATAGAGATCGAACTTGCTTCTATTAACTGCTTCATATTGCATAATGGGGGTGGACAGGTAGGTTAATGGCCCCATGCATGGTCTCAGAGCTGATAAGTGATGACCCAGATTACAAAGCACAGTTTGTCTGCATCTGTGTTGGAGGGCATGGGAGCTATAGGGTCACTGTGGGAATCAAAGATACAGAACCACTAGGGGTTTTCGGTCTGCAGGTCAGACACGAGAGGTAAGAGGGTCTGAGCATTTCTTATAGTGCTGCCGGTAAAAGCATCGTGATGTTGGCAGAGGAGAAGGGTTAGAGGTGTCTGACTGGGGCTAAGCCCCAGAAAAGCTAAGCTTTGAGCAAATTATTCCAATCCCAAGATGCATCAGAGACACAAATGTAAATAAATTAGGGGAGGAAACTTTGTGAGCAACTGTTGTTAAAATGAGAAGTGGGGAGAGACACAACTGAGTGGTCGCTTACCAAACATGAAATGCAGAGGAAGACAGCGTTAACTAGACTCCACGCTGGCTCTGATCAGTTCTGCTTGTTAAGGCAGGTGGAAATGGGAAAACTGATTGTGCAGGTGAAGTTACCAGCTGGACTACTACTTTTCTGTCCATGAAGGTGAGAGACAAAAGGAGAAGTGCTAGGGCTGGGACCACAGCTTGCCTGCTCAGTTGTCGTTCGTTGTTCACTCTCTACGACTTGTCTGACTCTTTGCAACCCCATGGACTGCAGCACGCCAGGCGTCCTGTCTTTCACTATCTCCTGGAGCTTGCTCAAACTCATGTCCATCGAGCCGGTGATGCCATCCAACCATCTCACCCTCTGTCGCCCCCTTCTCCTCTTGCCCTCAATTTTCCCCAGTATCAGCACTTATTCGGTGGGGTGCACTAATAAATCCTGCTTTGACAAAAGAGACTCTCAGGGGTTGGACACAGGTCAGTTTTCCTGCCTAATAAAGTTGGAGGAAACTTATCTTCTGGAAGGGATTGTGATTCTTGTTCCTTTTATGAAGGCGTGGTCTGCATAAGTGTATGCTCAGGTGTCTCCAGCGTTTACGACCCCAGGGACTGTAGCCTGGCAAGCTCCACTGTGCATGAGATTCTCCAGGCAAGAACACTGGAGTGGGTAGCCATTTCCTCTTCCAGGGGATCTTCCCAACCCATGGATCAAACCTGCATTTCCTGTATTGATAGGCAGACTTTTTACTACTGAACCACATGGGTAGCCCGCAGGCATCTTAGATATACTTAATTGATTACTATCTGTGAGGCTCAGTGATGTCACCATGGGAACTGCCTTGTGGAAACAGGTGATGCTGGTCCTCCTCTGCTCATGCTCACAAGGACCCTGAGCTGGTGAACCTCCCATTGCTGCTCTGACCCTGTCATGGGCTCCAGGCTCCTCTGCTGGGTGACCCTCTGTGTCCTGGGGGTGGGTGAGTTCTCAGCAAGCAGGTCCAGTGTGCGTGTGTGTGTGTGTGTGTGTGTGTGTGTGTGTGTCTATGTCTGTGTCTGTGTATGTGTGGGGATGATTACAAATAGGCTCTACCTGATTGTCCCCCACTTCTGTCCCCGCAGGTCACACAAGAGCTGGAGTAGTGTCCCAGTCACCTGGGTACAGGGTCGCAGGGAGGGGCCAGAATGTGACTCTAAGGTGTGATCCAATTCCTGGTCACCAAGTCCTTTACTGGTACCGACAGATGCTGGGGCAGGGTCCGGAGTACCTGACTTATTTTCAGGGCAAGGAGGAACCAGACAAATCAGGAATGCCTAAAAACCGGTTTTCTGCTGAGAGGCCTGAGAGCACGTACTCCTATCTCAAGATCCAGCCAGTGGAGCCCAAGGACTCAGCCGTGTATCTCTGTGCCAGCAGCCCAACCACAGTGCGGCGCAGTCACCTCCTTCCTGTTCACAAACCCCTACATGCTCACTTCTCTTCATGGTTCCCAGAAATGCCAGAAAAAGGAGCTACCTGTTCTTCCTTCGGCAGCAGGGGTAAGTGGATTTGGGGCTTCAGCTGTTCTGATAGTTGGAGGTCAGAAAATTACCTTTGAAAGACTAGAGCATCTGTAGGGTAGTCATAATTTTCGCTTATGGGTTTCTGAGATCCCTTTATATAGGAACTATAAAATTCTATAATTGGGCTAGAATATCAGACTTTAGTCTCAGATAGACTGAAATACACTCTTGTAAAACTATGTAGTTTTAGCACATTTATAATAAACTCTTCATACTGAGTGTCACCAGCTCAGACCACACCGTGCCCAGAGGTAGGCCAGCCAATGCGGAACACTTGTAAGGTCATCTGTAGCTTACTAGTCTTAACAATAAATAAATTAGAATCCTAAGTGACTGATATAAATTATCCACAAGGAATTGTCATCCATAATAATGTATGCTAATGTATGTCCCATATATTGCTTTTTGCTTCTTGACAATCCTGAAGTCATTTTGTGTTTAATTTCCTTCTTCTCTAGTCTATTTCTTTTTAAATAGAAACTCAGCTTGGTTTTCATAAAAGATAACCCTACTTGAGAAGATATCAAAGGAGAATGGTTAAAAAAGATTGGAATAAGAGTCATGTCAAACATTCAGGGTTCTTGGAGGTTTCCAATTTATACTCCCACCAGAAGTATATGAGCCTTTCAGCTGGCTTATATAGACGTATGCACACACATTCTGTGGGCTACTTTTTCACTCTCTTAATGATGTCTTTTGATGAAGAGAACTTCTTGATCCAAAATTATTCCACCCCCCCCCCAATTGTGGTTTGCATTTTGTATTTTACTGTCTAGGAATTTTTTTCCTATTTCAAAATGATCATGTTTTCATATATTTCCACCTAAATTCTTTATATTTTAAACTTTAACATTACAATCTAATCCAACTGGAGTTAATTCTTTGTATATGAAATGAGGAAAAGGTCATGTCATGATATTCCATATGGATGTTAAATTGACCCAATATTATTTGTTGAAGCGTAGGTCGCACAGAGTCGGACATGACTGAAGCGACTTAGCAGCAGCAGCAACACTTTTCTTACCACTCTGTAATACCACTTTTGTCATATGTCGGTCCTTGAATATGTGTTGGTCTGTTCTGTCAGTTCCTGCACAAGTAACACACTGCCTTATTTACTGTAGCTTTATAATAAATCAGCTTCCCTGGTGGCTCAGATGGTAAAGCATCTGCTTGCAATGCAGGAGACCTGGGTTTGATCCATGAGTTGGGAAGATTCCCTGGAGAAGGAAATGGCAACCCACTCCAGTACTCTTGCCTGGAAAATTCCATGGATGGAGGAGCCTGGTACCCTACAGTCCATGGGGTCCCAAAGAATTGGACATGACTGAGCGACTTCACTTTATAATTTATCATATCAAATACTATAAAAGGAAAACCATACAATCACGTCTACAGATATTCAAAAAAAGTTTGATAAAATCTAACATCCATTCCTGATTTTAAGAAAAAAACTCTTAGCAAATTAGGAATACCTGGAAACTTCATTATTTCCGTTATTAATGAAGAGCATTATGCTCTTCATGAAAGAGAGCATTATGGGTAGTGTTAGTCACCCACTTCTATCAAACTCTTTGTGACCTCATGGACTGTAGTCTGCCAGGCTTCTCTGTCCATGGGATTCTCTAGGCAAGAATACTGGAGTGGGTTGCCATGCCCTTTTTCAGGCAATCTTCCCAACCCATAGATCAAACCCAGGCCTCCTGCATTGCAGGCAGATTCTTTACCATTTGAACGACCAGGGAAGCCCATTTATGGGAAACCTATGGTTAATAAATCCTTTCTGCAGATAGACTATGATAAGGTAAAGATGCATATTATAATCTCTAGACCAAACACTAAAAGTAGCACAATGAGGGAAAAAACAATTCTTTTTTTTTAACAAATGGTGCTGGAAAAAAATGTATATCTTGTGGGAAAATAATGACTTTCAATTCTTATCTCAATCCATAAACCAAGACTGGTACACGCTAAGGTCCACAGGCCAAATAGGGCCTCTGTCTGTTTTTATACAGCCCAGGAGCTAACAATGGTTTTTGCATTTTTAAATAGTTAAAAAGTATAAAGAATACTGTTTTGTGGCAGATGATGATTATATGAGATTCATATTTCAGTATCCATAAGTAAAGTTTTCTTGGAATAAAGCTAAGCTCAATCTTCCGTGTATTGCTTCTGGCTGATTTTGCATAGCAATGGCAGAGTTGAGTAGTTGTAGCAGAAACTTCATGGGGTCCACAGAACCAGACATATTTACTATCTGATTATTTATGGAAAATGTTTGCTGATCCTTGCCGAAAGCAAAACTTAATATGAGATGGAACAATATTCCCAAATGATCTTAAAGTGTCTGAACTATAAAGTTTCTGAAAGACAAAAAGAGGATAAAAAAATGTTCTAATTTTTTGAAGCATTAAATTTTTCTTTATCAAAGTTTTAAAATTTGTATTCATCAAAAGATACTAAGGAAATTAGGTAATATATGGATAGAGGAGCCTGGTGGGCTAAAATAGTCCATCGGGTTGCAAAGAGTCAGACATGACTGAGTGACTAAGCATAGCACAGATAGATGAGAAAGAGTACGTATTCATAATATAAAGAATTCCTACAAATCAATACTTAAAGTGACAAATTTAATTGAAAATTGTAAATCAATTTTTAAAAGATTTGAATAGGGTGTTCAGATAAGAGAAGATATATAAGTAGGCAGTTTCCTCTTCAAGGAATTGATGGGCTTGTTTCCCTGGCTGCTTGGAAGATGTTTTGGTTGGTAGATTTCCACTGGCAGCCTCTCTTGGAATGATTTTGGGTTAAAGAGAAAGCTTTATTCAAAGTCCCACATCTTTCTGTGTTTGTGTACACAGTCGCTCAGTCGTGTCCAACTCTTTGCAACCCTGTGGACTGTAACCCACGAGGTGCCTCCGTCCACGGGCTTCTCCAGACAAGGATACTGGAGTGGGTTGCCATGCCCTCCTCCAGGGGATCTTCCTAACCCAGGTGCTGAACTCAGGTCTCCTGCACTGAAAGTGGATTCTTTACCATCTGAGCCACCAGGGAATCCCATGAATACTGGCGTGGGTAGCCTATTCCTTCTCCAGGGGATCTTCCCAACCTAGGAATCAAACCAGGGTCTCCTGCATTGCACGTGGATTCTTTACCAGCTGAGCTACCAGGGAAGCCTGGCATCTAATGACTGGCTAGTATCCCCTTTCCTGGAATTAATGAGGTTTAGAATTTTTATTCTCTTTTGGAAAAGTGTTTGCTTCATGCCTCCCTCACTACCATGTGCAATGGGTGAGCCTGCGACAGATAAACAGCAAATCAGCAAGACCTGTGCCTTGAGTATCCTGGCAGATTCTGATTCAGATCCTAGTTTAGATAGTACCAAGACTGCTTGGGCTTCCTGGGTGGCGCTAGTGGTAAGAATCCACCTGCCAATGCAGGAGACACAAGAGATATGGGTTCGATCCCTGTATCTGGAAGATGCCCTGGAGGAGGTCATGGCAACCCACTCCAGTATTCTTGCCTGGAGAATTTCATGGACAGCGGAGCCTAGTAGGCTAGAGTCCATGGGGTTGCAAAAGACACTACTGAGTGCACGAGCGTGCATACACACACACACACACACACACACACACACACACAAAGGTCTGCTTGAGCTTCTTCAATAACACTACTGCACAACGGGCCCCTTGAGGGCACTGTGGATCCACTGCGTGAGCCTCTGTTAGCAGCACCTGGGAGGGGCATGGAGAGAGCAGGAGAGGGAGGGGAGGGGGTGTCAAGTGAGACTCAGTCCTGGCTTGGTCCCTGAGTCAGGGAGGTCATTTGGTGAATCAGTTACTGCTGGCATTTAGAGAGCTGATTGTAATCTTCTCGCATTAACAGATATGCCGGTGTGTTTGTCACAGCAGGGAGCGATGAACTTCCCTTGGTGGGTAGTAAAGGCCTCTCTTCCTTGGAGGCTACATTTAGGACAGAGTGTCCTGGGGCTTCAGTGGGGCAGCCTGGATAATGCAAGCCAAATGTGAAAAAAAGGAGCACCTGCTCCAAGGGCAGTAGAGAGGCAGTGGGGGTGGCCCCTGGCCCAGCCCTGCACGGCGAGCTCTTCCCGCTCCCTGGGGGCTCCCCGGGGGCTCAAGGGTAAAGAATCCGCCTGCCAGTGCAGGAGTCACTGTCGATCCCTGGGTGGAGAAGCTCCCCTGGAGGAGGAAATGGCAACCCACTCCAGTATTCTTGCTTGGAGAATTCCATGGACAGAGGAGCCTGGCGAGCTATCATCCACAGGGTCACAGAGAGTTGGACACGACTGCGCAACTTAGCACAGGACAAAAGAGAACATTCCCAACCAGCTGAGCCTGATTAGTGGGAGGTTGGGGCATGGGGGTGGTGCAGAGTGCCTGCGGGAGCCCATAAGGACAGGGACATCTGAAGAGTAGTGTCACAGGTAAGCCCTCCAAAGGGAAAAGGAGGAAATCACACATCTGCTGTCTCACCCCCAGAGACCAGAGCCCCGAGTAGGGAGAAGCCCAGTCTCCTTCTGCCGGAGTTGACCAGGGTGCTCGGCTTCTTGGCTGTGTGCCCTGCTGTCTCCTAGGAGCAGAGGAGCTCTGAGTTTCCCTGGACCCCAAGGCTTTAACTGTTGCTGGAGTGTCTGCAGCTTCTGCCTCCTTCCTCCGGGGTTCAGTGGATGCTGGAGTCACCCAGTCCCAAGACACCTAGTCAGAGGCAATGGGGGAAGGCTGTTCTGGAATGCTGTCCCATCTCTGGACACAACAGTGTGTGCTGGTACCAGCAGGCCTTGTGGCAGGACCCCAGGCCCCTTAGTATTATGAAAAGGCACAGAGAGACAAAGGAAACATCACTGATTGCTTCTCAGCTCAACGATTCAGTGACCATAGCTCTGAGCTGGATATGAGCTCCTTTGCAGTTGGGAGACTTGGCCTTGTACCTCTGTGCTCGCAGCTTAGCATAGCCCTGCACAGTCCCTGGCTTTCTGTACTCAAACCTTCCTGTCCCAGCAGAAGATATAGTGGGGAGAAGAAGGGGGCTCTTAACCAAGTCTGAGGGATATTTCCATTTCTTTTCTAATATTCTCTCTGTCCTGCTAAGCTCAAGCCAAAGCACTCCTGAACATTCAGACTCCGGATTCACTGAATATTCTCACCCATTCCTAGCAAATGACAGGTGCTCCTCCTCTGTGCTAGACTGGAGGAATCCACTATGTGTTTTAATGCAAGATAGTGGTGCTGGAGAAGACTCGAGAGTCCCTTGAACTGCAAGGAGATCAAACTAGTCAATCCAAAAGGAAATCAACCATGAATAGTCACAGGAAGGACTGATGCTAAAGCTGAACTCCAATATATTGGCCACCTGATATGAAGAGCCAACTCACTGGAAAAGATCCTGCTGTTAGGAAACATTGAGGGCAGGAGCGGAAGGGGGCGGCAGAGGATGAGGTGGTTCGATAGCATCACCAACTCAGTGGACATGGATTTGAGCAAACTCTGGGAGATAGTGGAGGATAGAGGATCTGGCATGCTGCAGTCCATGAGGTCACAGTGAGTCAGACATGATTTAGCAACTGAACAACAATAAACATGGGTATGTCCACTCTCTCGATGAGAAAGGTCTCTGTAAACCATGGAATAAACAGCAAGCTGGAGATCATGGACTTTCCAAATATTTCCTATTTCAAAGTATCAGAGACAGGATCCAACCTACATCATCATGCTTCCAAAATCAATGTTCTGCTAAAATTCCATGAGGTTTCCTGGGCTCTGGTCAACAAGTTGTAGTAGAACACTGTCTCTTCCATCTGAAGACTGGCTGAGCTGTAGCATTTGGCCACACATCATGGTGTGGTTACTACAAGCTTACTACCCGTGAACTTCTAGGACATTTGACTTCAAGCCAGATAATGTTTGTCCAGACATAATTCCTTATAGAATGAGGCATGATAGCCCCCAATACAGGAACTAATGACTAGAGAGAGGGGAATTTCCAGTCTATCAGAGGATTCAGTAAAGGAAACAGAAACCCCCCAGGAATTTTCAGCAGAATGGAAGTGAATACAGGGAATGCATGGATGGGTCTGGAGAAGAAAGGGTCTCCAAAGGTTGTGGCTTGTTCTCAGGTGGACTACTTTTGATCAGAAAATCTGAAATTGCTACTTTTGCCCAGATCAGCCACTATAGAAGATAGCCAAGAGTCACAACTACTAAATGCATGGTGTTGCCACTTATAGATCACAGGCACAAATTTATTAATGAATTCAGACTGCTTTTAGCCTGGTGAAGTTATAGAAAATTCTTTTATTTATCCTTCATTTTCCCTGTGCCATATACATTATTTCAATTAGCTTTCTTAAGAGCCACGTAGATAGAGCAATATATCCACATTAATATGAAAAAAACTGACTCCTGAAGAGTTTAGTTAATTTGCTAAAGCAGGCACAGCTAACAAATAACAACTGGGACTCAAACCCATCCATGGTTTTGATCCACTTCTGTGTTTTGGTAGTGGGAGACATCACCAGCATCGAACCACTGACCCAAGTCTCGTTCAGAAACACTAAATCTGACGCAAGTTATCTTCACAACATCTTTCACATGGGAGGCTAAAAGGACAAGAGTTCTGACTTCAGAGACCTTGGTCTGTTCTGCTGTTGACTATTCTGACCTGCCTTGAGCTGGTGACTTGGAGAAGGTTTGGCTGAGTTTTCCCATTTGTAAACTGAAGCCAGTGATACATGACTTGCAGAGATTTTATGCAAGAAAATGAAACAGATTGCCTAATGCAAAGTACAGGCTTAAGAAACCCTAGTTCTGTTAACTCTCTGACAAATCTCTGGCCTAGCACAATTACTGACTGTGCCCAATTCTAGGATCAAAGACAAGGACGGATTACTCTTGTCTGAGTCACCTGTGTTCCAGACACAAAGTCATTTGCAATGCAAATACAGTTGCCTGATCATTTATTATGTGAAACTGGCTACAAAGACTTGCCTCTTGAGCAAAAATGAAAAGGGAACCCAGCACAGCCTTTCCTGTTTGATATTAAGTCTGATATGCAAGAAGGTGTGGTGCTTCCAGAAAATTCCAGTTTCCAAGCTGTTAGCAGTTATGCACAAGATCTGCTAGAAGAAGGGACAGTTCTTTCACCTGAAGAGCGGCCACCATGGAGCTTCTAGGGTTTTCCATCACATCCTCATCCCACTCTGATTTCAGCCTCAACTGCAGTGAAGGTTACATGCAAGTCTGCATCCATTTGCTCCAAGCTATGAGAGACTTTATTTTGAGGGGGGGGGGGGGGCTCCAAAATCACGGCAGATGGTGACTGCAGCCATGAAATTAAAAGACGTTTGCTCCTTAGAAGAAAAGTTATGACCAACCTAGACAGCATATTAAAAAGCAGAGACATTACTTTGCCAACAAAGGGTCCAGCTAGTCAAGGCTATGGTTTTTCCACAAGTCATGTATAGATCTGAGAGTTGGACTATAAAGAAAGCTGAGCATGAAAGAATTGATGCTTGTGAACTGTGGTGTTGGAGAAGACTCCTGAGAGTCCCTTGGACTGCAAGGAGATCCAACCAGTCTATCCTAAAGGAGATCAGTGCTGGGTGTTCATTGGAAGGACTGATGTTGAAGCTGAAACTCTGATAATTTGGCCACCCATTGCGAAGAGCAGACTCACTGGAAAAGACCCTGATGCTGGGAAAGGTTGAAGGCAGGAAGAGAAGGGGACGATAGAGGTTGAGATGGTTGGATGGCATCACAACTCAATGGACATGAGTTTGGGTAAACTCTGGGAGTTGGTGATGGACAGGGAAGCCCGGCATGCTGCCGTCCATGGGGTTGCAAAGAGTCGGACACGACTGACCGACTGAAGTGAACTGAACTGAGCAGTCTCCCTCCATGCATGCTGGGAGTCCCTCCCTCTGCTTTCTGCCCCAGGGTTTTCTGTGTTGTCCTAGGAGCCCCCGCAGCCTGTACCCAGAGCAGGCAGAGCTGTAGGGGCACTAATGCTCCTGATGGGACAGAAGCCAAGGGACACAACTCTAGTGTTTCCATCAGGGATAGTCTAAGGAGGCATTCCCTGTGCCTCTTGGGAGGTCCTAATGGAATCCATCTTCTGTTGCCCAGCACTACCTCAGTATGGTGCCTTATCCTGGTTTTCTCCTTCCATTTTTCATTCTGCCTGCTCTCTGACAGGGATGGAATGACGTCATCAAGGGAGGCTTCTCCTTGGAAGAGACTGCCATTTTCCTTTTCTTCATACTGCCGTTCAGTCATTCAAAGTCTTATGGTAGCCTATATGAATGAATCTTTCCTCGTTCATTTTGGTTGATTTTGAATTCCCAACAGACTTACATAGTCTCTGCTCCCTTAAAGCTCTGAACCTATTTGCAACTAGAATTACATTGACAAAAGTAGAGTTGGCTTGAACTCAGATAGTCTTTTTTTTTTTCAGTCATTCTACAAACACTTGTTGAATGCAGAGTAGATCCAGGTTTTGCAAGACCTAAATCTTATATAAAGAATGGAAATCTTTTAAAAGTCTTTGATTCTGTGCAAATGAGAAGGCCTGAAGCTATTTTATTCGTCACTGACTTCATGGTCGATCTACTATTTACTACTCGCCTTGTGTAGGTTCTGTTCCATACTGTTCTGGGTGCCTGGAAACACCAGTACAAAAAAAAACAAAACAAAAAAAAAGCCCAAACCCCCAAAGAGACAAAGCTTCTAGATGAGGTGTATGTTTTCAGCAATACCAAAGTTGAAACTCAGTTAATGTAAAAATAAAATGGAAAGTTTCTGGCAAATACTCATCTCCCTAAAAAAGTCAGAATGTTGTTGAAAATACTAATATTAGAGGTAGTTAACACCTTATTGTGAGAACAATCCTCAGCTTTTAAGAATCCCATGCATTCTACCTCAAAGAATGTGAGTCTCAGCTGAAACCCTCCCTTTTTGGCACTAAATAGCCATAGGCAGTAGGCTGCTTTGCTGTGAGGCTCTTGGTCCCTGGGACCAAGTGGGTCCTGGGAAGAGATGGGAAAATTCTTTCTCAAGTTTGCCAGGCCCCAGTCACAAGCTTTTCCATGCCGTTCTATATCACCCTCCTCCTTGTCTGATTTTGGATTCCATATCCTTCCTGACTGTGGTGTGATCATAGGGATTCCCCATCCAGATACCACCAAGATAGGTGATCACAGAAATAGGGAAGCCATCCAAGCACACATCCACGACCTATATATGACTTAAAGTAAGCACTGATATTGTCTAACTGTAAGTTTTGCACTATAGCCAATTTACGATTCAATCAATACGCTCTCATTTGGTGGATATAACGCCTGCCACATGGAGACAGAACATTTCCCTGTGGCCCTGGAGGCATCACGTATGTGTACATCTGGGTGAGTATTTTATCCACATTGCTAACAAGCCTCATTCCTTTTTCACAAAAAACACAGTCACGGAAGTGAGTGATCTAGCTCTCCATGGCCTCCTCTGGAACTAAGGGAGGACTCTTACCCCTCAAGGATACAGAGACCTGAGCACGGATGGTGGGGCTCCCATCATAAATAGTTCTTGAAATTCCCATGACTTTGACCTTGAGACTGAAAACATTCTGGAAATGAAGTAGCTCTTTTTCAATGGAAAGATCTCTGTTGGCTGATAGTCGAGTATCGAGAGTTTAGGCCAAAAAAAAAAAAAGAAAAAGAACTAGTACAATTTTGAGCACAGAAGTCACAAAAGTGCCAGGACTGCCAAGAGAATATTTCTTAGTCCATAGAAGTATGAAAAATTTTTAACAGTGTCCAAATAAGGAATATTATCATTATGCAGAGAGGAAAAAAACTCCTTACTGAAAGGTGGAGGGAAAGCTCATAGATCTAAGATTTCTTTTTAAAGCAGACTTACTAATTCTTCCTGTTCTGAGCTGTTCAGCTTTATATAGATTATTGACTTGCTCCTGTGGGAAGGTCTGTGACTGCTGAGCTTTGCAGCTCATGCATGTGTCAAGGACAGTGACATCATCGAGTTACTGAGAGCCCAAGTTCTTTTTTTTTTTTTTGGTGGTGTCACATATCTCTTGGGACCTTAGTTCCCCAACCAGGGATTGAAATTGGCTCCTGGCAGTGAAAGCGCCAAGTCCTAACTACTGGACCTCCAAGGAATTCCCGAGAGCTCAAGCTCTATTTCCCTAAAACAGAGCTGGATGACATGAGTCTCTGTCCTGGGCCAGAAATGGTCATCAGGCACTCCTCCTGTGTGACTTTTCATCTCCTGTGGGCTAGTAAGTACAGGTGGGGTCTCTCCCTGAAATTCTCAAGACCTCACTACAAGCCTCCTTTTTGGGATAATGACATCAGCTCTGTCTCTCACAGGACCTGTGGAGGCCAGGATAGACAAGATACAAGATACGAGGTCACAGTGACAGGAGAGGTAATGACTCTGGAATGTCACCAGACTGATAACCATGGCTGTATGTACTGGTACCAACCAGACCCGGGACACGGGCTGAGGCTGATCCATTACACCTATGATGTTGGCAACACTGAGAAAGTTGAAATTTCCAATGGGTACAGCATCTCGAGTTCAAATACAGAGGATTTCTACCTGACCCCGGAGTCTTATCCCCTCCCACACATCCGTGTACTCCTGTGCCAGCACTAACTCCACAGCGCTGCATGGCCACTTCCTCTCCGCACAGAAAGGGTGGTTAGAAAGACTGAGGGTTTACTGCACGTGTGAGGTCTGGCCCAAACCCCTGGAAGTCCCTGTCTCCATCAAAGTCACGGAGCTCTTGCCAGCCTGGGGGCTTGACTGCAGTGGGCAGTGTGACCCTCAGTGCTGAAGTCTGCCCCATGCCAGTCTCAGACTGCAGGTCACCCCAACACCTTCGCTGGCTGGTCCTCTCTGCTGAAGCCCCTCTGCTTGCAGAAAGGAAAATGCATCTTTAGTTGAGATGCATGAAGAGCCTCTTGATAATCTCAGAGTCCCACCTTCTTCTCCCGGCTATAGGCTTTGCAACTTCTTCATCTACCGCTTACCCTTCACCTTACAAGTCAGAAACCTTCACTCACATGGTCTCTGCTCCCGACTGCCTTTCTTTAGGGCAGTAGTCCTACAGATTCCTCTAATGTTTGCCTTCCTTCTATCCCTCGCCATCATTCTGCATGAGTTTCCCCTGACTCTTCCTGCTCCAGCCGTAAACATCCACATTTAGTTATTTCCTCCTCTGGGTCATGTTCCTTGTCGCTGTAGAATCTTTTCTATAGACTATTTCTTCTGCACTAAACATATATCCCTCCTTCTTATTTCTAGATCTCTGCTTCATTCTTTACATGAAAATCTATTTCAGGTATTTGTGCCTGCTTAGTCACTCGGTCGTGTCCGACTCTTTGCAACCCTTTGGACTGTAGCCCACCAGACTCCTCTGTTCATGGGATTTTTCAGACAAGAATACTAGAGTGGGTTGCCATTTCCTCCCCCAGTATACCTAATTGTAATTGTGAAGAGCAAATTTAAATTTTACTAGGAGAAATGAAGGAAAAATATTTGGGGGCGTTCATCTGAGAAAGGTTTTTTTTTTGTTTTTTTTTGTTTGTTTGTTTGTTTTTAGAGAAACACAAAAGAACACAAACTACCTGAACTTTCTAGATGGTCCAGTGGTTAAGAACCAGCCTGCCAATGCAGAGGACGTGGATTTGACCCCTGGGTTGGGAAGATTCCACACGTCATGGGGCAATTAAGCTCATGCACCACAGCTGCTGAGTCTATACGCTAGAGCCTGTGGACCACAAGAGAAGCCCCTGGGCTGAGAATCCCATGCGCCGCAATGAGAGAGGAGCCCCTCTATCTGGAACCAGAGGGAACCCACGTGCACCAATGAAGAACCAGCACAGCCAAAAATAAATAAATAAAAATAAAAGCAAAAAAAAAAGCACACAAACTGCAAAGAAAATATTTGTAATGTGAGTGCATTCAATTAAACCCTTGTACATAAACACACTGTAACACACTGTAAAAAAAAGTGAAAAGGTAAGCTGCAGACTAGGTAAAGATATGAAGGCTGCAGACAAATGATACAGAATCAGCGTGACAGAGTCTAACCCTGCTCACCAAATTCCCATGGCCCCTCTGTGATTCCAATATCACTTACAGTTGGAGGGCTGGGAACCTAAGACCTGGTTCTGAACAATGGGATGCATGTAAGTCAATTATGGAAGTCAATTTCCAGCCTTGGCCCTTATAATTTTCTATGGGATTCCCCAAGTATCCTCCCATTTGGAGATTTGACATCATCAGATATGACATAGAGTTGTAGTCATGGCTAAGAATTTATTAGTTTACAAAAGAAATATTTGGTGGCAGATCATCAAGGAAAAAGAGTTTGGAAGAATCCGGACACGGCCTTGCTTATGCTCTCTTCCTCCTGGGAGGGCTCACACAGCACAGAGCTCACTGTCCCTGGGTCACAAAAATGCAGCAACATGGGTGTGATGATCCTGCCAAGGGAGCCCATTGAGGACTCTGCAAATCTGGACTCTGGCTGGCATCTGGGAACTTGGCTGGTGAACAGCTGTCTACAGCGATAGAAACTTTTTTTGAGTCTCTCGTTGTGCTCCGCCATTAGTGTGAACAACATAGCTTACGCTGTATACTGGATTTCCCTCTGGGAAACTAGAATTTTTTCATTAATGGTAGGCAGAGCGTGCCTATGAGATCAGATCCCCACAAAAAACTCGGGCCGAATTCTCAATGAGCTCCCTTGGCAGAAGTCAGCCAAATTCTCAGGAGTCTATGGAATGGAAAACAACTGCCTTGGGAGACCATCAGAGAAACCCTAGAGACTCACCTGTACCCCAAACCTAACCCCTCCTAGTTCTGTGCCCTAGATACTGTATAGGATGATGCAAGAGAGATTCAGGGGAGGAGAGTAGATAATTCTAGACCTTGTCTAGGCTAGTCTTGAATTGCTCACACCGGTGACATGGCAAATATCCTTAATAAGAATCAGATCAGCCAGAACGCCAGCCTTTCCTCCTCTGAGCAGTGAGATGCCCCCTTCCTGCCCCGCCTGGGTTTTGTCTTGGATTTGTTCCATTTTGCGGCTTAGGAAGCAGGAGAGGCCGGGAACACAGAGGAGATTTCTTCCTGGAACGCTCACACCTCAACTACAAGCATTTCATATGTAGCCCGAGAGGGCCCTGTCTCCAGTCACCCAGGTCACCACCCACCATGAATGCTGCTGCTGCTCAGAACCTTTAACCCCTGGGCACAAGGATGGGCCGCGTAATGTCACCTCAGTGTGAAGAGGCCTCTCATCAGAGGGTGATTAACTGGTGCCGACATAAACTGGGCTCAGACCACAGGCCTTTCTGTCTCAATAACAGAGAATTTAAGAAGGAAATGGATGGTCCTAATAGTTCTACATCGATGGGTCTTAAATGGATAACGTTGGCGTGTAAGCCCTAGAGTTTGAATACTCAGAAGACTGTCTCAGAGAACATGACTCTACTGCTTCCAGCTCTCTGACACACATTTCCTTGTTTTCGTGTTTCATACCAACCCTCAGGGCCTTCTTCAGACCTCTAACCCTTTCTACCTCACCACTCAGACAATGAAGAACGTGTTTCACAACAAAAAAAGAAAAAGAAAAACATTTTTAAAAAGACGCTGATCACTGAAATTCAATTGTACGTCTGCTACGCTTTTTTTTAAGATTCCAGAAGCTCTTGTTCAATTTTATATTTATTGGTATCATACCCATCCTGGTACTTCTAGGGATAAGGGGGTTCTCTGCCTTCTCAACTAAGATTAAAGGTATTGCATTGATGGCCTTGAAGTACAGGCAGCACCATGTCAAAGGCTTTGGTACACGATACATATGGAGAACAGCAAAAGCAAAAAGGAAGCTGGTCTTTGCCTTTCAGATAGAACAAAGCTGCCAACTTAAATCTACACCCAGGGTATCATTTTATCCCTTTATCTTCAAGTGTGTCCGTTAGTTCACTGTGCTTCTAGGATAAAGCTGTGGCAATTACCCCAGCTTCCACCTTGTCTTGGGCTTCGAGGTAGCTCAGTGGTCAAGAATCCGCCTGCAATGCAGGAGACTAGGGTTCAATCCTTTGGTTGAGAAGATCCCCTGGAGGAGGAGGAAATGGCAACCCACTCCAGTATTCTTGCCTGGGAAATCCTATGGACAGAGGAGCCTGGCGGGTCGCAAGAAGTCAGACATGACTGAGCATGCACGCACACACACCACCTTATCTAAGCTCATCTGATTGGGAAAACCGAGAACCTGGCAAGAGACATCTCTGAAGAGAAGGATAAGTATAGATAACAGAAAGAGGGCATTAATTAATATCTCAAACTTGAGTCACCTTTGACACATCTAAGCAGGAACATCCAGCAGAGAGTTAGATGATGGTGATGGGAGATCCACTCACTCAGGTTCTGGAGTGATGGGTGAGGATGCTTCGATGAATTCACCTCCAGTCTATGACATTCAACAAACTCTAGATATGTTTTAGCTAATAGCGGTTGGCTTTGAAGGCTATGGGCCTTTACAGACGCAGTAATTCACCTTGGGAACCTCCAGTGGGGACAAGGGCAGCCCGCTCTGCTCATGCCCACAAGGACCCTGAGATGGTGAACCTCCCACTGCTGTTCCTGCCTGCCATGGGCTCCAGGCTCCTCTTCTGGGTGACCCTCTGTCTCCTGAGGGTGGGTGAGTCCTGAGAACATCAAGCTCTCGTTGCGTTTTTCTCTTTCCAGTTAAAGTTTCAATCATCTCCTTTTTCCATTTTCAAATTCTATCTTTCCCCTCAACCTCGACAGAACTCACAGAAGGTGGGGGTAGCCCAGTCCCGCAGACACAAGATCACAGAGAAAAGAAAGACCGTGGCTTTGTGGCGCAATCCTGTTTCTAACCACAGCATCCTTTACTGGTACCATCAGACCCTGGGATGAAGTCTGGAGTCACTGATTCTCTTTGAGGAAGAGACTGAAATAAACGTTATGCTGTTGCCTGATAATCGATTTTCTGCAGAGAGGCCCAGAGGCGCAGACTCCGCTCTCTGGATCCAGTCTGCAGAGCTGGGGGACTCGGATGTGTATTTCTGTGCCAGCGGCCAACCATAGCCTCACAGAGACCCTTCCTTTCTGTGCACACATTTCGTGATCCTCCCTCTTTGTAGCTCACGGCAGCTCCAGACAGGCTCCCCTGCCGCCGCCCATCCCCCCTTATTCCTCATCATGCCAGGGGAAGACGTGGGTTTGCAGAGATAAGCTGTGATGCATATAAATGGAGAACACAAGCTTTTCCTTAAAACGCAAGAGCTGAAATTGAAAATCATTACGACTCAGGGTTAGAATCATTTCATGTGACAACTCAAGAATCTAAAATGAAAGGACTTGTCACAGGTTCAGCCCTCAGGGGCTAGTGATGGGTGTTCTTCTGTAATATGCAATCAAAAAGCATGTCCAATAAACTTTAAAAATACAGGTGGTGACTCTGTGAGTGCAGCAAACAGCAGGCTCTCTGGGGATTTTTTTCCATCATCTGAATGATTCAAGTTTACAATCCTTCTCTTTTTGCTTTTACTTCGGAAGCTTTAGGCATCAAAGTCTCAACACAGAGTATGTGTTTGGAAAACATTCCCCCCCGCCTCCATTTTTATGGGGGGAATTTTATGATGTTGCTGATGGTGATGATAATTTCAGCTATTTTATTCAGCCATTTTTCAGCTTCAAAGAAATACATACAAATAGATATCCTGGTAACCAGTCTTAAATCCTAGGCCAAAACAAATTCTTGCTCTGGACTTGTCTAACTTTCATGATAACTAACACAACTCAACACTCTATATAGGTCTGCGACTTCCCGATGGTCCAGTGGCTAAGACTCCACACTCCCAATGCAGGGAGCCAGGGTTTGATCCCTGGCCAGGGAACTAGATCCCATGTGCCATAACTAAAGATCCTGTGTGCTGCAAGTAAGACCTTGTGCATCCAAATAAGTAAGTGAATTTTAAAAAAAAGAAAGAAAGAAAAACACTATGTAGGCTTGAGCCAGACATTCAGAGGCTATTGAGGATATTTCCAGTTGTCTGGCTTAGTATATGAAAATAGTTCCTTAACACATTAAAATATTTTTTAGTAAGAACTTCTAAAACAATCAATTGCCCCCTCTGATACTGTATTCTCTACTCTAACTTCTGCCTGGGTTCTCAAAGGTAATTATAGAAATCATTCTGAAGCATTGGTTGGAACTATTTGGAAAGCAGCTTACTGAGACCCTCTTGAAGGCAGGGTCACTACCCCTCAGCCTCTGTTGGTTTTACTTCTCTCCTTGTCCAACCAAGACTGCAAGTCATAATGCATATCCATTCACTCAGTGCATATTCCTCTCCACGGCTCTGCCCATATCTCCATCCAACTTCCTCGTCTGATAAAACTTCAGTCACTGATGACCATCTCTTTGCTGTTGTTGATTAGTTGCTAAGTCGTGTCCGACTCCTTTGTGATCCCATATGTACACATGTATACATATACATGTATCCTGTCTTTTCTGGATTTCTTTCCCATTTAGGTCACCATGGGGCATTGAATAGAGTTCCCTGGGCTGTACAGTAGGTTCTTGTTACCGATCTGATACACAGTGGTGTATATATGTCAATCCCAATCTCCCAATTCATTCTATCCCCCTTCCCTTCTTGGTATCCATAAGTTTGCTCTTTACATGCACGGGTGTGTGCTAAGTCGTTTCAGTCGTGTCTGACTCTATGTGACCCTAAGGACTGTAGCCTGCCAGGCTCCTCTGTCCATGGGATTCTCTAGGCAAGAATGCTGGAGTGGGTTGCCTTGCCCTCTTCCAGGGGATCTTCCCAACCCAAGAATCAAACTCTTGTCTCTCATTTCTCCTGTTGGCATGCAGGTTGTTTACCAGTAGCACCACTTGGGAAGCCCATTCTCTACATCTGTCTCTATTTCTGTTTTGCAAATATATTCAGCTGTACTATTTTTCTAGATTCTACACATAAGCAATATTATACAACACTTGTTTTTCTCTTTCTCACTTACTGTACTCTGAGGACTGTCTCTAGTTAGCCATGTCTCTGCCAAAGACACCATTTCATTCCTTTTTATGGCTGAGTAATATTCCATTGCATGTGTACACCACATCTTCTTTATCCTTTCCTCTGCTGATGGAAATTTAGGTTGCTTCCATGTCCTGGCTATTGTAAATAGTGCTGCAATAAACATTAATGAATTGAAGTTTGATGATTATTTTTACCTAACTATTTAGATTAAACAAAGAAGGGTTGACTTGAGAGCTCTCATCCGTAAGTACTAGAATTAAAGTCAAAAGAATTTTATTTGGAATTTTAAATAAAAATTAATCAATGTTAGATTCTTAGTCTGAGATTGCTTAGATATTTAGCTTAAATGACCTAGAGATGTTACACTTTAATTTTAACCAAAGTATTTCTTTTAAAAACTTAGAGTATTTGTAATCAAATTGAGACATTGGCTTTGTCATTTTATTATTGATGTTTTAAACTGTTTTCTTTTTTAAACCTTTATTTATTGTATGACTTCTGATGTCCCATTGGACCCTGTGGCAGGATACGAAATGAAATAGGGAGTGGAAATTTAGACTTGATCACAGAGTACAGAATAAATTTGGGATTTGTTTAGTTGCTGCAAAGTCAGGACATATATGTGCTGTTTTCTTAAGTATACCAGAGGAGCAATGGTTGGATTTGGGGAGAGCAACAGACACGTTTCTGTCTTTTCATCTCCTCTTAAATTCAGTTTTCTAGGACAGTGCTTTATTTGATATTCTCCATGTTTGGGAATTTGATAAGGTAATCCTCCTATTCTAATCTTTCTATTCCTCGCTGAATCTACTCTATGGGAAGAGAAATAGATAATCTTAGTTAACCTCTTTTTCTGCTTTAGTCTCTCATCTCCTTGCCTTCTTATTGCTGGCTATCTACACAAGAGATAGATGTTCCACATGCACCAAGAAGAGCAAAGAACTTTCTTATCCATACAGGGTCATCCTGTAGTTTGGAGGAGAGAGAAAATGAGTTAAGTTCCTATTCAGCATAGTGTAAACCAGTCCTTTTGGTTTCACATCTGAGCCCTGTTATTACCAATATCAAAACTGATATTATTATCTTTGCCTGACTCCAATGTCTAACTCTAAGGTGGTTCCATCTTAGGCCATAAGACAATATTACTCATTGTCCCTCTAACACCAAGAAATCGTAATACCCATATGTCCTGTACCTAATGAAACAACACAAAATCCCCTTATGTTTTCAGTTCAGTTCAGTCACTCAGTCGTGTCCGACTCTTTGTGACCCCGTGGACTGCAGCATGCCAGGCCTCCCTATCCATCACCAACTCCCAGAACTTGTTCAAACTCATGTCCAGCAAGTCGGTGACTCCATCCAACCATGTCATCCTCTGTCGTCCCCTTCTCCTCCTGCCTTCAATCTTTCCCAGCATCAGGGTCTTTTCCAATGAGTCAGTTCTTTACATCAGGTGGCAAAAGTATTGGAGTTTCAGCTTCAACATCAGTCCTTCCAGTGAATATTCAGGACTAATTTCCTTTAGGATGGACTGGTTGGATCTCCTTGCAGTCCAAGGGACTCTCAAGAGTCTTCTCCATCACCACAGTTCAAAAGCATCAGTTCTTCGGAGTTCAGCTTGCTGCTGCTACTGCTGAGTCGCTTCAGTCGTGTCCGAGTTCAGCTTAGTGAGAGCATATTTGTGCTGCTTCTGCCCACTGGCCACTAAGGGGCGCTGTGGCGTCGTTGTCATCTAGTGGTGCTGCCTGAAAGGATGGCATTAAGGGAAACCAGAGGGTTGGATTTAGAGTTAGGGAGTTGCAGATGTCTTGAGCAAAGGCTGAGAGTGAAGGAACTAGAGACCAACCCTTCTCCCTCTGTTGTGTAGGTGGGTTTTGCTCTGACTGGACCTCTGAGTGCTCACTCGCTTCAGTCGTGTCTGACGCTGTGACCCCATGGACTTCAGCCCAGCTGGCTGTGAATGACAGGTGCACCTGAACAGTGGCTATTTCTCTGAATTTGCTAAAGTCATGGCTGCGCAAGGAATTGGGGTGCAGTAGCTCGTAGGTTCTGGGTTGGGGAAAGCAGAGAAGCAGTTTGAGTGTCAGAGCAGCCCAGCCTAGCAAGACAGAGCTCAAGCCACTGGCTCTGCTGAACTTAGAGGGTAGGGCTTGGGAGAAGGGCAGGTGCTAACCTGGACCTCATCAGGGGACCCTGGCCCCGGGGAGCTGACAACCACAGGGACACCACTGGCAAACCCACGTGTCAGGCAGGGACTGGGTGGATCAGAGGAACAGAATTTCTCCCCAGGAACTTTTGCTCTCAGCAGGAAGATACGTACTGGAGTTTTGCCATTCACTCCAGATTCATATGACCCTTCGGAGCAGATGAAATCAGGCAGAAACGAGAATTTTTTGTCTGGGCTGCCTTGGTCTCATTTCAGGTTCTTTCTATGGGACTGCGTCAGTCTCCCCTCTGTATCTCCTATCTAGCCTCTGTGGCCTCTTTCAACCAGGAGCCCCATGTGCTATGATTGATTACATGCCTGTTGCTGTTCTCACAAATTACCATACATTTTGTAGCTTAAAACAATACAAGTCTATTGTCTGATAATTTTGATGATCAAAAGTCCAAAGTGAGTCTGTGCCGTGCTTAGTCGCTCAGCCGTGTCCGACTCTGTGTGACCCCAAGGACTGTAACCCGCCAGGCTCCTCTGTCCATGAAATTCTCCAGGCAAGAATACCGGAGTGGATTGCCATGCCCTCCTCCAGGGGATCTTCCCAAGCCAGGGATAGAACCCAGGTCTCCTGGACTACAGGCGGATTCTTTACCAGCTGAGCTAGCAGAGAAGCACCAAAATGGGTCTAAGTGGGTTAGAATCAAGGTGTCAGCAGGGCTGCTTTCCTTCTGGAGGCTGGAGGAGAGAATTTGTTTTCTTGCCTTTCTCAGCTTCTAGGGGCCGCAGGATTTCTTGGCTCGTGGGCGTTTCCATCTTCAAAGCCAACGATGACAGATCAAGTCTCTTCTCACGCTGCATCGCTGTGACCCTTACTCTTCTTCCTTCTTTTTCCACATTTTACCGTCCTTGTGATTACATTGGGCCCATCTGAAAAATCCAGGTTTGTCTCTCTACATTAAAGTCGGCTGATTAGCAACCTTAATTCCATTGAGAACCCGGATTCCTTCCTCCGTGTTACGTAATATAGCATATCCACAGTTCCAGGGATCAGGCACTGACATCTTTGGGGAGCCATCATTCTGTCTACCATACCCTAGGTACCTGGTAACGAGGAAGGAACAAACAATGATCCTTTATAAAAACATAATAATGGCCTCAGTTTTATGTATAAGATCCAACAGAAACCAAAGGGATGGACTCTGCAAGGGGAACAGGTATTTCTGGTAACATAATTTAGCCTGTAGTCTCTCTGCTCTTTAAAATTGACAAGTGCATCTTCGATCTCTCCCAGTGGCTCAGTGTTAAATAATATGCTTGCAATGACCCAGATTTGATCCCTGGGGATCCCCTGGAGAAGGGGATCTCAACCCACTCTAGTATTCTTGCCTGGGAAATCCCATGGATAGAGGATCCCTATGGGGCACAGTCCATGAGGTTGCCAAGAGTTGGGCATGACTGAGCGACTAACTCCTTGGTTCAGAAGACTTAGTAGTGCGTCTCTGTTAATCACAAAATAAAGACTGAACTTGTCCTTCTTCTTGGTTAACAAATAACTCATTTGAACAAGCCAGTAAACAGAGCGTTGCTTCTCTCAGCTTTCTGTAACCTCAACCATGAGGGGAAGTGGGTTTGTGGCACCAAACCCCTTTTATATGCAAAAGGCGAAACATTAATGTAAAGACATTGAGTTTTTCCAGAAATAAGGATAGTATATAAATCAATGCTAGTGGATTTTATTTGCAAAGAGAACATGAAAATCTTCTGCTTATTTCATGGCAGGGATAGAGAAATATGGGAAATGCTATGCTAGGAGTTTTGAGAATTTAATAGAACTTGAGGCTATATAAACTCAGAAAGATCTTTCACTGCAAAAAGAGATTTCAAGTTGGATCAGTTCTCAGGGCATCAGTTCAGCCCTTGAAGCCCTAACAAGGCAGTTGCTATTCTTGTTTATCCTGGAGCACTCAGAGCCAAACTTCTAACCGAGTTTGAGTGTGATATGACCAGGGTCATCTAGCCATTGGTGAGAGGAGTACGAGGGTTCATGGAGGAGCTGGATTGCGATGAGACAATGAATTCATCTTTAAGTTCTTGGAGTTTGAGACTCAAGTGGAAATATTGGGTTGGCAATCTCTAGATAAGAGTACAGAGAAGGCATTATGAATTGATGATACCAAAATAAATCTGTGGGAACCTCTATCTCATATCAATTATAATTGAGTTCAGTCCTGCCTGATTCATCTCCCAGAGATGCGGCCTTCTCTGAAGGGAGCTGCCGAGTTGGGAGTGGTAGCTCATGCAGTGATGTCACTGACAGACACATCTTGCCAGGACAAGCGGTCCCGAACACACTTCTCTGCTCATGCTCACAAGGGCCTGATCTGGGTAATTCCCCACCGTTCTCACCCTGCCATGGGCACCCAAGCCCTCTGCTGTATGGCCCTTTGTCTCCTGGGGGTAGGTAAGTCCTTGGAACATGCAGCTTCCTCTTGTTGGTTTGCCCTATTGTGACTCCAATATTTTTCTTATTCTGTTTCCAAATTCTTTCACAGGAACCACAGATGCTAACTTAGGAGTCACTCAGACCCCTAGGCATGAGGTGACAGAAAAGGGACAGGCAGTCACTCTGAGTTGTGAGCCGATTAAAAGCCACACAGCCCTTTATTGGTACAGACAGACCTCGGTGCAGGGACTGCAGTTACTGATTTACTTCCGCAGTGAAGCTCCTGTCGACGAGTCGGGGATGCCCAAGGACCGATTCTCAGCTAAGATGCCTAACGCATCGTTCTCCACTCTGAAAATCCAGCCCACAGATCCTGGGGACTCGGCCATGTATCTCTGTGCCAGCAGCAAAGACACAGCGCTGCAGAGTCGCCCCATCCCGAGCAGAAAACCTCTGCTTCCCCTTCCGGTTCTGCCCCAGCCCTCTAAGTCATCCCTACTTCTCTTTCACCAAGAGAAGTGAGTGGGTTTGGGGCTTAACAAGAACAGAAAATAAGGTATCAACATAGACAATCTTGCATAGGAAATCCTGTAGGAATGGGATTCAGAGATTGCTCTGAAATTGTCAATGGGCTCAAAATTCATCCCACATATAAGATAAGACTTAATTACTCAGATCATAGAATTTCCTGCCTTCCTGCACTTACCACCCCCATCTAAATGGAAGAAGCTCCAGATAATGGTTGCTCAGCATTCTCCATTCTTTTTCAACTCTAAGTTGTTAACAGAATCCTGCCCCACTCCAGCACAAGTTTTTTTTTTTAATAGGACCTTCTTTATTGTGATTACAGACATCCCATTCTAATGATAATATCAGCTTAACATATATAGGGCTTTCTCAACACATTTTGGGTAAAGTAATCAACTTAATTCACTAGGTGTAAGTTGCCACTCCTTGAATCTTGGTATTTATTTCTCTCTCTCCTGCCTAGGACAGATATTGACATTGAAATAAAACCACTCAGTATCACAGCAATCCAAGTCTATGCCCCAACCAGTAATGCTGAATAAGCTGAAGTTGAACGGTTCTATGAAGACCAGCAAGACCTTCTGGAATCAACACCCAAAAAAGATGTCCTTTTCATTATAGGGGACTGGAATGCAAAAGTAGGAAGTCAAGATATACCTGGAGTGACAGGCAAATTTGGCCTTGGGTACAGAATGAAGCAGGGCAAAGGCTAATAGAGTTTTGCCAAGAGAACGCACTGGTCATAGCAAACACCCTCTTCCAACAACACAAGAGATGACTCTGTACATGGACTCCACCGGATGGTCAATACCGAAATCATATTGATTATATTCCTTGCAGCCAAAGATGGAGAAGCTCTATACAGTTAGCAAAAACAAGACCAGGAGCTGACTGTGGCTCAGATCATGAACTCTTTATTGCCAAATTCAGACTTAAATTGAAGAAAGTAGGGAAAATCAGTAGACCATTCCCAAGAAAAAGAAATGCAAAAAGGCAAAATGGTTGTCTGAGGAGGCCTTTCATATAGCTGTGAAAAGAAGCAAAGCAAAAAGCAAGTAGAAAAGGAAAGATATACTCATTTGAATGCAGAGTTCCAAAGAATAGCAAGGAGAGATAAGAAAGCCTTCCTCAGAGATCAATGCAAAGAAATAGAGGAAAACAATAGAATGGGAAAAACTAGAGATCTCATCAAGAAAATTAGAGATACCAAGGGAACATTTCATGCAAAGATGGGCTCAATAAAGGACAGAATGATATGGACCTAACAGAAGCAGAAGATATTAAGAAGAGGTGGCAAGAATACACAGAAGAACTTTACCAAAAAGATCATGACGCAGATAATCATGATGGTGTGATCACTCAGCTAGAGCCAGACATCCTGGAATGTGAAGTCAAGTGGGCCTTAGTAAGCATCACTATGAAAAAAGCTAGTGGAGGTGATGGAATTCCAGTTGAGCTATTTCAAATCCTAAAAGATGACGCTCTGAAAGTGCTGCACTCAATATGCCAACAAATTTGGAAAAAGCAGCAGTGGCCACAGGACTGGAAAAGGTCAGTTTTCATTCCAATCCCAAAGAAAGGCAATGCCAAAGAACGCTCAAACTACCACACAGTTGCACTCATCTCACACGCTAGTAAAGTAATGCTCAAAATTCTCCAAGCCAGACTTCAGCAATACTTGAACTAAGAACTTCCAGATGTTCAAGCTGGTTTTAGAAAAGGCAGAGGAACCAGAGATCAAATTGCCAAAATCCACTGCATCATGGAAAAAGCAAGAGAGTTCCAGAAAAACATCTACTTCTGCTTTATTGACTATGCCAAAGCCTTTGACTGTGTGGATCAGAAAAAATCTGTGGAAAATTCTGAAAGAGATGGAAATACCAGACCACCTGACCTGGCTCCAGAGAAATCTGTATGCAGGTTAAGAAGCAACAGTTAGAACTGGACATGGAACAATAGACTGGCTCCAAATTGGGAAAGGAGTACATCAAGGCTGTATATTGTCACCCTGCTTATTTAACTTATATGCAGAGTACCTCATGAGAAATGTTGGACTGGATGAAGTACAAGCTGGAATCAAGAATTTTGGAGAAATATCAGTAACCTCAGATATGCAGATGGAAGAAATGAAGAACTAAAGAGCCTCTTGATGAAAGTGAAAAAGGAGAGTGCAAAAGTTGGCTTAAAACTCAACATTCAGAAAACTAAGATCATGGCATCTAGTTCCATCACTGTATTGCAAATAGATGGGAAAACAATGGAAACAGTGAGAGACTTTATTTTGGGGGCTCCAAAATCACTGCAGATGGTGACTGCAGCCATGAAATTAAAAGACACTTGCTCCTTGGAAGAAAAGTTATGACCAACCTAGACAGCATATTAAAAGGCAAAGATTCAATGCAATCCCCATCAAGCTACCAACAATATTTTTCACAGAACTAGAACAAATAATTTCACAATTTGTATGGAAATACAAAAACCCTCGAATAGCCAAAGCAATCTTGACAAAGAAGAATGGAACTGTAGGAATCAACCTGCCTGACTTCAGGCTATACTACAAAGCTACAGTCATCAAGACAGTATGGTATTGGCACAAAGACAGAAATATAGATCAATGGAACAAAATAGAAAGCCCAGAGATAAATCCATACACCTAAGGACACCTTATCTTTGACAAAGAAAGCAAGAATATACAATGGAGAAAAGACAATCTCTGTAACAAGTGGTGCTGGGAAAACTGGTCAACCACTTGTAAAAGAATGAAACTATAACACTTTCTAACACCATACACAAAAATAAATTCAAAATGGATTAAAGGTCTAAATATAAGACCAGAAACTATAAAACTCCTAGAGGAAAACATAGGCAAAACACTCTGACATAAATCACAGCAGGATCCTCTATGACCCACCTCCCAGAGTAATGGAAATAAAAGCAGAAATAAACAAACAGGACCTAATTAAACTTAAAAGCTTTTGCACAATGAACGAAACTATAAGCAAAGTGAAGACAGCCTTCCGAATGGGAGGAAATAATAGCAAACAAAGCAACTGACAAAGAATTAATCTCAAAAATATATAAGCAGCTCCTGCAGCTCAATTCCAGAAAAATAAATGACCCAATCAAAAAATGGGCCAAAGAACTAAACAGACATTTCTCCAAAGAAGACTTACAGATGGCTAACAAACACATGAAAAGATGCTCAATATCACTCATTATCAGAGAAATGCAAATCAAAACCACAGTGAGGTACCATTTCACGCCAGTCAGAATGGCTGCGATCCAAAAGTCTACAAGCAATAAATGCTGGAGAGGGTGTGGAGGAAAGGGAACCCTCTTACACTGTTGGTGGGAATGCAAACTAGTACAGCCACTATGGAGAACAGTGTGGAGATTCCTTAAAAAACTGGAAATAGAACTCCCATATGACCCAGCAATCCCACTGCTGGGCATACACACTGAGGAAACAAAAATTGAAAGAGACACGTGTACCCCAGTGTTCATCACAGCACTGTTTATAATAGCCAGGACATGGAAGCAACCTAGATGTCCATCAGCAGACGAATGGATAAGGAAGCTGTGGTACCTATACACAATGGAGTATTACTCAGCCATTGAAAAGAATACATTTGAATCAGTTCTAATGAGGTGGATGAAACTGGAGCCTATTATGCAGAGTGAAGTAAGCCAGAAAGAAAAACACCAATACAGTATACTAACACATATATATGGAATTTAGAAAGATAGTAATGATAACCTTGTATATGAGACAGCAAAAGAGACACAGATGTATAGAACAGTCTTTTGGACTCTGTGGGAGAGGGCGAGGGTGGGATGATTTGGGAGAATGGAATTGAAACATGTATATTATCATATGTGAAACAAATTGCCAGTCCAGGTTCTATGTATGGGACAGGGTGCTTGAGGCTGGTGCACTGGGATGACCCAAGAGGGATGGGATGAGGAGGGAGGAGGGAGGGGTTCAGGATGGGGAACGCATGTATACCCATGGCTGATTCATAGCAATGTATGGTAAAACCACTACAATATTGTAAAGTAATTAGCCTCCAATTAAAATGAATAAATTTATTAAAAAATAAAATAAAAATAAAAATAAATGGTGAAAAAATAAAAAAATAAAAAGCAGAGACATTACTTTGCCAACAAAGGTCTGTCTAGTCAAAGCTACAGTTTTTCCAGTAGTCATGTATGGATGTGAGAGTTGGACTACAAAGAGAGCTGAGCACCAAAGAATTCATTCTTTTGAACTGTGATGTTGGAGAAGACTCTTGAGAGTTCCTTGGAAAACGAGGAGATCCAATCAGTCCATCCTAAAGGAAACCTGTCCTGAATATTCATTGGAAGGACTGATGCTGAAGCTAAAACTCCAATACTTTGGCCACCTTATGCAAAGAACTGATTCATTTGAAAAGACCCTGATCCTGGGAAAGATTGAAGGCAGGAGGAGAAGGGGATGACAGAAGTTTAGATGGTTGGATGTCATTACTGACTCAATGGACGTGAATTTGAGTAAGCTCTGGGAGTTGGTGATGGACAGGGAAGCCTGGCATGCTACAGTCCATGCGGTCACAAAGAGTCAGACACGACTGAGCAACTGAACTGAAATGAACTGAACTCCTGCCTAAGGAGAGTGCAGGCCTGACTGACCTAGAACAGAAGACAGAGGCCAACACCAGCTGAAGGCTTGTGTGGGACTCAGAATGCCAGTGCTGCCTCTTCAGCTGTCTGTTTGGGAGCAGTAACTGGACTCCTTTGAAGAAAAACTATGAAAAAACTAGACAGCATATTAAAAAGCAGAGACATCACCTTGAGGACCAAGGTCTGTCTAGTCAAAACTATGGGTTTTTTTCCCAGTAGTCATGTACAGATGTGACAGTTGGACCATAAAGAAGGCTGAGTACCAAGAATTGATGCCTTCAAACTGTCGTGCTGGAGAAGACTCTTGAGAGTCCCTTGGACAGCGTGGAGATCAAACTAGTCAATCCTAAAGGAAATCAACATTGACTATTCATTGGAAGGACTGTTGATGAAGCTAAAGCTCCAATACTTTGGCCACCTGATGGGAGGCGATGACTCACTGGGAAAGATTGAAGGCATGAGGAGAAGGGGACGACAGAGTATGAGATGGTTGATGGCATCACTGACTCAATGGACAGGAGTTTAAGCAAACTCTGGGAAATAGTGAAGGACAGGGAAGCCTGGCATGCTTCTGTTCACGGTGTTACGAAGAGTTGGACATGATTTAGTGACTGGAGAACAACAATAAAGTGGACTCCACATTGGGATATCTAAACGTATGCAGACCTGTCCAGTCTAACTTTGCTCTCTTTTTTCCTCGATCATATGTCCTTAAGACCCAAATCTCTATTTTTCTTCTGATTTATGCAGAGATATCTACATAATATTGGCAATCCATTCTGAATGGTCATAATTACTCTCTTCCAAGTTCTTTTTTTAACATCCTGATCCCTTCTCAGCCCCTATGAGGACATCTTTGGCAACTGATGCAAAATTTTGAGTGCTTGAGGCAATTCAGGTTTGCCAGAGTTAAGAGGCAAATTCCACCTACAATTGTCCTAGGTTTGCCATTCAGGGGCCCTAACTTTCAAGATGGAAACTCGGTTTCGTGGTTTCTATTGTGTTTACACCAATAGATATAATATGCTTTTGGTTTGATTTTAGCACTTTTTTTTTTCCTCCTGGCTACTCCCCACTGCTTCTAGATCGTTTTTCTCCCTCTTGCTTTAAAACCCAGCTCCTTCCACACACCTGGCATGAGCACATTCCCCTTCATCCACGGTTGCAGTTGCTCCGTTCCCATCAGGCCTCGCCTTCTCATTCCATGCCCCCAGCGATTAATCCTGTGACCATTCTTGGTGATTTCATTGCCATGTAGGCCATTTACACATGGTTCTGGTTTCTTGGTTTCTTGACCTCCTCCTCCTTTTTGCCTGCACCTCAGGTGCAGGTCCATGTTGACAGACCATATAATGAGCAACACATAAGTTCCTTCCAAATTTTATGCTTCAGTCATCTTTGCCTCCTTTCTTTCCATCTCATGAACTCCGCTTCCATCCCTCCTACCATCCCATCCACTGAACCTCAGCCCCTAAATCCAACAGACATGAAACTCCCAAGTTCTTAATTCTCACATTGTTTAAAACAGAGTTCAAGGTTTAGGACTATAATTTCAACCCCGGTTAAATCTAATGGATTGAAATATTTGTTTGAGATACTTAAAACAATATATTCAGTTATTTATTATGGTTATGTTAGGTCTCGGTTGCTGCTATCAATAAGAAAATGGATAGATAAATTCTTGGAAATTCATCCAATTATTTTATACTAAACCAAATTTTGTATAGTTTATACTAAACTAAATCTATTGGATAAAATAGATAAGTATGTAAAACAAATTTTAGAAATGCAAGTCTAATATAGCACCACTCGATTTCATTTCAAATACAGGTAAAAGAACACTCTTTATTGGCTAACGAGGTAGATTGCAAGATCATTTACTAAATATGTCACCATGGACAATTACTTCATCTCTCATCATTTTAGATTTCTCATCTTTGAAGCAGGAATATTAATTATAAGTGCATTATGGTATTTTTAAAAGGTAATTTATAAAAAACACTTAAAAGAATGGCTGAAACTTTTAAGCTTTCAACACACATACCCATTTATTTTCATTATTGTGTTTGATAAAATTCATATGCATAAAGGTATAAAAGCAAAAGAGGAAATAGACTCACCAAACTCAGACTAATTGTTGCAAAAAGAAAAGACCAAGAAGGGATAGTAAAGAGCAGCTTACTTGGTTTGCTGTACTTTTCTCTAATTTAAAAAATGCAAAACTAACTGGTCAAATGTTTAAATTTGTTCAAATTCCATTTTTAGAGATTTATTGCATTCGGAGTTGAAGAGATTATGGTCTGCACAATTCCTGTTGGTGTATCAAATCTTACTATTTCTAGGGTCTCTGAGTCACTCCCAAGTGTGGTCATTAGCTCTTACTGAGGCTAACCCACTAGTCCTTGGTCATTCGTGGACCCATAAGTTCAAATTCAACAATATTCCTTCCCCCAAAATGTAATACTAGTTGCTTCACATATAAAAAGAATGCATCATTTTAATCTTCCAAGTAGATTGTTATAATTATGTGTTAATTACATCCAACAGATTTATTTGGGGTTATTAACAGTTCTATTCTCAATCCTATTCCTCAGTTCAAATGCAGAAGATGTGTTTTGGATGGTCCAGTTGCAGGCTAGGGTTTTTCCATTAAATATAAAGCTATACAATGGCAGCTACTCGTGGCTCGATATTTTCTGAGATCCTGGTTGATTACAGCGTCCCCATTCTTGGTAAGAGATTAAAAAATTCAGGATCAATCTTGATATTGAGTCTTCAGACAGTGAAAAGAAACCCATGGAAATAGCCTTTTTAGGTAGATTGTCATGGAATAATCTGTATTTCCATGGTTCTTCTTGAAATCAGAGTGAACTGTCAGTAACTGATGAACTCTCAGATAGACATAATTTAGAGAAAGTGATAATAAGCATGACTGGCCAGGCCCTCTCTCCTGAAGGAAAAATGAATGGGGGAAGACTCTTTTTTTGGGGGGGGTGGGGGTGGGGAAGACTCTTAAGGAGAAATGGAGTAGATCAAATGCACAGAGAAATCCCAAATTATTCAACATAATTATTGCAAAAGCTTAAAGAGCACTTGAAAGAGCACTTGTGCCTGAAATACTGTCACGGGGAATTTAAAACTGCTAAGAGGATGGATGAGATATTACAGTGGTTTGAAGTTATTCTTCCTTCTTACCATCAGGATAGGAAGAGAGGGACGACATCTACAGTAGAAAGTTCTTACCTGCTTCTTCCTGTGTGATGGGCATTCCACTAGATGCGGAACACATTCCATCAGTACCCCACATTACAGCCAAGGAAACTAAAGGAGAAAGCTTGTGTGTAATTTTTCAAAAGTCACCCAGCTAAAAAGTGGTGGAAAAGGGATCCAAAGACAGGAAATTTGAGACCAGATTCTCTTTAATCATTTGCAAACCACTAATAAACAAACAACAAAAAAGTATAGATTCACTAAACTGGAGAAAGAAAGATACATCTTTAGGAAAAGCACTAAAATCTTAGAAGACTCAGTGTTCTTATGCGGAAGGAAAAGGCAGCCTCCAGTCAGGAGAGACAGATTTTAAAGGAAAGGGGGAGTGCCTTCGGGCTCAACTGCTCTCAAAGTTATTAGAAAAGACAGAACTGTTTTCTTAGCTGTTACCAAAGTTGACAAGATAACTGGGCCCCCTAAAGCCCTTTGGGAAGATCTTCTGGAGGAGGGCATGGCAACCTATTCCAATATTCTTGCCTGGAGAATCCCCGTGGACAGAAGAGCCTAGTGGGTTGTGGTCCATGGGGTCACAAAGAGTGGGACATGGCTGAGCTACTAAGCGCACACAAAGCCCTTGAGAATTAAATGCACAATCTTAGAGGTCACAGGGAAGATAGGAATGACTCTGAAAATCAACCTGATTGAAGGGCTAAGTACAATCTGGACTGTATCAACAGGGATTGAAGTGAAAATATTCACATTATTGTACAAACATTATCTATAGGCTATTTTAAAGGGCCATGCCTAATACACTTACAAAATTACGATTCCTATGAAAGGCTTAGGTAAAAACGGGGTGTATTAAAGCAAAAGCATGTGAAACAAGAGAATGCCTTGTAGATGGGGTTGCTCAACCGGGGAAACTGAAAATATGCAATATTTGTTTTAATAGCGCTGGTTTTAGAGGACTTGGAGCTTAATTTCACATTTCTCACTGGGGAAGAAGGCAGAGATAAAATCTACAAGAATGTATTAAAGAGATTAATGATTTGGGCCAGGATGCAAACATAACATTAAAGAAGGTATTCAATTCCAGTGACTGCTGCTAACACCACTGTGTCTGAGGAACAACAGAATGAATTTTAAAGGCATTTAAAATTTTTAGAACTTCGATTAAATCTTTCTTAAAGGATTAGGTAATCACAGAGGGAAATAAAATGATTAAATTGGGATCTTTCTGGTAGAAATAAAATGCTGTAATGGAAATACTATTCAAATCCTGGAGCATTCCAGATTTGCAAAAGGAGTGTGAATTGATGAAAAAAATTAATGACTTAGATTGTTGTTTTCTAGATTTCATAATGGAAGTAGTACTTATTTAAGTTTGGGGTGACTTTGAGTATTGGCATTTAATCATTGGAGAAGGCAATGGCACCCCACTCCAGTACTCTGGCCTGGAAAATCCCATGGATGGAGGAGCCTGGTGGGCTGCAGTCCATGGGGTCGCTAAGAGTTGGACATGACTGAACGACTTCTCTTTCACTTCTCACTTTCATGCATTGGAGAAGGAAATGGCAACCCACTCCAGTGTTCTTGCCTGGAGAATCCCAGGGACGGGGGAGCCTGGTGAGCTGCCGTCTATGGGGTCGCACAGAGTCGGACACGACTGAAGTGACTTAGCAGCAGCAGCAGCAGCTCATCATGATGTCATTTTTTTTTTAAGATTTTTTCTGAATGTGGACCATTTTTAAAGTCTTTATTGAATTTGTTACAATATTGCTTCTGTGTTATCTTTTGGTTGTTTGGCCTTGAAGCAGGTGGGATCTTACCTCCCTGGACAGCAATCAAACCCATACCCCCTGCATTGGAAGGTGAAGTCTTAACCACTGAGCCACCAGGGAAGTCCCTATGATGTCATGTAAGTGTGTCATCAAACCTCTGTTTGGTCATAATGGGGAATATAGCAGGAGAGATTGGAAAGGGAAAGGGAAACGGAGAGCTAATTCCCAGTGTTTCAGCCAGTCTGGCCTGTGAGTCCTTTAATTACTATACTGCTGTACACCATTTCATGTCCTGTGAGGCCCCGCTTAATTGTCCCCTGTGGCTCCAGGAGTAAATCCCGAAGAGCAGTAATTAATACTGGGGGGAGCCCCTTAAGAAGGTGGAAATAGAGTTGTCCTACCACATGGCTCATCTCTTGATCGTAGACGCAATGGTCAAGTTCAAGGTGTTGCGGGAACACGAATCTTGAGAGTCTTAGGGGGAACATACATCTATTGCCCACTTTCGTCTCTGGGAGTTCCTGGAGCAATATCCTAGCCCCTCTGCCGTCCCCTCCCTCTTCTCTTTGGTAAGAGAACTGAGTTATGATTAGAGATTTTTTTAAAGGAGGAACTCAGCAGGCTTAGACCAAACCTTCCTACTTCCATCTTGTGTTTGTCTTTTGTCTGCAAAGAAGATGCTTTCTATTCTCCTGGCTCAGAATTATGGTAAAATTAGTGAGCAGACTGTATTTAGTGGGGACGACTGGCTGCTGGGGAAAAAGTAGTCGGGGGTATACATTCATCTCGGAGGATATGAGCTACCACTCGGCGACACGTCTTAGCCCCACCTTTACTGGAGCCAATGCTGATGTTTGCATTTCAGTTTGGCTTCAGTCTCTCTCTTTCTCAAGTGTTTGATCTCAGCAACAGGATTATTTTTGAACTAAAATACGAACACAGATAACTCCCCATTGTCCATATACCAATGTAACAGCACAGCTCACCCTGGGTCTTGACAAAAGGTTCATTTCTAGTGACACTGCCCAACTGGCCACCAGGAGATGCTGTGGTTCCACATTCCTTGGTGGCTTGCTGGAAGAACTGGGAGAACTGCCTGATGGTGGGGGTTACAGAGAAGCTCTAAATCTCATGGTCTCTGAATCATGAACCTGATTGCAGACACTGAGCAGGTACTGGAGACAGAAAGATAGAGACCAAAGACTTCTGTTCTTGTGCAAATGGGTTAAGACCCATAGTGAGCACGGACTTACAGGCAACCCTGGGATGGATTGTATAGTCCATGGGGTTGCGAAGAGTTGGACACTGGGCGACTTTCCCTTTCAATTTCACTCTCTGGGATGGTTGCCATGTAAAGGAGACAGTGATACACTAAACGTTACCACCACGCAGTCCAAATTAATACGTGTGTGTGTGTGTGTGTGTGTGTGTGTGTGTGAGAGAGAGAGAGAGAGAGAGAGAGAGAGAGAGAGAGAGAGAAGTGCAGAAGAAACAGAACCTGTGTGATTCCCATCCCCCTTTATCCTCAGCCCAAGTCTCATTAACCCACAGAGATGTGTATTTAGGTGGGTCATAGGTAGATTGCAAAGAGTATGGCCAGTATTCTAATAGATGCCTCATGATACTGTAGATATTCTGTGGAACAAGAGGGCTGAGCAGGGGACATCTCTGTGACTTCAAGAGATGTCCCCTTCGTGGTTAAAGTAATGGTCTTAATGGAAAGGAAGATCCTATTTTTCTGTAAGCTAATGCAGATCATCGAGCCAGCTCTCTGCTAAATTACTGAAAAAAATTTAGAAAATAAGTCCTCAAGGTCATTTCTCGCTGCTCCAGGGGGGCACTTCTTGAGCCTGTCAAGATGTGGGCAGAGAAGGAGATGGTTGGTAAATTTTTGTGTCCTGATAGAAGGAAAGCAAAACAGCTCCTGGGTCAGGACATAAGAGAAGCTGTTGGAATGGGCTTCCCTCTAAACCCAGCCTGGTCCCATCCTACCACTGTTGGGCGCCTTTACGGCAGGGCCCCAAAGAGGACGGCCTGAACTATGTTCTAAGTCAGAGGGGCCCTGAGCCTTCAGAAGTCCACAAGAAGGTCTGTATAAGCAGAAAATGTACCAGGACCTGGGGTGACCCTAAGACTGGTTTTTCTCTCCATGAGAGATTGGAGCACTTAGGAGGTAGCTGGCTCACTCATATTCTGAGCTTGTTATAGGCTCACAGCTTCTCTGTTTCACAACAGTTTGTATCTTATAGAAGATAAGTCCTGGACAGGAGTCAGAAAATCCACATCCTGAAGGCTGTGTCCTGATTTGCAACGTTTTCTATTTGTCTCTGCTATTATTACCCCCCCTAAAGAATCTGCCTGTCAATGCAGGAGACATGGGGTCGATCCCTGGATTGGGAAAATCCCCTGGAGAAGGAAATGGCAACCCACTCAGTATTCTTGTTGGAAAATCCCATGGACAGAGGAGCCTGGCAGGCTGCAGTCCAAGGGATTGCAAGAGTCAGATATGACTTCGCAACTAAGCAACAGCAACAAAAAACCCTGTGTCCAGCTCTGCATTCTTCAACCTCAGGTTGCAAGATGCTCTCCTGAACCAAGTAAACACTGGACCGGGGAGTGGGCACTGCTGATTCCATAAAACTAAGAAAGTTTCACTATCATAGTATTTCCAAGTAGCCAGTCTTATGTTTCTCTCTGTCTCTTGACAGACTCTCGAGTTCGGGGAGTTGAAGAATGTGTTTCTGTGCCAACAGCCAAGACATGGAGCTAATGTCTTCCATTTCCTCTGTAAACAGAATCTTACTACTCTCCATAGCCCCAAGAACTGGGTCATTTTCCAGAGTCTCATCCTCACCACCAGAAAGAGTTCATTTATGAGTATTGGTTGCCTTAGTACAAGGAGAGTCAAGTGTTAACCATCAAAGAGCCTTTTAGAGCTTTGCTAGGGGTTGAAGAAGATTAGAATGAACTGAGAGTGCTTTATTGCAGTTCTTCAAAGAAGGTTGAAGCCCTCATTTTTCACTGCACAACCCACACCAGGACCTGCAGGATTAAGGCAGTTCTGAAGAGTTGGACATGACTGAGCGACTGAACTGACTGAGGTTCATCACAGAGGTAAGATGGCTTCCCTGGTGTCTCAGACAGTAAAGAAACTGCCTGCAATGCAGGACACCCAGGTTCAATCCTTGGAGAAGGAAACGACAACCCACTCTAGTATTCTTGCCTGGAGAATTTCATAGACAGAGGAGCTTAGCAGGCTATAGTCTGCCGGAAGCCAGTGTGAGGAATCCCGCCTGTGACAAGGTCATGAGGAAGGAAGCTAACATATGCAAGGCGTGATCAGACTTCAGGGGGCCCCCTGGCATTTCTTGAGCATGTACCCCCCAAAAATAAGAATCTGCCTGCTTTTCCACTCTTCTGATATTCTCTGGAAAAAGTCAAATCAGGGCTTTAGTCTTCTGCATTTGAAAGGGATGTTTCAGTTAAACCCCCTCTGATAGCTCTCTAGCTTGCCTAACAGGTTCTCTGGACCTCTTACAGCTTGTGAATTGCTTGCAGCCCCCAACCGCAAGAGGCACAAAGCTTAAAAGCATCTTAAAGTTACAGAGCCTTTTCTAAAGAGTTAAAAATTATATTGGTAGAGGGTTTTCACTGTTGACTCAATGACTGCTGCCAGACCTCCATATTTTTTATCTTTTAGGCACCTGGGAGGATGTTAATCAATGTAAACAGGATATGGAAAAAGATATATAATAGTTTTGATGTTAGCAAAACTAGACTTTTGAGTTAATTACTTTTCTCTTTGTTATATATCACTGCACTCCTCTTGTGTCCTTGCTATATAAGAATGTAAGTTTATTTAGTGCTTTCTAAATAAAGCACCGGACTTTGAGAAGATCAATGCAAATAAGTCTTCTGGTTGACAAACCCTTATCAGAAAAAAGGCTGTAAAATGTTAATTGGTCCTTTTGGGCCAGAAAATGATGTAAATCACCTAAGACTTGTGTATACAATTAGGTATGCAGAGAGAAAAGCCTGGTTTTGATAAGAGTCTGGACTGCCAATGCTGCATAACTTTGTGTTACCTATTGATCTCCATGTTTTATCAAAAGTATTTAAGGCCTTCTCAACAATAGAGGCCAGAGCCAGTCGCTGGACTGGTTTCCCCCGTGTCTCTCTCTTTTTCCTCTTTACTTTAACTTCAGGCTGAATTCCCATCTGGGGCGTGGAGGCTTGCCAAGTCTACTTACTTGCCCTGGCTGTTAAGACCCACGTGAAAGGGAGCCTAAGGCGAGGCACCCTTAGATATTCAAGCGAGCACTGGTGGCCCAACGTAGATGGTGCAAATTCCTTGTCTGGGATTTTATTGGCCTTCCACGTAATCCAAGTTATTCAGCCCTCTTTCTCCACTTAATTTTCCTACTACACTATTTCTTCCTAATCTAATCTTATATTTCTTATATTAATAAATAAATAAGTCTCTCCTCGCCAACGCCGTCCACGCTTTGAATTCCCTGGATCCATCGGGGCTGGACCCCGGCAATAGTCCATGGGGTCACAAAGAGTCAGACACGACTGAGTGACTAACATTTCCTCTTTCTCTTTATGAGGTAAGATGGAGCCCCTTCATGGAAAAGGTGCAGACATATAGAGGCCCTGTGCTGCGGGCTGGGGATTATGCAGCATAGGGGCATTGGTCTCTAGTTTTGCTGGGAATAAAATCTTCCCAAGCCAGTCTCTTTCCAAGGCTTCCATTTATGCCCCTTAGAGATGAGCATGGTGGCCAAGTACAAAGGCTTTGGGAGGAATCTGTGGCAAAGCTCTAACCTAGCAAGGATTTATTTTGATTTTCTATATCCAAGTGATAGGGAATGCCAGTAAGAGGCATGTTGAAGGTCTTAATGTGTAAAGAGTAATTTACTGATGTCTGGAATTTGTGGTGCGGGTACCACAAATTCAAGCAGAAACGTTCAATGGACCATTGACATATGACACACCAGAGGAGACCAGAGGGGTGGGAACACCAGGGCTGGGAGAGGCGACAGCTGGGGAAGGTGCTGGGGGGCGGGGGGGGGAGGGCAGGGTCTGTGAATGAGCCAGTACACCCTGGAAGAGTTGGGAACTGTTCAGTCCGTCTTTTGCAGAGAATGAACATTCCCCTTTGGAGGGAGGTCCCCTGAGCAGGGTCAGAGTGTAGTGACCCTGCCAGGTCCCTCTCCGCTTTGCAGAGGACTCAGAAGCCCCACCCTTCTGCTCACACTCACAAGAGCCCCATCTGGGGGAAGCCTCCTCCTGCGGGCATTGCCATGGCCACCAAGCTCCTCTTCTGTGTGGCCCTGTGTCTCCTGGGAGTAGGTAAGTCCCCAGAAATAATCTGCATTCTTGGATATTTCCCGTTATGATTCCAATCATGCTTCTTATTCTGTCCCCAAACTCTGTCCTTCTCCACAGGGCCCACGGATGCTGGAGTCACCCAGACCCCTAGGCATGAGGTGACAGAAAAGGGACAGGCAGTCACTCTGAGTTGTGAGCCGATTAAAAGCCACGCTGCTCTTTTTTGGTACAGACAGACCTCGGTGCGGGGACTGGAACTGCTGATATATTTCAACAACCAATCTCCTGTCGACGAGTCAGGGATGCCAAAGGACCGATTCTCAGCTAAGATGCCTAACGCATCGTTCTCCACTCTGAAAATCCAGCCCACAGATCCTGGGGACTCGGCCACGTACCTCTGTGCCAGCAGCAAAGACACAGTGCTGCAGAGTCGCCCCGTCCCGAGCAGAAAACCTCTGCTTCCCCTTCCGGCTCAGCCCCCAGCATCATCAGCTGTCTTCCTAGGCTCCTCCCCTAGCAGCCCAGCGGTTCAGCCTTCTAGGGACCCTAGGGAAGGCAAGAATAGAATGAAACAACCCATCACATTAGGAGACATTTGGGGGAAGGCAGTAGAGGGCTTGGTTTCTGGCATTTCTCACAACTTTTCCACAGAGGCTGACAGTTCACTTGTTGCTGTCATTGTTCAGGCACTCAGTCCTGTCTGACTCTTTGCGACCCCATGGATTGTAGCATGCCAGGCTTCCCTGTCCCTCACCATCTCCCAGAGCCTGCTTAAACTCATGTCCATTGAGTTGGTGATGCCATCCAACCATCTCGTCCTCTGTCATCCCCTTCTCCTCCTCCTGACAGTCCATGGCTAAGGGTAAATGTCACCCACTGGGCCTTCAAGTGATAATATAACCAGCAGATAAACTCAGTTTGAAAGGGCTTCTACAGAATGCTTGACTGGTGATCCTCAAAAGGGCTTCCCAGGTGGTTCTGGTGGTAAGGAACCTGCTTGCCAATGCAGAAGACGTAAGAGTCATGGGTTCGATCCCTACGCTGGGAAGATCCCCTGGAGAAGGGCATGGCAATCCACTCTGGTATTCTTGCTTGGAGAATCCCATGGACAGAGGAGCCTGATGGGCTACAGTCCATAGAGCTGCACAGAGCTGGACACGACTGAAGGGACTGAACATGCACGCATGATTCTCAAAAGTGTCAAAATCATTCAAAACAAGAAAAGACTGAGAAACCCTCATGGCTTGAAGAAATCTAAGGAGACAGGTCATCTAAATGTTCTCCAGTGTCCTGGATTAGATCCTGGAACAGAACAGTAGAAAAAAGAAGGAAATCAGAGTTTAGCCTGTAGCCGACTTGTGCATATGTTAAATCCTTGGTTCTGAGCAAAGAATCATGCTTATGCATGACGTTTACAACAGGGGCAGTTGGATGAAAGGTAGAGAGGAACCATAGTATCTTTACAACTCATAGGGAATAAGTTCTCCAGTGTTGGGTCTCCAGAGTCCCTGCTAAACCAACAAGGGATGTTGCTGTTAATTGTCCTTGTTCCCCAGGCTCAGAGCACTCAGACAGATCCAGGCTCAGCTGCTGCTTCTTGGTCTCCGTTCCAGTGCTTCCTGAACATCAGGCAGCGCAGTGTAGGCTGAGCAGAAGCCTGCAACGCAGAAGTCCACCACAAGGGCTGGCCCACCACTTCTTTGAGGCTCCCCTTCTGTCTCCTCTGCACACCACCGCCACGCACACTGGGGTCACTGATTCCGCCATCGCTAGCTGCTGCAAGCTGACAAACACTGAAGCTTAACAGTGAAGAGAATGTGTTGCAGATTTATATACAAAGGGCTCAAGTTGATTCATTTAGTATTATGGGGAAATGACACCCGTAAAACTTCCCAAATCATCAGCAGAACATTTTGTATAGTGTGACAGGCTGAATAATGACCTCTAGCCCACTCCACCGTCCCAAAGATGCCCATATATTCATTCCTGAAACTTGTGGATATTGCCTTAGACGGCAAAAATGGACTTTATAGATGTGATTCAGCTAAGACTTTGAGAAGGGGCATTTATCTGGGATCATCCAGCTGGGCCTTAATGAGACCATGTGTATCTTTATCAGAGGGACTCAGAGGAGATTTGATACAAATAGAAGAGGAAGAAGCCAGGTAACCACAGAGGCAAAGGCCGAACCCATACGAGGTCAACACCTAGTTAAATGCATGAACAGGCCGATTTTTTTGGTGTCAGATCACCTCTCAGAGGCAGCCTTCTTTGGGGAAAAATAAGCGTGCTCTTTCTTCTGTGCTTCGTTTCCCTAGAGGGAGCCACTGAGACTATGGACGTCTGCTCACAGGGTGATGTCAGTGCCAGCCCACCCCATACAGGGCCCCCGGCACATGGATCTGCTTTCATTTCTGCTCCTACACGCAAGTCCCCTCATCTGGGAAAGCTCTCATTTTCATCTGGATCCTGCCATGTTCTCCAGGCTTCTCCACTTAGCGTCGCTGTGTCTCCTGGGAGCAAGTGAGTCCTTAGAAACGCAAACATCCCCCTGGGCACTTTTCCTGCCTATCCCTGTCACGTATGTTCTTGTCTTCTCCCACAGGGTACATATCAGCTGAAGTCGCCCAGTCCCCCAGCCACAGGGTCATAGAGAAGAAACAGGCTGTGAATCTGAGCTGTGACCCTATTTCTGGACATAATTCTCTTTTTTGGTACTACCATGCTGTGGGGACAGAAATGAAGCTTCTGGTTTACTTCCTAAGAGAGTCTGTGCAGGACAACTCAGGGATGCCCAAAGGCCGATTCACAGCAGAAAGGACAGAAGGGACGTCTTCTATCCTGAGGGTCCACTCTGCAGAGCTGGGTGACTCGGGGGTTTATTTCTGTGCCAGCAGCCGAGACACAGTGCTTCAGAGTTCTGTCCTTGCTGTGCAAAACCACATTCTATCCGCTCCTCTCAAGTCAGGCAGCCCTGAACAGAAGTCTTTCCCTGTGCCGCCTCCCCAAGGAAGAGAGGAGGGGAAGAACTGGAATTAGCTGTTGAAACTCAAGAGTAATTTTTTAAAATTTAACTGGGGATGTCTGTGACTTGGGAGACTCCTGGGTCTCCTCACACAGAACTCAGTCTATGCAAATCTATTTGTTTTAATTTAGCTTATTGGAGTATAGATGGTGTGCAATATTGTGTTAATTTCTACTGTACAGCAGCGACTCAGTTACACACACACACACACACACACACATCCATTCTTTTTCATATTCTTTCCATTATGCTTCATCACAGGGTATTTAATAAAGTTCCCTGTGCTGTACAGCAGGGACTTTTTGTCTATCCATTCTATACATACTAGTTTGCATCTGCTAGTCCCAAACTCCCAGTTCATATGCAAATCTCTGTGTGTGTGTGTGTGTGTGTGTGTGTGTGTGTGTGTGTGTGTGTGTGTGTCTTATCCTGACGTAAAGCACAGTGGGTTTCTTGCCTACCTTGGTGCTCTGATCTAAAAGGAATTGTGATGCTGATTGTAGCCACATGTTTATATTCCTTATTACATCTCAAACAAGTGTCCCTGATAGAAATAAAAATCGTGACTCAAGATGCATTAACTCTTCTAGTTTGCTCCCTGATACTGGAGATGATAAGTTTAAGTTACATTTGTCTAGCACACATCCATTATCCAATACTTAAGAAAACCTCATTTTTGAGTGGAATAACCAGGTCAGTTATCATCAAGATAATTTTCCTTTATCTATAGGGTCTGATTTTTCTAACGTAAAAAGCACGGGTTAGTGCTAAGCGCTAACGTGTGTCACCCATCCCGACCATTTGTGAGGTCGGGTCCAGTGGCTGCACTGGGGCTCCGCATCTTGGTGAGGCTGAGTCACTGGCATGGCAGCCTGACGCTTCCAGATGCAGTCAGAGCGGAGTGAGGGACTGGATACATCTCTAAGCCCTGATGTGTCTCACCCTCACCCTTCGCCCAGGTTTGCTCGGACCAGTGTAGGAAGGCTGCTTCTAGGCACATTTCTACTGGCCATAAGGAGGCACTCTGTTGTCACTGACAGCTAAAAGGTGTAGACAATTTCTCTGATGCTCTCTGAAAAGTGGTCACAAATAGAGGGATTCCAGGACCTGATTTCTGCATCATGAGGAGAGGATAGTTTGCAAACATCAGACACCCATCTGTGATGCGGAGGGCAAAACACAAAGATGTTATCTCAACACGACTTTAGCAAAAGCTATTCACGTGTTGAGGGCTTCCCAGTTTGCTGGTGGTAAAGAACCTACCTGCCAGTGCAGGAGATGCAAGAGGTGCGGCATCGATCCCTGGGTTGGGAAGATCCCCTGGAGAAGGAAGTGGCTACCTACTCCAGTACTCTTGCCTGGAGAATCCCATGGACAGAAGAGCCTGGTGAGCTAGAGTCCATGAGGTCACAAGGACTCCGACATGACTGAGCGACTTAGCACAGCACACACATTCACGTGCTGAGGAACCTCTGAAATATCTTACAGGAAAAAAGAAATGAGGAGGGAGAGGGAGAGGCCAGGATGAAATGGGGCAGACGCAGGAACAGGGGCAGATAAGGGAACATCATCTCTACTTTATACCGGATCCAGCCAAGCTCAGATGCCCCTGTCAAGCAGGAAGCTGTGTCCATTATTAGTGAGGGCGTCCTTGTGCTGGTGACATTGACGTCACAGGCAGACCTGCCTGTCTGTCTCTCAACCCAGAGACCAGAGTCTGGAACAGAGGTCTCCTTCCTGTCCCAGCCCTGCCATGGAGCCCAGCCTTCTCCTCTGTGTGGCCCTGTGTCTCCTGGGAGCAGGTAAGTCCTGGTCAGGAAGGACATCTCTAACTAAAGCTTGTCCCCAGTTCTGTGCCTTTCGTCTACGGCAACAGCATGACTCTCCTGCACTCTGCCTCTAAATCTTCCTCCTCCTCCACAGGTCACGTGGGAGCCATGGTCATTCAGAACCCAAGATACCTGGTTACCGGGCTGGGAAAACCAGTGACCCTGAGCTGTTCTCAGAATATGAAGCATGATGCCATGTACTGGTACCAACAGAAGCCAAGCCAAGCACCAAAACTGCTGTTGTACTACTATGACAAAGAAATCACCAGGGAAAAAAACACCTCTGAAAACTTCCAGTCCAGCCGGCCTAACACCTCTCTCTGTTCTCTTGATATCCGCTCGGCGGGCCTGGGGGACTCAGCCGTGTATCTCTGTGCCAGCAGCAGAGACACAGAGCTGAAGCCTTCCCTGCCCTCTGTTCATAAACCTCTGTTTCCCAGAGCCAAGAGTCCCCTCTAGACCTGCCTGCCCTCTGGCAACCACGAGAGGAAGTGGTTTAAGGCTGTCATTATCTCCTCCGTAGATAGAAGTTGGATCTAAACCTACAAAAACCATTAACAGTTATGCCAGGAGTGGAAAAGCGGTTACTCTTACCCGACATTCAGTTGGTGGTAATTTCCCTGCATCATCCCTTCTGTTCTCTTCAGTAGAGTATTAGAATCTTTTTTTTTTTTTTTTAGTTGTTTCTTTTAAAGTCTGAGTGGTTGACTCAGAAACATGTTTAAGGACAGACCCAGGCAAAAGGTAGCACCGCTTCCCTGAATTCTGGCCATTAGAGGAAACTGCCCTCATAAGCGTGTGAATGCAGTCTCACTGGTTTCTTATCAAGGAGGGAAAATTGATGGTGATGGTCTAGTTGCTAAGGCATGTCTGACTCTTGTGACCCCATGGACTGTAGGCCATCAGGCTCCTCTGTCCATGGGATTTCCCTGGCAAGAATACTGGAGTGCGTTGCCATTTCCTTCTCCCCTTCCCAACCTAGGGATTGAACCCAGGTCTCCAGCACTAAGGTGGGTCTCCTGCACTAAGCTGGATCTCCTGCACTAAGCTGGATCTCCTCCATTGCAGGCAGATTCTTTACCAACTGACCCACCAGGGAAGCCCAGGGAAAATTGGAACTGCTAAAATTTTGTGCCAGATTTGAAGGCAGGTGAATTGCCTGGGACATGCATTATGCACAGTGCCTGTGTCTATTTTTCCTGATATAAATCCGTCTATGAACCATTTAAGTGGCACAAATAGGTCTCGTGTCAAAATTGAGAAGCAGCACTGTGGAAGATGTATTAAAATTACTGGAGTTTGCCCTATCTTTTTAATATTAATAAAAATGCCAAATACCACAGCTTGTTTGAAAGAAAAGGGATTTCTGCACTCTACTATGAACAGCTTTCTGAAAGCCAGTATGTGTCCTACGTCCTTTACTAGGTTGAAATATTTATGGAGACTGATTGAATAAGTGGTGCATTAATGAATAAAGCTCATCAGTGCAGAAGGGAACTGGCATCTGCTAGCTCTGAGATGCCTGATTTAGAAGATGAGAGCGTTTTAATGCTGTGTCCCTGTTTTAATGCTGAAGGACACAGATATTCTTACTATGCAATAATGTGTTACATCACTGCAGATAGTCATCAGTATCACAGGTGTCCAAGTCTTTAATCAAGAGACCAAGAAGTACTGCCCTAGATCCAATTCTGGTGATGTTAGGTAAAAATCAGAGAAGCTGAAAACTAGCATCTGAGCCACCCGCCATCTAACTTCCATGTTTTACTCTTCTCTTTCTTAACCCACCATACATTTGCACTGCTTTTCTTGTGAGTGATTAAACCCTTTGGCTCTTTATTCATCTACCCAGATGTCAAATTTTTCTTCTATAAAACGAGATGTTGGGCCTAGATTAATCTAGGGCCGCTCACATTTTATGGCTCCATGGTACAGTCTAGAAAACTGGCCCATGTTGGGTGTAATGGCCAAAGCATTCCACCAGGGGGCAGCAGTTGAGCTGCCAACTGTTTGCTACTTTGCTTCCGCAAACATTCCACTTCCTTTTGAATAAAAAGAGGGGAGAAATGAAGACCACCGGCTCATCTCATTTCAGGCCCAGGTGGAAGGTGATATGAGCCAACAAAAGAAAATAAAGGAACGAAAGATAAAAAGTGGAGAGGGGAGCGGCACGAACTGTTTCGGAAGCTAAGGGCCCGCAAGGAAGGTTCAGTTCAGTTCAGTTCAGTCGCTCAGTCGTGTCCAACTCTGCGACCCCACGAATCGCAGCACGCCGGGCCTCCTGTCCATCACCAACGAAAGTTATTAATGTCTCAACACTGTCCCCCATATGGACACATTCTAAACTAGGTTGTGTGTATAGTTAAGAAAAGATGCTCCACTCAACTGATGTACAAGATTAGTTCTAGAAATAATATTATTTTAGAGAAAATGCCTGTTGAGGGGAAATGGGAAGGAAGCCAAGGAGGCTGGGGAGGCCATCTGGCTGGGATGCAGATCCCACCTTGTTAGGAGAGAGGGAGGGAAGGAAGGAGGAAGGGGAGGAAAAGAGGACGGAAGAAACGCAGGGCTTTGGCTGCCCTTCCTTAAGTCGCAGTAGAGCTCTGAAGCTCTGTGTCATCGTGGCCTGCCGCTCACCATGGGGGCAGGGACAGTGGCTTGCTTCTCTTGGAACGACACCTGCTCTCTGAGTGGGTCCCTGGGTGGGGTCTTCTCGACCTGGCCCCCCTCCCAGAATGGAACCTCCACCCTATGGGCAAGTCAGAAAGAGGAAGACTGGGGCCTTGTGTTCTTGGCCTGTTATTTCTGGAAGAGTCTGCCCTTTGAATAGGTGCTGGTGGAAGGAGGGAACACAGACCTCTGGGCTGGACTGGCCAGGAACAGAGTTTCTACACCTCAGATCTGGAGGGGAGGAGCATTGCTGGCAGCTGGCCCCTCCCCAGGAGAAACTCGGGGATCCTGGTGTTCTGGACCACATCCCCACGGGCTAGAGCTTCTGTCACAGAGCGACGGCCAGAGTCATGGCTCAGTGACACAGACTCACAAGCTTCTCCCAAGATTTAGAAGGTTTCCTTGAGTAACTGTTTCTCCATTTGCTGTATGCTCTTGGGACAATTTTCAGAGGCTACAAATGCTTGTTTCTAAATGTTCAGCCATCATGCCATGTTCTTTGGAAATGAGGTATTCAGAGTTCCTCAAGCTGTCATCCTGGAGGTGCTTTTCGCCAGGACAAGTGTTCACATAAACAGGTGGCCAGGCCCTGGGTTATAATTTGCCAACCCCTGCTTGAGCCTCATTTTGTCCCAGGACAAAAGCATGGCCGTTCTGGGAGTACTGGTGAATCTTTTCTGTGCTTTCTCTCTAATGTTTGCTAGTTCCGTTCTACCGAGACACAGGCTACTCCTGAGTCAAAGTGTATTACGATCCCTACAAAGGCTTCTGGAGCTTTTCGTGCAGCTTCTTCCTCTCTGGTAGTCTTCCTCCCAAACTGTAGGCGCTTTGGTTGCCTCTGTCTTCTAACCTCTGTCTCATGCCAACACTTACCTTCTCTGTTTTTCCTCCACACTTGTTACGTGTCCGATTCTGTGTGACCCCATGGACTGCAGCACGCCAGGCTTCCCTGTCCATTCCCAATTCCCGGAGTCTACTCAAACTCATGTCCATCAGGTCGGTGATGCCATCCAACCGTCTCATCCTCTGTCGTCCCCTTCTCCTCCCACCTTCCATCTTTCCCAGCGTCAGGGTTGGCTCTTCGCATCATCCCTCCTCACTGTGTACAGGTTTCCCCCCATTCTTTTCTCATCTTGGAAGAATCAGTCTTGTGCTGGCTGTTTTCCAAAGACTGAGTACGGTTATTTCCTATATTCTATTTTTTCACTGGCACAGAGTAGGATTCTAAATTTAACAGATAGATTTAGGTTCTGGTGACTGCATTTAATAACACAATACATAGGAAATGGTAAATCTGATGGGAGATGATGTGAATGAAACTGAGAGAAGAGAAATTTCCAGGACCTAATGGATAGTCTATAGTCAATGCTGTCAAATGCTTCAACGAGATCAAGCAGGCAGAGAAAAAAATTAAGTTTGGGAGCTTCCCTGGTGGCTCAGTGGTAAACAATCCACCTGCCAATACAGGAGACATGGGTTCGATCCCTGATGTGGGAAAACCCCACATGCTGTGAAGCAGCGATGCCCATACACCACAACTATTGAGTCTGTGCTCTAGAGTCCAGGAAATGCAGCTACTGAGTACATGTGCCGCAATTGCTGAAGCCTGGAGAAGGTGATGGTACCCCACTCGAGTACTCTTGCCTGGAAAATCCCATGGATGGAGGAGCCTGGAAGGCTGTGGTCCATGGGGTCGCTAAAAGTCGGACACGACTGAGTGACTTCACTTTCACGCATTGGAGAAGGAAATGGCAAGCCACTCCAGTGTTCTTGCCTGGAGAATCCCAGAGACAGGGGAGCCTGGTGGGCTGCTGTCTATGGAGTCACAGAGTCAGACACGACTGAAGCAACTTAGCAGCAGCAGCAGCACACACACTCTTGAGCCCCTGCTCTGTAGCAAGAGATGCCACCGCAATGAGAAACCCACGCACTGCAGCTCAAGAGTAGCCCCCATTCTCTGCAACTAGAGCAAAGCCCGCCCAGCAATGAAGACCCAGCACAGCCAAAAATAAATAAAATAGAATAATTTGAAAACAGAAGTTTTTGTCCTAGTAAATATACCACACTAATCTGTAGAGGAATCATTTTATAAGCATAGATAGAGTGGAAATACACCATAAGAAAGCTGAAGATGGCATCTAAAGGATGTGCCATCTTTGTGCCAAAAGCAAACGTCTTTATATAAATTTCACTGGGTTCCAGGAAGTGATCACATCACAGAGGAGCCGCTCACAGGGGATGAAAGAGCCTCAGAGAAACCCGCTTGCCTCTGCCCTTTTCCTGATGCTGCCATGAGCCCCACACTCACCTGCTTCACAGTCCTTTGTCTCCTGGGTGCAGGTGAGTCCCTGTTTTGATCTGGCCAGTGCCCTGCTCTCAGCCTTTCATCCAGGTCATCAGACGCCCGCCAGGGCTAAGTCTCCAACTTCTGTGTGCTTTCTTCACAGGTTTCCTTGAGGCAGAAGTCACCCAGACTCCAGGGCACCTGGTTCAAGGGAAAGGACTGGAAGTGGAAATGTATTGTGTTCCCAAAAAAGGACATATTTATGTTTTCTGGTATCAGCAGATCCTGGCAAAAGAGTTCAAGTTCTTGATTTCCTTCCAAAATGATAAAGTCTTGGATGATAAAGAGATGCCCAAGAAGAGGTTTTCAGCTGAGTGCCCCTCAAACTCACCTTGTAGTCTGAAGATCCAGCCTGCAGAGCCGCAGGACTCAGCTATGTATTTCTGTGCCAGCAGTGATTGCACAGTGAGAAATATTGGCCAAGCTTAATGCACAAACTCAACCCAGGCTCAGCTCAGGAAGCAGGTGGTACAATAGGCTGAAAGGAAATAACAGACAAGAACTAGAGCAATCTTAAGCCATATGGACATTTCTTGCAAGGCTGAATGTATTATTGTACATCTTATAAAGTCTTAAAAGAAGACACAGTCATTCTTTTGGAATGAAGTCCTGAAACTGTGACATGGTAGATTTGATGACTCCTTTCTTTTTCCAACTTGTTGGCTCCATTTATTCTCCCTTATTATACACTGTCTCCTCTATTGCTTAGATTTCATAGTAAGCTGTTGCTCAGTCACTCAGTCATGTCTGACTCTTTGTGGAGTGGACTACACTCCATGGACGGCAGCACGCCAGGCTTCCGTGTCCTTCACCATCTCCCGGAGCCCGCTCAAACTCATGTCCATTGAGTCAGTGATGCCATCCAACCATCTCGTCCTCTGTCACCCCCATTTCCTCTTGCCTTTAGTCTTTCCCACATCAGGGTCTTTTCATAGTATGTAGAAGATTATAGATTCAGATGTCAGCCCTCCAGCCACATTAAGGACCAACTTTTTCTCATGTTAGATTCCAAATCTAGAAAAGTGGGGAAAAGATGATCCTGTTTTACTTGAAAACACGCTTTTGGAAAATACATTAGCCAAAGGGGTTGGGCTATTTTGAACAACATGGCAGCTGAGGCTTTGTCACTTTGACTTTATAGATCAAAAATTGCAAAGAGAGGAATTCTTTAATTAGGAGACAGGACACCCAAGAGATGGTCATCACACATGAAGTATGAAGGATAATTAATGCGTTTGCTGGACATAGAAAACCTAGGAAAACAGAAAGAACTAGAGAAGGGAGCAGATCCTTAGTTTCTAAAATAATGTCAGCCCAAGTGAAGATTCTGGTTAATATCATTTTTAAGGCATTAAATCCAGGTAACACAAAAAAAAATGTTAGTTTTAAGTGTGACCATATCAGACCCCATAGTCACCAATTATATTCTATGGAGTTGATGGAGGAGACAGATTAATATGTTCTCAGCAAAAATATACCTGATGTGCAGACAACTGAAATACAGATAATTAAAAAACCCTCAGGTATCTGACCCAAGTTGTAATGAGGGACAATACAATCCACATCAGTGTAAGTGAAGGGAGCTGGGGAGGTCATTGCCATGACAAGGAACAGTTAGAGAATTCAAAATTCCTCTGTTAAAATCTAATGATCCATTCTTTTTACAAATCTGATCATTTAGCACCACATAACAGAAGTTTATTTCCTCTTTCTAGTCATATCTGTTCTTATTTCAGTATAAGCTGAACCAAATGTGTTATTCCCAGAAGTCCAAATATAATTCTTTTTTTCTCAGGCAAAATTTCATTCTGACCCTCTGAAACAGAAACTCAGAGAAATGTTCCTTAGTGTCCCTTTTTGTTCCTCTCCAAATCCAGTCTTTCTCTTGATCACCAGCACTTTTGTTTTGTCACAGAAGAGTCACTCCTTTGAATGCTATCTTTGGCTTTTTACGGGGGTATTCCCATTCTTATGAAACTATTAAATATTCAGTTCAGTTCAGTTCAGTCGCTCAGTCGTGTCTGACTCTTTGTGACCCCATGAATCACAGCACTCCAGGCCTCCTTGTCTATCACCAACTCCCGGAGTTCACTCAAACTCACGTCCATCGAGTCCGTGATGCCATCCAGCTATCTCACCCTCTGTTGTCCCCTTCTCCTCCTGCCCCCAATCCCTCCCAGCATCAGAGTCTTTCCAATGAGTCAACTCTTTACATGAGGTGGGCAAAGTACTGGAGTTTCAGCTTCAGCATCATTCCTTCCAAAGAAATCCCAGGGCTGATCTCCTTCAGAATGGACTGGTTGGATCTCCTTTCAGTCCAAGGGACTCTCAAGAGTCTCCTCCAACACCACAGTTCAAAAGCATCAATTCTTCAGTGCTCAGCTTTCTTCACAGTCCAACTCTCACATCCATATATGACCACTGGAAAAACCATAGCCTTGACTAGATGGACCTTAGTCGGCAAAGTAATGTCTCTGCTTTTCAATATGCTATCTAGGTTGGCCATAACTTTTCTTCCAAGGAGTAAGCGTCTTTTAATTTCATGGCTGCAGTCACCATCTGCAGTGATTTTGGAACCCAAAAAGTTAAAGTCTGACACTGTTTCCACTGTTTCCCCATCTATTTCCCATGAAGTGATGGGACCAGATGCCATGATCTTCGTTTTCTGAATGTTGAGCTTTAAGCCAACTTTTTCACTCTCCACTTTCACTTTCATCAAGAGGCTTTTTAGTTCCTCTTCACTTTCTGCCATAAGAGTGGTGTCATCTGCGTATCTGAGGTTATTGATATTTCTCCAAGCAATCTTGATTTCAGCTTCTGCTTCTTCCAGCCCAGCGTTTCTCATGATGTACTCTGCATAGAAGTTAAATAAGCAGGGTGACATTAAATATTAGAAACTCCTAAATATTAGAAGCATATATTTTGCTGGAATAAAGACTTATTTTTGTTTCTCTGCTGCCTAATCTACTTGAAGGATTTGACAATACTGACTATACCCTAGGCCCTGGAAATTTCTCTTCCTTCACCTTCATTCACTCAATTAGGTTTCTTGTTTCCTATCTATTTTTTAACTCAATTTTCAGAACATGAATCTGTCCATTAAATATTCCCTTTCCCAGGCTTCCCTGTAGCTCAGACAGTAAAGAATATGCCTGTAAGGCAGGAGACCCAGGTTTGGTTCTCAGATCAGGAAGATCCCCTGGAGAAGAGAATGGCAACCCACTCCAGTATTCTTGCCTGGAGAATTCCATGGACAGAGGAACCTGGTGGACTACAGTCCATGGGGTCACAAAGAGTCGGACATGACCTAGTGACTAACACTACTATACTACTTTCCAGGAAATTCTTGTTCTACTTCAATTTTGACATGTAATTTAATGCCTTGGGTGTCTTTTTTAGTCAGTTTAGCCTATTGAGAATCTCTACTTGAAAAAAATGTAGTGTGATCTGAGACAACTTGCCTCACCTGAGGGACAGAATAAACAGGTAAGTTCTAGGACAGCATCAGGATTTCAGAGGCAAAATTTCTAGGGTGGGTTATAGGAATGCATATAATTTTGCCAAGACCCTGGTGATTTTTTGTTCATATTAAAATTTGAGAATATATGTCGAGAGAACTCTATATGATAGAATTGCAACCCTTGTGTAGAGCTCTGCCATTCTCTTCTTGATCTTTTTTTTTTTTAAATTTTCACTCTCTTCTTTTCCCTTTTCTATTTCTTCTTGCTTCTTTTTGTTGTTGTTTTGTTGTTGTTAGAATGATTTCTATATTTGGTACATAACAGGATGCTGGTAAGATAGTTCCCCATGAAAGGAGAGACATAATTACAGCTAAATAATTTAAAATTCTAGATTAGTATTAAAGACACCCACTCATTTCTGATGAAAATTTTGCAGCACGTGCTTCAGTGTCAAATGAAAAAACATATCCCAGAATTGCTGGCAGAATCACTTTCTGATTCTCCTCCAGGTCTTCAGGGGTCCTGCCTGCCGGTCTTGTTCCAGGTTGATGTCAGAGGACTCGGTTGGCAAGTACTGTGATTCCACAACCCAGCTTCTCTGGAGTAATGGGGCCAGGGTTTGGCAGCAGTCTCTGGACTCAGAGATTGAATTAAATCCAACAGAGATGTCTCATACCTGCTAGTGCTGGAGGGTCTCCTGTGGAGGAGTGGGTTGGCAGGGGCTCATCACAGGGATGGGGTACTGCCAGCAGCAGTCCTGGAAGGTCCCCCTTGGCATAAGCCCTCCTGAAGGTCGCCATCAACCCTACCACAGAGTGTGCAGACCCTAGGGCTGGGTCACCGCAGGTCAGCCAACCAACAGGGAGAGAGTGCAAACTTCTTATGGTTTTCTTAAACTTCCACTTTCCTAAGAGCCCTCAAGTGGGTTTGGAGCCTGTTCACATCGTCCAGGTAACAAAATCAACAAGAGGTCAAATATTTGGCCTGAGGGGTCCCTGTCTCCTGCAGAAGGTGCCCCTCAGGCTGTGGGGGTTGTCAATGGGGCCCACGGTCTGCAATTCTCTTTGCTGCTGTGCGTCAGAAACCAGTGCTGGGAGAGCTCTTCCTACTCTGACCCTGCCATGGACATGAGGCTCCTCTACTGGGAGACCTGCCTCCTGTGGGAGGGGATTTCGAGGGTGCAGGAGGACCTGTGTAGAAAATGTCTCCTAGAGCTACAACAGAAGCACTCTCTGTGCTTCTCTCTCTTCCCACAGGACACGCAGACCCTGGGGTCAGCCCAATACCACCTACTGGATCACAGAGATGGGACGGGGTGGGTCTTAGATAGGATCCAATTTCTGGTTACATCAGTTCAGTTCCGTTCCGTTCATTTGCTCAGTTGTGTGAGACTCTTTGCAACCCCATGGACTGCAGCATGCCAGGCTTCCCTGTCCATCACCAACTCTCAGAGCTTGCTCAAACTCATGTCCTTTGAGTCAGTGATGCCATCCAACCATTTCATCCTCTGTCGTCCCCTTCTCCTCCTGCCTTCCATCTTTCCCTGCATCAGGTCTTTTCCAATGAGTCAGTTCTTCTCATCAGGTGGCCAAAGTTTTGGAGCTTTAGCATCAGTCCTTCCAGTGAATAGTCAGGACTGATTTCCTTTAGGACGGACTGGTTGGATCTTGCCATCCAAGGAACTTTCAAGAGTCTTCTCCAACACCACAGTTCAAAAGCATCAATTCTTTGGTAATCAGCTTCCTTTATGGTCCAGCTCTCACATCCATACATAACTAGTGGAAAAACCATAGCTTTGACTAGGTGGACCTTTGTTGGCAAAGTAATGTCTCTGCTTTTTAACATGCTGTCTAGGTTGGTCATAGCTTTTCTTCCAGGGAGCAAGCATCTTTTCATTTCATGGATGCAGTCACCATCTGCAGTGATTTTGGAACCCAAGAAAATAAAGTCTGTCACAGTTTCCATTGTTTCCCCATCTATTTGCCAGGAAGTGATGGGACGGGATGCCATGATCTTCATTTTTTGAATGTTGAGTTGTCTGGTCATGTATTTGTTGAGAATGTCTGGTCACATATTTCTTTACAAAATGTGAGGCTGGAGATGGAGTTTCTGTTTCCTTCCATATTCTCGAAGCACCGCAGCTGAGTCAGGATGCCCACGGATGGATTCTCAGCCGGAAGACCTAAGGGCTCCCATTCTCTCCTGAAGCTCCGGCTTGTGGATCCAAGGACTCAGCTGCGCATCTCTGAGCCAGGCGGCCCTGGTGCAGTGTGGCTGAGTCAGTTTCCTCTGGTGCAGGCTCCCTGGCCTCTCTTCTCCTCCTGGGCTCTAGGATGATATTTGAAAAGGCCCTTCCTCATCTTTCTGCCTCAGAGGAAAGCAGCAGCTTGATGGCTGTGACTCTAGCTGCTACCAGCAGGGAGCCAGACTGTAAATTCTGTCTTGAATTATCCTGGTGGATGTGCTTTGGGACTTGGGCTTCTGAAATTCCTAAAAATAATGCAGAATTAGGCAGTCTGTGGTTAGGCCTGTGATTAAAATTGGGTTTAGTAGTAAAGACCCCCATCTCAACAATTTCAAGTACAGAAGCCAGATAGCTGAAGTCAGTATCTCAGAAATGCTAAGAAACTCCTTCTGAGCTTACCTCAAACACAACTCCCCTGCAAACTCTTTCTCCATCAACATACCTTCCCAAGATGACGACCTCCACGTCTGTGGGACCATGGACAGCTGACAACTAGGGGCTTATAAGAGTCCTTTATCACAAGTCTGTCTTCTCCGCAGACTGGCAGACCCTTAAAGGCGGTGATTATATGGGAGCAGCTGTGAAGGAACAGCAAATACAGTCTTCTTGAGAGGAAGGAAGTTAGATAAACGCTAACTAGTGATCCCCACTCAGAGACACTTTCAGGAAACTCAAATCTCAGTCCTTGCACAGCTGCCCAGGAAAGCATGAAATGATACTCCATGCTATCAAACCCTCAACTCCTCCATTCTCTCTCTGATAGGCTCCAGGTCCACAGGCACTGAAACTGGAGTTTTAGGAAACCTGCCTCCTAATTCTAATTCTGGGACTTGCCTGGTGGCTCAGTGGTAAAGAGTCCATCTGCCAGTTCAGGAGCCGCAGGAAACGCGGGTTCGATCCCTGGATCGCGAAGATCCCCTGGAGGAGGAAATGGCAACCTACTCCACTATTCTTGGAGAATAGTGGAAAATCCCTGGAAAATCCCATGGACAGAGGAGCCTGGTGGGCCACAGTCCATGGGGTTGCAAAAGAGTTGGACACAGCTTAGCAACTAAAACAACAACAACAATCCCAGTTCTGGCTTTTATTTTAAAAAGCTGTAGGATGCTGGCAGACGCCCTCGACTTTCTCAGACTCAGTGTCCTCTTCAAAATTAGAGACTTGCATCATTTACTTGTTCTCCAAGATCTGACATGACTATTATTTTTTGACTCAGGATGTATCTCCATTTTCTCCCCCCACACCTGTGACCACCGGGATTGCTGGGGAAGACATGTCACAGCCATCTGGAAGTAACCGTGCATAATTGTGCTTGTGGATATGACTGATCCAAGAACACCTGCTGGGAAGGGGCCCCGTGGAACACCCCTGCAAGCCTCAACGTGGATTCTGACTTGAAATGTGTCCCTATCATAGAAAACAGTGTATATTTTCTGCAATCTCCCCTGCTGGTAATAAAGGAGTGTGTCAGAAGGTCCACCACCACAGAAAGTGGTCAGACCTTCTGGTGTACACGGCAGCCCTGATTCAGACCCATCATCCTGGCCTCATTATAAAGAGCATCTTTTTCACATACTAAAGGGTTCTGTTTGGGACCACAAATACATGGCCATTGTATACCAGAATACAACTTGCAGCTTCCTGCTGTGAAGAGCAGACCATTTATTATCGTGGTGAACTGTGTCAAAGATAATTTTACTTAGGCACTTATTACAATGAAAAGGCAGGCTTTATTCAGTGAAACCACAGCAATGGGGTTTTGTGGTAGGGGAGACAGAGTGGGCACAACTCAAACAAAAGTTTACTTTATAGTCAAGGAGTAGGGAGGCAGAGGGGTTCAGTAGACAGAATTACTAAGAGGAAACTTCAGGAATAAGGGGAGATACTGGCTAAACTGAGCCACCTGGGTTGTTGCTGAAGGCTGGTCAGGCTGATCAGACATCACCTTGAGGGGTTGGGGGGTGAAGGAATTAGGTTAGATAACAAGGGTATCAGTTACTGAGGGTGGGTATTCTGGCTAACCGACTTATGAGGGTTTTTGCTAAAATTGGGCTCTTGAGGACTGCCCAAGAACAGAGCCTAGTTCAAGAAGAGAAGGGATTCTTAATGTAGAGAATGGTCAGAGTTTTAACACATTTGTTGTAAGAAATGAAGGAGAATGATGAGGTGAAGAGACAAAGATGACTCTCAGATTTGAATAGTTACAGGATGTTCAACAAATCCAGGAATCAGATAAAAGAGAACACTGAGTGAACTAATTCAGTTTGGATCAGTTTTGAAACTCTGGTATGTTTGAGGTGTCCACATGGGTATCCTTACAACCTTCCCCTGCAAGAACCCCTCTCTCTTTCCTTTTTCCATGGCCAGTGACCGCACCCACTGCTGCCCCACATTTCAAGGCTAACACACCCGTGCACACACACGTGCATACGTACACATCTGTAAGACATCCATTTAAGGCACACATCAGCTCTTTCTCTCCCCACCTTCCCCAGCAGAGGGCAGTATCAGATTTAAAAACCAGTCCTCTCTTAATTTTATTACTATCCTCTCTTATCTAAATCTTGTGCATAACAGGAATACTATTCCAGTGAAGTAAAAGAAAATCCGTATTTCTGGTTTTACTATAAAGAGGTATAGAGTAACAAACTAGAGTTTTTCTGAGGCCTTATGCATCAAAATAATAAAACATCTAGGGAAAAATTAATAAGATGAAAGCTATTGATCGAAAAGGACAGAATATCGCTTGAAAGAAATTAAGGAAGGTCTCAATAAATGGAAACCTATCCCATGATCATGTATTGGAAGAGTTAATATTGAGAAGGAAAAACTGAATTCCAAAATTCCAGCTACCTTTCTTGGCCTGGAAATTGACAGTTCAGTTCAATCAGTTGCTCAGTCTTGTCCGACTCTTTGCAACCCCATGGACTGCAGCACATCAGGGCTCCCTGTCCATCACCAACTCCCAGAGTTTACTCAAACTCATGCCCATTGAGTCGGTGATGCCATCCAACCATCTCATCCTCTGTTGTCCCCTTCTCCTCCTGCCTTCAATCTTTCTCAGCATCAGGGTCTTTTCAAATGAGTCAGTTCTTCACACCATGTGGCCCAAGTAGTGGAGCTACAGCTTCAGCTTCAGCTTCAGCATCAGTCCTTCCAATGAATATTCAGGACTGGTTTCCTTTAGGATGGACTGGTTGGATCTCCTTGCAGTCCAAGGAACTCTCCGGAGTCTTCTCCAACACCACAGTTCAAAAGCATCAATTTTTCAGCACTCGACTTTCTTTATAGATCAACTCTCACATCCATACATGACTACTGGAAAAACCAAAGCTTGGACTAGATGGACCTTTGTTGGCAAAGTAATATCTTGGCTTTTTAATAGGCTGTCTAGAAATTGACAGGCTGATGCTAAAATTTATATGGAAATTTAAGGTACTAAAATTAGTCAAAACAGTTTGAGAGAAGAAAACTTTCAGATGACTCACATGTCCCCATTTCAAAACTTGCTGCACAACTACAGAAATCAAGACAGTATTGTTGAGGAAACAGGATAACCACATAAATCAATATAATTTTTATTAATAATAAAATTACTAAAGTCAACATATTAATAAAATTAATGGCATTAATATAATTATATTAATATAATTGAGAGTCATCCCAAATAAATCAATATATTTCTTTGGAATTGACTTTAGATAAGAGTGCTGCTGCTGCTAAGTCGTGTCAGTCGTCTCCGACTCTGTGCGACCCCAGAGACGGCAGCCCACCAGGCTCCCCCATCCCTGGGATTCTCCAGGCAAGAACACTGGAGTGGGTTGCCATTTCCTTCTCCACTTCATGAAAGTGAAAAGTGAAAGTAAAGTTGCTCAGTCACGTCTGACTCTTTGCAACCCCAGAGACTGTAGCCTACCAGGCACCTCCGTCCATGGCATATTCCAGGCAAGAGTACTGGAGTGGGTTGCCATTGCCTTCTCCAGATAAGAGTGCAAAGGTCATTAAACTAGGAAACAATATTCTTTCTAATTAACGGTGCTAGGAAAACTGGATATCCACGTACAAAAGAATACAGTTTTATCCCTTCCTCATACCATATACAAAAATTCACTCAAATGTATCAGAGAGCTAAGTATAAGATCTGAGATTATGCTTAGAAGAAAACAAAGGTGTAAATCTTCATGATGATGGAATAGGCAATGATTTAACTATCACACCAAAAGCACAGGCAGCTAAGAAAATCTAGGTAGGCTGGAATTCTTTGAATGGAAAAAAAAAGTTTGTGCTTCAAAAAGCGCTCTCAAGAAAGGTAAAGATAACCTCCAAAATGAGAAAATATTTATTAATCATATATCTATGATATATATATATTTTAAAAGCTTATATATGTATATTTTTAAAAGCTTACAATTCAACAATAAAAAAGACAAATAATCCAACTTTAAAGTGAGCAAAAGATCTAAATACAAATCTCCAAAGAAGATATGTAAGTGGCCAATAAATGTAGCAGATAGTCAGCATCATTAATCATTAAAGAAATGAAATTAAAATCCCAGTAAGATGCCATCTCACATCCACTTGGCTCTAACGAAAATGACAGAGAACAAAAATTTGGGGGCAGCTGGGGAGGAATTGGAGCCTCGTGCATTGCTGGGGGGAATGGAAAATGGTACAGCCACTGTGTAAAATGTATGGGCAGTTCTTTGAAAGTTAAAGTGGAATTACCATATAACCTAGCAATTTCGATTGAAAGCATGTGTCCGCACAAAAACCTTCACGTGTGTGTTCAGGCAGCATTGTCTGTAATAGCCAAAAAAGTGAAGAGATAACTCTTTCCCTGCTGCCCTAGCAGCCTGAGGATTCCTGGATCTGACAGTATCCTGAAAGAGTCCCTTCAGGCTAGACGTGTGTGTTCAGTGATGGACGTTTTTGTCAATAGCATTAGTGAACAATTTGGAGTGTTTTCAGGAGAAATGACTGAGCGGATTCTAAGTGGTGATGGCAGCTAAGTTCCGATTGAAGCATATAATTGGGTAAGCCTATGAATACCTCCCACAATAAGAGAGACCCTTTGAAGAAGGCCTTAGGATCCTGCTATTATAAAAAAGTCTTGAGCCACGGTTATTTGGACACTGAAAGTTACTATGATCTTATTTATTATTCGAGGCCTGAAGCATCCTAGATGTACAGATTACATCTCCAGGGAGCCCGTACATTCTAAAAGGGAGGGATGGTGTCTAATTCCTTCTTTGCATCTTCTTTCATATAATTAGCTACTGTCACAGGGTAGGAAAGAAGGACAAAAGAATGGAAGGAAGGAAGATCCCTCACACACTGGTATTCCATTCATGATTAAAAAGAATAATACACATAAACAGAAATGAGACAAAAGGTTTGAGAGGGAGAGTTTCTGGTTTTTCTAGTGACTATTCTTTGTATTACTTACAGCAAAAAAATCAAGTAGGATAATAACAGAGAAGAAAATGGATTATGAGCCATTAACTAAGGTTCCCTCAAGATGCTTGAAGCCTTGCTCAGCTGAGGTGGAGGAAAGAAACTGAATCAAATCATTCTCTGTCTCTATTGATTTTGGCAGAAATTCTGGTCTCCACCTCCCTGCCTCTCAACAAATGTACCTAAATATCACATGTGGTCACTACCTGTACTCCGTAATGGAAAATGGAAAGATGATACAAGCCAATGAAAGAAAATAAAGGAATTAAAAATAAAAAGGGTGCCGAAGTGGCACTAACTGTTTCAGAAGCTTAGGACTGATAATGAAGCTACTCATCTCTCAGCACTATGTCCATACTGAAATATTCTAAACCAGATTGTGTACATAATTCAGGGGGGAAAAAAGACTAATCTTGTACCCCAGTTCCATTTAACTGAGGTAAAAGAATAATTTTGGAGACAATAGGATGCACTGGAAATGATGATCTCACAGGAAGACCGCCTCATAGAAGCCAGCTTTGAGCTCTAGCTCCCCGAGCAGATGCAGTAAACATGCTTCCTGGTCCTGCCTGCAGGCTCCCCTTCATGCCCAACCCTGCCGTGGGCACCAGCCTGCTCAGCTGAGGGGTCATCTGGCTCCTGGCGGCAGTGAGTTTTGAGCTAATGGGTCAGCATCACTGGACTTTATCTGTGGGTCAATAGCTGTGTCTCGAACATGCCCTGGATCTCCATGTTGCCCAGAGATGTTCTAAAAGGTATTGACATTCATGCCAATGCAAATAATTGCATTTTGGAGTCAAAAGCAAAATTCCTGTGAACTTTTAAATGAATGCAGGAGACTTCAAACATTTCTGAGCTCCCTTGCCTTGCTTCATGGGAAGGCACTCATGTCCCCTTCTATTAAATCTCTGTCTCATGCAGTCCCTTCTGCTCTGAGGTCTCATGAATGTTGGCATCTCCAGGAACACAAGACACCTTGTCAGGGGCGAAGAACAGGAGGTAACACTGAGATGCAGCCCAGTGAAAGGACACAGTTAAGTTTACTATCAGCAGCTCCTGGAGGAAGATCTGAAATTCATGATTTACCTTGAGGAAGCAAAAAATCATAGATGAGTCAGGAATGCCAATGGAGTGCTTTCCTGCTGAATTACCCAAAGAGGGACCCGGTGTCTTGAAGATACAGTTGGTGGAGCTGGAAGACTCTCTAGTGTGTTTCTGTGCCAGTTCCTAATCCATATCAACGCAGTCATGTCCTTTCACCGCACAAACATTCTCCAGGCCCATCCCAAAAACAGCCGTGGGCTGGGGAAGCCAGCATGTCTGATAATTGAAATTGGCTACAAAGCCTTCCAAGGGATGAAGATGGAGACAGGAGAGGGCCGGAACATGCCAACTGAGGCTCAGGGACAAAGACTCTGTTACCCCAAAATAGGAACATAATTTAGAACAACATCATTTGTCATGGTAAATATGCATTGCCTGATGCTTCTCTTTACTTCATACTCTATTTCCAGTTCTCTACCGCATGCTTTAAATATAGGATTTTATTTAATCACCAAGACAAGCAAAGGCACTATTTTCTTCATTTTCAAAATAGGAAAATACAGTTTCAGGAGTTCATTTTTTCTTCCTCGAGCTCAAAAAAAAAAGGGGGAGGTGGGCTGTGGAGAAACAGGGAGAGAAAACACAGGTTTGTTTGGCCAAAGGGTTGTGGTCTTTATACCAACCTATGCTGCCTCTTATTCTTTCTGGAACGTTCCCTGCCTAGGGCTTGAGCAGGTAGGTATGGATGCCAGGATTAGAAATTCTTCAAATGTCTATGGCACATCCCAGAGATGGTGGGAATAGAGTTGGATAAATTGGTCTGGAATTTAAGAGATGGGTCTGATCCTGAAATATTATTCATTAGAAACACATCACCTCAGATTTTCATCTCAGTGAACCTTATTTTTTTTTTATTCTCATCACACAAAAAATGCTGGACACTTACAGAACACCATTTTGTTATCATTTTCTTTGATGAAACAATTGCAGAAAATCAAAAAGCAGATGAACCAACAAGGACCTGCTATACAACACAGGCAACTCTGCTCAGGGCTATGTGGCAGCCTGGATGGGAGGGGAGTTTGGGGGAGAATGGATACAAGTGTATGTATGGCTGAGTACCTTTGAAAACATCAAAACATGGTTAATCAGCTATGCTCTATTGCAAAATAAAAAGTTAAAAAAAATAAACTCTGCATTCTTGTATGATCAGAGCATCTACTGTGCTCCCATTGTGATCAAACCTTCATTACTGCAGGGAGAAAGGTGGGCCAATCACAGTGAGGCTCTGGCCTGGAAATGTGGGGTGCCGCCCACTAGGGCCAGACAAAATGCAGAGTTTGGGGGAGGGAGGCACAAGGGAGGTGCAAGTGATTCAGATCTCTGTCCTCAGTCGCCTCATCTGCCAGATTAGGCAGCCCCTCTTGAATATCTACAGGATCCTGCCCAACTCTCCTTTCTGGCCTTCTGATAGATTCCACACATTCAACCAGGGGGAGCCCCATAGCTAAGTTTCTTTCCTCATTGGTCTGTGCTGGGGACCACGAGGTGACCCCCTTCCCACTATGGGCAACCAGGTGATCTGCTGCGTGGCCCTCTGTCTCTTTGGAGCAGGTGAGTCCCAGGTTTGACGCTGAGCTCCAGAGCTAAGCCTTTCCCTCATGGCAGCAGCATTGGCTGCCCTCTTGGGCCATGTTTCCTGAGCCTCTCCCTTTACTCCATAGGCACCGTGGCTGGGGAGGTCACTCAGACCCCTAAATACCTGCTCAAAAAGGAAGGTGGAGCTGTGACCCTGGAATGTGAACAGGATTTTGATTACGACTCAATGTACTGGTACCGGCAGGACCCAGGTCTAGGACTGAGGCGGATCTTCTTCTCGCAAGTTGTAATGGATGTTCAGGAAGAAGACATAGCTAAAGGCTACAGCGCTTCTCGCGAAAAGAAGCCATTCTTTCCTCTTACTGTGACATCAGCACAAAAGAACCAGACGGCTCTGTATCTCTGTGCTGCTAGTAGAGACACAGTGAATCAAAGCCACCTCCTCTCTGCACACAAATGAGTCCTGCCTCCCCACCAGGTGGCGGGGCTTTTCTGTGTTCAGTACCCTGGGCAGTCGACTTCTTCCTCCTGAACCAGGCACCCAAAGTAGCAGCTGCAGCAACACACGTTGTGGAATGGCACAATCACAACTCAGCATCCACAGGTTGATTCTTAAAAATCACACCTATCTACATTAGGGGGCTTCCCAGGTGGCACAGCAGTAAAGAATCTGCCTGCCAACGCAGGAAATGCAAAAGATGTGGGTTCAATCCCTGGGTCAGGAAGATCCCCTAAAGAAGGGCATAGCAACCCACTTCAGTATCTTGCCTGGACAATCCCATGGACAGAAGAGCCTGGTGAGCTACAGTCCATGGGGTTGCAAAGAGCCAGATATGACTTAAAACAATTACTGAAAGGATACAGGTTTCCTCCTTCCAGTGAAACAATTTATGACCAAAAAAAAAAAAGCAGATGAGTTTCACTTGATTTTAGAACATCCACTGTAAAACTATCAAACTCTTTATTATTTCAGGGTGGTCCTAGTATGAAAAAGAACTCTTTGTGAAATTTCATAATGGCCCCCATTCCCACAGCCAAGTTGTAAGAAAGTGACTGCATGAAAGTCAAAAAAGTTAAAGTATCACTCGATGTTTTCTTAGTGTTAAGAAGCCATTGCATCAATTACCTTGGAAGAACAATTTCTAGAAAAATACAATCAAATAATATTTCTTGGACACCATACACACAGTTTCTGAATTTTAAAATATACTAGAAAAACTAATGAGTATTAGACAAGTCAGAAAACCAGTTTAATTGTATAAAAACCTAAATAGTCCAGAATTCTGAGGAAATAGAAAGGGATATGTGAGAAAAGCCTACTGGTGCGGCAGCTCTATTCACGGTGACCTCAAACTGGAAAACACCCAAATGACCATCAGCAATACGGTGAACAAATAGCTACCCTTAGTAATGGAACAAAATCTAGCAGAAAAGCACATGCTATTTGTGAAATCATGGATGGATCTCAGAAATGTATGGATCTCTTCTTGAAAAAGAAGCCAGAGCACAGACTGTACAAAGTTAAGACAGCAGCTACATTCCGAGGGCATTGTTAATTTACTTGTAGAGAAGCATGAGGGAGACTTCTGGGTTATGAAAATGTTCTATATCTTGATCTGGGTCGTAGTTAAATAGATGTACTCATTTGTGAAATTTCACTATGCTGTACACTCAAGATCTGTGTACTCTATTATATGTGTATTTTATATCTCATTTTAAAAGCTTAGAAAATCAACAGTAACAATAACCACCTTAAAATGTAGTGACTTAAACACATATTATCTCTCATTGTTCTGGGGGCTGAGTGGGCCTGGCTGGGCAGTCCCCATCTGGGGCCGCTCATGCAGTCACGGTCAGATAGTCCCCGAGACGGAAGACGCCTGAGGCTCCAGTCGCCTGCACATCCAAGATGGCGTCTTTTCACACAAGGCTGATCCCTGCCCCGGGGTGCCCGGGACGGCTGTGGACCAGCCTAGCATGTCTGTCTTTCTACCCTCAGCCCCTCAATGTGGCTAGGTGGGTTTCCTTGCAGAATGGTGGCCTCAGGGTAGTGAAAGTGATTATCGCGTGGCTGGCTTCCCCTAGAGTGAGCATTCAAGAGACCCTGGAGGGATGTATAAGGTTACTTGTGACCCAGCTTCAAAACTCATAGCATCACTTCTACCACATTCAGAGTATAATAAAGAGATGTGTGTTTATATAATACATAGATATGTTTAGTATTCAGTCCATCATATGAGGGGACGGGTATAAGATACTCATGAAATGAAGACTTCATTGAGAAGATGAGGAAGTGTCTTTTTCACTGTGAAGAAGCATTAAGCTTCCAGCCTAGTAGTCCTTATGTTCACCTATAGTTCTAGTGATTAATAAGCATGAGTTGTCTTGATTACTTTGAAGATACGTTACAGAAGTAAAGAATTAACAATAATGTCATTTACTACACAAATATAGATATTTCCTTACAGAAGGCTAAGAAACTAGTATCACTTCAATGATCTAGGCCTCAGTTTCTGTCCTATAAAATTGAGAGTTGGGTTAGAACATCTCTGAGGTTCCTTCCAGGAATGTTTGAATGGTTCTTTTATGGAAAAGGGCTTCCCTGATGCCTCAGACAGTAAAGAATCTGCCTGCAATACAGGAGACCCAGGTTCACTCCTTGGGTTGGGAAGATCCCCTGGGGAAGGGCATGGCTATCTACTCCAGTATTCTTGCCTGGAGAATCCTATGGACAGAGGAGCCTGACGGGCTACAGTTCGTGGGGTCACAAAGAATTGGACATGACTGAGCGACTTTCCTCTTGACCCTTCTGCACCCGCACAGCCACCGCTCCTCTCAGCCGCCGCCCCTGACCTCTAGGTGGCCAGGAGTTTAGAGCTCTGAAAATCCCTGTCTTGCCCGGAAGTTGCATTTGACACTTCTGAATGGGGTCACGGCAGAAGGATGGGAATAGCTTGCGTCCCCCCTAGCCCCAGGGAGTACCCATTCTGACAGGAGTCGAGAAGTGAGGTGAGTGTCCCTTGGTTCCGAACCATGGGTCAGATCTGAGCAGGCCCCAGGGCCCTGAGAGACTGAGAGTCCCGGAGGAGAGCAAGGCTCAGAGTCACTTACAATAGATGGGAAAGACTAGAGATCTCTTCAAGAAAATTAGAGATACCAAGGGAATATTTCATTCAAAGATGGGCTCAATAAAGGACAGAATGGTATGGGCCTAACAGAAGCAGAAGATCTTAAGAAGAGGTGGCAAGAATACACAGAAGAACTATACAAAAAAGATCTTCAAGACCCAGATAATCACAATGGTGTGATCACTCACCTAGAGCCAGACGTCCTGGAATGTGAAGTCAAGTGGGCCTTAGAAAGCATCTCTACGAACAAAGCTAGTGGAAGTGACGGAATTCCAGTTGAGCTATTTCAAATCCTGAAAGATGATGCTGTGAAAGTGCTGCACTCAATATGCCAGCAAATTTGGAAAACTCGGCAGTGGCCACAGGACTGGAAAAGGTCCGTTTTCATTCCAATCCCAAAGAAAGGCAATGCCAAAGAATGCTCAAACTATCACACAATTGCACTCATCTCACATGCTAGTAAAGTAATGCTCAAAATTCTCAAAGCCAGGCTTCAGCAATACGTGAACTGTGAACTTCCAGATGTTCAAGCTGATTTTAGAAAAGGCAGAGGAACCAGAGATCAAATTGCCAACATCCACTGGATCATGGAAAAAGCAAGAGAGATCCAGAAAAACATCTACTTCTGCTTTATTGACTATGCCAAAGCCTTTGACTGTGTGGATCACAATAAACTGTGGAAAATTCTGAAAGAGATGGGAATACCAGACCACCTGACCTGCCTCTTGAAAAACCTATATGCAGGTCAGGAAGCAATAGTTAGAACTGGACATGGAACAACAGACTGGTTCCAAATAGGAAAAGGAGTACGTCAAGTCTGTATATTGTCACCCTGCTTATTTAACTTCTATGCAGAGTACATCATGAGAAACGCTGGACTGGAAGAAGCACAAGCTGGAATCAAGATTGCTGGGAAAAATATCAATAACCTCAGATATGCAGATGACACCACCCTTATGGCAGAAAGTGAAGAGGAACTAAAAAGCCTCTTGATGAAAGTGAAAGAGGAGAGTGAAAGAGTTGGCTTAAAGCTCAACATTCAGAAAACGAAGATCATGGCATCCTGTCCCATCACTTCATGGGAAATAGATGGGAAACAGTGGAAACAATGTCAGACTTTATTTTGGGGGGCTCCAAAATCACTGCAGCTGGCGATTGCAGCCATGAAATTAAAAGACGCTTACTCCTTGGAAGAAAAGTTATGACCAACATAGATAGCACATTCAAAAGCAGAGACATTACTTTGCCAACAAAGGTCCATCTAGTTGAGGCTATGGTTTTTCCAGTGGTCGTGTATGGATGTGAGAGTTGGACTGTGAAGAAGGCTGAGCACCAAAGAATTGATGCTTTTGAACTGCGGTGTTGGAGAAGACTCTTGAGAGTCCCTTGGACTGCAAGGAGATAGTCTTTTGAAGGAATGATGCTAAAGCCGAAACTCCAGTTCTTTGACAGCCTCATGCGAAGAGTTGTCTCATTGGAAAAGACTGATGCTGGGAGGGATTGGGGGCAGGAGGAGAAGGGGACAACAGAGGATGAGATGGCTGGATGGCATCACTGACTCGATGGACGTGAGTTTGAGTGAACTCCGGGAGTTGGTGACGTACAGGGAGGCCTGGCGTGCTGCGATTCATGGGGTCGCAAGGAGTCGGACATGACTGAGCGACTGAACTGACTGACTGACTTGACTGACTGACTGATCGACTTTCACTTGATTGAAAGAGGGGTGGATCCTGCATCAGTGGCAATGATGACCACCAGGGGGCAGATTAGAGCATCCTTAGAATTATGCAGACAGTCAGCCCTCCTTCCAGGGGTAGAGAAAGAAAGGGCAAGGTCATATCTTTCTTCTGAGAGGTGTGGTGTGAGGCCAGCTCCTGAAGATGCTGGTGCTTCTGCTGCTTCTGGGCCCGAGTATGAGCCTTATTAGCTAAGTAGCTTGGTCGAGTGTGTGTGTGTGTGTGTTGGCATGAGTGAAGTGATAGTCAGGGATTGTGGACTTTTATAATTTTTGAAGTTTTTCTGGCTGCTTGGTTTGTGAGATCTTAGTTCCCCCACCAGGCATTGAACCTGGTCCCTGGCGATGAGAACACTGAATCCTAACCACTGGACCACCAGGGAATTCCTTATGATTGTGGATTTTTTTACACTGAACAAAATGAGAGGGGACATTCCATCCTATTTGGAGGTGTAAAGGGTAAGGTGAAGAGTCACCAGTCAGGAGAGATGGGGGATGATAAGCCTAAGAATTAGGACAGGATGATTTCACAAAACAAACAAGATTCCTTGGAGCCGGGAGAAAGGAGAGCGAGTGAGCAAGGCTGTGGTTTTCTGCCTGTGGTCATGTCTTCCTGTCCTGCTGGGCTCTCATCTCCTTGACCTCTGTCTCAGCAGGCTCTGGGCTTGGCGCTGTCGTCTCTCAGCAGCCCCGCAGGGCTGTCAGCAAGAGTGGAGCCTCTGTGACCATCGAGTGCCGTGCAGTGGACTTTCAAGCCACAACTGTGTTCTGGTACCGTCAGTTCCCGAAACGCGGCCTCGTGCTGATGGCAACTTCTAATGCAGGCACTAATGCCACATACGAACAAGGTTATAACAAGGACAAGCTTCCCATCAGTCAGCCAAACCTAACATTTTCATCTCTGATGGTGACGAATGTGGATCCTGCAGACAGCAGCCTCTACTTCTGCGGTGCTAGAGACACAGCGCTGGGCAGAGATCAGAGACCCAGACAAGAATCTTGGTAGCAGCCCCCTTCCCCACCCCCACTGAACCATGGGGCCCCGTGGAAGGAGGTGTGGAGAGAGAAAAGCCACAGCCTCTCCGACTGAGTCATCTGTGGCTGTGTGTGTGGAGAGAGAGAAAGAGAGAGAAAATATCTGAGTACAGAGTGGGGAGAAGGTATGGTGTTTCAGAACTAGCCATGTGGGGATGCAGCTAGGCCTATAAATGGCCAACCAACCTGGAAAGTTCCCTGGGCTGAAAATTATAAAATCTGGATTTTTTTTTTTCTGATTCTCCCATATGCTAATCATAGTTCTTAGATAAATTGACACATAATCCTATAGGTAGATTCTCAAATGCTGCTATAAAACAATGAATGCTTCTATAATGGGCTTCCCTGGTGGCTCAGACAGTAAGGAATCCATCTGCAATGTAGGAGATGGGAATTTGATCGATTCCTGGGTTGAGAAGTTCCCCTGGAGAAGGGAATGACAACCCAATCCAGTATCTTGCCTGGAAAAGTCCATGGACAGAGAAGCCTGGCAGGCTATAGTCCATGGGATCACAAAGAGTCAGACATGACTAAGTGACTAACACTTTTATAATAAACACTGGAGTTTTTCCCTCCAGGAAAATTCAGCACTGTCTTGTCACCATCCTAGACTCTCAAGACAAATGGAATCATTAGGCAGCCAAGTAGAGATATTCACTCATGAAAGAATTCAGGGATGTGCTTCATACAATATTGAGGTTGACAAAAGAACAGAGCATGACTGGACGGGGCAACCCTCTACCCTCAAGTACAGAGCATGCACAGAACCTTCACAAAGGGGTCAGGGGAGGAGAAGACAGAGAGGATAAATAAGAAAGACTTCAGACAACGAGGCTTGTCTGCAAAACTAGAAAGTTCTGTCGGAAGCCACAAGATAGTAAATGAAGCACTGAGTTTAAACCCCTAGAAAAATCCTTTTCTAGGAAAAAGAAAAATCACACATTGACCGTAAATCTTGTATAGCCCAGTAAAAATAAGCAAAAGATATTAACATACACTTTGGAGAAGAAACATCTGTAATCAATAAACATTGATTTCCTGGTGATCAAGAAACATGGCGAAAGATGCAATTATATGTAAATTGATATCCATTTGATCAGCAAAATATAAAAAGCCTAGAAATAAAGACTATTAGAGCGAGTCTTTCAAATTGTGGTGCTGAAGAAGACTCTTGAGAGTCCCTTGGGCTGCAAGAAGATCCAACCAGTCCATCCTAAAGGAAATCAGTCCTGAATATTCACTGGAAGGACTGATGCTGAAGCTGAAGCTCCAATATTTTGACCACCTGGGGTGAAGGGCTGACTCGTTGGAAAGACCCTTATGCTGGGAAAGAGTGAGACCAAGAGGAGAAGGGAGCAACAGAAGATGAGATGGGTGGATGGCACCAGCGACTCTGGACCCAGGTTTAAGCAAACTCAGCGAGATAGCGATAGACAGGGAAGCCTGGTGTGCTGCAGTCCATGGGGTCACGAAAGAGTCTTGGGCACGACTTAGTGACTAAACAACAACCCGCATGTGAGATCAAGAAGGAGAGACAATAAAACAAACTGCCAGAGGGATATTGAAGCTAGGACGATGATGGTGGCAATGCTAGAAATACAGGGAAATGAGAGTTTTAAAGCATAACTAGGAAATAAATTTAAAGACCTGGGTAATTGATTCATCACAAGAGGCAATAGATGGAGAGGAAGGTTTTGACTACAAGTCAGATGAATCAGGAGGACCAAGTGGGAAGAAGATCATGATTTTCTTGACATTGGGGATGCCTCTGAGACAGAAATCTCACCAGAAATATGCAGAAAGCAGTGGTACATAGGAGTCAGGGGCTCAAAAAATGGACCTGGGTGAAGGTAAAAATTTGGGACAATTTCCATAATTGGAAGAATGAAAGTGCCTTCTTGATCCCTTGAAGACAGAATATACAAAGAAAAGATCGAAGAACTGAGGACAGAGTTCTGAGGCGCCCACCCACCTTGAATGTGGCCCTAAGAGATTAAATTTAATTAACTGATCAATAACACCACTCAGTACTGGATTAGTGACTGTGTGACTAAGTACTAGTGATAAACCTCTGCACTACTCCCGCAGGTCACCACACAGATGGCTGCATGTTCCCATCCTGATGATTCTCGGGGTGTCTGGCTGCCACTGTGCAGCACAGAGAAACTCCCCTCTCGCCCCACAGGAGGTGAAGACCGCCTGAGACCAGAGGGCCTGTGAGAAGTGTGCCCCTCTGACCGTCTAGTCAAGCAGTCAGTCAGAGTTACCAGGGCTTCCCTTTGGCAAAGAATCCTCCTGCAGTGCAGGAAACTCCGGTTCAATTCCTGGGTCAGGACGATCCACTGGAGAAGGGACAGGCTACCCACTCCAGTATTCTTGGGCATCCCTAGTGGCTCAGCTGGTAAAGAATCTGCCTGCGATCCGGGAGGCCTGGGTTCAGTCCCTTGGTTGGGAAGATCCCCTGGAGCAGGGAAAGGCTACCCATTCCAGTACTCTGGCTTGAAGCATCTCGTGGACTGGCGCAGTCGGACACGACTGAGAGACTTTCACTTGACCACCAGGGGGTGATGTGGGTCTTTCTGTAAAACACTTCAGAGCATAGAGAGCAGCACCAACCTTCCTTCATTTGAGAAGTTGTCTGATACTTCTGGAAACTCAGGTGAGATCTTTTAGGTAGCGGTTGTGAAACCATGAGTAAGGATTAATGAAATCCATTGCACCTGTCTTCACTAATCAAGGTCGTTTTAAGACTTGCTTGGCTTCCAAGTGGCATGTATCCCGAGTAAGATGTTTGCCTGAGTTATCTTCCAGGAAACTGCTGGTAGTGTAGCAGAGCCCAGAGTCAGCTGTGTCTAGTTTGAGCTGAACTGGTTGAGACTGGTTAGAACCAGCAACACTCCTCCTGGGGAGGTACAAGTGTCTGCCTGGGGACCTTTTGACCTCAGAGGATCCAAGACTCCATTCTCAGGTTTTACTGAGCACTTCTGTGGTGAACGGGCAGAGGCTATAGCTCAGTTACCCCAGCAGAGACAGACAACGCATGCACGTTTTTTCAGTCACCCTCCCCCAAGCTGCCCAAGCGCCCCAGGCTCCCCATGTGCACGTGCTCAGTAGCTAACTCATGTCCCACACTTTGCGACCCCATGCATGTAGCCTGCTCATGGGATTCTCCAGGCAAGAATACTGCAGTGAGTTGCCATTTCCTTCTCCAGGGGATCATCCCAACCCAGGGATTGAACCTGCATCCCTTGCATTGGCTGGGCAGATTTCTTTACCACTGAGCCACCAGGGAAGCCCATATCTCAGACTATCAGGTCACGCTTCTTTCATGACCCTGTAAGTACCCTGTGCCCCTTGCCTTTGCGGAGGCGGATCTGAGGTCTTGTTTTCTCTGGTGGCTCAGTGGCAAAGAACCCACAGGCCAACGCAGTTGACATGGATTTGATCCCTGGGTCGGGAAGATTCCCTGGAGAAGGAAACAACAACCCACTCTAGTATTCTTGCCGGGAGAATCCCATGGACAGAAGAGCCTGGAGGGCTACAGTTCATGGGTCACAGAGTCAGCCCAACGGGGTAGGGAGGTGAGGAATGCTCTTGCTTGGCTGGCATGAGAAGAAGCCCTTACTTTTCTGCAAACATCACAGTCTCAGCAGTTTGGCTCCTTGTACTCAGGGCAAAATGAACCAGGTAACATTTGGGAGAATGATTTGCAGCTATCCTGGGATGGCAATAGGTCTTGAAAACAGCAGGATCTAATTTTACACTTCCTAATCCCCAGAGCATGTATCACAGTATACAGTACCTGTAGTTGTTCTGGTCATACGTAATTGATAAGTAAGTCAGTGAATGTCATCACTATTTCTGTTTCACATTGCGTTGAATTTCCAGCCTGGTAAAATAAGAAAAAAGCATGAAAATGAAAAAAGAAGGGGGAAAAAGTGATTACAGACAGATGACGAGTTTAGAAGGCCCAAAGGAATCTAAAGAAGCATTGCATTATTTATAATAACATTTAATAAGTTAATGAAAATTAACATAAGGTCAGTTTATTCCCATATGCTAGCAATAGATTTTTAAAGAGAGATCATTTAGTAACAGAAAATATAAAAGATAATACACCTAGATATATACAAAGATAAACAATTCAGAAATTTATTAAATTTTAGAGGAAGGCATTTTAAAATCTGAAATAACTGAAGTTACATGCCATGATCATGAATGAGTTAAGCCAGTACTAAAAGTATTCCAATTTCAGCACTATCATCTATGTATTCTCTATAGCAAAGAAAGTCACAAAAGGAATTTCATGAAATTTGACAAAAGCAGTCAAAATTTAAGTGGAAAAAAGAGGAAAGAATACTCAAGATAATACTAAAGAACTACAAAGTGATGTGAATTTGCAATCTAATCATCAAATTATGTTATAATTTTGTATAACTAAGTGGACAAATGGAAAATGATAAATTTAAAATAGCACTATTCATATATAGGCACTTAATATATGGTAAAGCCACCACTGCAGGTATGTAGGGGAGTAATGCAATATACAAGTTCTTCTGGGACAAGTAGTTCTCCACAGGAAGAAAAATTAAACTCTTTCTCACAACATAAGCAAAAAAAAATTTTTTTTTAAGGATTAAACGCTTAAATGCAACATTTAAACTATTAACTATTTGGTAAATGTTATAGGAATATATTGTTATGAACTTGAGCTATGGAAACATTGCTTATAAAGAATTAAAGAATTCATACCTTCCCAAAAAAAAGAATGATAGACTACTAAATAAGAAACATCAACAAAAAATTTATGAAGAGTTAAAACACAAGTCACAAATTGAAAAGATATTAGCATACATGTAATGACAAAGTTTAGTATCTGAGATATATGAAGAACTGTTACAAATAATTGATAGTTAATCTACCAAAAATATGAGAAAAGAGCAATGTACAGAAAAACCAGTGGCCTATAAATGTATTAATTCAGAACATCAATCTCCTTAGTAGTCATAAAAATGCAAGCTAAAGCTATGGTGAGATGCCACTTTAACCTAATAGACTGACGAAAGTAAATGAACAGTACATGCCAACTGAGTGCTCGATGAGGAACATTTGAAGATGGTTCATAAGCTGCTGTGGGACTATTTATTTGCTTAATTAATTTGGAAACCATTTTGTCTTGCTATGTAAAATAGACATGGTGACCCTAAGGCTCAATTTGTACAATGCCAGGTATAGAGAAACTTTATACCTAAGTATGTAAAGAACTGTGTAAGAATGCAGTCCTATTTGTAGTAGCATTAAAATCTGGGTGAAAAAAAACAACAACTGGGGTGCATGAGGTTAAATGGATAATAGATTCTGACAAACTAATAAATGGAATCCTACATCTTAGTGAAACTGATTTATCTAAAACTACATGAGACAACATGATTTAATATCATAGGAATATGTTGAATGAAAAAAGAGCATGGCCAAGAAAAAGAACTCCCACAAAAAAAATTTTAAAAACATACAACACTGATTAGTACAAAATTTGCAGATTCTTACATAAATGAGAAAAACTGAAATGAAAAGCAAGTGAATAAAAATATGAACTTCAGGAGTGTAGTTACCTGGACATGGTAGAAACACAACAAAAAAGTCTATAAAAATAACACAGGGGCTTGAAAATTCTTAGTGCTAATCTAACTCCTAAGCTGATTGATTCAAACAAAAGGATTCAGTTTATTTTTTCCCTAAATGCATTGCATATTCATCATAAATATTATTTTGCATAAGTTCAACATTTAACTTTTTAATTTAAAGAGGAAGATATTTTTATGTGCAGTGGAAACTACGATTGATAACAGCAAGCTGTTCATTGTCTGAGAGGGAAGGGAGGAGACAAATCTACAAGTTAAAAAAGGAAATAAATTGTTAATATGTAAATAACTTTTATTTTTAAAGAAATAGAGAAAGAGCAGAATCAGGAAAAAGAAAATTAAAGCAGCTTGAAATCCACACTAGTTGTTTAACCAGCTTTCTCTGCCCTCCCAGGCTGTGCAACATTAGTCTCATTTTCCGTATAATGACCACGAAAAGTAATCGCGTCACAAGGAGGTGCTGAAGGGGGATGAGGAGCCTTAGAGAAAAAGTCCCTGCCCTGCTTTCTCCCTGAGCCAGCCATGTGCTTCAGCCTTCTGTGCTATGTGGCTTTTTTTTTTTTCCTTCTGGGGAGCAGGTGAGGTGAATATTGGATTCTAGTTTCAGGACTTTCTTCTGTGGCTGCAAAATCAGGGTTTCTCCTGGGCTTTCACTGCACTTTCTCTCTCTTTCCTTACAGGCTCCATGGACACTGAGGTCATCCAGAGTCCCAGTCATCTGGTCAAAGGAAAAGACCAGAAAGCAAAGATGGATTGTGTTCCCATAAAAGGACACTCTTATGTTTACTGGTATCGCAAGAAGCCAGAAGGAGCATTTGAGTTTTTGGTTTACTTACAGAATCAAGATGTTGTGGAAGATACAGCCATGTTCAAACAGCGATTTTCAGCTGAGTGCCCCCAAAACTCACCCTGCAGCCTGGAAATCAAGTCCACCAAGGCAGCAGACTCAGCTCTGTATTTCTGTGCCAGCAGCCAGTCCACAGTGCACTGTACACAGCTGCAGTCTCTTCTTAAAACAAATAGACACATAAGACCCAGTCTGAGGAAACCAGTGGTATGGCAAAGGAGAATGGAGAGGAATGCAAGAATATACAGTTTGGAAACAACTTCCTCTTCAATAAGCAGTACTAGTGAAACTGGACAACTACATAAAAGAATGAAATTAGGACATTTTCTCACACCATACACAAATATAAACTCAAAATGGATCAAAGACCAACACGTAAGGCCAGAAACCACAAAACTCCCAGAAGAAAACCCAGGCAGAACATTCTTTGACATCTATTGTAGCAATGTATCTTTTCATCTGTCTCTACAAAGAAAAGAAACAAAAGCAAAAATAAACAAACGGGACCTAATCAAGAGTAAAATCTTCTCACAGAAAAAAAAAAAGAGACAAAAAAAGTTGTTGAAACAAAAATCCAACCTGATGAATGGAAGAAAATATTTGCAAAAAGTAACACCAGTAAAGCATTAATATCAAAAATATCTAAACAGTTCAGGCAATTCAATTTAAAAAACACAAAACAACCCAATTACAAATTGGGCATAAGACCTCTCATCTCTTTGCTTTGTTGCTGTGCAAACAGACCTCTTCTTGTTCCAAACACGGGCATCTAGTGTTTTGCCTTCCTGTGGGTCAGCCAAGATGAACCTGGTCCAGTAGCATTGGGGATAATGATTTGCAGATATCCTGGCATGCCAGTAACTCCTTTAATAGTAAGATCTAATGTTACACTTTGTAACCCCCATAGCATCTACCACATATCCAGTATCTGCAGCTGTCTACATCAGACATAGCTGATGAATAAGTAGATGAATGTGACCACAATTTCTAGTCAAGACTGCGCTGAATTTCAAACCAGTAGAACAAGAGGAAGGAGTGTGAATAAGAAAAGGAGGGAAAAAAGTGATTAAAGACAGATGGCAAATTTAGAAGAACCAAAGGAATCTAGAGAAGTATTGCATTATTAACAACAGCAAATTTAATAAGTACTGAATTTAACATGAATATAAAAAGTCAGCTTATTTCTATATTTTAGCAACAAACAGTTAAAAATATTTTTAGGGAGAGACCATTTACAAATTCCAAAATAACATATAAAATACATAAAAACAAATTGATTAAGTAAATGAGACTTTAATACAGAAAAAATATTAAATCTTAAAAGGAAAACATTTTAAAAATCTGAAATAAGTGAAGATTTATACCATGATCATGAAAAAATTAAACCAGTAGTGTTTCTGCACTATTATCTATGAATTCAATGCAGCACAAAACAAGATCACAATAGGTATTTTCATGAAATTTGATGAAAGTAAACTGAAATTTATGTGGAATAGAGAGAATAGGGAAGATAATATTGAACAAGTAGAAAATGAGGTGGTTCCTCTTTGAATCACCAAACCATTTCCTAATTTAGGACAATTAAAAAGGCATAAGAATTTACAAATGGAAAATCATAGACTTGAAAGGGCAGCATCCTTATATAGGCATATTATTTATGATAGAGCCATCACTTCATATATGCAGAGGAATAAGGCACTACACAAAATGTTCTTCTGGGACAAGTTGTTATAAAAGATTTTTAAAATTAAAATTCCATACATTATAAAAGAATTAAATACTTTAGTGCAACATTCAAAACGTCAGCTGTTTGATAAATAACTTGTGAATTTATCTTTATGACCTTGGAGTATGAAATCATTGCTTATAATGAATTAAATGTGTACACTCCATAAAAAGAATGTAGACCCAACTAAATTAGAAATAAAAATAAAAAACATTCCAGGCACTTTCCTGGGGTCCGTTGGCTAAGACTTAGTGCTGTCAGTGCAGGGGGCCCAGGTTCCATCCCTGGCCAAGGAACTAGACCCCACAGGCTGCAACAGTGAGCCTGTGTGCCACAGCCAAGACCCTGAGCAGCCAAAGAAATACATAAACATATTTTTTAAAAATTACAAAGAGTGAAACACAAGCCACAAAATCAAAAGGTATAGGTAACAAATGTCACTGACAAAATTTGGTAACCAGAATATATAAGGAACTGTTACAAATAAGTAATAGCTACCAAGCCAAAAAGAAATATGGGCATAGCAGTGTACAGAAAACACCAGTGGCCTATAAACAGAAAAAAAATATACTCAACCTCCTTAACAATCATAAAAGTGCAAACTAAGACTACAGTCAGATACCATTTTATCCTAATAGACTGGCAAAAGAATTGTGCCAACTGAGTCCTAGATGTGTAACACTAGAAAACACACAATAAAATGTTCTTGGGATCATTTGATTTAATTAATTTGGAAAGCATCTTGTCTTAGTATGTAAAGTTAACGTGGTGACCCTACCGCTCAAGTTTTATATTCCCAGGTATAGAGAAGTATTGAACTTGGTTTATAAAGAAAGGTATGAGAATGTAGTCCCCTTTGTACTAGTACCAAAATCTAGAGGAAAAAACTACTGTGAATAAATTCGAGAATGGATAATAAATTCTGACAAACTAATAAATGGAATTCTACTTATTAATGAAATTTAATTATCTAAAATTATGTGCAAAACCATGAATTATTGGCACAGACGCACTATTGAATAAAAAAGAACATTACCAGAACAAAGTATAAACAGAATGAACCCCTTAGATAATTTTCAAAGACATAAAACACTGATTAATAAATAATTTACAGATTCTTACATAAATCTAAAAGTGGTAACAGAAAGTGAGTAAAAATTTGAACTTCGGGATTATGGTTACTTAGATCTGGCAGAAAAGAATGATAGACTCTAGAAAAATAAAAAGGACTTAAAATTCTCTGGGAAAATCTACCTTCCAGACTGATTGCTTCAGGCAAGATCATTCATTTTATTATTTGACTATATTTATTGCAGGTTCACACAAATATTTCTTTTGTTCAAAATTTGGTTTGTTAACATAAAGTAGCTGCCATACCATTTTGTAAGTGCAGTAGAAGTTATGATTGGCATACCACAAGTTATATGGTTCATTGTCTGAGAAGGGAGGGAGGAGGAGAGGGGGCAAACTGACAAATTTAAAAAGCAAATACATTATTCATGAGACATGATTTTATATGTATTTTATATGTAAAGGAGTGATGGAAGAGCAGAATCAGGAAACAGAAAGTTAAAACAGTTTGGAATGCATCCTGATTATTTCACAGCGTTCCTTGCCCTGTCAGCCTATGAACTATTATAGTCTCAGGTACCCGGGAACCGTGATGACCACAGGAAGTGACATCATCACAAGGAGGCGCTGAAGGGGGATGAGGCACCTGAGAGGAAAAGCTGCCGCCCTGCTTTCTCCTGGGGTCAGCCATGTGCCTCAGCCTCCTGGGCTGTGTGGCTCTTTTTCTGTGGGGAGCAGGTGAGGCACATGTATTGGATTTAAGTTTCAGGACTTTCTCCTATGGCTGCCATATCAGGCTCCCTCTTGGGCTTTTTGTGAACTTTCTCTTTCCTTACAGGCTCCATGGATACTGGGGTCACCCAGAGTCCCAGTCATCTGGTCAAAGGAAAAGACCAGAGAGCAAAGATGGATTGTGTCCCCATAAAAGGACACCCTTATGTTTACTGGTATCGCAAGAAGCTGGAAGCATTTGAGTTTTTGGTTTATTTGTGGAATGGAAAAATTACAGAAGATACAGCCATGTTCAAACAGCGATTTTCAGCTGAGTGCCCCCAAAACTCGCCCTGCAGCCTGGAAATCAAGTCCACCGAGGCACCAGACTCAGCTCTGTATATCTGTGCTAGCAGCTAATCCACAGTGCTGCACGTCAGCTCTTCTTAGAGCACAAACTCACCATGGACCCAGCTCAGGAAATCTGTGGTGTCATAGGAGGGTAGGAACTAACAGAAACCCACCTTGAAAGAGCATAAACCAGATGGAAAAATCTGTAAATGGCAACACAGGATGAGCAGAAGGGGAGGTGGAAAACAGCTGGTGGGAACACAAACCCAAGGAAGAGGAAAGAAGCTGTAAGGGGTCTCAGATTCCCCAGTTTACAGAGTATCTGGTGAAGGAGACACAGGATGTGACCTTGATGGGTTTCTAACCATCTTTATTAAAACATGAAGTTCCGTGCTTTTCATCTGGCAAAGCTGGGGCTTCAGACATAGGGATAATCGGCAGGTCACCTGTCTTCTGTGGGGACCCTGATCACATGGCTCAGCACATTCATTGATCCAGACCCAGAGACTCCTCAGGGCTCACGGCTGCTTCTCATCTGTCCCCGACAGAGCAACTGAGCAGAAAAATCAGCATCTCCCTTCAACCAGACTCCTACAACCGTGCAACTTTTAAAAGCAACTTTGAGGCATAACATACCAAAACAAAATGCACCAATTTAGATCCGTATTTCAGTACATTGTGACAAGTTTTTAACCCATGCAACCAGCATGAGAATCAAGACACAAACTATTTCCCCCTCCCCCAAAATCCCTCCATGCTTTTTTACTAAGGTCTTTTAAACTTGTTTTACCATTGTTTTGTAGATTTTTTATTGACTATGTCTAGCACATATTTTGTTGATTTTTTTTTTACTTTTCTCTAATTTTTTAAAGACAGGTATTATGAATTTACTTTTTAATACTCAAATGGAATTTATTTATTAAAATATTTCTTCCAAGACTTTGCATTATCCCACTTGGATTTAGTCTTTACATTTCTCAATTGGTGTCTCAACCGCACTATATTATAGAAAAACACCTTCTCCAGAAATTAGTGTTCACCAGCAACCATACCTGAGATCATAAGAGCAGCCTCATTTTCTGTGTGCCTGTTAGTATTGTTCTGCTTTAAAGTAAAAGAAACTAATTCAACCATACTGGAAGAGTTAAGAAGGGATACATTTTGCTTATGAAAATAAACCAGGGAGTTAACTATATTTAAGGAGCTATTTGACTACAAAGCACATGACTTGCAAAGAAGATTCATTTGTTGCATCTCCGCTGGTCAAGTCTGTGAATTCATTTCTTGTACCTCTCATGGGACATTTCTAAAATTAATATTGCTAAAAGGTCTGTACTACAGATTTAATGCAGTCCCTATCAAAATGCCTACAACAATTTTCACAGAACTAGAACAAATAGTTCTAAAATTTATGCTAAAGACACAGAAGACCCCAGATAGTAAAAAGCATTCAAGAGAATTTTAAAAATGCCCACAAAGCTAAAGGTGTCATACTCTGTGACTTCAGTTAATATTAAATGCAGAGCTATAATAATCAAAACAGAATGGTATTGCCACAAAAATGGACATACGATTGAAAGTCTAGAAATAAACCCACGAAACATGGTCAGTTAAACTATGTCAAAGAATGCAAGAATATGCAATTTAGAAAAAATTGTCTTCAATAAGTAGTACTGGTAAAACTGAACAGCTACATGAAAGAATGAAGTTAGAACATTTTCACACCTCATACACTTATATAAACTCAAAATGGATTAAAGACTGACTTGCAGGCCAGGAACAACAAAACTCCTAGAAGAAAATGCAGTCAGAACGCTCTTGACATCTATTGTAGCAACGCATATTCAGATCTGTCTCACTGGGGAAGGAAAACTAGAGCAAAAATAAACAAATGCAATTGAATTAACCTTAAAATCCTCTTTCCCTGGTGGCTCAGAGGTTAAAGCGTCTGCCTCCAATGCGGGAGACCTGGGTTCAATCCCTGGGTCGGGAAGATCCCCTGGAGAAGGAAATGGCAACCCACTCCAGTATTCTTGCCTGGAGAATCCCATGGACTGAGGAGCCTGGTGGGCTGCAGTCCACGGGGTCACAAAGAGTCGGACACGACTGAGTGACTTTACTTACTTACTTAAAATCTTCTTACAGCAAAAACAAACAAACAAAAGAGAACCATTGACAAAAGAAAAAGATAATGCACTGAATGGAAGAAAATATATGCAAACAAAATAATCAGTAAACCATTAATATTCAAAATATACAGTCAGGCAACTCAAAATGAAAACACAAACAACACAATTTTAAAAATGGGTAGAAGATCTTTCATCTCTCTGCCTGATTGCTTTGCAAATAAATCCCTTCCCTGACCCAAACGAGCTTCCCTTGTGGCTCAGCTGGTAAAGAATCCGCCTGCAATGCAGGAGACCCCAGTTCAATTCCTGGGTAGGGAAGATCTGCTGGAGAAGGCACAGGCTACCCACTCAAGTATTCTTGGGCTTCCCTGGTGGTTCAGCTGGTAAAGAATTCACCTGCAATGTGGGAGACCTGGGTTTGATCCCTGGTTTGGGAGGATCCCCTAGAGAAGGGAACTACCCACTCCAGTATTCTGGCCTGGAGAATTCCATGGATTGTATAGTCCATGGGTTCGCAAAAAGTTGGACATGGCTGAGTGACTTTCACTTTCTGCAGCAAACCTGGGCATCAGTGTTTTGGCTTCATGTGGGTCAGCCAAGATGAACCTGGGCCAATAGCAGTTAGAAGAGTGATGTGCTCCCCTGGTGTCACTAGTGGTAAAGAACCTGCCTGCCAATGCAGGAGACGTAAGACACATTCGTTTGATCTCTGGGTAGGGAAGATCCCCTGGAGGAGGGCACGGCAACCCACTCTGGTATTCTTGTCTTGAGAATTCCATGGGCAGGGGAACCTGGCAGACTACAGTCCATGGGTGGCAAAGAGTCAGACACGACCGACGATCCTGTTCACTTTCACTTGGCATGTGGATAACTCCTTTAATAGCAGGGTGTAATCTCATACCTTGTAACCCTCAGAGCATCTGCCACATATTTAGTACCAGTAGTTCTCCAAGTCAAATATAATTGATAAACAAGTAAATGAATGGCACTAGTATTTCTAGTGAAGATTTTGTGAAATTCCAGCCAGTAAAACAAGGAAAAAGGCTGAGAATGAGAAAAGGAGGGGATGAAAAGTTTTAAAAGACAGATGGCAAGTTTAGAAGAAGAACCAAAGGAATCTAAAGATGCAATGCATTATTAATATTAACAGATTTAATAAGCTCATTGAATTTAACATAAATATAAAAAGTTTATTCCATATGTTATCAACAGTTAAAATATTTTTTAAAGAGAGATGATTTTAAAATTCTAATGTAACATATAAAATGCATAAAAACAAATCTGTTAGGTAAATGAGACTGCAATTCAGAAAAGGATTAAATTTTGGAGGAAAACATTTAAAAAATCTGAAATAAGTGAAGATGTGTACCATGATCATGAATACGTAAGACCAATGGTAAGAGTATTCCTAATTCTGCACTACAATCTATTTGTTCAGGGCTGGTCAAAATCAGGAAAGATATTTTCATGAAATTTGATGAAAATTGTCTGAAATTTAAGTGGCCAACACAGAGAAAAAGAAACTAATGTTGAACAGGGACAAACTAAGGTGATTTCTCCTTGAACTATCAAATCGTTTCTTAATTTAGGATAATGAAAAAGGCATAAATAGACAAATGAAAATCATGGATTTAAAAGGAGAGCAAGTTTAAGCTGGATTATAGAAAAAGAAAGAGAGTTCCAGAAAAACATCTATTTCTGCTTTATTGACTATGCCAAAGCCTTTGACTGTGTGGATCACAATAAACTGTGGAAAATTCTGAAAGAGATGGGAATACCAGACCACCTAACCTGCCTCTTGAGAAACCTGTATACAGGTCAGGAAGCAACAGTTAGAACTGGACATGGAACAACAGACTGGTTCCAAATAGAAAAAGGAGTACGTCAAGGCTGCATATTGTCACCCGGCTTATTTAACTTCTATGCAGAGTACATCATGAGAAATGCTGGGCTGGAAGAAGCACAAGCTGGAATCAAGATTGCCGGGAGAAATACCAATAACCACAGATATGCAGATGACACCACCCTTATGGCAGAAAGTGAAGAGAAACTAAAAAGCCTCTTGATGAAAATGAAAGAGGAGAGTGAAAGAGTTGGCTTAAAGCTCAACATTCAGAAAAATAAGATCATGGCATCTGATCCCATCACTTCATAGCAAACAGATAGCGAAACAGTGGAAACAGTGTCAGACTTTATTTTTCTGGGCTCCAAAATCACTGCAGATGGTAATTGCAGGCATGAAATTAAAAGATGCTTACTCTTTGGAAGGAAAGTTATGACCAACCTAGATAGCATATTCAAAAGCAGAGACATTATTTTGTCAACAAAGGTCCGTCTAGCCAAGGCTATGGTTTTTCCAATGGTCATGTGATGTGAGAGTTGGGCTATAAAGAAAGCTGAGCTCAATGGATGCTTTTGAACTGTGGTGTTGGAGAAGCCTCTTGAGAGTCCCTTGGACTGCAAGGAGATCCAACCAGTCCATTCTAAAGGAGATCAGTCCTGGGATTTCTTTGGAAGGAATGATGCTGAAGCTGAAACTCCAATACTTTGGCCACCTGATGTGAAAAGCTGACTCATTTGAAAAGACTCTGATGCTGGGAAAGATTGAGGGCAGGAGGAGAAGGGGACAACAGAGAATGAGATGGTTGGATGACATCACGAACTCGATGGATATGGATTTGAGTGGACTCTGGGAGTTGGTGATGGACAAGGAGGCCTGTTGCACTGCGATTCATGGGGTCGCAAAGAGTCGGACACGACTGAGTGACTGAACTGAACTGAACTGGTGTTTAAGTAAGCATTTTATATATGATAGAGCTGTCACTGGAGGTATGCAGCGGAATAATGCAATGTTCTTCTGGGACAAGCTGTTATCCACAGAAGTAAGGATGGATTTAAATTCATTTTCAGAGCCTAAGAAAAAATAATTATTATTAAAGAATCAAATGCTTACACACAACTTTAAAATGTTAGCTGTCTGGTAAATAACTTATAAGTATACATTTATGATCTTGAGGTACAAGAACATAATTATAAAGAATTAAATGTATACCCTCCCCAAAGAGAATGTTTTTGCTAAGTCACTTCAGTCGTGTCTGACTCTGTGAGACCCCATAGATGGCAGCCCACCAAGCTCCACTGTCCCTGGGATTCTCCAGGCAAGAACACTGGAGTGGGTTGCCATTTCCTTCTCCAGTGCATGAAAGTGAAAAGTGAAAGTGAAGTCGCTCAGTCATGTCTGACTCTTCGCGACCCCATGGACTGCAGCCTACCAGGCTCCTCCATCCATGGGATTTTCCAGGCAAGAGTACTGGAGTGGGGTGCCATTGCCTTCTCTGAAAGAGAATGTAGACTCAACTAAATTAGGAATACCAACTAAAAAAAAAGGCATTACAAAAAGTGAAAGACAAGCCACAGACTGAATAGATATTAGCAGCACATGTAACTGACGAAGTTTGCTATCAGGAATATGTAAGGAATTGTTACAAATAAATAATAGCTGAACATTCAAAAAGAAAATATGGTCAAAAGGCAGTGTACCAAAAGCACTAGTGGCCTATAAACAGAAAAAATATATTCAATCAAAAAGTGAGAGAATTATAGAAAAAGGTCTATTTCTGCTTCACTGACTACACTAAAGCCTTTGATTGTGTGGATCACAACAAACTGGAAAATTCTGAAAAGATGGGCATACCAGACCACCTAATCTGCCTCCTGAGAAAACCTGTATGTGTGTCAAGAAGCAACAGTTAGAACTGGACATGGAACAAGAGACTGGTTAAAATTGGGAAAGGAGTACATCAAGGCCATAGATTGTCACCCTGCTTATTTTACTTATATGCAGAGTACATCATGTGAAATGCTGGGCTGGATGAAGCACAAGCTGAAATCAAAATTGCTGGGAGAAATATCAATAACCTCAGATATGCAGATGACACCACCCTTATAGCAGAAAGCAAAGAGGAGCTAAAGAGCCCCTTGACGAAAGTGAAAGAGGACAGTGGAAAAGTTGGCTTAAAGCTCAACATTCAAAAAACTTAGATCATGGCATCCAGTCCCATCACTTCCTAGCAGATAGATGGGGAAACAATGGAAACAGTGACAGACCTTATTTTCTGGGCTCCAAAATCAAAGCAGATAGTGACTACAGCCATGAAATTAAAAGACTCTTACTCCTTGGAAGAAAAGCAATGACCAACCTTGACAGCACATTAAAAAGCAGAGACATTTACTTTGCCAACAAAGCTCTGTCTAGTCAAAGCTATGGTTTTTCCAGCAGTCATGTATGGTTGTAAGAGTTGGACCATAAAGAAGGCTGAGCACCAAAGAACTGATGCTTTTGAACTGTGGTGTTGGAGAAGACTCTTGAGAGTCCCTTGGACTGCAAGGAAATCAAACCAATCGTAAAGGAAATCTGTCCTGAATATTCATTGGAAGGACTGATGTTGAAGTTGAAGCTCCAACACTTTGACCACCTGATATGATGCCCTGACTCACTGGAAAAGACCCTGATGCTGGGAAAAATTGACGGCAGGAGGAGAAGGGGATGACAGAAGATGAGATGGTTGGATGTCATCACCAATGGACATGAGTTTGAGCAAGCTCCGGAAATTGGTGACGGGCAGGGAAGCCTGGTATGCTGCAGTCCATGGGATCACAAAGAGTCAGACATGACTGAGTGACTGGACTAATCTAAACTGAAAAATCATAAAAATGCTAACTAAAACTAAAGTGATATACCATTTTATCCTAATAGACTGGCATAGTTAAAAGAACATAAATGACAGGACTTCCACGGTGACCTAGTGGTTAAGATTCTGGGCTTCCCCTGCAGGGAGGGGGGAGTAGGGGGTGGAGAGGGGGGCTTGATTCTATTCCCGTTCAGGGTACTAATAAACTGCATGCCACCGGGCACAGCCAGAAATTTAAAAAATTAGGAAGAATAGTACCAACTGAATTTTAGATGTGCGACCCTAGAAAACACACAACAGTTGTTGGGATTATTTATCTGGCTTAATTTGGAGCTTCGCTGGGGCTACCCTTGTGGCTCAGATGAAAAAGCATCTGCCTGAAATGCTGGAGACCCGGGTTCAATCCCTAGTTTGGGAAGACCCGCTGGAGAAGGAAATGGCAACCCACTCCAGTATTCTTGCCTGGAAAATTCCATGGACGGAGGAGCCTGGCAGGTTACAGTCCATGGGGTTACAAAGAGTTAGACACAACTGAGCGACTTCATTTTAATTTGGAAAGCATTTTGTCATAGAATGTAAAGTTGACATGCTGACCCTAAAGCTCAATTTTTATATTCCCAAGTATAGAGAAATATTATACCTTGGTATGTAAAGAAAGATATAAGAATGAAGTCCTGTTTGTACTAGCACCAAAACCTAGAGGAGAAAATTAGTGTACATTAACTCAAGAATGGATAATAAATTCTGACAAACTATTAATAATAAATGGAACCTTATATATTAATGATGGCTCATCAGGTAAAGAATCCACCTGCTTTGCAGGAGACACAGGAGATGCAGTTTGGATCCCTGGGTCGAGAAGATCCCCTGGAGGAGGAAATGGCAACCCACTCCAGTATTCTTGCCTGAAAAATCCCAGGGATAGAGGAACCTGATGGGCTACAGTCCGTGGGGTCACAAAGAGTCAGACATGCCTGAGGGAATGAGCAGGCATGCACGTATTAGCAAAAGTGAATTATATAAAATTATCTGCAAAAACATAAATTATTATCACAGACATAATACTGAATAAAAATATGACACAGACAAAGTATAAACAGAATAAATCCCTTAGATAAATTTCAAAGACATAAAACACTGATTAATATATAATTTACAGATTCTTACATAAGTCTAAAACTGATAATGGAAGGAAAGTGAGTAAAAACTTGAACTTTAGGATTATGTTTTCCTAGACCTAGTAGAGAAAGAATGATAAAATCTGGAAAAATAACACAGGGACTTAAAAATTCTCAGAGAAAATCTGTCTCCTAAGCTAACAGTTTCAGGTTAGATGACTCATTTTATTATTTCTCTGGATGCTTTATATATCCATTACAAATATTTCTTTTGTATAGTTCAAAATTTGGCTTGTTAGTATAAGGTAGCTGCTGGGTTCATTTGTAAGTGCAGTAGAAGCTAAGACCGATGTACAGCAAGTTGTGTATTTCATTGTCTGAGAGGGAAGGGAGGGGGAGGCAAACTGACAAGATAAAAAGCAAGTGAGTTATTGATGTGCAACTGGTTTTCAATTTAAAGAAATGATGAAAGAACAGAATCCGGGAAAAGACAATTGGAGCAGTCTGGAATCCACACTAGCTGCTTCGCCAGCTTTCCCTGCCCGCCCAGGCTATGGAAAGCTAGCATCTCATGCACGTGGGGACTGGGGTGACCACAGGGAGCAACCACGTCACGAGGAGGTGCTGCAGGGGATGAGGCGCTTGAGAGGAAAAGCCACGGCTCTGCTCTCTCCCTGAGCCAGCCATGTGCCTCGGCCTCCTGTGCTGTGTGGCTCTTTTATTCTGGGGAGCAGGTGAGGTGAATTAATCGGATTCTAGATTCAGGACTTTCTCCTGAGGCTGCAAAATCAGGCTCCTTCAAGGGCCTTTTCTTCACTTTCTCTCTCTTTTCTCACAGGCTCCATGGACACTGAGGTCACCCAGAGTCCCAGCCATCTGGTCAAAGGAAAAGACCAGAGGGCAAAAATGGACTGTGTCCCCATAAAAGGACACTCTTATGTTTACTGGTATCGCAGGAAGCTGGAAGAAGCATTCGAGTTCTTGGTTTACTTACAGGATGAAAAAATTATAGAAGATACAGACATGTTCAAACAGAGATTTTCAGCTGAGTGCCCCCAAAACTCACCCTGCAGCCTGGGAATCAAGTCCACCAAGGCATCAGACTCAGCTCTGTATTTCTGTGCCAGCAGCCAGTCCACAGTGCTGCACGTCAGCTCTTCTTAGAACACAAACTCACCATGGACCCAGCTCAGGAAATCAGTGGTGTCGTAGGAGGGTAGGAACTAACAGAAACCCACCTTGAAAGAGCATTAGCCAGAAGGAAAAAATCTGTAAATGGCAACACAAAATGAGCAAAAGGGGAGGTGGAAAACAGCTGGTGGGAATACAAATCCAAGAATGGGGCAGGAAGCTGTACAGTGGTCTCAGATTCCCCAGTTTTCAGGGTATCTGGCAAAGGAGACACAGGATGTGACCTTGATGGGTTCCTAACAATCTTTAATAAAATATGCAGTTCTGAGCTTTTCATCTGGCAAAGCTGTGCCTTCAGGAATAAGGATAATCGGTAGGTCATCTGTCTTCCCTGGTCTCCCTGATCACCTGCATCAGGACATTCATTGATCCAAACAGAAATGAGTGTCTAGAAATAAAACCACATAAGCATGGTCAATTAAGCTGGTTTTAGAAAAGGCAGAGGAACCAGAGATCAAATCGCCAACATCCGCTGGATCATGGAAAAAGCGAGAGAGTTCCAGAAAAACGTCTACTTCTGCTTTATTGACTATGCCAAAGCCTTTGACTGTGTGGATCACAATAAACTGTGGAAAATTCTGAAAGAGATGGGAATACCCGACCACCTGACTTGCCTCTTGAAAAACCTATATGCAGGTCAGGAAGCAACAGTTAGAACTGGACATGGATCAACAGACTGGTTCCAAATAGGAAAAGGAGTACGTCAAGGCTGTATATTGTCACCCTGCTTATTTAACTTCTATGCAGAGTACATCATGAGAAACGCTGGGCTGGAAGAAGCACAAGCTGGAATCAAGATTGCCAGAAGAAATATCAATAACCTCAGATATGCAGATGACACCACCTTTATGGCAGAAAGTGAAGAGAAACTAAAAAGCCTCTTGATGAAAGTGAAAGAGGAGAGTGGAAAAGTTGGCCTAAAGCTCAACATTCAGAAAACAAAGATCATGGCATCTGGTCCCATCACTTCATGGGAAATAGATGGGGAAACAGTGGAAACAGTATCAGACTTTATTTTTGGGGGATCCAAAATCACTGCAGATGGCGACTGCAGCCATGAAATTAAAAGATGCTTACTCCTTGGAAGGAAAGTTATGACCAGCCTAGACAGCATATTCAAAAGCAGAGACATTACTTTGCCAACAAAGGTCCATCTAGTTGAGGCTATGGTTTTTCCTGTGGTCATGTATGGATGTGAGAGTTGGACTGTGAAGAAAGCTGAGCACTGAAGAATTGATGCTTTTGAACTGCAGTGCTGGAGAAGACTCTTGAGAGTCCCTTGGACTGCAAAGAGGTCCAACCAGTCCATTCTGAAGGAGATCAGTCCTGGGTGTTCATTGGAAGGACTGATGCTAAAGCTGAAACTCCAGTACTTTGGCCACCTTATGCGAAGAGTTGACTCATTGGAAAAGACCCTGATGCTGGGAGGGATTGGGGGCAGGAGGAGAAGGGGACGACAGAGGATGAGATGGCTGGATGGCATCACAGACTCAATGGACATGAGTTTGAGTAAACTCCGGGAGTTGGTATTGGACAGGGAGGCCTGGCATGCTGCGATTCATGGGATCGCAAAGAGTTGGACATGACTGAGCAACTGAACTGAACTGAACTGAAACTATGATAAGGAATGCAGGAATAAACAGATTGGAAATAGACATGCTCTTCAATAAGCAGTGCTGGTTAAACTAGACAACTACGTAAAAAAATGAAATTGGAGCATTTCCTCATGCCAAACACAAATTCAAACACAAAATTGATTAAAGATAGACATGTAATGCCAGAAACCATAAAACTTCTAGAACAAAACACAGAACACCCTCTGCCATCAGTTGTAGCAATATATGTTTTGATCTGTCTCCTCAGGAAAAGGAAACAAAAGCAAGAATGATCAAGTGGAAACTTATTAAGCATAAAACTTTCTCATAGTCAAAACCAAAAAACAAAATGTTGACAAAACAAAGACAGCCTGCTGAATGGGAGAAAATATTTGCAAATGATATAACCAGTAGAGCATTAATATCCAAATTTTTCATATTAAGTTCAGTCTACTCAATATGGAAAACAAAAACAACACAAAAAAATCGGCAGATCTCTCGTCTTCTTGCTTGGCTGGCGGCCTTGAAGACAACCCTCTTCTCTCCAACAAACCTGGGCATCTCTTATTTTGGCTTTCCTGTGGGTCAGCCAAGAAGAACCTGGCCCAGTAACAGTTGATTTGCAAATATCCTGGCATGCCAATAACTCCTCTAATAGCAGGAACTAATTTTACACGTTTTAACCCTCCATAGCACCTACCACATATCCACTACCTGTAGTTCTCTGGGTCAAACATAATTGACAAGTAAGTAAATGAAGTCCGCCACTATTTCTGGTCATGATTATGCTGAATATCTAGCCAACAGAACTAGAAAAAAAGGGTTAGAATGAAGAAAGAAGCGAAGAAATGATTAAAGACAGACGGAAAACTGAGACAAAGAACCAAAGGAATCTAAAGAAGCATTGCATTATTAATAACAACAAATTTAATAAATTTACTGAATTCAACATAAACTTTAAAAGTCAATTTATTTCCATATATTAGCAAGAAACAGTCAAAAACATATTTTTTAAAGAGAGAGACCATTTACAAATTATAACACATACAAAATCTGTTAAAAATCTATTAGGTAAATGATTATTTAATTCAGAAAATTATTACATTTTAGGGAAAACATTTTAAAAACCTAAAACAAGTGAAGCTATATAGCATGATCGTGACTAAGTTAAACCAATAGAAAGAGTATTCTTATTTTTGTACTACCATCTATGTATTCAATGCAGCACTAATCAAAATCACAAAAGATATTCTCATGCAACTTGATGAAAGTCACTGAAATTTAGGCAAAGAGAGAGAATAGGGAAGATAATGTTGCGATTATCAAGATAGGTAGAGAAAGAAAGATAAGAATCTAGAAAAATAACACGGAGACTCGAAAATTCTCAGTGAAAGTCTGTTTCCTAAACTGATTGTTCCAGGCAAGATCATTCATTTTGCTATTTCTCTAGATGTATTGCATGTTTGCATGTTCCTGGACGGAGGAGCCTGGTAGGCTGCAGTCCATGGGGTCGCTAAGAGTCAGACACGACTGAGCGACTTCACTTTCACTTTTCACTTTCATGCATTGGAGAAGGAAATGGCAACCCACTCCAGGGTTCTTGCCTGGAGAATCCCAGGGACAGGGGAGCCTGGTGGGCTGCCGTCTGTGGGGTTGCACAGAGTTGGACACGACTGAAGCGACTTAGCAGCAGCAGCACAAATATTTGTAGAGCTCAAATTTTGTGTTTTTAACATAAGTTCAGTTCAGCTCAGTCGCTCAGTCATGTCTGACTCCTTGCGACTCCATGAATTGCAGCACGCCAGGCCTCCCTGTCCATCACCAACTCCCGGAGTTCACTCAGACTCGCGTCCATCAAGTCAGTGATGCCATCCAGCCATCTCATCCTCTGTCGTCTGCTTTTCCTCCTGCCCCCAATCCCTCCCAGCATCAAAGTCTTTTCCAATGAGTCAACTCTTCGCATGAGGTGGCCAAAGTAAGTAGCTACTATGCAATAGAAGCTATGATTGACATATAGCAAAGTGTATCGTTCATTGCCTAAGAGGGAAGGGAGGAGGCGAAAAGGCAAATTGACAAGTTAAAAAAGCAAATAAATTACTGATGTGAAATGACTTCTGTTCTTTAAAGACTGATGAGAGACAAGAATCAGGAAAAAAGAAAAATACAGCAGTTTCAAATTCATACTAGTTGTTTCACGAGCTTTCTGTGCCCTCCCAGCCTATGAAATGTTAGCGACTCATGTACACAGGGGCTCTAATGACCATGTGAACCCACCACGTCACAAGGAGTTGCTGAAGGGGGAGGAGGCACCTTAGGGAAAAAGTCACCGCCCTGCTTTCTCCCTGATCCAGACATGTGCTTCAGCCTCCTGTGCTGGGCAGCTTTCTTTTTCTTCTGGGGAGCAGGTAAGTCCCTGTTGTGAAGTTGTTGGATTCCAATCTCAGGACTTTCTCCTGTGGCTGCAAAATCAGCCTTTATCCTGGGCTTTCATTGCATTTACTGTCTCATCCCTTACAGGCTCCATGGACACTGAGGTCATCCAGAGTCCAGGTCATCTGGTCAAAGGAAAAGACCAGAAAGCAACAATGGATTGTGTCCCCATAAAAGGACATGTTCATGTATACTGGTATCGCAAGAAGCTGGAAGGAGCATTTGAGTTTTTGGTTTACTTACAGAATCAAGATGTTGTGGAAGACACAGAAATATTTCAACAGCAGTTTTTGGCTCAGTGGCCCCAAAACTCACCCTGCAGCCTGGAAATCAAGTCCACCAAGGCAGTGGACTCAGCTCTGTATTTCTGTGCCAGCAGCCAGTCCACAGTGCTGCACGTCAGCTCTTCTTAGAACACAAACTCACCATGGACCCAGCTCAGGAAATCAGTGGTGTCATAGGAGGGTAGGAATTGACAGAAACCCACCTTGAAAGAGCATACATCAGAAAGAAAAATCTGTAAATGGCAACACAGGATGAGCAGAAGGGGAGGTGGAAAACATCTGGTGGGAACACAAACCCAAGGACGGGGCAGGAAGCTGTAAGGGGTCTCAGATTCCCCATTTGGCAGGGTATCTGGCAAAGGAGAGACACAGGATGTGACCTTGATGGGTTCCTAACAATCTTTATTAAGAAGTGTAATTTTGAGCTTTCCACCTGGCAAAACTGTGCCTTCAGAAATAATCAGCAGGGTCACCCTGGTCACCTTGCTCAGCATATTAACTGATCCAGACCCAGGGACTCCTCAGGGGTTCACGGCTGCTTCTCTCAGCAGTCCCTGCCAGAGGAGCTGAGCAAGAAATGCAGCAACTCCCTGGGTCCTGAATACTACAATCACACAAGCTTTCAAAGCAACAACTCGGCAATAAAATGCACCCAATTGGAGTATATGTTTCAACACTTTTTGACGAGATTTTGCTGTATAGATAGCTGGCATGACAATCAAGCCACAGAATACTTCTCCCTCCCCCAAAGTCCCTCCTTGCTATTTTACTGAGGTCTTTGAAAGTTCTTTAAGCTTGGCTTCCTATTTTTTAATCATAAGATCATAGCATCCAATCCCATCACTTCATGGCAAATAGATGAGGAGAAATTGGAAACAATGAAAGATTTTATTTTTTTGGTCTCCCAAATCACTGCAGATGGTGACTGCAGGGATGAAATTAAAAGATGCTTGCTCCTTGGAAGCAAAGCTATGACAAACCTAGTCAGCATATTAAAAAGCAGAGACATTACTTTCCTGATAAAGGTCTGTCTAGTTAAAACTACGGTTTTTCCAGGAGTCCTGTGTGGATGTGAGAGTTGGACCATATATGAAGCTGAGCACCGAAGAATTGATGCTTCTGAACTGTGGTGTTGGAGAAGACTCTTGTGATGCTGGAACACCCCTTGGACTTCAAGGAGATGAAACCAGTCAATCCTAAAGGAAATCAGTTCTGAATATTCATTGGAAGGACTGATGCTAAAGCTAAAGCTCCAATACTTTGACCACCTGATATGAAGCCCTGACTCATTGGAAAAGACCCTGATGCTGGGAAAGATTGAAGGCAGGAGAAGTGGGTGACAGAGTATGAGAAGGTTGGATGGCATCACCGACTCGATGGCAAGTTTTGGGAGTTGGTGACGGACAGAGATGCCTGGTGTGCTACAGTCCATGGGACCACAAAGTGTTGGACACGACTGAGCAACTCAACTGAACTAAACTGAAAAATCATAAAAATGCAAACTAAAACTACAGTGATATACTATTTTATCCTAATAGACTGCTGCTGCTGCTGTGTGTCCGTCTCTGTGCGACCCTATAGACAGCAGCCAACCAGGCTCCCCCATCCCTGGGATTCTCCAGGCAAGAACACTGGAGAGGGTTGCCATTTCCTTCTCCAATGCATGAAAGTGAAAAGTGAAACTCAAGTCGCTCTGTCGTGTCTGACTCTTCGCGACCCTATAGACAGCAGCCAACCAGGCTCCCCCATCCCTGGGATTCTCCAGGCAAGAACACTGGAGAGGGTTGCCATTTCCTTCTCCAATGCATGAAAGTGAAAAGTGAAACTCAAGTCGCTCAGTCGTGTCTGACTCTTCGCGACCCCATGGACAGCAGTCTACCAGGCTCCTCCGCCCATTGGATTTTCCAGGCAAGAGTACTGGAGTGGGGTGCCATTGCCCTCTCCGCCTAGTAGACTAGCAAAGGTTAAAGAACATTAAGTGCCAGGATTTCCATGGAGGTCTAGTGGTTAAGATGCTGGGCTTCCCTGCAGAGGGCGCTGGTTCTATTCCTGTTCAGGGTACTAGTAAACCACATGCCACCTGGCACACCCAGAAATTTTAAAACTTAGAAAGAATAGTACCAATTGAATTTTAGATGTGCAACCCTAGAAAACACATAACAGTTGCTGGGATTATTTATTTGGCTTAATTTGGAAAGCATTTTGTCTTAGTATGTACAGTTCATGTGGTGACCCTAAGGCTCAATTTTTATATACACAGGTATAGGGAAATATTATACCTTGGTATGTAAAGAAAGGTATAAGAATGCAGTCCTGTTTGTACTAGCACCAAAATCTAGAGGAAAAACTAGTGTACATTAATTCAAGAATGGATAATAAATTCTGACAAACTATTAATAATAAATAGAACCTTATATATTAGTGATAGCTTAGCAGGTAAAGAATCCGCCTGCTTTGCCGGAGACACAGGAGATGCAGGCTGGAATCCTGGGCTGGGAAGATCCCCTGGAGGAGGAAATGGCAACCCACTCCAGGATTCTTGCCTGAAAAATCCCAGGGACAGAGGAACCTGGTAGGCTACAGTCCATGGGGTGACAAAGAGTCAGACATGACTGAGGGAATGAGCAGGTATGTACATATTAGCAAAAGTGAATTATATAAAATTATCTGCAAAAACAATAATAATAAAGTATTATCATTTAAATTATTATATAAAATAATCATAAATTATTATCACAGACATAATGCTGAATAAAAAATGACACAGAAAAAAGCATAAACAGAATAAACCCCTTAGGTAAATTTCAAAGACATAAAATACTGATTAGTATGTAACTTACAGATTCTTACACAAGTCTAAAACTAAAAATGGAATGAAAGTGAGTAAACACTGAAACTTTGGTATTATGTTTTCCAAGACTTGGTAGAGAAAGAATGATAAAATCTAGAAAAATAACACAGGGACTTAAAAATTCTAAGAGAAAATCTGTCTCCTAAGCTAACAGTTTCAGGCTGCTGCTGCTAAGTTGCTTCAGTCGTGTCCAACTCTGTGCAACCCCACAGACGGCAGCCCACCAGGCTCCGCCGTCCCTGGGATTCTCCAGGCAAGAACACTGGAGTGGGTTGCCATTTCCTTCTCCAGTGCATGAAAGTGAAAAGTGAAAGCTAAGTCGCTCAGTCGTGTCTGACTCCTTGCGACCCCATGGCCTGCAGCACACCAGGCTCCTCCGTCCATGGGATTCTCCAGGCTGCTAGATGACTCATTTTATTATTTCTTTAGATGCTTTATATATCCATCACAAATACTTCTTTTGTATTGTTCAAAATTTGGCTTGTTAATATAAAATGGCTACTCTATTAATTTGCAAGTGCAGTGGAAGCTATGACTGACATACAGCAAGTTGTGTATTTCATTACCTGAGAGGGAAGGGAGGAGGGGAGGAGGCAAATAGACAAGATAAAAAGCAAGTAAGTTATTGATGTGTAACTGATTTTCATTTGTTAAAGAAATGATGAAAGAGCCGGATCAGGAAAAGAGACAATTGAAAGTCTGGAATCCATGGTAGTTGTTTCACCAGCTTTCCCTGCCCTCGAGTACATGGGGACTGTGATGACTGCAGGGAGAGACCACGTCACACGGAGGTGCTGAAGGCGGATGAGGAGCCCTAGAGGAAAAGCCACGGCTCTGCTTTCTCCCTGAGCCAGCCATGTGCCCTGGTCTCCTGTGCTGTGTGGCCCTTTTCATCTGGGGAGCAGGTGAGGTGAATTTCTTGGATTCTAGATTCAGGACTTTCTCCTGCGGCTGCAAAATCAGGCTCCTTCAAGGGCTTTTTGTGAACTTTCTGTCTCTTTCCTTACAGCCTCCATGGACACTGAGGTCACTCAGAGTCCAAGTCATCTGGTCAAAGGAAAAGGCCAGAAAGCAAAGATGGATTGTATCCCCATAAAAGGACATATTAATGTTTATTGGTACCGCAGGAAGCTGGAAGAAGCATTAGAGTTCTTGGTTTACTTACAGAAGCAAGACATTGAGGAAGACACAGAAGTGTTCAAAGAGCAATTTTCAGCTCAGTGCCCCCCAAACTCGCCCTGCAGCCTGGAAATCAAGTCCACCAAGGCAGCGGACTCAGCTCTGTATTTCTGTGCCAGCAGCCAGTCCACAGTGCTACACGTCAGCTCTTCTTAGAACACAAACTCACCATGGACCCAGCTCAGGAAATCAGTGGTGTCGTAGGAGGGTAGGAATTGACAGAAACCCACCTTGAAAGAGCATACATCAGAAAGAAAAATCTGTAAATGGCCACACAGGATGAGCAGAAGGGGAGGTGGAAAACAGCTGGTGGGAACACAAACCCAAGGACGGGGCAGGAAGCTGTAAGGGGTCTCAGATTCTCCACGATGCAGGGTATCTGGCAAAGGAGAGACACAGGATATGTGACCTTGATGGGTTCCTAACAATCTTTATTAAGAAGTGTAATTTTGAGCTTTCCACCTGGCAAAACTGTGCCTTCAGAAATAAGGATAATCAGCAGGATCACCCTGGTCACCTTGCTCAGCATATTAACCGATCCAGACCCAGGGACTCCCTAGGGGTTCATGGCTGCTCCTCTCAGCTGTCCCTGCCAGAGGAGCTGAGCAAGAAATGCAGCAACTCCCTAGGTCCTGAGTAGTCCAATCACACAAACTTTAAAAGCAACAACTCGGCAATAAAATGCACCCAATTGGAGTATATGTTTCAACACTTTTTGACGAGATTTTGCACCTGTATAGATAGCTGGCTGGAGAAGGCAATGGCACCCCACTCCAGTACTCTTGCCTGGAAAATCCCATGGACAGAGGAGCCTGGAAGGCTGCAGTCCATGTGGTCACCAAAGAGTCAGACTTAGCTTTCACTTTTCACTTTCATGCATTGGAGAAGGAAATGGCAACCCACTCCAGTGTTCTTGCCTGGAGAGTCCCAGGGATGGGGGAGCCTGGTGAGCTGCTGTCTATGGGCTCGCACAGAGTCAGACACGACTGAAGCGACTTATCAGCATAGATAGCTGGCATGACAATCAAGCCACAGAATACTTCTCCCTCCCCTAAAGTCCCTCCTTGCTATTTTACTGAGGTCTTTTTAAGTTCTTTAAGCTTGGCTTTTTATTTTTTAATCATAAGATCATAGCATCCAATCCCATCACTTCATGGCAAATAGATGAGGAAAAGTTGGAAACAATGAAAGACTTTATTTTCTTGGGCTCCCAAATCACTGCAGATGGTGACTGTAGGCATGAAATTAAAAGATGCTTGCTCCTTGGAAGAAAAGCTCTGACAAACCTAGACAGTGTATTAAAAAGCAGGGACATCATTTTGCTGACAAAGGTCCATATTGTCCATCATGGTTTTTCAGTGCTCATGCACAGATGTGAGTTGAACCACAAAGAAGTCTGAGAGCCAAAGAACTGATGCTTTTGAAATGTGGTGCTAGAGAAAACTCTTGAGAGTCCTTTGGACAGCAAGGAAATCAAACCAATCAATCCTAAATGAAATCAACTCTGAATATTCATTGGAAGGACTAATACTGAAGTTGAAGCTCCAGTAGTTTGGTCATTTGACGTGAAAAGCCATCCCATTGGTAAAGACCCTAATGCTGAGAAAGATTGAAGGCAGCAGGAGAAGGGGCTGACAGAAGATGAGATGGTTGGATGGCATCACCAACTCAGTGGGCACGAGTTTGAGTAAACTCCAGGAGTTGGTGATGGACAGGGAGGCCTGGCGTGCTGCAGTCCATGGGGTCACAAACAGTAGACACAACTGAGCGACTGAACAATAAAATCCCCTGCATATATTTTGTTAAAGTTTCCTGAAGATTTCCCTGATGTAAGAATTATTTTATGAAAGTACATTTAGATACTCATAAGAAATTTATTTATTAAAATATTTTCTGCCAAGATTTCTCATTAGTGCTATCCAATGTAGTATTTACCTTTCTCAACTGATGTCTCAATCTAAGTGTCAATCAACAGATGAAGGGATCCATCATATATATATAATATATATGTATGTACTTTACATATATATATATATATATATACACATATAATAGAATACTACTTAGACCTTAAAAGAAATAAAACACTGCCATTTACTGGTTGCTAATGTCTAAGGAGAAGGGGGACATGAGGAGTTGTCAAATTGAAATTTCATGAGGACGTGATGGTCGGATGGCGTCACCGACTCAATGGACTTGAGTTTGGGTAAACTCTGGGAGTTGGTGATGGACAGGGAGGCCTGGTGTGCTGCAGTCCATGGATTCGCAAAGAGTTGGACACAACTGAGCAACTGAACTGAACTGATGCTAATTCATTAAACTGTGTACATTAAATATGTGCAGTTTGGTACATAAATTATAGCTCAATGAAGCTGTTAAAAATAATTAGAAAGTAAGTAAATCTAGGGCTTCCCTGATAGCTCAGCTGGTAAATAATCCCCTTCAATGCGGGAGACCTCAGTTCGATTCCTGGGTTGGGAAGATTCTCTGGAGAAGAGATAGGCTACCCACTCCAGTATTCTTGGACTACCCTTGTGGCTCAGCTGGTAAAGAATCCGCCTGCAATGTGGGAGACCTGGGTTAGAACTCTGGGTTGGGAAGAAGCTGTTAAAAATAAATAAAAGGTTCAGTTCAGTTCAGTTCAGTCGCTCAGTCGTGTCCGACTCTTTGTGACCCCATGAATCGCAGCACGCCAGGCCTCCCTGTCCATCACCAACTCCTGGAGTTCACTCAGACTCACATCCATCGAGTCAGTGATGCCATCCAGCCATCTCATCCTCTGTCATCCCCTTCTCCTCCTGCCCCCAATCCCTCCCAGTATCAGAGTCTTTTCCAGTGAGTCAACTCTTTGCATGAGGTGGCCAAAGTACTGGAGTTTCAGCTTTACCATCATTCCTTCCAAAGAAATCCCAGGGTTGATCCCCTTCAGAATGGACCGGTTGGATCTCCTTGCAGTCCAAGGGACTCTCGAGAGTCTTCTCCAACACCACAGTTCAAAAGCATCAATTCTTTAGCACTCAGCCTTCTTCACAGTCCAACTCTCAGATTGCATACATGACTACTGGAAAAACCATAGCCTTGACTAGATGGACCTTTGTTGGCAAAGTAATGTCTCTGCTTTTGAATATGCTATCTAGGTTGGTCATAACTTTTCTTCCAAGGAGTAAGCTTCTTTTAATTTTATGTCTGCAATCACCATCTGCAGTGATTTTGGAGCCCCAAAAAATAAAGTCTGCCACTGTTTCCACTGTTTCCCCATCTATTTCCCATGGAGTGATGGGACCGGATGCCATGATCTTTGTTTTCTGAATGTTGAGCTTTAAGCCAACTTTTTCACTCTTTCACTAGAAGGTAAGTAAATGTAATTCAAGCCAAAAGAGCTGCTTTGAACAGTGCGTGTATGCTTGCTCAGACGTGTACAACTCTTTGCAGCTCTTTGCAACACCATGGACTGTAGTCCACCAGGCTCTTCTGTCCGTGGGATTTTCCAGGCAAGAATACTGGAGTGGGTTGCCATTTCCTTCTCTTGCTTAGAATTGCAACTTACATATTAAAGGGAATTAGTGGAAAGGATTGTTAGATGAGCTCAGAGGGGATAAGAGAAGAGGTAATCAAGTGCAGTTTAATAAGAACGGAAACCTTCCTGCCCTGTTGCTAAGCAACAGAAGCTCATAATTCTTCTTTCTAAAAGACAGGCATAAAATGCCTCAGCAACTGTTACTTTCTGTGTCTAAGGCTCTGATAAAGGTTCATATTCATGGAAAAAAATATTTATTGGGATCTGGTGTCCCTTCTATCAGTGGGACTTGGGCAGGGTATTAGTTGAATCCAGTTGCTACTTTTTATGACCAGGAGACTTAATAGAGTTACAGAGAAGTTTCCTTAAAGAAAATCGTGTTTACAATGACATCCTAAAGATGGGTTGGAGTTTACAAAGTGGGACTGGGGATAGAGAACAGACAAGCATGGATAGAAGATCTGGTGCAAAATTGTTGAGGTAGGAAAGAAACCAGTGTGCTTAATGAATGAAGATGCAGCGACGTGTGAGGAGCAGAGAGAGGAAGGAGGTGAGCGAGAGGTGAGACAGGAGACAAGCAGGCAGACATCAGCCATCAGACATCAGACCGTCCGTGAACTTGCAAATCAAAGTATACGCTATGGAACGTAACATACAATTTGATGCGAGTCGAGTTCTTTCATAGCCTTAATTTGCCAGAACAGTTTCAAGTTCACAGAAAAGTTGAGCAGGAGGTACAGAGTGTTCTCAGATGCCCCTTGCCCTGCCATTAAGATTTTAGGTATTTGACTTCTGCAGTAATCATGTTAGTATTTGTTGATGTGGGTGTGCCTGCACACGAGTGTTTTAAAAAATCATCCTGGCTATAGCATGAAACTACAAAGGACAGTGCACAAAAAGCATAGGCTGAGAATACATACAGTTGTGAATGCAGCGGTCTAGGCAGCTGGCAGCGAAGCTGTTCGTGCAATGATGATGATGGTAGTGAAAGCAATACACGAAAATGAGAGATTTAAAACATAATTAGGAAATAAAATCAAAGGACTTCGTAATTGGTTGGACACAGGAGGCAACAGAAGGGGAGAGCTGAGAGGGCTACCACAGCCATATAGGATAGATGGTGGCTCCGACGGTAAAGAATCTGCCTGCAATGCAAGAGACCTGGGCTCAATCCCTGGGTCAGGAAGATCCCCTGGAGAAGGGAATGGCAACCCACTCAATATTCTTGCCTGGAAAATCCATGGAAAGAGGAGTCTGGTGGGCTACAGTCCATGGGGTCACAAACAGTGGGACAGTAATGAGCGGTTGTCACTCACTCACTCACCGCAGCCACGGGTTAGGACCAAGTGGGAAAAAGAGTTGCAAAAACTGACCACTAGGGGGTGATGCGGATCTTTCTGTAAAACTGAGCACAAAGCGCAGGCACAGACTGACCTCCCATCTGATAAGTTGTTGGGTGCTGCATGGAATGCAAGTGAGATCTCTTAATAGTGGCTATACAACTGTGGGTGATGATTAGTCAAAGCCCCCTCACCTGCCTTCAGTCCTTTTAAGAGCTGCATAGCCTCCAAGGGGCAGGTAAGTCTCAACAAGGAGATGTTTGTCCTACTTGTTTTCCAGGACCTGGAATCAGCTGCCTGTAGTTCAACTGTGTCTACTTCCAGTTGAGCTGGTTAGGAATGGATAGAACCAGAGACCCTCCAACTGGAAGTAAGCAAGTGTCTGCTTGGTGACTTTTAACATTAGAGGACCAAAAACTTCACCCTCAGATCATGTTGAGAGACTTCATTTATGAACCTGCAGAGACTTGTAAGCTTAATTACCCCTGTGCAGGATCAGGATTACCATACCTTTTCCGAATCACCTTTCCCTATGATCCCCATGCACCTCACACCTGAGACAGCCCTGTTTCTTTATTCTTGATCACATATGTGCCTGAGTCCCTTGGCTGCAGAGAGGGGGATATGAGATCTGCTCTTCCATCTTCTTGCAGAGTCGGACAGGACTGAGCGACTTTCACTTTCACTTTCAGATGCATTGCATATTCAACAGAAATATAATTTTTATAAGTTCAACATTTAATTTAAATAGCGGCTATATGATTTTGTAAATGTGGTAGAAGCAGCTATGATTGACATATGGCAAGTTGTATGTTTCATTGCCTGAGAGGGAAGTGAGGATGGGAGGAGGCAAACTGACAAATTTTAAAAGCAAATAAATTAATGATGTGTGGTTTTATTTAGAAGATAATGAAAGAGAAGATTCAGGAAAAAAATTAGAGCAGTTTAAAATTCAAGCTAGTTGTTTAACCAGCTCTCCCTCCCCTAAGCCTAAGAAATGTTAGAGTCTCAGGTACCCTGGGACTGTGATAACCACAGAAACCGACCACGTCACAAGGAGGTGCTGAAGGGGGTGAGGCACCTTAGAGAAACAGCCACTGCTCTGTTTGCTCCCTGAGCCAGCCATGTGCCTCGGCCTCCTATGCTGTGTGGTCCTTTTTTTCTGGGGAGCAGGTAAGTCCCTGTTGTGAAGTTGGATTCCAATCTCAGGACTTTCTCCTGTGGCTGCAAAATCAGGCTTTCTCCTGGGCTTTCACTACACCATCTGTCTCTTTCCTCACAGGCTCCATGGACACTGAGGTCACCCAGAGACCAAGTCATCTGATCAAAGGAAAAGACCAGAAAGCAAAGATGGATTGTGTTCCCAAAGAAGGACATGCTTACGTTTATTGGTATCGCAAGAAGCCGGAAGGAGCATTTGAGTTTTTGGTTTACTTACAGAATCAAGTCACTATGGAAGATACAGCCGAGTTCAAACAGCGATTTTCAGCTGAGTGCCCCCAAAACTCACCCTGCAGCCTGGAAATCAAGTCCACCAAGGCAGCGGACTCAGCTCTGTATTTCTGTGCCAGCAGCCAGTCCACAGTGCTGCACGTCAGCTCTTCTCAGAACACAAACTCACCGTGGACCCAGCTCAGGAAATCAGTGGTGTCATAGGAGGGTAGGAACTAACAGAAACCCACCTTGAGAGAGCATACACCAGAAGGAAAAATCTGTAAATGGCAACACAGGATGAGCAGAAGGAGAGGTGGAACACAGCTGGTGGAATGCAAACCCAAGGATGGGACAGGAAGCTGTAAGGGGTCTCAAATTCCCCAGGTTGCAGGGTATCTGGCAAAGGAGACACAGGATTTGACCTTGCTGAGTTCCTAGCAATCTTTATTAAAACATGCAGTTCCGTGCTTTTCATCTCACAAAACGGTGCCTGCAGGAATGGGGATAATCAGCAGGGCACCCTGAAATCCTGGCTCTGCACATCCATCGGTCCAGAGACGCCGCAGGGTTCATCACTGCTCCTCTCAGCTGTCCCTGCCAGAGAAACTGAGCAAGACACCCAGCGGCTCCCTACCTCCTGAACACCACAGTCACACAAGCTGTAAAAGCACTTTGAGGTATAACACAGTCACAATAAAATATACCCATTTCAAGTATATATTTTAACATGTTTGATAAATTTTTAGACCCATGTAACCTACATGATAGGGCTCCCCTGGTGGCTCAAACAGTAAAGAATCTGCCTGCAACGGGGGAGACCTGGGTTCGATTCTTGGGTGGGGAACATCCCCTGGAGAAGGAAATGGCAACCCACTCCAGTATTCTTGCCTGGAGAATCCCATGCACAGAGGAGCCTAGCAGGCTATAGTATACGGGGTTGCAAAGAGTTGGACACAACTGAGCTACACACACACATGTGCACACACGCATGCGCACACACACACGGGAGACCTACCTGATGGGTTTCCCTGATGACTCAATGGTAAAGAATCCACCTGCCAAAGCAGAAGACAAAGGTTTGATCTCTGGATGGGGAAGACCCCCTAGAGGAGGAAGCAGCAACCCACCCTAGTATTCTTACCTGGGAAATCCCGTGGACAGAGGAGCCTGGCATGCTATAGTCCATGGGGTCGCCAAAGAGTTGGACACTCTTAGTTGGACACGACTTAGAGATTAAACAATAACAAGCATGATACCCAAGATACAGAATATTTCCCCCTTTCCAAATGTCCCCACATGCTGCTTTATTGAGGTCTTTAAATTCTCTCAGCATTGCTCTGTATTTTTTATCCAACACTTCTTACATATATTTTGTTGATTTTTTCCTATTTTTCCTAAATTTATTTTTTAATGTATTATAAATGTGCCTTTTAATACTCAGAAGGAGTTTATTGATTAAAATAGTTTCTGCCAAGACCTCACATTAGCCCACTTCATTTTAGTCTTTACAACTCTCAACTGATGTCTCAATTTTAGCATATTATATAAAAACACTTTCTCCAGAAGTGAAGATTCGTGTTCACCAGCAGCCACACCTGAGATGAGGTATCACCTCATGTCTGTAAGAATCATGTTTCCAGGACTAGAACACAATCTAGTAAGTCCTGTTCTTGTCATAATTTGTCAATCAGTCTAAAAGTGTTTTTTCAATCAAACCCCTTTAACAAATCTGAATTTTCACTGTAGATAAAATATTTCTTCCTAATACTTCCTGTCCATGTATTTTATCACAAAGAATATTCTCTTCTAAGGCACAAATCTTTAACCTGGGACCCATGGCCCTCCAAGGGGTACAAGGACAGAATTCAGGAATCCATGAATCTGAGTGGGAAAATGAGTCTTTACTTTTACTAATGTCTAACTAAAATACAGCTTTTAGTTCACCATAGATGTAGTGAATAAACCAGAGCAGTGTTAGTAGAACCTGTGACAAAGTCAATAATGGAAATCACAGGGTATTTGCATAAATTTTTTGTGTATTATAACACTTGATGTGTATTACAGTTGATATGAAATTTTCAGATGTTTTCATATCCCATTACATAGAGTAAATATCATTACTCTCATCACTCCCTGCTTGGAAATGTTGCCAGTTTTCAGATATATTTCAGAATATATATATTTTTTTTCAACATTTACTTATTTATTTGGCTGTATAGTGTCTACTTTCAGCATGGGGGACTGTTTGTTGGGCTTACAGTTTTCTCTAGCTGTGGCACACAAGCTTGGTTGCCCCATGGCAGGTGGGCTCTTAGTTCCCAGACTAGGGATCAAACCCATGTCCCCTGCATTGGAAGGCAGATTCTTAACCACTGGACCACCAAGGAAGCCCCCCAGGATATGTTTTATTAAATGAATTTTGAAGATGTATATATATCACAAATTTCCTTGAAATATCTTGATAATGTTTGCATTTATTCTGCATTTCAGAATAAGTGGTGTCTTTTGTAATACTGTATATCCTACTTTATGAGTTTAAAATATTATTCTCAGAAGCAGTCCCTAGGATTTAACAAATCACCAAAAGTGTTCCTGTGTGAAGAATGAGGTCCTCAACTTTATAGATGTGCTTTTCAACCTCAAGCCTGCATCCAGTGGTTGGAAGTGAGCTCTCAGCCCGCATTCTCTCTCAGAGTTCTACCCCAGAGCTGCATTTTCTCATCATTCACATTCTAAATCATACGTCATTTCCTTTCCCTTTGTATCTCTCTCTCACATACACATACACACACACACTCACACATGTACCTTTCTTCCAGAAAGTGGCAGAGACAGTGTCTGAACCACCAGATTCCAACCAAGTTTCATCATAAAGTTGTCTTTTATCACAGATGACCCCAGATATAAAAATAAAACAAAAATTTATCCACCAAAATAACAACATTTGGTAAGAAGTAATCTGTGACCACATTACCATTTATCTAAGATTCTGGAATAAATGATTTTATGCAACGAATGTAAACTTATCTCATAAATTTCAGCTCAGTGCTGGAAAATGATATGCTTGTGAGCTTGCACAATCCCGTGTCAGTAAATATCTGAATTTCCTGGATGTAGTATTAGCTTCCTAAGTCCTCCTAGTGAAATAAAAAGTCCAAAAAATAATAATAGCAAACACAAATATGGTGCTTACTCTGTGTGAAGAACTGTTCTAGATTCTTTATATAATATTTAGAACAAATTTTCAAGCAGATAGATGCTCATTATATCCATTTTACAGGTGAGAAAATCAAGGGGAGGATAAGAGACTTGCCCAGTGACATGGCTGCTAGTTGGCAGGGCCAGAATTCAAGCCCAGGTTTTCTCCAAACCCTTGCTCTAGTCCACCGACATGGGGGTGGGGGTGGGTTTAGGGCCCTTTGCTTTTTCCTAAAATTACTCGACTCACCTCTGCTTCATCTCTACTGTATCAATTTGTTGTTGTTGTTGAGTCGCTCAGTCATGTCTGTCTCTTTGTGACCCCACAGACTGCAGCACATCAGGCTTCCCTCTCCATCACCAACTCCCGGAGCTTGCTCAAAATCAATCGAGTTGGTGATGCCATCCAACCATCTCATCCTCTGTCATCCCCTTCTCCTCCTGCCTTCAGTCTTTCCCAACATCAAGGTCTTTTCTAATGAGTCAGTTCTTTGCATCAATTGGCCAAAGCATCTGAGCTTCAGCTTCGGCTGAAGTAACTGTATCAATTATTTGTAATAAATACAGAGGACAGAGGGAACTGGTTATGTTATAGCAAAGCCTCTGAACCTCTTCTTGTGTTTGGAGTTCCCCACTAACAGTGTTAGCAGGAAATCGAGCTGTTGATAAAGAGGCAATAGACTCTGAACATGGTAGGTATTTCCCTTTCCTAGTTTTTATCACGGTGAATGCGCAGGCATGGTCTGTTTGTGACTCTAACCAGGAAATGGGAGATTCAGTCTCCTCGCCATTTGGCGTTTGTCCGTTTAGAAGGGATATAAAGAGCTCTGTTGGGCGGAAGGGGAAATGCAAGCGTCCTGACCTTTCTCGGTGTCTCCGTGTGGAAACTCAGCTATGACAGTCAGTTGACAGCAGTGACAAATTCTGCGTGTTAAGCCAGGGGGAGCTCTAGGTTCCAGCCTCGGCCCTTGGCCTCCCTCATACTTTGTCTGGGGTTTTACAAAGACCCAGTACTTGCCATGGGTAACTGGGCCCTCTACCTGGCCCTTTGTCTCCTGGGAGCAGGTGAGCCCAACACCCAGTCAGCAAAGTCTGGTCCTGGGTGTGCAGAGCCCCACCCACTCCGGCACCCTCATCTCACAGTAGTGTCTGGCTCCCTTCTAGGTGTCATCACCAGCCTTTGTATCTTTATCCTACAGGTCCCACGGATGCTGAAATCTACCAGGTAAGATTTCTGCCTGCTGAAGCTGGCCAGGATGTGACCCTGGAGTGTAAACAGAACCTGGGCTACAGTGCCATGTACTGGTACCGGCAGGACACAGGGCAGGGTCTGAAGCTGATTTATTACTCTACGGTTGAAAAGGATATTCAGAGAGGAGACTTATCTGAAGGTTACAGTGTCTCTTGAGAGAAGAAGGAGCTGTTTCCTCTCACTGTGAAGTCTGCTCAGACCAAGCAAACAGCCGTGTACCTCTGCTCCAGAGCAACACAGTGGAAAAGAGCTGGAGTTTTTTTATTTCTTTTCAGAGTGAACAAGTCCTTGATCAAATCAAGTTGGTCCAAGAAGCAAGTCTCAGCGACATGTCCCCCAAACTCACCTGGAAACCTGGAAGTCCAGGACCTGATAAACTTACTTACTTTTCTTCAACATTATACTGGAGGTCTTAACCAGTGTCATAGGGCCAGATAAAAATGAAAAAGAAATCCTAAATATTGTAAAGGAAGATGTGAAATTGTCACTATTTTCAGATTACATGATTGTCTATAGAGCGTTACTTATGGCTCAGAGGATAAAGAATCTGCCTGCTATGCAGGAGACCTGGGTTCAATCCAGGGTTGGGAAGATCCCCTGGAGAAGGGAATGGCAACCCACTCCAGTGTTCTTGCCTGGAGAATTTCATGGACAGAGGAGCCTGACAAGCTACAGTCAGTCTGCAGGGTTGCAAAGAAGTGGACGACTGAGCAACCAACACTTTCATACTTTCACTTTCACTGATTGTTTATATAAGAATCAATGAGCCGCAGATAGAAAGAATTAGTGAATTTTGAAAGATCACAAGATGCAAAATCAAGTGTCTTTACACTAGTTGCAAATAAGTGAAAAAATAAACTTCAGGAAACAATTCCGTATATGATAGTATCAACAACAGAAATAAATTTAGCAAATGATGGTCCATCACAAAGGGAAACTAAAGAAAATTTTAAAATGGAAAGATAACCCTTGTTTACAGGTTGAAAATTTCAGTGCATTAAGGCAGCAATTTACTCAACAAATAATGTTGAGGCAAATGGATAATTGTTACTTAAGTTGCTTCAGTCATGTCTAACTCTTTGCAACCTTAGGGACTGTAGCCTTCCAGGCTCCTCTATGGGATTCGCTAGGCAAAAATACTGGTTGTCATGCTCTCCTTCAGGGGATCTTCCTGACCCAGGGATCGAACCTGCATCTCTTGTCCCTTGAATCAGCAGATCTGTACCACTAGTGGCATCTAGGAGATCTGATAGCAGGTTATATTCACCTCCTAAATCTCTATTCTGGTCAAATCACTGCCTACAGCAGGGGGCAGCAAAACATTAAGCTTAAGAATTGCAAATTAGGGCAATTATATTTTTCCCATTAAGGACAAAGGAGAAGTGATCATCTTTATTACAATTACCCTGTTTGTGTTAATTGAACATCAGGATAAGCAATTTACTGGAATGAATCCACTTTTCTGTTGGCATGATTAATGGAGAGCTCTCTGCCAGAAAGAGAGAGAAGGAAGAGAACACTGGGATATGTCACATGGAAAGGTGCACCAGCTGGAAAATGTGGTTGGGTGCTCCTAAATAAATCAGGAACTGTGCAAAATAAAAGAGAGAGAGAAGCAAATGGGGAATAAATGAGAGAGGCCATGAGCTGGTAATTATTATTATTTTTATGCTAATTTAAAAACTTTTCCCCCCAGTCTTTCCATTTAGCTGCATCAAGTCTTCAGATCTTTATTGGCATAAGGACTCTCTAGCTGTGGTGCATGGGTTTAGTTGCTCCACAGCATGTGGGATCTTAGTTCCCAGACCAGGGATTGAATCCTTGATCTATGCATTTGCAAGGCAGACTCAACCACTGGACCACAGGAAAGTCCCCATGAGTTGGTAATTATTGAAGCCAGGTAATGTGGGGATGAAATTAAAAGACTCTTGCTCCTTGGAAGAAAAGTTATGATAAACCTAGACAGCATATTAAAAAGCAGAGACATTACTTTGCTGACAAAGGTCTGTATAGTCAAAGCTATGGCTTTTCCAGTAGACGTGTGGATGTGAGAGTTGGACTATAAAGAAAGTAGAGCACTGAAGAGCTGATGCTTTTGATCTGTGGTGTTGGAGAAGACTCTTGAGAGTCCCTTGGACTGCAAGGAGATCAAACCAATCAATCCTAAAGGAAATCAACCCTGAATATTCTTTGGAAGGACTGATGCTGAAGCTGAAGCTCCAAGACTTTGGCCACCTGATGTGAAGAGCTGACTCATTGTAAAAGACCCTGATGCTGGGAAAGATTGAAGGCAGGAGGAGAAGGGGACGACAGAGGATGAGGTGGTTGGATGGCATCACCGACTCAAAGGACATGAGTCTGAGCAAACTCCAGGAGATAGTGAAGGACAGGGAAGCCCGGTGTGCTGCAGCCCATGGGGTCGTAAAGAATGAGGCATGACTGAGCATCTGAAAAACAACAAATGTGGGTCATGGAAGTTCATTATATGATTACATCTACTTGGCACATGTTAAAAATTTTCATAATCAAAAGAAAAAACATTAGAAAGAAGGCTTGCCCGATGTGAGATGAAGCAGGATTGACTGTTGTGGGATGCCATGATATATCCACAGATTGGGTGGAGCCAGGACAAGCTCAAACAGCAAACACCATTTGCTTATTATGTCACAAAGGGCTTCAGATCATCGTAGCTTAACTATGGTATTATTTGTAGTACGTTGCCTTGAAATACTGAGCACTTGACTCCTAAAATCAGGAACAATTTATGTTATGCCGAAATTCTCTCTCTTGAAGGAACCATTTACAGTTATTCAAAATATGAATGAAGATGTTAATATTTCTTTGAAATATATGCCCATATTAAGTGAATATCTCCCTGCCATGCACCAATACTTTCAGTAAAGATATGCACCTTGGAAACATTGACCAGAAAAACATCAGCCATTTAAGGAACTGTAGCAATTTGAAACAAATTTATCATGTTGCCCTTCTTTTAAAAAAATTCTCAAACTTCACAGTGCATATATTCAAGTTGCAAAACTTATCTAGACCTGAGTTAGAAAAAAATAAATGCAGAAAAATAGAAAAGTTACACAAACCTCCAGTGAGACTAGACTCCTTTTGTTTGAGAGGATTCTGAACGTTCTCTGTTGCCTAGCCAACTGGGAGGGTGATGCTCCCTTGAATGACTGAAATAGATAAGGTCTGAGAAGCAGAGCCCCTGCTCTCTGACAGATGGCAGAGAAGAGGAAGGAGTAAAAATTTCAGCATCTGCTGATATGATATTCAGTAGGCCAAAGCACCACCTAAGAAGTAAGGGAGTAAAGAAGGTTAGGGCCTTGGGGGACGTGATGGGAAAGGGTGTGGCTGCATCTTTCTCTGAGACTTGCTAAGTTGGGAGGGGCAATGACATCGCTGACAGAATCCTTACAATATCCTATTTCCATGCCCTGTTCCCCTGGCACTCAAAGCTGAGACCATCTTCATCCTGCTTCTCCCCGCCATGGGCTCCGTGCTCCTCTGCTGTGTGGTCTTTTGTCTCCTGGGAACAGGTGAGTTTGGGAAACGCGGGAAACCCTTGCCTTAAATTTCCCAAGTCGTGGCTGAAGCTTCTCCCTTGAGATTGTGGCAAGGGGTCCCTTCCTAGGCTCTGCCTCTAGTTTCTCTCTTGTTTCCTCACAGGCTCCATGGATACCGGTGTTACCCAGACCCCAAGAAATAGGATCGCAATCACAGGAAATAGCACTGTACTGGAATGTTCTCAGACTAAGGGCCATGAGTATATGTACTGGTATCGACAGGACCCCGGACAGGGGCTCCGGCTGGTCTACTCCTCCTACGATATCAATGGTATTAACAAAGGAGATGTCTCTGCTGGGTACAATGTCTCTCGTAAGGAGAAGGCAAAATTCTCCCTCTACCTAGAGCCTGCTACCCCCAACCAGACGGCCATTTACTTCTGTGCCAGCAGTATTTGCACAATGCTTCCTGGCCACCTGCTCTCTACACAGAAAGGCCGCTGTGTTTGCTTGGAAGGGCACATAGGCTTCCTCAATGTGGGGTGTGGGTTCCTTAGAGGTTGTATCTGTGCTGTGTGAGCCTCAGTCTGAACTTAGGGCCACCTTGGGTCAGTGTCCCCAGGCCATGGGGTGACTCCTAAACCCCAGACTAGACTGATCCTACCTCCCCTGCCTACTGAACCTCTTGTTTTTTTTTTTTAGTGGTAGTGGCCAGCCCAATACTATCCTCCTGGGAGAATGAGCGTGAGTGTTTGGGAACACCATCATGATTTTTAATAAAAGCGTTTCTTATTAGCTTATCCACATTGTGGCTTTTAATGGTCCTTTGGTGTCTGTCTCCACCCACCTTGCTATATCCTCATCCACTCTGTTAAAGCTGACAGTTCCTTTACCTCACCAGCCCTTTCTCATCCCATCCCTTCCAAGCCTACTCTTTAGGTCTGTAGTTGACTGCCTTTATACCAAGAACAAACTGACTAACTTGTTTCCTAAAACTTCATTCTAAGTAAATTTAATCACCATTAAATCTGACTCAGAAGATGAAGTTAAAGTCACTGGAGAATGTGATCTATAAAAGTTATCTTTCACCTACTGCCTGACACATGGATCTCTGCCGAGATCAATCTTAACCTGCAGGAGCAAATAGACTCGCTTCATTTTCTGGATTTACTGAATTTCAAAATACTTGCCTGCTGTCCAGCATGGAGCCGAAGCTAGAAGCTTGGAGACTGCCCTTTCTCTCAGGACATTGGAAAAAACCCTGACTGCCCTGCTGGGAGGACGCTACTTGGAACCAGTAAACTCTAGACACAAAAGTGCTTAATCAAAGGCTGCTAAGTATGATCCAAAAGTCTGCCTTAGAATCAGGTCAAAGCCTTCCTCAAGGGCTTTGTATTCTTAACTCATATATGTCAATTATTTCCACAGAAGAATCCACAGGACCTGATAACAGTTCAGACACAAAAAGCCCAGTTTCTTTTATTTTCTACCTGTTCTAATTGGGGGAAAAGTCATAGTTCTTTGTTTCATTCTCCCTTATGAGTTCTATCCCATCTGCTATCCATTTAAAAAAGAAATCCGTTTTCTGTGGACTTTTGTTCCCAGCTTTTCTCTGCACACTTCTTCAGCAGTCTCATCTGTAACAATAATTTATCTTTATTTCATAAACTGTAACTGTTCAATTTGTCTACTGAACATTTTTAGTGGTAGATTTTCCTAGACTTTTCTTCTGTCCTCTTTCTTCCTCAGTATAAATATTCATCCTTAACCTTCTCATGGGATCCCGGGTGGTGCAGGGGTAAAGAATCTGCCTGCAATGCAGAAGACCTAGGTTCAATCCCTGGGGCAGGAAGATGCCCTAGAGAAAGGAATGGCTACCCACTCCAATATTCTTGCCTTGAGAATTCCATGGACAGAGGAGCCTGAAGGGCTACAGTCCTTGGGGTCTCAAAGAGTTGGACATGACTGGGTGACTAACACTGAACCTTTCCATCCATGATCATGACAATTCCTTTCATAAGTTCCTAACTGGTAAATCCAACCTTCTACTGGCCACTTTCAGCTGGATGCTCCACAATTCAAAGGCAAGTAATTTATTGCTGATTTGGTTGCCTTTCCACCCCTACCTGCATCCATTCTGGCCCGTGTATGCTATTTCTGTGTCAATGACTGGAGCAGTGCCTCTGAGTTCCTCTTTCCCATTAGTCCTCACATTCCTTTGCTTGATAAATCTATTACTTCTATATGGCACATTGTCATAGATTTGGTTTCCTGGAGAATGGACATTGCAGGGGGCATTAATGCGCAGGAAAGTTATTAGAAAGTGACTTATGAGCCACATGGATGGAAGAAAGAAGGGGAAGTGGGGCTGTCTTGCAGCCTCAACAAAGGCCTAAGCTACATCCCCAGGGGGGCTGGGAAGTTGTGTCACCCTAGAACCATCCAAAGTTAAGGTGAGGGGCCCAGGTCTTAAGCTCATTTCCACTGCAGCCATGTCACTGGGATAGTGGCCCTGAGAAAAGGCATGCCCTCGGGGGAAGAGGTGCCTCTAGTAGCCAAGACAATCCACAAGGAGGGCGTTCAGCCAGCCATGCTCCTACAGATGGGGGAGAATGTCCTTCATGCCTGAAGGGGGGGACAGGAGACCATCACAGTCTCTGATACACGCGTTTATCGGATTCAGCTGCTCCTTTCCTCCCCCGTTGCTTCTGTCTCATGCAGGCCCTCGTCACCTGTGACCGAGGAGAACTACATCGCCCTTCTCACTGCCCCACCAGCCTCCTCCTGTATCTGCTTTTCTTCCATCTTGGACATTCCCGCCAGCCTGATTGGGCCTGTCATTCTTTACTTGGCGCACAGAGTCCTCTATAAATGAGTCTCTATCTAAAAATATAGCCAAGTCTTCCAAATCCATGCCAGCACTTACAGTCTAGTTCTACTGAAGGGTGTGTGTTTTGCTGAATAGGCTAAGCTGAACTGTACCGCTAATGGCAACCCACTCCAGTACTCTTGTCTGGAAAATCCCATGGATGGAGGAGCCTAGTCGGCTGCAGTCCATGGGGTTACAAAGAGTCGGACATGACTGAGTGACTTCACACACACACACACACACACACACACACACCTTTGCCAATACTCTCTCCTGTGTCTGAAATGGGTGATTACTTCTTGACCACTGGGCTCACTCCTGAACATCCTTTCATTCTGAGCTCAGAGATTAGCTTATCCATAGAGGCTCTCCTGACTCCTACAAAGTCTCAGCTCCTTTCTATTTCAAAACTACCATAGTCAGTGTATTCTTTGATCATTCTTTCTATACTCACTCTTCCCAAGACTCTATATTCTTCAGTTTCAGAGTCATGTCCCTCCAATTATGTATCCCTAGACTGAGTGTAATGTTTGACTTAATGAAGGAAAGATAGAAGAAAAGGAGGGAGGGAGGCAGGAAAGGAAAATAGACTCAAATATGTCTCAAGCAGTCTTCATGATTTTCTTCCAAGTAGTATGTTTTCTGCAGAGAAGGCAATGGCACCCCACTCCAGTACGCTTGCCTGGAAAATCCCATGGATGGAGGAGCCTGGTGGGCTGCAATCCTTGGGGTCACTAAGAGTCGGGCACGACTGAGCGACTTCACTTTCACTTTTCACTTTCATGCATTGGAGAAGAAAATGGCTACCCACTCCAGTGTTCTTGGCCTGGAGAATCCCAGGGATGGGGAGCATGATGGGCTGCCGTCTATGGGGTTGCACAGAGTCGGACACGACTGAAGCGACTCAGCAGCAGCAGCAGCATGTTTTCTGAGTTCTGGCGCATGTGTATTTAAGTCCTCCGCACCACCTGTCCTACCAGTCCTTTTAAGCAGAATTATATAAGAAGACAAAGAGTGGAAGGTGAGAGAAGCTGGACCAAAAGTGTGTAGAGAGTATGTAACCATTATGGCTGATGATTCCTGCATCCTCAAGTGCTGACCTTTAGAAACTCTCAGCGGTTGCTGCAGAGACCTCCCTGGGTGTCTACTCAGTTATGCAGTTGTGTCCAACTCTGCGGCCTCACGGATTGTAGCCCACCAGGCTTCTCTGTCCATGGAGTTTTTCAGGCAGGAATACTGGAGTGGGTTGCCATTGGCTACTCTAGGGGGTCTTCCCGACCCAGCAATTAAACCCACATCTCTTGCGTTGGCAGGCAGATTTGTTTACCACTGAGCCACCTGGGAAGCCTGAGAGACTTCCTTACCTATACCAGAAAGGTAAGTCATTCATGAGTTATTCTTGGATTGAGAAACAAGGGGTAGGTGTTTTATCCCTGCCTTCAAGCATCCCTTCATTTGAGGACCTGAGCTTCTCTCATGTCTACTCCCAACCCAACTTCTACCCCTGTCATTCTTCCCTCTTTCTTTAATCACTTCTACTGTGAGATATAGATTTTACATCCAGTCGCTGCTGAGAGCTTTTACCAACTCATCACTTACCCAAAAACCTTTTCACACCTGAAACAACCGAAAGTCTCTCTCCTTCCTGTTTCTTTAAAATTGATGAGAAAGAATCCTCCCAAGTCGCTAAGTATCTGTTCACCAACTTCACCTTATTTTCGGCAGGTGGCAGTAAAATTTCATTTATTTTCCTCTTGCTGGCAACTTTCTATTAAAGTAAGATCAACTTTAAAGTAAAAGCAAAGGATAAATGTTACTAATGATTTGAATGATAACCCTTGTCTTAAAGGAGCCCCTAATGGAACAAGAGGTTTGTTCAGGGTTTGGTCAGTTATAATTGGTATATTTCTTCAGGACATGAGAGAGCCAGAGTGAGCAGGAGCCTATAGGTGTTACATACAATAGGTGAAGACTGAAGAGATGGTCCTCAAATTGTTGTTGTTTAGTCTCTAAGTCTTGTCTGACTCTCTTGCGACCCCATGGACTGTAGTTTGCCAGGCTTCTCTGTCCATGGGATTTCCCAGGCAAGTGGGTTGCCATTCCCTTCTCCAGGGGATCATCCCACCCCAGGGATCAAACCCATGTCTCTTGCATTGGGGAGAGGATTCTTTACCACTAAGCCACCTGGGAAGCCCTGATCCTCAAATAATGAATCCATAACAGTCAAAATCCAAAACCCCAGCTCAGCAGCCTCTATGCAAGAATTTTATTGAATGTCAGCTGTGTATTCTAGTGAACTGGGGCAAAGGGAACAAAGAGGGAAAAGATCCTGGGATTAACCTCTGTGACTCACAGTCAAAGCCAAAATTTTTTCTTGAGATGAAATGAAGAAAAGAGAGGACAGTGGTTTGGAAGCTGTTTAGTGCAGCAGCACCCAAAATTTTTTAGCCAACATTATCAAAGTCTGTACTGGAAAAAACTGTGGATCCCAATTTTCTGTTCTGGTGCAATTGACGATGCAGTTAAAAAAAGATGAACCTAATATCATGAAGCCTAAGTTGAGAAAGTGGATGAAATCTGAACAGCAAGTAGTGAGAAATGAGACAGAGAACAAAGTGCGGTTATCACACGGTAATAACAACATATTTTCTGAGAACTCAGTGATGGCCAGTCACTGTTTCAAATGCTTTGTGTGTATTGCCTCAGTTAATCCTCACAACATGCTCTCCTGCGTCGTGCTTGACTGGGCCACTCTGCTGCCTGAATGCTCTTCTCTCTCAGCTTTGTAGACTTCCAACCGATTCATCCTTCCAAAGTCATCTCAAACATCACTTCCTTTTCTAACCTCCTTAATTAGACAAAATCCTCCTATTATAAGCTTTCAGAGCTTTGGTGTCCTCATCTTCATAGTTTGTAAAACAGGTGTGATTTAATGTTTCATAAAAAGAATTGGAGGAGGCGATGGCACCCCACTCCAGTACTCTTGCCTGGAAAATCCCATGGATGGAGAAGCCTGGTGGACTACAGTCCATGGGGTCGCACAGAGTCGGACACGACTGAGCGACTTCACTTTCAATTTTCCCTTTCATGCATTGGAGAAGGAAATGGCAACCCACTCCAGTGTTCTTGCCTGGAGAATCCCAGGGACGGGGGAGCCTGGTGGGCTGCCGTCTGTGGGGTTGCACAGAGTCAGACATGACTGAAGCGACTTAGCAGCAAAAAGAGTAGAGACTTAAGATAAGCCAAGCAGCTAGCCTGTTATGGATGAGAGAAGTGAACAAAAATATCAGTCTTTTGAAGGGTAAAGGGATATACATGACACCACGCTATCAACAGGATGTGGGGCCCAGAAATGCAGCAACACCGTCGTCACAGTCTTGATGACGTCACCAACTGCCCATCCCACCTCCCCAGACCGGGAGGCACGCTCCCGGCCCTGACTGCGGCATGGCTGTCAGGCTCCTCTGCTGTGTGACCCTTTACCTGCTGGGTGCAGGTGAGTCATAGAGGCAGAATTCCCTAAAATCAAAAAGGAACATCTTTCTCTGTGCTAGGTTTGCTTCCGGCTTCAGCATTAAGGCCCATCTTGGACTCTGTGACCAATTTTTGTCTTTTTCTCTCAGGCTTCACGGATGCTGATGTTTACCAGACCCCAAGACACTGTGTGACAGGGACGGGAAGGAAGATTACTCTACAATGTTCTCAAACTATGGGCCATGACAATATGTACTGGTATCAGCAAGACCCAGGAATGGAGCTGCAGCTGATCCATTATTCATACGGGGTTAATACCACGGAGAAAGGAGAGCGCTCTTCTAGGTCGACTGTCTCCAGAATAAGCAAAGAGCATTTTCCCCTGACGCTAGAGACCGCCAGCTCCTCACAGACATCTAGCTACTTCTGCGCCAGCAGTGACTACACAGCGCGACACAGGCCCCCACAGACTGCACAAAAAGGCAGTCACAGAAGCGAAGAAGTCCCACCTGCTTAAACCTCACCTCAAACTACAGAAGTGAAGTGAAGTGAAGTCACTCAGTCGTGTCCGACTCTTTGTGACCCCATGGACTGTAGTCTACCGGGCTCCTCCGTCCATGGGATTTTCCAGGCAAGAGTACTGGAGTGGGTTGCCATTTCCTTTTCCAGAGGATCTTCCTGACCCAGGGCTCGAACCCAGGTCTCCCGCAGTGTAGGCAGACGCTTTACCGTCTGAGCCACAAGGGAAGCCCCTCAAACTACAGAAGCTACTGCAAATCTCCCAGACACCTCAGCCATGAGGGGCCAGTGTGGCCTGAGCAACAATCTGCCCAGAAAGCGATCCTGGGTCAGTGTCTCCCAAGCTGGGGAAGGGCTCAGTCAGTCAGGACTGACTCCCCCCCTGCCTGTGACTACACTGCCCAGTGAGACTTGAATAAATTATGTTCCTCAAGATAAGTGGGATATTAACTTGATAGTTGCCTAATAGACACCTGCAGGGGGGCCTTTGCTAGCTAAGAAACAGGAAACGTTTCCTTCAGCTTCTTCCACGGAAGAAGTCTGTCTCTGGTTAACGGTTCCTTCCTCACATTAGACTTGTTTCTTCACACACAGCGACTCACAGTCCTTTCCTTCCCCCACCTCAGTCCCCCTTCTCACAGCTTCAGGTCTCCTTCTGTGATTTTGAGCTTGAAATAATAGAAGGATCTGAACTGATTATTTTCACTGCGTGTGCTCAGTTGCTCAGTCATATCCAGCACTTTGCGGCCCCGTGAACTGTAGCCAGACAAGCTCCTCTGTCCGTGGGATTTTCCAGGCAAGAATATGGGAGTAGGTTGCCATTTCCTCCTGCATGGGATCTTCCCAATCCAGGGATTGAACCCATCTCCGGCATCTCTTGCATTGACAGGAGGATTCTTTACCACTGAGCCATCTAGGAAGCTTACCTCTACCTCTAATTTAATGGAATTTTAACAAAATCTGCATGAGGCATAAGGAATGGAAATCGTGCCTACAAAGAAAACCCTCCAACCTCTTCTCTTTATTCAGCCTTGAAAATCTTCAGCGACTACCCTGACCACTGGGAAGCCATTTCACAGGTCAATGCTTCTTCTTACTTGGATGCAACAAATCCAAGGGGTGTTGATTTTTATCTGCATGGGACCAGACCTGGAACCTTGAATAGATCTGTTGCTACTCAGGCAGTGGCCAAAAATGCCGTTGTCAGTGACAGATGAATGAGATCATCACATTCTATCAAGTCTAAGAGGTTTTTCACTCCTTTCTGAAGCAGTGGGGGAAGAGGGTGTGGTTTCTGGCCAGGAAGCAGATGAAACATGTTGGTTTCAGAGACTAGATTCATCCCGGGGCAAACAGCATTCCTCATCTGATGCTACCATGCGCAACAGGCTCCTCTGCTGGGTTGTTCTTTTGTTTCTCAGAATAGGTGAGTCCTGATCACAGGTGAGGAACCGCGGTCACTGGCTTCTCAGGCTCCGGCAACAAAGTGTCTTCTCAGGACCATAGCATTGGGCTCCCCTCCCCAGCCTGTCCTTATGTCATCCCTGCTTTATCTCCCACAGGCCTGGAGGATGCTACAGTCATACAGTTCCCAAGGCACAGGATCTTGGAGGCTGAAAAGGAATTCACTCTACAGTGTTCTCAGAAAATGAATCATTATGCAATGTACTGGTATCGCCAAGATCCGGGATTTGGACTTCAGCTGATCTATTATTCAACTGGCCCCGACACCTTTAAGAAAGGAGATGTCCCTGAGGGGTATCACGTCTCTCGAGATGAGTTGGAACATTTCCCCCTGACCCTGAAGTCCGCCAGCCCCAACCAGACATCTGTGTACTTCTGCGCCAGCGCTGAATCCACAGCATGGCACGGCTGCTTCCTCTCTGCACAAAAAGAGGGGCAGACTGAGGTCCTCAAGATTCCTGACCCCAACTAGAAGTTTTTTAAAAGCCTGCACCTAAGCCCTGCCCTGATCTTACTGTTCTTTACTCTCTTCTTCCCATTCTTGTCCCTCTAACTCCATCCCTATTGTAATCAAAACCTTTGCTTCTGCTTGATATTCCACTTGACTACAGGCTTTTAACCCAATGTGAATGTTTTCTAAAACAGACTTCAATTTTCAGATTCAGATGTAAGAAAATTCTGATGAAATTGAATTCTGTTCAATTAAGGAAAAAGAGCCCTCAGACCTGCAAAGATCTTCAAAGATTCTTCAGTGAGTCTCTCAACATGAGTCTCTCATGTTGTATAGGAAAATAGGTAGAGGACTGAGATGACCTCAGACATGGAAGGGCTTCCCAGGTGGCTCAGTAGGTAAAGTAACCGGCTGCAATGCAGGAGACGCAAGCAGATGTGAGTTGGATCCCTGGGTCAGGAAGATCCCCTGGAGGAGGGCATAGCAACCCACTCCAGTATTCTTGCTTGGGCAATCCCATGGGCAGAGGAGCCTGGTGGGCTACACCCCATGGGGTGCCAACGAGTCAGACACGGCTGATGCAACTGAGCACACATGCATACCCAGACATGGAATGGCCTCAGTAAGAGGATCCAGAAAACAGTGAAAAGTTTCAGATAATGTGTGGATTTAGGACCACCCAGAGAGAGGAGACGCTTACTTTGTGTGCGAGGGGAAGGAGTAGGAAGTGAAAAAGAAAATGAAATGTGTTTGTCTCCAGGGATTATTAAGGAGCAGAACTTTAAGTTACCGTGTAGTTACCCCAGAGAAGCGTGTTTTGCGATAAGCAACTGTCCGTGCCCCAGTCCTTGGAACCTGTGAATATGTTCAGTTCAGTTCAGTTCAGTCGCTCAGTCGTGCCCGACTCTGTGACCCTATGAACCGCAGCACACCAGGCCTCCCTGTCCGTCACCAACTCCCGGAGTTTACCCAAACCCATGTCAACTGAGTTAGTGATGCCATCATCCTCTCATCCTCTGTCGTCCCCTTCCCCTCCTGCCTTCAATCTTTCCCAGCATCAGGGTCTTTGCAAATGAATAAGCTCTTCGCATCAGGTGGCCAAAGTATTGGAGTTTCAGCTTCAACATCAGTCCTTCCGATGAACACCCAGGACTGACTTCCTTTAGGATGGACTGGTTGGATCCCTTACATGAAAAAAGAGAATTAGATTTGTAGATGCAGCTAAATTTGCTAATCAGTTGACCTCGAGACAGGGAGCCGCCTGAATCACCCTGTGGACCCAATTAGACACACAGGCCCTTAAGAGCCCCTGGCGTCTGTGTACTTTGAGGAGGGTTCCGTCTGCTGTTACTGGCTTTGAAGATGGAGGAAGGGATCCAAAGGACGTGGGTGGTCTCTAGGAACTGAAAAAGACAAAGAAACAGATTCCCCACTAGAGCCCCAGGAAAGGCACAAATCCCTGCCTACTTTGATTTCAACCTAAGGAGAACCATGTCAAACTTCTAACCTATGGTAAGCTAGTTAATTTATGTTCTTTTAAGCCACTGAGTTTGGATAATTTTGTAACAGTGAAGAGCAAAACCTGACTCCAGGTTGGGTCTCCTTCTTTGACTTAAACCTTTTCTTTCTGTTGCTCTTATTATAATCATACATAATGGCCTGACTCTGGGAACCCTGCCCTTCTGCCTGAATGTTAAACAAGTGGCTTCATTCAGCTCACTGAACAAAGAGACAATCTGATTCTGCCCACAGGGCTTCCCAGTGGCGCTAGTGGTAAAGAACCCATCTGCCGATGCAGGAGACATAAAGAGACGCGGGTTCAATCCCAGTTTGGGAAGATCCCCTACAGTAGGAAATGGCAACCCACTCCAGTATTCTTGCCTGGAGAAGCTCATGGACAGAGGAGCCTGGAGGGCTACAGACCATAGGGTTGCAAAGAGTCAACACTGCTGAAGTGACTTAGCATGCAGCACCTGTGAATGGCTACAGGAAAGCAGAAATTAAGTCATTCCGCCCCCCACCCCCCAGTGCTGGCCAAGCCAGGCAAAACGAATGGCCTTTTTACTTGACTTCCTCACCTTCTCCCCTTCTCTGTTCTGTAAAAGAAACTGGCATCCAAACCCTGATAATATGATTTTGGGGAGATGTTAGTCCGCCATCTTCTTGGTCTGCTGGCTTTCCAAATAAAGTCTCTATTCCTTACCTCAACACCTCGTCTCACGATTTATTGGCTGATCCTGTGGTGAGCAGAGTGGGCTTGGATTTGGTAAACATTTGTTACAGCAGGAATAGAAAGCTAATACAGAGCCCTACTGCCAAGCTGCTGCAAGAAGAGGGCTGATGAAGAAAGCTGCTCTGCGAGCAGTCTAAGAGGCAAAGGGCTAAGGATGGGAGCCTGAACCAGATGATGCACTTTTAAAGGAGGATGCTACCAATTTCTGCTCTTGACAAACTCCATTTCTGCTAATGCCTCATCTCCGCAGGTTTAGGATTAGAAAGTTCCAGCAGGGAACCCCACAGTCGTTGCTAGCCCCAGGGAGGCACTGTTCCCCTGGGAAGAATTCCTTCCTCTGCTCTGACAGTCTCTGCTGGGTAGTACAGAGCCACCAGGGTGCTGCTGTCAAGGAAAGCAAGGAGGTGTGACACATGAAGTCACCCTCCAAACAGCAGAAGACTGGAATTTGCCCTTGTTATTGACCATATCAGAAGTCCATTCACTTTTCTGCTTCATGCCACTGTAAACTGACCACACAAACACACTCATATACACAGGGGGAAAGAGAGAGAGGGAGATGGAAACTGGGAGAGAGAGAGGGAAAGGGAAAAATAAAAGAAAGGATCAACCTTCCCTTTGTGAAATGAAAAATATCTCCTGCCACATCAATGAACAAGAAATGTCAGAGCCATCAGTGATTTCTGGACTCAATAAGTGAATCAGTTCAGTTCAGTCACTCAGTCATGTCCTACTCTTTGCGACCCCATGGACTGCAGCATGTCAGGCTTCCCTGTCCATCACCAACTCCTGCAACTTGCTCAAACTCACGTCCATTGTGTCAGTGATGTCATCCTACCATCTCATCCTCTGTCATCCCCTTCTCCTCCTGCCTTCAATCTTTCCCAGCATCAGGGTCTTTTCAAATGAGTCAGTTCTTCGAATCAGGTGGCCAAAGTACTGGGGGTTCAGCTTCAGCATCAGTCCTTCCAGTGAATATTCAGGACTGATTTCCTTTAGGATGGACTGGGAGGATCTCCTTGTAGTCCAAGGGTGTTGGTTGTGTTGGAGAAGACTCTTGAGAGTCCCTTGGGCTGCAAGGAGATCCAACCAGTCCATTCTAAAGGAGATCAGTCCTGGGTGTTCATTGGAAGGACTGATGTTGAAGCTGAAACTCCAATACTTTGGCCACCTGATGCAAAGAACTGACTCACTGGAAAAGACCTTGATGCTGGGAAAGATTGAAGGCAGGAGGAGAAGGGGATGACAGAGGATGAGATGGTTGGATGGCATCACTGACTCAATGGACATGACTTTGAGCAAGCTCTGGGAGTTGGTGACGGACAGGGAAGCCTGGTCCATGGGGTTGCAAAGAGTTGGACATGACCGAACTGAACCAACAGTAGCTCTGTTTTCAGTTTTTAAGGAACCTCCACAACATTCTCCATAGTGGTTGAACCAATTTATATTCCCACCAACAGTGTATAAGGATTCCCTTTGCTCCATACCCTCTCCAGCATTTATTGTTTATAGAGATTTTGATAATGGTCATTCTGATTGATGAGGTGATACTTCATTGTAGTTTCAATTTGCATTTCTCTAATAATTAGCAATGTTGAACATCTTTTCATGTGCTTGTTGGCATTCTAAATGTCTATTTAGGTCTTCTACCCATTTTTTGATTAAGTTGCTTGGTTTTTTTTGATACTGAGTTGTATATGCTATTTGTATACTTTGGAAATTAACCCCTTTCAATGGTATTGTTTGCAAATATTTTACACCAGTCCCTAAGCTGTCTTTTTGTTTTGTTTGCACTTTGCTTGCTTTTCCCATCCTAATTGCTTTACCACATCATGCCACGCATTTTTAGTGTTGGTGATTGTATTTGTTTTCTGTTGCTTCTATAGCAAGTTACCACACACTCAGTGGGTTAAAACAACACAGAATTTATTATCTTACAGTTCTGGAGGTCAGAAGTCCAACTCGGGTCTCACTCAGAATCAGTCTATTGGCTAAACTCCGTTCCTTTCTGAAGACTCTCCTTTCCTATGGCTCCCTTCCTCCCTCTTCAAAGGCAGCAGCATTCAATCTGTCTGACTCTTTTTCAAGATGCACGTCTCCCTCTAAATACAGCTGGGAAAGGTGATCTGCTCCTAAGGACGCATGTGATTCAGTTGCTCCCACTTGGGTAATCCAGGGTACTGTCCATAGCTCTGCTGCTGCTAAGTCGCTTAAGTCATGTCTGACTCTGTGCGACCCCATAGACGGCAGCTCACCAGGCTCCCCCGTCCCTGGGATTCTCCAGGCAAAAACACTGCAGTGGGTTGCCACTTCCTTCTCCAATGCATGGAAGTGAAAAGTGAAAGTGAACTCGCCCAGTCGTGTCTGACTCTTAACGACCCCATGGACTACAGCCCACCAGGCCCTCCGTCCATGGGATTATCCAGGCAAGAGTACTGGAGTGGGGTGCCATTGCCTTCTCCGACTGTCCATAGCTCAGGACCAGCTGATTAGCAACCTTAATTGCTTCCACAACCATACATCCCTTTTGAATATAAAAATTCACCGATTATGGGGATTCGGACTTGAGCATCTTTAAGGTGCCATTACTTTGCCTCCTGCAGTGTTATTCCACTGCTGCTGCTGCTGCTAAGTCGCTTCAGTCGTGTCCGACCCTGGGCGACCCCATAGACAGCAGCCCACCAGGGAATCCCCTGTCCCTGGGATTCTCCAGGCAAGAATACTGGAGTGGGTTGCCATTTCCTTCTCCAGTGCATGCATGCATGCTAAGTCACTTCAGTCGAGTCCAACTCTGTGCAACCCCATAGACAGCAGCCCACCAGGCTCCTCTGTCCACAGGATTCTCCAGGCAAGAATACTGGAGTGGGTTGCCATTTCCTTCTCCAGTTATTCCACTAGAGGGCACTAATATGTTCTTTAATAGAAACTTCCATCTAGCCAAGGTTATGGTTTTTCCAGTAGTCATGTATGGATGTGAGAGTTGGACTATAAAGAAGGCTGAGAGCCGAAGAATTGATGCTTTTGAACTGTGGTGTTGCAGAAGACTCTTGAGAGTCCCTTGGACTGCAAGGAGATCCAACCAGTCCACCTTCAGTTCAGTTCAGTTCAGTTCAGTCACTCAGTCGTGTCCGACTCTTTGAGATCCCATGAATCGCAGCACGCCAGGCCTCCCTGTCCATCACCAACTCCCAGAGTTCACTCAGACTCACGTCCATCGAGTCAATGATGCCATCCAGTCATCTCATCCTCAGTCGTCCGCTTCTCCTCCTGCCCCCAGTCCCTCCCATCATCACAGTCTTTTCCAATGAGCCAACCCTTATGAGGTGGCCAAAGTACAGGACTTTCAGCTTTAGCATCATTCCTTCCAAAGAAATCCCAGGACCAATCTCCTTCAGAATGGACTGGTTGGATCTCCTTGCAGTCCAAGGGACTCTCAAGAGTCTTCTCCAACACCACACTTCAAAAGCATCAATTCTTCGGCACTCAGCCTTCTTCACCGTCCAACTCTCACATCCATACATGACCACAGGAAAAACCATAGCCTTGACTAGACGGACCTTTGTTGGCAAAGTAATGTCTCTGCTTTTGAATATACTAATCTAGGTTGGTCATAACTTTTCTTCCAAGGAGTAAGCGTCTTTTACTTTTATGGCTGCAGTCACCATCTGCAGTGATTTTGGAGCCCCCTCCCCCCCCCCCAGGTAAATAAAGTCTGACACTGTTTCCACTGTTTCTCCATCTATTTCCCATGAAGTGATGGGACCAGATGTCATGATCTTCCTTTTCTGAATGTTGAGCTTTAAGCCAACTTTTTCGCTCTCCTCTTTCACTTTCATCAAGAGGCTTTTTAGTTTCTCTTCACTTTCTGCCATAAGGGTGCTGTCATCTGCATGTCTGAGGTTATTGATATTTCTCCTGGCAATCTTGATTCCAGCTTGTGTTTCTTCCAGTCCAGCGTTTCTCATGATGTACTCTGCATAGAAGTTAAATAAGCAGGGTGACAATATACAGCCTTGACGTACTCCTTTTCCTATTTGGAACCAGTCTGTTGTTCCATGTCCAGTTCTAACTGTTCCATGTCCAGTCCATCCTAAAGGAAATCAATCCTGAATATTCATTGGAAGGACTGATGCTGAAACTGAAATTCCAATACTTTGACCACCTGATGCAAAGAACTTACTCATTTGAAAAGACCATGATACTGGGAAAGATTGAAGTTGGGAGGAGGAGGGGATGACAGAGGATGAGATGGTTGGATGGCATCACCGACTCAATGGACATGAGTTTGAGTAAACTCTGGGAATTGGTGATGGACAGAAGCCTGGTGTGCTGTAGTCCATGGTGTTGCAAAGGGTCAGACACAACTGAGTGAATGAACTGAACTGAACTGAAAATTGAATACTGTAACACCAATTAAAAGAAAACTCAAGTAAGATCATGTATAAAATAAAGAACTAATGAAAACATACTCTATAGCACAGAGAACTCTACTTAATGCACTGTGGTGACCTGAATGTGGAGGAAGTCCAAAAGGAAGGGGACGTGTGTATATATATGGCTGACACACTTTGCTGCACAGCAGAAAGTAGCACAGCATTTTAAAGCAACTATACGCCAATAAAAATTTATTTTAAAAAGAAAACTCTATACAAATATCTCTCACTAGATTTTTGAAGGTTAATCATATAGCATAGGAATATATACAAGATAGAGTGATTTCCTCAGAATCGAAAATAGCTTCAGTTCAGTTCAGTCACTCAGTCGTGTCCGACTCTTTCTGACCCCATGAATAGCAGCATGCCAGGCCTCCCTATCCATCACCAACTCCCAGAGTTTACTCAAACTCATGTCCATTGAGTCAGTGATGCCATCCAGCCATCTCATCCTCTGGCGTCCCCTTCTCCTCCTGCCCCCAATCCCTCCCAGAATCAGGGTCTTTTCCAATGAGTCAACTCTTCGCATCAGGTGGCCAAAGTACTGGAGTTTCAGCTTTAGCATCAGTCCTTCTAAAGAACACCCAGGACTGATCTCCTTTAGAATGGACTGGTTGGACCTCCTTGCAGTCCAAGGGACTCTCAAGAGTCTTCTCCAACACTGCAGTTCAAAATCATCAGTTCTTTAGCACTCAGCTTTCTTCACAGTCCAACACTCACATCCATACATGACCACTGGAAAACCCATAGCCTTGACTAGATGGACCTTTGTCAGCAAAGTAATGTCTCTGCTTTTGAATATGCTATCTAGGTTGGTCATAGCTTTCCTTCCAAGGAGTAAGCATCTTTTAATTTCATGGCTGCAGTCACCAGAAGTAAAATAGGATTTGAAGGGTGGTGAAAATTCTGTAGTCTGTTTCTATACTCAAGATCATCCAGAGGTTAAAAAAAAAATGCTGTGTATTTAAAGGGACAAATGTGTTCTACTTGCAGGGATTTTAAAGAGATATTTCCTCAATTGGGTAGAGGCAAGCATGATTATTATTGTCAAGAGATTGTCAGCCAGGAGGAAGATGAGAGATGCTGCAGGGTTTACTAAGCAGAGCCCCAGAGAGGAGGCTGAGAGCAATTACTGAAGAGGCTCAGGGGAAGACAGAAAGAAATGGACAGTGCTGAGTAACAGGTGTTACATTAAAGTGCAGAAGATGGAGGGGCCAATTCGGAGATCCTGGACATCTCAAGGGTTCTCTTTTCTTCTCACTGCCTCTGTTAAGGACAAGGGAGCCTGGCCCATACTGGGGAACTGGAGTTCCCAAAACTCTTGAGTGTGTTGGCCTTGGGAAGGAGCAATCAGAAGGAAGTTCTGAGAAGGAAGGGCGAGGAGGTATAGGAACTGGTTCCTAGTACAAGGATATGGGGGACTCAGGTCAACAGCATCACTTCAGTGTCCTCTTTGATGATGAGAAAGAAGAAATCAGAGCAGCTTCACAGTCAATAGGACAGGGATGGGGGAAGAAGCATGTATCTGAGAGTGAATTAGCTCATGGCTTGGGAGGAATATAGAAGCAGCTGCCTCCTAAATATTGGGTTAATTTAATATAGGAAGTGCTTGGGATAAACTATAAATCTCTGAGTACTGTAACTGTCCACCTCTATGGTGAAACTTATATGCAGGTCAGGAAGCAACAGTTAGAACTGGACATGGAACAACAGACTGGTTCCAAATAGGAAAAGGAGTGCATCAAGGTTGTATATTGTCACCCTGCTTATTTAACTTCTATGCAGAGTACATCAAGAGAAACACTGGGCTGGAGGAATCACAGCTGGAATCAAGATTGCTGGGAGAAGTATCAATAACCTCAGATATGCAGATGACACCACCCTTATGGCAGAAAGTGAAGAGGAACTAAAAGCCTCTTGATGAAAGTGAAAGAGGAGAGTGAAAAAGTTGGCTTAAAGCTCCACATTCAGAAAACAAAGATCATGGCATCTGGTCCCATCACTTCATGGGAAATAGATGGGGAAACAGTGGAAACAGTGTCAGACTTTATTTTTGGGGGGCTCCCAAATCACCGCAGATGGTGACTGCAGCCATGAAATTAAAAGACGCTTACTCCTTGAAAGGAAAGTTATGACCAACATAGATAGCATATTCAAAAGCAGAGACATTACTTTGCCAACAAAGGTCTGCCTAGTCGAGGCTATGGTTTTTCCTGTGGTCATGTATGGATGTGAGAGTTGGACTGTGAAGAAGGCTGAGCGCCGAAGAATTGATGCTTTTGAACTGCGGTGTTGGAGAAGACTCTTGAGAGTCCCTTGGGCTGCAAGGAGATCCAACCAGTCCATTCTAAAGGACATCAGCCCTGGGATTTCTTTGGAAGGAATGATGCTAAAGCTGAAACTCCAGTACTTTGGCCACCTCATGTGAAGATTTGACTCACTGGAAAAGACTGTGATGCTGGGAGGGATCGGGGGCAGGAAGAGAAGGGGACGACAGAGGATGAGATGGCTGGATGGCATCGATGGACGACTGACTCGATGGATGTGAGTCTGAGTGAACTCTGGGAGCTGGTGATGGACAGGGAGGCCTGGAGTGCTGCGATTCATGGAGTCGCAAAGAGTCGGACATGACTGAGCGACTGAACTGAACTGAATGGTTTTGAAAGTACCATGGAATTTGGAAAATCCAATGGATAAAAGTATAAATACATAGTGAGTTTATCTTTGTGAATGTAGACAAACTGGAAAATTTGGAAAGATGCAATTTGGAATGATAAGGTTTCCTTATAATACAAAATTATTTACTTGAGGCAGGTTCATGAGAACTAAAACTACTTTTTCCCCCCTTCGAGAACACTTGTACCCATATCTAGGATATGGAGGACTGCCTAGGACTGAAGGAGAGCCAGTTTTGCTCCCCACCATCTTTTCCAAAAGGAATGGCACAGGGCTGGTGGCCCAGTGGTTGAGAATTCACCTTGCAATGCAGGGGCCACCGGTTCGATACCTTGTCTGGGAAGATCCCACGTGGCGTGGGGCAATTAAGCCTGTGGACCACAGCTACTGAAGCCTGTGTGCCCCTAGAGCCCGTGCTCCATGACAAGCAAAGCCACCACAGCGAGAAGCCTGAGCATTGCAACAAAGACCCAGTGCAGCCAAAAAAAATAATATTTTTTTAAGGAATGGCACAGAAATAGAAAAAGAAAGAAGACTCCTCTTTAGAGCAGAGTTAATGTCATGACAGCAGCTGCATCTCCCTTATTCATATGGAATAGGGACTGTTGGCCCTGAACTCACTCCACCATGAAGGGGACTGCGGGCAAGAAAGCCATCTCTGAAGTTTGAGATGAGGACCCATTTCTTGCCTGGAGATGACAGTGATTCAGCAAAGCTCTGGCTGTGGCTGAAGCAATTAGGAGGATGGGGCAGTGTCTTTCCTTCTCTTCCTGCCCAAGAATACTTTGGTTCCAGCAAAGCTCAAGAAAATCTCAAAGGTGTTCAATGCAAGGAAATATTCTCAGCAATCCCAGGAAAGTCACCTCAATGCAGGAAGGACATTGAGTCCTGGAAAGGGGGCGATATGTGAGTGGCTGGAGGAGCTAAGAAGATGGTACGACACCCCAGTTATAGGCAGAGCTCCCCGTGACTGCGATCCAGAGCAGAGAACACAGCCTGGCTACAATGCAGTACCCAGCGACAGAATCCTCCCATGTGGAGCCCCATCTGGAGACCACAAACCAGGAAAGCCACACCCCACAAGCAGCAAAGAAACTGAACTGGCTGGTAAAAGTAAGAGGTTATTGAAGAAGACAGATCTCTTCTCTGCCTTTCACAGCCCCCATAAAAAGAGAGAAAAGAGAAGGAAGAAAGATCCATCTAACACCAGCCTTGAGAAAAGAAGTTACTTATATAGTTGCTGTTGTGACCACATGGACTTCAGCACGCCAGGCTTCCCTGTCCTTTACCATCTCCCAGAGTTTGCCCAAACTCATGTCCATTGAGTCAATGATGCCAACTTAGACTGGCTACTACTAAATTTAATCTGCCAATGAGAAAAGAGCCCCGAGTCTAGGATCTTGAAATGAATACAGATTGATAAAATAACCCATGAAGTGGATTTGGCTAAGTTTTTACACAGGAGATACTTTCAAAAGGTCGTGGCTGAAAATCACACCAATGGATAGTCAAAGATAGGAATAATCTTGGAATTTTTTCCTACAGAGTAGAAATGAGAACTTCGAGGTAGAAAAACTGTTGCTTTGATGATAGTGGAAGTTTCATGTACTCACATTTCTAAGTGATGATCAAATATGTTATACCAATTTTCATGATAAAGATATAAAAATACAGAAATATTTTTCAACTTTGACAAGAGTGTGCTAATAAGAAGATGTTAAATGGATAGAAACCAGCAGTCTCAGAGGAGGGCAAGGAAAATGCCAGTGACTGCAAGCCTTGCCAGCCCACATTGGCCAGGACCTGTAAGGAAATGGGAGGGGCTGCTCTCCTGAAAATGAGGGTCAAGTAACTGCAGAGAGACATCACAGATACCAACTAGGGCCCACAGGGCAGGCAGTTGTGCCTGAGTGACGCTGCCATGGGCCCCCGGCTCCTGGGCTGTGTCCTGTTTTGTTTCCTGGGAGCAGGTGAGTCCCAGACCCATGGGCAAGCCTTGGCTGTATCTTGCCGGTTTGAGCTCAAGTCCTTCCATGAAGGTTGCAGCACCGGGTGCCTCCTCAGCTTTCTCTTGCTCTACCTCCTTCCTCCACAGGCCCCCTGGAAGCCGATGTGACCCAGAGCCCAAGACACTGCATCACAGAGACCAGAAAGAGGGTGACATTGACTTATTCTCAGAATATGAACCACGATGTGATGTACTGGTATCGACAAGACCCAGGGCTGGGTCCAAAGCTGATCTACTTTTTAAGGAATGTTGGCTTTGTTGAAAAGGGAGATATCTCTGATGGATATACTGCCTCTCAAGAAGAGAAACCAAACTTTCCCCTGATCTTGGAGTTGACCAGCACCAACCAGACCTCCTTGTACCTCTGTGCCAGCAGTGAATCCACAGCATGACATAGCCAGCTGCTCTCTGCACAAAAAGGGCAGCCACAAGAGAGAGGAGGCTCCTCTCTTGGGAGGCCCAACCCAGCCAAGGGGACAAACTTCCCCACCATCAGAGACCCCAGGAGTCCTCCCCTGCCTCCCCAGCTTTGGGGACTCTGAGCAAGGCAGCCCCTAGGCAATGTGTCCCCCTCTTACTTCCAGTACCCACGAGCTTTTCAAAGTGCAGGCAGAACACGCTCCCTGTGTGAAGTCTAGCACCAAGGGTAAAGAATTTCTCTCCTAGAAAAGGAATTTTATGCATACTGCAACCCTTCCTCCTTGCTGAGCTTCACTGTAGCCAAAACTGAAGATTTCATTTTCAGCTGAATCACTTAACCAAATTTCAATCTCACCTTCCAGGACCTATTCCTGGAGGTTTTGACACTTGGGGAGAATAACACACCTGAGTTGTTAACTAAATCTAATATCTCTCCCATTTCCCTCATCTCCGCAAGTGGTCTGCCATCCAGCCAAACGCACAAGCCAGAGATGTAGCAGTCGTCCTCACCATCTCAGACATACTCTCCCTCCACACTTAATCCACCACCATTGCCTGCACGCTTCTTAGTATTAAATTCCTTGCAAATTTTACTAATTTTTCTAATCTCACTGATAACACTGTGATCTGATATGTGCTCCCCCACCACCTTCCAATGTGCTCCCTGCCCCCACCCACAAACCACTCTGGAGCCTAAAACCCATCAGTGTCTTTCATTCACTTAAAGTTGCAAGTTTATGGTAGTTCACAAGCTTCTCAACACCCTCCAAGATGCAGTCTTTGCACCTATCTTCCTTCCTAATTGGGCTTCCCAGGTGGCACTAGTGGTAAAGAACCCACCTGCCAATGCAGGAGACATAGGAGATGCAGGTTTGATCCTGGGGTTCGGAAGATTCCCTGGAGGGAGGCATGGCAACCCACTCCAGTATTTTTGCCTGGGGAATCCCATGGACAGAGGAACCTGGTGGGCTACAGTCCACAGGGTCTCAAAGAGTTGGACACAACTGAAGTGACTTAGCATGCACGCATGCACTTTCCTAACTGGAGAAGGAAATGGCAACCCACTCCAGTACTCCTGCCTGGGAAACCCCATGGACAGAGGAGCCTGGTGGGCTACCGTTCATGGGGTCACAAGAGTTAGACACGACTGAGGGACTAAACCACCACCTTCCTAAGAGGAACGTCCTCTTTCAGTTACCACACCTGCTTTCCATTCAAGGAGACAGAGTCCACCTCCCTCAGGTCCTCAAATGTGTCCTACGCTGACTCACTCTTGGATCTTCACCAGTAATGTTCACTCTTCCAGAGCCCTCTTCCTTTCCCTCTCTACCTGGACACCTAGCTGATGATTTCTCCGCATACCAATCCAGAAGTCTTTTCCTCCAGGGAGTTTTCCTCGAATCCCTGATGGGATTATTTTCTCTGCTATGTGCTCTAGTAAAGTGAAGTCACTCAGTCGTGTCTGACTCTTTGTGACCCAATCGACTCTAGCCGACTAGGCTCCTCCTTCCATGGGATTTTCCAGGCAAGGGTACTGCAGTGGGTTGCCATTTTCTTCTCCAGAGGATCTTCCCAACTCAGTGATCAAACCCAGGTCTCCTGCATTGCAGGCCGACACTTTACCGTCTGAGCCACTAGGGAAGCGCTCTAAAGACAGCCTAAACTATCATTCTCAGGGCAATTAACACACTCCATTGTTTGCTATTTAAAATTTATATGAATAAAGGCAAAGTCAACGAGAGCAGGGACTGTGCCTATACTGGTTCCTCTTTTCCCTGTACTTACCAGAGTGCCTGAAAGGAGTCCTGTTATATGCATAAAGGAACTGGTCTTCTTTTCAATCATCTTCCCAATACTTCTCCAACTTGTCCAGGATCTAAGTCCCCTGCAAAGTCCTCTCCCACACCTACCTTGGGGAAATGCCAGGGTTTCCACCTGGGCACGTAAACAAGATAAAGCATGTCCTCTGGTAGATTTATTTTTCCTCTACTGCAGCCCCCGTTTACTCTGTGCTATGTCACCAACAAGGCTGTTGCCTCTCTTGGGTACCACTGTATCCATTGGATTCTTTTCTGTTGAGCCCTAAAATACCTGTCAGCCACTGCAGATGCTTCAGCTTTGTGGCTCAATACAGCAGACCCTATTATTGTTCCCAGTGGGTTCCATCATCACGCCCAGGTAGAATTTCCTGCTGAGTGGCACCTCTATTGATGAAAATACAAGAAAAAGCCTTTGGCTCAACCTTTTCTTTGTCAGTGCTGAAGGGGCAAGACTACAGATCTATGTCTTGATCGTCAACGTCTTACTGAGATTTTAGCACACAGTTTCGTTCAATTACATACATTCCAACCGTTAAAGTAATAGTTTTAACTTGAAGCAAGGGAAGGCAGAGGACCTCGTCAAAGACACAAATTCAGGCAGTAAAACCCAGCTGAGCTTAGAATCTGCTCATCTTTTCAAGAACTATGGCTATATTACTGGGTAAGTTTATCCTGCCAGGCTCCATGCCTACCCTTACTTCAAGGTGAGTTCTCTCCTGGGAATTATCACACGCTGTCATATACAGAGACTTCCACGGGACCATTCTCTCTTTTTTCCAAGACTTACCCAAGGTATTGATGAACTACTAAAGTTGTTGCTGTTTAGGTCCAAGCTGGATTATACCTTTTATTATGGCTGTGCTGTGTTCAGCCATGTCTGTAGTACCCTAGGCAAGAATACTGGAGTGGCTTGCCATGTCCTTCTCCAGGGGATCATTCTCACCTGGGGACTGAACCCCCACGTCTCCTGCACTGGCAGGCTAATTCTTTACCACTGGTGCCACCTGGGAAGCCCCACTTTTATTATATTCTCAATATAAATAGAATTATACTAATTAAATCAAAGATGTCAGTGGAGACTGACACCCAAAGATTGCCTCCTGTGAAATAGAGTCTATATCCAATAACCTACTCTTAGTTCATGGAAGTCATCACAAGTGAACCCTATCTCTTGAGAGACTCTGAGACAATGATGTCTACAGACCCCTTTGCACTTATATAGAATCCACAAACCCAGTGCCCTCCATTGTATCAGAGCCTGGAGCTGCTGCTGCTGCTGCTAAGTCACTTCAGTCATGTCCGACTCTGTGCGACCCTTTGGACAGCAGCCCACCAGGCTCCTCCATCCACAGGATTCTCCAGGCAAGAATACTGAAGTGGGCTGAGCCTGGAGCTGGCATACCATTATTCTTGACTTAGACCTGCCCTCGGGCACTAGTTTTCTCTTTGTTCCTAGGACCAGGAGAGTTCTAATTTAAACTGTTCCTTAAAGGAATTCAGTCTTGGTCTTCCTTAAGGAATCTTTTTCTGGTGCCTAATCTCTACCTCAAATAACTGCTCACATGTTAAAGAAATATCTACAGAATTGGGTGGATATTTAGAGCTAAAACATGCTATGGCCTGGATGTTTATTTTCCCCCTCTATCCGGAATTTATGTTGAAATTCTAATTGCAAATGTGATGATATTGGGGGTGCGGCCTTTGGGAGATGATTCCTGTATGCTTAGTCACGCAGTCGTGTCTGACTCTTTGCAGCCCCATGGACTGTAGCCCGCCAGGCTCCTCTGTCCGTGAAGATTCTCCAGGCAAGAATGCCGGAGGGGGTTGCCATGCCCTCTGCCAGGGGATCTTCCCGACCCAGGGATCGAGCCCAGGTCTCCCTCGCTGCAGATGGATCCTTTAATGGCTGAGTCATCAGGGATGCCCAGGGAGATGATTAGGTCAAAAGAATGGAGCCCTCGTGGATGGAATTAATGCCCTTATAGAAGAAAGCCCAGTGAGCTCCCCAGCCCACCCTCTAACCAAGTGAGGCTGCAAGAAGTCTACAACCAGAAAAGAGCACCCACCAATAATGCAAGCACCCTGATCTCAGACTTCCAACCTCCAGAACTGTGGGAAATAATTTCTGTAGCTTATAAGCTACCCAGTCTGAGGTTCTGTTAAAGCAGCCAGACTAAGGCAGAACACTACCCGTGATCTGTTTTCTTAATTTTTCGTTCACTCACTGTCAATGTAGACTACTATTTCTGTATTTTTGCATTAAATCAATTTTTTCCAGTATTCCATTCTTTTTCTCTCTTCTCATTACTTTATGCCTTTTCTTGGAACAACATTATTATCAAGTTCATCACTTTAATAAAACTCTCTATTCTAACAACTATCAGATTCGGTATTCTAGTCAGTTACCTAATTTGAGCTTCAGCCCAACTTACACAACTTTCTACATGGTAATGTCACTTGAAATCTCCATTGGTACTTCAAACTCAATTTGCCATGTTCTACAAACTTAATCTTTCTGCCAGTCTTGATGAAAACGAATTCATTCAGTCTTTGAAGAGAAGGTCTTTAAAGCAGTAGTCCACGTTAAATGAGGTCACTGGGATGGGCCATCCGCCAATATATGGCTGGTGTCCTTACAAGAGGAAAAAATGAGGACACAGAGACACACAAAGAAGCAAGACAACATGAGGACAGGGGAGAAGACGGCCACCAGCCCTCCAAGGACAGAGGCCTCAGGAGAAACCAATCCACCGACACTTTGATCCTGAACTTCCAGCTTCCAGAACAGTGAGAAGATAAATTTCTGTTAATCGCCCCTTCTACGGAACTTTATTAAGGGAGCCTTAGCAAACTGGGAGGAGAAGGCAATGGCACCCCACTCTAGCGCTCTTGCCCGGAGAATCCCATGGATGGAGGAGCCTGGTAGGCTGTGGTCCATGGGGTTGCAAAGAGTCTGACATGACTGAGCGACTTTGCTTTCACTTTTCACTTTCACGCTTTGGAGAAGGAAATGGCAACCCACTCCAGTGTTCTTGCCTAAAGAATCCCAGGGATGGTGGAGCCTGGTTGGCTGCCGTCTATGGGGTTGCACAGAGTTGGACACGACTGAAGCAACTTAGCAGCAGCAGCAGCAAACTGAGAGAGCTCAGCACACAGGCCCTTGCTGTCTAGCACATACTGAATTCCAGACTCAGAGAAACACAGCAGTGCTCAGCATAAGCTATATTGTTTGTGCGAGCACTCTAGGTAAAATGAATCACAGCCACCAGCTATGAAATGGTGAGAACACTCCAGAAATTCAAGTTCCCAGGCCGACTGGGATCAAGCCAAATGCCAGCTTTGTAAGCAGGTCCTTCCACAGATCAGACAACGTTAACTTTTTTCTACACACATGCACACACACACGTAGCCCCACAAGGGAAAGGGCTGGCTTTCACTTTAGCACCTCCTGATTCTCTAGAATCTGAGTGGCTGAGGAACCGTGAGTTTGGGCGGGACCATGACTTCATAGCCCATTCTTCTGTAGCCTGGGTCTGGGAGAGGACCCTCTTGCCTTGAGCCTGCCATGGGAATCAGGCTCCTCTATGCCTTTTGCTTCCTGGGAGTAGGTGAGTCCAGAAAGTTGGTGGCAAACCCCTGTCCCATTGCTTCTAGACCCTGGATACAAGATTTTCCTCTCATCAAGCTTGCTGTGTGTGCCTGTATGCTTAGTCATGTCTGACTCTTTATTACCCCAAGGACTGTAGCCCACCAGGTTCCTCTGTCCATGAAATTTCCCAGGCAAGAATACTGGAGTGGGTTGCCATTTCCTTCTGCAGGGGATCTTCCCCAATCCAGGGATCAAACCCTGGTCTCCCGCACTGCAGGCAGACTCTTTACCACTGAGCCACCAGGGAAGCTTCCTGATGGCCTCTTTTTTCACCTCCTCCATCCTCCTTCACAGGCCTCATGGATGCACAAGTAACCCAAACTCCAAGATATCTGGTCAAAAGGAGGGGAGAGAAAGTTTTGATAGAATGTATGCAGAACATGGACCATGAGAGAATGTTCTGGTACCGACAAGACCCAGCTCTGGGGCTGCGGCTGCTCCATTTCTCAATCAATGTTGACTTGCTTGAGGAAGGAGATGTGCCCTATGGGTACAGCGTCTCCAGAACGAAGAAGAAGAGCTTCTCTCTGACCCTGGAGTCTGCCACCACCAACCAGACGTCTATGTACCTCTGCGCCAGCAGTGAATCCACAGCGCGGCACGGCCACATCCTCTCTGCACAAAAAGGGCAGATGCAGGAAGCAGGGTGGGGGGGACCCTGAGTCAGGGCCCGAGTTATGCTGCTTCTACAGCACGTGAGTGCCCTTTAGAAGAAAGGCAGACAGTGGGAGGGACCAAGCCCACAGCCACACTTCTTGGCCAGGGCAGCACAGGCTAGTTTTTAAGCCCCTGTCACCACCCTTCTCCAAGTAAGGGGCCGTTCTGGAGTGGACCTGCCCAATCTTCTATGTTGTTCCCAACCTAAAGTCACGAAACTCGACCCACACCGGGAGGACTCCTCTCTCAAATCCACACTAGGGAACTTCTCCCCTACCATTTTTTTTTTTTTTGATTAATGTATTTGTCTTTGAAATTCTATTTAAACTGTAAGGGTCTCAGGTTATAAAAAGTGGTGATGTAATTTTTAAACATTTATTTAGAATTTGTGCAAAGGCAAATTAGAGCCTCGTTGCTGTTGTGCTTGTGCCCATTCATATCTGACTCTTTGAGAACCCCCCGGGACTGTAGCCTGCCAGGCTTTTCCATCCGTGGAATTTACTAGGCAAGAATGCTGTGCACAGAAATGAAGACCGAGCACAGTCAAAAATAAATAAATAAAACGTTTAAAAATTATAGTTTAACATTAAAAAAATTTTTTATTGGAGTATAGCTGTTTATGCCCTCAGCTCAGTTCAGTTCAGTTCAGTCGCTCAGTCGTGCCCAACTCTTTGTGACCCCATGAATCCCAGCATGCCAGGCCTCCCTGTCCATCACCAACTCCCGGAGTTCACTCAGACTCACGTCCATCGAGTCCCTGATGCCATCCAGCCATCTCATCCTCTGTCGTCCCCTTCTCCTCCTGCCCCCAATCCCTCCCAGCATCAGAGTCTTTTCCAATGAGTCAACTCTTTGCATGAAGTGGCCAAAGTACTGGAGTTTCAGCTTTAGCATCATTCCTTCCAAAGAAATCCCAGGGCTGATGTCCTTTAGAATGGACTGGTTGGATCTCCTTGCAGCCCAAGGGACTCTCAAGAGTCTTCTCCAACACCACACTTCAAACGCATCAATTGTTCGGCGCTCAGCCTTCTTCACAGTCCAACTCTCACATCCATACATGACCACAGGAAAAACCAGAGCCTTGACTAGACAGACCTTAGTCAGCAAAGTAATGTCTCTGCTTTTGAATATGCTATCTAGGTTGGTCATAACTTTCCTTCCAAGGAGTAAGTGTCTTTTAATTTCATGGCTGCAGTCACCATCTGCAGTGATTTTGGAACCCAAAAGGATTAAGTCTGACACTGTTTCCACTGTTTCCCATCTATTTCCCATGAAGTGATGGGATCAGATGCCATGATCTTCGTTTTCTGAATGTTGAGCTTTAAGCCAACTCTTTCACTCTCCTCTTTCACTTTCATCAAGAGGCTTTTTAGTTCCTCTTCACTTTCTGCCATAAGGGTGCTGTCATCTGCATATCTGAGGTTATTGATATTTCTCCCGGCAATCTTGATTCCAGCTTGTGCTTCCTCCACTCCAGCGTTTCTCATGATGTACTCTACATATAACTTAAATAAGCAGGGTGACAATATACAACCTTGACGCACTCCTTTTCCTATTTGGAACCAGTCTGTTGTTCCATGTCCAGTTCTAACTATTGCTTCTTGACCTGCAGACAGATTTCTCAAGAGGCACATCAGGTGGTCTGGTATTCCCATCTCTCTCAGAATTTTCCACAGTTTATTGTGATCCACACAGTCAAAGGCTTTGGCATAGTCAATAAAGCAGAAATAGATGTTTTTCTGGAACTCTCTTGCTTTTTCCATGATCCAGCAGATGCTGGCAATTTGATCTCTGGTTCCTCTGCCTTTTCTAAAACCAGCTTGAACATCAGGAATTGGTTAAATCCTTTTTTTCCTTTCCTTTCCTATCCTCTTCCTTTTACTATACATTTGCTACCTGCTCAGTATCTTTGTTCTTTTAAAAAATACTTTTATGTTTGTGAACGCATGTAAGAATTAAAGATTTTAAAATTTAAAAAAATAAATTAATTTAAAAATACTTTTAAAATTTTTATTTGTTTCTTTATTCTGTTTTTTTTTTTTTTAATTTACTTTTGGCTGTCCTGTGTCTTCATTGCTGTGCAGCTTTTTCTAGTTGCTGCAGCCGAGGCTGCTCTCCGTTGCCATGTGCAGGGGTCTCCTGGTGGTGGCCTCTCTTGTTTCAGAGCTCGGGCTCTAAGCACATGAGCTTCAGTAGTGGCACGCAGGGGCCCTAGAACATGGCTCAGCAGTTGTGGCACACAGGCTCAGCTGCCCCGAGGCATGAGGGATCTTCCCAGACCAGGGATCCAAACTGTGTCCCCTGCATTGGCAGGAGAATTCTGAATCAGTGGACCACCAGGGAAGTCCTGAGTAGCTTTACTCTCCACTGAGGACAGTCACACATTGTCAGCCCTTCCTTGAGATGAACTTGATCAACCGTATGTGCTGATTCCAGAGAAGGTTTGGGGAATCCAAATTCTGTTCATTCAGCCTATAAAGGAAAACTGAGAAAAAGGAAACTTTCTCCACATTCTCTGAATGATCAGTAATGACTGAAAAGTTCTGAGAGAAGGAATAAGCTAGGATGCCGGAGGTCGTAAGAATTCGGTTGTATCTGAGGTCACAGAAGGGCTCCCTCACTTTCTCCCTCACCTCCAGGAAGAAGAGAGTTACTGCTGGAAGCTGACCTAGAAGAATGAGAAAAGCTTTTCCCAAAGGCCCTGCAACCTCTCATAGCGTCTCATCAGCCTGCATTATGTCTCATGTTCCTTCCTGAACCAGTTACAATCAGGTTATGATGGTTTTGATTTGCTGAAATGCATCCAGGTCTGTTCATGGAACAGGAAACAAGGTCAGAATTGCCTAACTTAATGGGCAGCATGGGAGACAGATAACTAATCAAACTTATCAGCATTCTCGTAGGCAGGAGACAGAGGAGATTTGTATTGCGTGGGTGACTAACAATCATGAGGGCTTCCCTGGTGTCTCAAACAGTAAAGAATCCACCTCAGTGCAGGGGGCCCAGGTTCAATCCCTGGGTCAGGAAGATCCCCTGGAGAAGGGAATGGTCACCCACTCCAGTACTCTTGCCTGGGAAATCCCATGGACAGAGGAGACTGGTGGGCTACAGTCCATGGGGTCGCAAAGAGTCGGACACAACTGAGCAGCTAACACACACACTCGCACAACAGTCATGAGTGCCGTCCCCCACATATCTCTGGCTTCCCCCCTTCCTGACACGTGATGGGATGGTACTTCCTGGCTTCTGGAGGTTGGGGCTAGGGCAGGGCATGAGACTTGTTGCCGAGAATGAGCGATAAGTACAAGGGACATGTTACTGCCAGGCCAGAAAGTTTTAGCAGCCAATGTAAGATTTCCAGACCTCTCTTTAGTTCTGCCTGAGAGATGACTGAGTTCTGGAGACGGTGGCTTCAGAGGGGCCATCGCCTTGCAGTCTCTGAGGCAGCTGCAGTCAAGGACTCAGACCCCTGGGCTGGCCATTGGGAATGACACATACGCACTATTGATGCTGTGTATACAATAGATAACTAATGAGAACCTGTCGTATACAGCACAGGGAACTCTACTTAATTGCACTGCGGGAAGGAAGCCCAAAGGGAGGAGATATGTACACTTACAGGTGATTCATTTTGCTATACAGTAGAAACAAACACTTCCTTGTAAAGCAACTATACTCCACTAAAAAACAATTTAAAATTTTTAATATTCTTTTTCAGGACTTCCCTGGTGTTTCAGTGGCTAAGACGCCACACTCCCAAGGCAGGGAGCTGGAGTTTGATCCCTGGTCAGGGAAATAGATCCTGCATGTTGCGTCTAAGAGTTCAAACAGCTCAACCAAGATCGAAGGTCCCATGGATTTCAACTAAGACTTGGAGCAGCCAGATAAATAATAAATACAGTTTTTTAAAATATACATTTTCCATAGTTTTGCATCCCTAGCCCTGGAACTGCATTCCTAGGTCTCTTTAGCTGAGGCCTTGGGCTTTGGGTGGAGGGTTTTCTCAGCCCCTCTGTCGAGGCCTCCTCCTAGGAGAAGGAGGGGGAATCCAGGGACAGTTTCCCCTCTAATTCAGCTCCAGGTGCTTCTAGATCCTAGCTCCTTCTCACAACCTCCTCCCCACCTCAGGGCCCAAAGAGTGTTTTGTCTGGAGCTCTCTCAACGGTGGGAAGACCCCAACTCCTGTACTGATCCACCTGACCCTTGAGCAGCACCTCATTACATCTGGGAAATGGAACAGGGAGTCAGGGCTTTCTCCCAGTTTAGATTCTTGCTTGTGCCCTCACAGGAAATCACTAGGCAATTGTCTGAAGAATTTAGGATTGCTAAAACAGAGAAAGACTGGGTTATTTTGGAAGAACGTTTGATATATTTGACCAAGAGATTTTAATGTAGTTAATGTTTCATGTCAATAAAAAAATTGGATTATTCTATACCTTTTACCTGGTGGCTCAGCTGGCAAAGAATCTGCCTGCAGTGAAGAGACTCTTGTTCAATTCCGTGGTCAAGAAAATCCACTGGAGAAGGGATAGGCTACCCATTCCAGTATTCTTGGGCTTCCCTGGTGGCTCAGATGGTAATCGGCCTGCAATGCAAGAGACCTGGGTTCAATGCCTAGGTTGGGAAAATCCCCTGGAGAAGGGAAAGGCTACATTCTCCTGTATTCTGACTTGGAGAATCCCATGAACTTTATAGATCATGGGGTCACAAAGAGTCAAACACAACTGAGTGACTTTCACTTCACATACCTTTTACCTGGATGCTACTTGGTGGGGTTTATTTGGAACTACTGTTTCTAGCATCTGCCACAGATGTAGAGGCAACACACACACACACACACACACACCACATAGAAAAGGGCTACTGGAATATTGTTATCCCTAACATACCACATTTCCTCCTTTTTTTTTTTTTAGTTCTTTATTTTTTATTTTATTTTTTTTACTTTACAATATTGTATTGGTTTTGCCATACATCAGCATGAATCCGCCACAGGTGTACATGTGTTCCCAATCCTGAACATCCCTTCCCATAACATCCCTCTGGGTCATCTCAGTGCACCAGTCCCAAACATCTTGTATCCTGCACCAAACCTAGACTGGCAATTCATTTCTTGTTTTTCACAGTTTTACTTTTCTAAAATATTGGCAAATCCTATAATCAATGTTTATTACTACTATAGTAGAATTAACCACCACCCCAAAACAATAAAAGTTATTTTAAAGTACATTGTACAATAGATGGCATCTTAGAATCAAAGAAATAAGTTAGTTTTGCAGGGATCTCTTTCTAGAGATCCCTCATTTCCTTTAGGGTATTAGGCCTATAGTTTTCAGTCATCCACCAGCTTCTACTCTACTAAGGCAGGAGTAACGGAATGTGAGACAACCTCTTGTGGGACCTATGCTAGCTTTTGAGCTTTGGTATCATGTACACATGGATCCATGTCCTGCTTCTGCGGCTTAGTCACAAATTATGTGAACTTGATTAGGTTACATAAACATCTTTGGGATGAGACGGTTGGATGGCATCACCGAATCAATGGAATGGACATGAGTTTGAGCAAGCTCCGGGAGATGGTGAAGGACAGGGAAGCCTGGAGTGCTGCAGCCCATGGGGTTGCAAGGAGTCGGTTACAACTGAGTGACTTAAATGAACTGAGCTAAATCTATAAACCTTCCCAATCTGTAAAATATGGGATCATAGTTGCCTAAGTAGCCTAATTTATAGATAGTCTGAAATGATACGTGTAAAACAGAGTAAGTGTTCAAAAATACTGGCTTAGCTTTTACCCAAGTGTTAAGCTGTTTCAGGAAGTTTCATGATAGAGGAAACAATTGAATGATGAAAATGGACCATAGCACTGTGGCCAAATTTTACAGACAGAGATCTGTCTTATAGTCCATAATGAGCTGCATTATAATAGAAGAAACCTTATTACAAATAGCCATTAAGTAAAGAGGAACCAGTTATGACTGAGATGACCAAAATGAGGAGGAGATGTGAAAGATGAGAGAGGTACAGTGCATTTAAATTGTGAATTAATAAATGAGAGAGGTGAGAAGAAAATAGATAATGAAGATGAACTTCTGAGCCTAGACAACAAGACAAGTGGGGGTACCATTTATTAAGAGGAATGAATTCAGAAACAGGACAGTTTACCAGAGTAGGTACCAGGGAAAGAAAAATCAGTTTGGAATAACCAAAATACTCAGCCAACGGTTGCAATCCTGAGTAATGTTACCCCAGTACTCTTGCCTGGAAAATCCCATGGATGGAGGAGCCTGGTGGGCTGCAGTCTGTGGGGTCGCTAAGAGTTGGACACGACTGAGCGACTTCACTTTCACTTTTCACTTTCATGCATTGGAGAAGGAAACGGCAACCCACTCCAGTGTTCTTGCCTGGAGAATCCCAGAGACAGGGGAGCCTGATGGGCTGCAGTCCATGGGGTCGCACAGAGTCGGACACGACTGAAGCGACTTAGCAGCAGCAGCAGCAGCAGCAGTAGTCTAAAATCCTACCTTTAGTTATCTGAGGTCAATACTGCATCCCATTCTTGCTTTATACCGAGGAGCAGAATATGCATGCGTGGAAAAAAAAAAAAAGAACATGAGTGGGGCTCAGCAATGATGGATGGGGAGTGGCGGAGGGTGGTGATGAGACCACAGTTGCAAGCTGGAAGACTCGTGAATAAAGATCCAGCCCAGGTGAAGAGCCACACAGCCCCACTAGGGGGCAGAAGAATCGTCTCCATTTCTGCAGAAACTAGGCTTCCTGCGACAGGCGAGGAACACAGTCAGCAGGGAAGCGCTACACGGTGGTAAAGGAAGAACTTGAATTTGATGCGTTAGTGCCTTTTCTCTGCGGAGAGGCAAGGCTGTCACCTAAAGATGTTGACTCTTCTGCTACTTCTCCTGGGACTGGGTACGGCCTTATCCCGGGGGAAATTTGGGGTGACTATGCATGCTGAGGAGTAGAGGGTCTGAGGCCCCCAGTCCGCGGATGGGAGCGATGTTCTATTAGGGAATCCTAACACAGTACTGCTGGAAGAACAAACCCAGAGTGGAGGCAGTGCTCCAGGGCTGCTGGGAGCTAAGGTGAGACTGGAGCAAATAGTAGGAGCCCCTCCTGCCTGGGGACAAGCTTGTCAGCTCTCACGGGTGTTTCTGTCTCTCTGGATCTAGGTTCTGTGTTCGGTGCTCTCCTCTCTCAAAAGCCAAGCAGGGCCATCCGTCAACGTGGGACCTCCATGATGATCGAGTGTCAGGTCGATAGCCAGCTCACCTTGATGTACTGGTACCGTCAGCTTCCAGGACAGAGCTTGGTGCTGATGGCTACTGCCAATCAGGGCTCCAAGGCTACTTACGAGAGTGGGTTCACTGAGGACAAGTTTCCCATTAGCCGCCCGAACCTGGCGTTCTCAACTCTGACTGTGAGCAACGCGAGCTCCGAAGATAGCAGCTCTTATTTCTGCAGTGCTGGAGACACAGTGCTGGGCACGGATCAAGGGTCTCAGCAAGAACCCCTCTCCCTCCCACCCAGCTCTCAGCCAGGTGAGCCTGAGAACCCTGGGAGGCAGGCTGGAGGGGGAAACCACAGAGGCAGCTGCCTGTGTGCTGGTGGGCGGGGTCGGCGTGAGTGGGTCGGCTGGGGATGAGGCGGGAACTGGGGGATCAGCTGGGGGACTTCATCCACAGACAGGAAGGGTGACTACTGAGGATAAAATTTCCAGAGGCGTGTTTAGAAATAGTAAAGACAATCAGATACAGTTTGCCTTCGAGTGGCAGAGTCAGAAATACCCTTTAAGTATTTTATCTCTGAACTATATTTAGCCTGTTCTCTATTAATATAGTTCAGAATGCACTTAGTCATATTTATATCATACTGGTCCATTACACTGATGGCATTTTGCTGATTGTTCTCAGCGAATGGGAATTACAAAGCCCTCTAGATGCCTTGGTATGATATATGGATGGCTGCTGCTGCTGCTGCTGCTGCTGCTGCTGCTGCTGCTGCTGCTGCTGCTGCTGCTGCTGCTGCTGCTGCTGCTAAGTTGCCTCAGTCGTGTCTGACTTTGTGCAACCCCATAGACGGCAGCCCACCAGGCTCCCCCGTCCCTGGGATTCTCCAGGCAAGAACACTGGAATGGGTTGCCATTTCCTTCTCCAGTGCATGAAAGTGAAAAGTGAAACAGAAGTCGCTCAGTCGTGTCCGACTCTTCGAGACCCCATGGACTGCAGCCTACCAGGCTCTGCAGACCTATGTAAATCTGCAAAAATTCAGGAATCTGCCCCCTTGGTGAGCTTCTGAGTAGTCCAGAGGTGTGAGATATGCTGGAAGGTCCTCCAAAGTGAGAGGCGAGCTGTTTCCAGACGTGGAGAAAGAGGCACAACGCTTCGTGGGACCCTTTGGATTTTGGAGTTAACATTTACTACCCTCGGGTATGCCACTCTGGTCCATTTACTATACAATCCGTAAGGCTGGGCCAGTGCAAAGCAGAGCTCGGTAGCAGAATGAGGCTATGATGGAAGCTTCTCAGCCACCAGGGTCATAAACCAAGCAGGCTCAGTTGTTCTTGAAGTGCCTGTGGCAGATATCAGTGCTCTGTAGAGCTCCTGACATTCCCCAGTGAGAATCATGAGGCTGACGCACAGAGCTCTGTGTCACGACTTACTCCCTTCTACCTGCCAATAACTATTTTCCCTTTGAAAAACTGCTCTTGGCTCTTTACTAAAGGCTTATCATGGCATTCAGACCTGGACGTCAGCAGACCTGCAAAACTGTAAAGTTGAAGACGGGCGGAGTATTCTGTTAGGAAGCAGAAAATGTATAATCAGGACCAAATTCCAGCACAGCTGGAAAGAGGCACAATTCAATTGCAAAAGCAAGTCCCAGTTTCATGATACATACTCCCATTGCACCCACACCTTACCCTCAGTCTGCAGTTCTGTGGGAATTTCCCTGTTCCCCAGTTGAAAAGCCAGGAGCCTGTTTTCTGGGTAGGCTTGCAGTTTATTCTGGAATCATCACTACATTTTAACACAAGTGTGGTTCAGAAAGGTGGTGGTGAAGGAAAATCTTCGCAAGGTCCAGAACTTCAGTCCTGAAGGATAGACCTAGCTTGTGTTCAGCTTCCTTTCACTGTCATCTAGACTCTAGCCATTCATTCACATTTCCCCCTGTTTTGCCTCTCTCTACTGTGTTAGGGGGTCATTCCTTTAGACTCTCTGTCCCGTTTACTGATTCACACCTCAGCTCCAATAACCTGTTTCACCTTCCAATCGACTTTTTAAACTTTATTTTCACTTCTAGGAAATCTACTTGGGTCTTTCACATGTATGAGCCATCATTTTTAAAAATTAACTAATTTTTGGCTGCACTGGGTCTTCATTGCTGCATGTGGGCTTTTTCTAGTTGCAGCGCGAGAGCTTCTCCTTGCAGTGGCTTCTCTTGTTATGAAGCCCAGGCTCTAAGGCATGCAGGCTTCAGTAGTTGCAGGGCGTGGGCTCAGTAGTTCTGGCCCATGAGCCCTAGAGCATGTCGTGAAGCATGGGCTTAATTGCTGCACTGCACGTGGGATCTTCCCAGACCAAGGGCTGAACCCATGTCCTCTGTACTGACAGCCAGATTCTTAACCACTGGGCCACAAGGGAAATCTGATGAGTAGGCATTCTTAAAGAACCTGGCTCCACATGCATTTTATTTCTCTAAGGATAGGTGGCACAGTGGTAAAGAATCCACCTGCCAATGCAGGAGACACGAGAGGCAGGTTCAATGCCTGGGTCAGGAAGATCCTCTGGAGTAGGAAATGGCAACCTACTCCAGTATTCTTGCCTGGGAACCCTCATGGACAGAGGAGTCTGGCTGGCTACAGTCCATGGGGTCGCAAAGAGCTGGACACGACTGAGCACTGAAGAAAATTAAACTTCTACTTGGAATTTTTATCTATTCATGCCAACCTCAGTTTTCTGGTGGTTTCTGCTGCCTCTCACTCAGAGTGGCTTATTTCTTATGCATTATGCAATTTGATATTATAAATTTATCATTGGGAATCCCCTAAATCTTGGAGTAAAGGTAGGCTTTCCAGGAAATATACATTTTTGGCTCTGTCAAGCAACTGGAATGCAATAGACGTGTTTTCTTTTGTAATTTTCAGTGTCCATCTTTATGGCCGTACGGAGTCTATGCAAAACCCCAGTGGGCTGACTACTCAGTGGCCATGAATATTCAGAGGAAACTATTTATAATCCTCCAGCCAAAGCCAAGACCAAGAAAAATAACAGTCCCTGTCCATTGCCTGAGAGGTTAGCTTTGTAGTTTCCCTTTCCCTAAGCGTGTGTTCTTCCTGCATCCTGGCTCGAGGAAGGAGCGACTCCCATCATGCTTCTAGGGCTACACAAGGTCCAGCAGGGCTCAGCCAGTTTCTACACATGCTGAGTCTCCTGGTCACCAGGATCCATATGAGCACCTGTTTGATCAAATGGATCAAAAATGCTGGCTGACCTGTTTCCTGCTCCACTTCCCTAGGAAGTGGGCAAATTCACCTACAGGTAAGCTTTGGACTGTGAGCCCCCTCCTACAGGATGGCAAAATTTTCTCCTAAGAAGCAGTAAAAACACCGTGGTTAGGAACTTGATCTCTGTCCTCAGGCAGACCTGAATTTAAAACTTGGCTCCCCTGCTTCATCACCAGGTGTAACCTTGAACAGGTTACACAATCTCATATTCATACATATAATATCCTCATGTATAAAATGAGGATAATAGTGACGCAAAAATACAAGGAAAGGGGTTTTCATAAGAGTGAGATGAAGTCATCCATGCAAACCACATAGCACTGTGCCTGGAAGAGACAAAACACACATTTTAATTAATATCTAAATTTATTTCTCACTGTGACACATGACATTTTACCATTAACAATTCCATCCTCAAGATTAAGTATTGCCCTCTCTGGGAAATTTTTATTTATTATTGTAACTGTTTCTCTTTAACTATTTCTTTGACAAAATTCATGCATAGTGTAAAAGACACATATTATTAAACTGAGGAAAATTAAAATCACTATTTAAATGAGATTAGATAATATGATATATATTTTATAATTCATTCTCTTCAGTTTAGTTCAGTTCGGTCGCTCAGTTGTGTCCAACTCTTTGCAACCCCATGAATCGCAGCACGCCAGGCCTCCCTGTCCATCACCAACTCCTGGAGTTCACTCAGACTCATGTCCATCAAGTCCCTGATGCCATCCAGCTATCTCATCCTCGGTTGTCCCCTTCTCCTGCCCCCAATCTCTCCCAGCATCACAGTCTTTTCCAATGAGTCAACTCTTCACATGAGATGGCCAAAGTACTGGAGTTTCAGCTTTAGCATCGTTCCTTCCAAAGAAATCCCAGGGTTGATCTTCAGAATGGACTGGTTGGATCTCCTTGCAGTCCAAGGGACTCTCAACAGTCTTCTCCAACACCACAGTTCAAAAGCATCAATTCTTCGGCTCTCAGCCTTCTTCACAGTCCAACTCTCACATCCATACATGACCACAGGAAAACCATAGCTTTGACTAGATGGACCTTAGTCGGCAAAGTAATGTCTCTGCTTTTGAATATACTATCTAGGTTGGTCATAACTTTTCTTCCAAGGAGTAAGCGTCTTTTAATTTCATGGCTGCAGTTCATTCTCTTAACCCAACAATATTTCATAAACGCCATGTCAAAAGAGCTTACCTTAACTTATAAGAATATTTCAGTGTATCGATGACCCTCCTTTAAATACAACTTTTTACATTAAAATTAATACCAAGGTGAAGCATCCATATGCCAGATGATAGGGTAATTTAATTTAAAAAGCAGTCATTGTAGGTGTGAATTTATTTCTCTCTCTCTTTGTTTTTTTTGCTGTGCCATGCAGCCTATGGAATCTCAGTTCCCCGACCAGGAATCGAACCCTTGACCCTGCTTTGGAACTGTGGAGTCGTAACCACTGGATCACCAGGGAAGTCCCTGTGTAGACTGGGCAGGGAATGGCAAAAGCACTCCATTCCCAAGCTTCACCTGAATTTAACAGGGCTGATAACTTGTTATCCAGGTGTCAACTCAAATACCACCTCCCCAGAGAGAGTTTTCCTAACCTTCTATGCTCACATAGTACCTATGGACCCAGCCACCAGTTACTCACATTTATTATCACTTTATCCTATTTCACTAAGACCTAATTATCAGTTAGTTCAGTTCAGTTCAGTTGCTCAGTCGTGTCCGACTCTGACACCCCATGGACTGCAGCCTGCCAGGCTTCCTTGTCCATCACGAAATCCCAGATCTTGTTCAAACTCACATCCATCAAGCCAGTGATGCCATCCAACCATCTCATCCTCTGTTGTCCCCTTCTCCTCCTGCCTTCAATCTTTCCCAGCATCAGGGTCTTTTCCAATGATCTAATCATTGGAATATAATCAATTAATCATTACACTTTGCTATAAATAGTTGATCCTTGAACTAGGTACAGATTAGGGACACTAACCCTCTGCACAGTTGAAAATCCACGTATAACTTTGTAGGCACTTCTTCGTATCTAAAGTTCCACGTCCTGTATTTAACCAACCTCAAATCATGTAATACTACAATAGTTATTGAAAAAAATTCCATGTATAAGTAGACCAGTGCAGTTCAAATTCCATCTTGTTCAAAGATCAACTGTATATATTATATACACATCATATATATATATAAAGATACATATATATTTTTTAATGTACTGTCTGCCTCTCACAGTTATATCTCCTTTCATATGTGTGGACACACACACACATAATTACACATTGTTGTGGTTTAGTTGCTAAGTTGTGTCCAACTCTTTGCAACTCCATGGACTGTAGTCAGATAGGCTGCTCTGTTCCTGGGATTCCCAGGCAAGAATATGGGAGTGGGTTGCCATTTCCCTCCTCCAGGGGACCTTCCCGATCCAGAGACTGAACCTGCCTCTCCTGCATTGGCAGGTGGATTCTTTTACTGCTGAGCCACCAGGGAAGTCTGTAAATACACCCAGAAGCCAGGAAAGAAGGGACCTTTTACTATTATCTTCCTTGCTGTTTCCATACAGGTTAGAAAAATTACAGGAACATCACAGGAACATGGTAAATATTGCCTGGGTGCTATGGACTGAACTGTGTTCCTCCAAAATTCATATGTTGTAATCCTAACCCCCAGTCCCTCAGAATGTAATAGGATCTTTAAATAAATAATTTAATTGAGGCCATTAGGGTGGCCCTTAAGCCAATCTGACCTTGTTCTTATCAGAAGAGATTAGGATATATAAAGAGAGCCACTAGGGAGGTACCCACAGAGAAAAAGCCATGTGTCAGTGAAAAGATGACCATCAGCAACCCAAGGAGAGAGACCCCTGGAGAAACCAACCCTGTTGACACTGCTGACAAAAATAATAAATGATCTGAAATAAGAATAGAAACAAGTTTTATTTAAGCCAAACTGAAGCCTAGAACCCAAAAGGCAGCCTCTAAGACAATCTGAGGAGCTGCTCCAGAGAAGCAGGGTTTTCAGCTCAGTTTTATATCTTGGCAGAACAAAGAACATTAAGCAAGTCAGAAATACATTCCCTCTAGGTCTGAAAAAATAGATCAGCAGGAACTCAGTGAGTCAGTATGGCGCTGGCCCCTGGGAAGGGAGTCATGTCATCAAAGGAGCACTGGCCCCAGTGTCCCAGGAAGGGAGGCACTTTATCTTTTAACACAGACATCTTTTACTTCTGGTCAGTGTGCCCTTTTCTTTACTAGAGAAAGCAGATGTACAGTGTATGCTTGATAGGCCACAAATAGGCTGTTTTAGTTGGTACAAAACTCAAGTTAACTCATATATAAGCCAGAATGGCTTCTCCATGACTCAATATATGAAAAGTTTCTTCTATCAACACCTTCCTTGATCATGCACTTCTCAGCTCCCAAAACTGAGAAGATGCATTTCTGCTGTTATTTTATTATGGCAGCCCTAGCAAATTAACACACTGAGTCAATAAATAGGATTCAGAAAAAAAGAAAAATTTGCCTAGCCATGTGGACTGCTGTGCAGAAGAGCTCTACAGAAAGCCTCTGAGTTTAGGCAACGTAAGGCCACTAGCAGTGAACCAAGTCATTCTAACAGAAAGGGGACAGAGGCTCTTACCTTTCTATCTGAGCAGAACGGTGTCCCAAAACATGAGCCGGCCCCCTCTGCCCCCCACCTTCACCCCACAGGCTGGGAAAGGAAACAGATGTGACGTTTCTCATCCTCTAAAGCCAGGCTTCCTGTGAAGACCCCACGACAAGGGGGCAAAACGAAAAAGCATATTTTGTGATATTTCTGCAAAGAAAAGCCTCTGTGATGGAGGCTCCACAACCTGGGTGAGTACAACCTGCCTTTGACGTGGCCCAGAGGGGTCCAAGGCCATGGCAAGGTGGGGCTGGGGGGAGTGGGGGCCAGGTGCCAGGTTAATTCAAGCTACTTTCTCTGTCAGGGAGGCCAGATCAGGAGGGATCCGGATGTAGTCTGTTCCCTGGCCTGACCCCTGAGCTGCCATCTGCAGTGATTCCCACACTTCATTCACAGTACTTCCCTGTCCTCCGGCAGCCTTGAGGCCAGCTCTGCCCTTAGACAAGACGGAACCTTTCTGACGCCTGGTCTCAGCCTCTGTAACAGGAAATAATGTTGTTCTGCGCACCTCACGATGAAAATATGAAAAGGGAAGCTTGAAATTCAACACAAAGGAAAATCAACATACCATCACTGCTTGTGTGTGTGAAAGCTCTTTAACAGCTGTTGGGCGCTATACAAATACAGCAGTATTGCAACCTAGAGAGGAGCCCGTCAGGGATTAGAGGCTGTGCAGCTCTGAGGAGTGGGTGTCCTGTCGTGGAGAAGCTGGCTTCCAGCTGTGCCAGGCACCAGACCAGAAGACACCCTGGGGGTCCCTCTCCACCCAAGAGCCTGCCCCCCCATTTCTCCCAGTTCACTATTTCCATTTACTCTGTCCTTCCAGTCTTGCCACCAGACTTCTGAGCTTTTCTGACTTTGTTCACCACCTTCAGAACATTCACTCATTTTTACCTTTCCGAGAGAACCTATATAGACTCTGCCCACTCCTGCCCATCAGGAGCCCGGAGCTCAGAGGAGGTGAGCAGGAGAAGCCTCTTCATGGGAAGGCTTGTCAACCTGGCTCACAAGGTTAGGTTCCAGCACAGACACTAGTTACATCTCTATACTCCCCTGGCCAAGTGGTGCCTCAGTAAATTACAATATTGTATCTTGACAGGCATCAAAAAAAAGGAAAAGAAAATTCCAGAGTCCCGCCCCCCCACCTTCAACGTTGTTTTTAATCACTCGGTTTCATGGACAGAGGAGCCTGGTGGGTTTCAGTCTACGAGGCTGCAGAGTCGGATCGACTGAGCGCATGCGCACACCTCAACCGTTCTCATGCGCCAGTTTCTTTACCTGCTGCTGATTCTCTGATAAGGGCCGAGATTTACCATTGTTCAAACCTTTTTTCTAAAATCTGATCCGGAACATACAATTCTGGCTCAGGCTGTCAGCTCCTAGCAGGTGGGGGCAATTTTCAAACCGTTAGTTGCAGGCTCCCAGGGTGACCAGGAGGCTGCTTAAAAAGAACCCAAGGCTGCGTGAGCGATGAGAAAGACAAGCCTCTTGACAGCGAGGAAGAGGAGGTCTCTTGTTGCCCCAGAGCATCAGGTAAACGCCTACTTAATCCTTGGCCTCTCCTCCCTCCAAATGCCTCCCCGGACCCAGTCCCTCAAGCTCCAGTAGGAAGGAGAGCCAGCTTGAAGGCCCAGACTCACAAACTCTGACTCTTCCATTCCATCACTTCTTGGTGTTGGGGTCCTGGTTCCCTAAGGCTTGGGCTTTGACCTTCTGACTCCTTAGTTTAGACTTGACCAGGGTCTTTTTGTGTACAGGTATGACATAGGCAAGACTTCTTTCCTCTCATGGGACTTCAGGATACCAAGCGGCCAAGTTTGCTACTAATATCAGCCCTTCCTTAAAGTAAGTTGAGTAAATCTCCATGAGGTCAGAGGATCCCCAGGGTCCTGGGTCATTCTGCCTTCCCTTCCTCCTCATTCCATCATCCGCTCGGTTTAAGAAGGCTCAGCTGTGGGAAGCAGGGTCTTGGTTTCCCCTGTGTTCCTCACCCCAGAATATCCTCCTGAGAGCCAGCTAGTCTTCCTGTGTCCTCAGAAAGTAAGTTTCCTTATCACCCGGAAGTCATGAATCCACGGAGCGGCCAAACACAGCAGAACTGATGCAAGAGTCCAGGACAGGGGAAGCTGCAGGTGTGTTTGTCCTGGGAGGGGTGGTCCCCCTCCACCCCCTCCCTCTCCTCGGGAGGTATAAAGGCTCGCCACCAGCCATGCAAGCACACTTCTCCACCATGCATCCCCTGCTGATCCTTGCCTTTGTGGGAGCTGCTGGTGAGTCCCACGCATCACTTCGGGTTCCACTAGCCCCTCTCCTGGCAGAGATACACGCTTCACCATTCCTCCAGCCTCTCCTGTTCTACCTGTGTGTCTTCTCCCCTCCCTGGCCAGCACCCCTCCTTCCCACTCTGGGGCTCTCTTTAACCTTCACTCTCTCACCCTCTGCCTGGTTCCACTCCCATCCCTCTCATCCGTCCATTTCAGGGCTTTGTTGGGAGAGGCGAGAAAGGCAAACCAGGTGGAGATGGTCTGTGAAATGAGCCAGGCCTTAAGGCTTGGCTGTGGCAACCGTAGGTAACTCCACTCGAACTGTTCCTAGCCTCGGATGCTCCTGGGGAGACAGAAGGTGACTCACGGTGGAGTCCTGTTTATTGGCCTGGGAGTGTGACCCATGCACTGACTTTTTAAGCTTCCTAAGTGGTTTTAAGACTCCTGGATGTATAGCCACAGCTGTGAATCACTGTTCTATTGGCCAATAACAGTAACCACCTTTATCCTGCGCAAAGGGTGCCTGGGCTCCTTGCTCAGGTGTGAGCTATGGGAGGAGGCTGGTACAGCAAAGCCAAGGCTTTGCAGCCACATCTCCCTAATGAGGCCAACCCATCGTGACAAACTGGGGCTGAAACTGCAGCAGGGAGAAGACTGGTGATGAATAAAAGGGAGAGAAGCAGCCAGTGGGTGAGAGGACTGCATTCAGACCCTACGATGCTGAGTGCACCATGAGGGGGGTTCACTGTCCTTGACCTGGTGTCCCCAGTGGAAGTGTGAGCCAGAGCCCCTGCAGGGTCCCTAGCTCTGTGTCCTGCAGACACACAGCGACTTGGGAGAACTAACCCCTGTGAGACCAGCCAGGGATGCTCCCTGGTGGCCTTCCTCCCCTCCCTGTGCTCGGTCAGGATCCTAATTAGCAGGGTCCAGCCACAGGGCTCGGGGCTCCACCCTCCTGCTGAATCAGCCTCTCCTCCCCTGTTTCCACTCAAGTGGCTTTCCCCTCGGACGACGATGACAAGATCGTCGGGGGCTACACCTGCGCGGAGAATTCCGTCCCTTACCAGGTGTCCCTGAATGCTGGCTACCACTTCTGCGGGGGCTCCCTCATCAGTGACCAGTGGGTGGTGTCCGCGGCTCACTGCTACCAATAGTAAGTGCTGGGCCCCTGATGACTAAGCCCACTGCCCAGGGCCCTCTGGAAGGGCTGGGATCCGTCCAGAGCTCAGAATTATGATGGGGAAGAGAAGAAGAAGTGGGCAATGGCAGCTGACTTGGCAGGAGCTGTGGGTGAAGAGGGGCACCTGCCAGGCTCATGTGTCCATGGGATTCTCCAAGCAAGAATACTGGAGTGGGTTGCCATGCCTTCCTCCAGGAGATATTCCCGATCCAGGGATCAAACCCGGGGTGTTATGCATTGGCTGGCACAGGTTCGTTACCACTGGTGCCATCTGGAAAGTCCCATAAAAAGTAGGCACAGACTATTTTGAAGGTGGAAATAGCCAGTGGGAAAAGCTGGGGAAAGACCTCACTCAAATAATCTTTGTCAGTTGGCTACATGTTAAAACCTTGTAAGATATTTTGTTGTTGTTGTTTAAAAAAATTGTTATGATTCCTAGTTCCCATTTAACTCAGAATTCTTAGGACGAGTTTGAATATTGGTGAGTTTTCAACACTCTCTGCCTCTGGCAATTCTACACTTCCAGGCAGAACTGAGAATCACTGCCAAAAGCAAGAGTTCTCCAACCTGAATGCGTGTAATAATCACCTGGAGGGCCTGTTATAACACATGTTGCTGGATCCCTCCTCAAGGGTTTCGGATGCAGAAACCCTGATGCAAGGGTCTGGGCAGAAGAGAGAATCTGAGTTGCTAGCTCGTTCCCAGGTGACTGATGGTGCAGGTCCTGTGGCTGTTCTTTGAGAAGGGCTGTATTAGATCACAGATAGTGCTAGTGGTAAAGAACCCACCTGCCAGTGCAGGAGATGTCAGAGACGCAGGTTTGATCCCTGGGTGGGAAAGATCTCCTGGAGGAAGGTATGGCAATCCACTTTAGTATTCTTGCCTGGAGTATCCCATGGACAGAGGAGACTGGAGGGCTACAGTCCATGAGGTCACAGAGAGTCGGACATGAGTGAAAGACTTAGGATGGACAGACAGACAGACAAATCAGATCACACAGGATGGTGGCCCTTACTAGATCAAGAAAGGAGGGAGCAAAAGTGACTGCACGTAGTTTGCAAGGTTGCAGATGTTGAAGGATGTCTGGGGAAATTGAAATGGTGCGTTTGCACCCAGGGCACTGGGCGCTGAATGCATGAGGGGTGTGGGAGAGGCGGCTGGAAAGCAGATGGTCCCTAGCCGGACCCTTTCACCACATCCCTTCTCCACGGCCAGGCCCCCTGAAGCACGGAGGTTGTTGTCTCACACCTGCACTGACCTACCACCCCTCTACGGCTCTTGACATTCCTACACCCCCACCTGCAAGCAGGGAGCACCCCTAGGGGATGTGGGGCTGTGGACAAAAAGGCCTTAACTGTGCTTGCCCTCAACAGCCGCATCCAGGTGAGGCTGGGAGAACACAACATTGACGTCGTGGAGGGTGGTGAGCAGTTCATCGACGCGTCCAAGATCATCCGCCACCCCAAGTACAGCAGCTGGACCCTGGACAATGACATCCTGCTGATCAAACTCTCCACGCCTGCGGTCATCAATGCCCGGGTGTCCACCTTGGCTCTGCCCAGTGCCTGTGCTCCCGCGGGCACCGAGTGCCTCATCTCCGGCTGGGGAAACACCCTGAGCAGTGGCGGTGAGTGGGACCCTCACGTCTTCACCCTCTGACCTACCCACACTGCCCAGAACCGAGCATCATCTGAGCTCGGTTCCAGTCTTTGCTTCCAACCTACAAATTCCCAGCAAGTACCTACTACACATACAGGACTCTGTGCTGGGTACCAGAGAGGGGCAGGCGTCCCAGACTTGAGCCCGAGAATGAAAAGACAGGACAGATGTGGCCTCTGCTCTTGGCGCCTTTAGAGAGGGGTCCACAGCGAGCCTGCTGGGAATTGAAACTCAGTGTGCGTTGGGGACCTCTCCTGGCCGCCCCCAGGGTTCAGCCCTGGGTTACCATCCCCCGTCGCATCCTAACCCTCATTTTCCTTTCCTTGGTCTCTTCCTGTTCCTGAAAGTCAACTACCCGGACCTGCTGCAATGCCTGGAGGCCCCGCTGCTGAGTCACGCCGACTGTGAAGCCTCATACCCTGGACAGATCACTAACAACATGATCTGTGCTGGCTTCCTGGAGGGAGGCAAGGATTCCTGCCAGGTGAGACGCCTGCCCAGACGTGGCAGCCTCCCTGGGGGCAGGATGTGAACGCCCAGGGCTGTGGGCTGATGGTCCGTCCCCTGGAGAAATGAGGGAGGTTCGGCTGTGGCCTTTCTTGACAGTGAGAAGGGTGTGGGGCCCAGAGCCAGTGGGAACAGGGTCTTGTGAAGTTCAGACTGTGTGTGGCTCCCATTCCCTTTTCTTCTCTGTTTATAAAGCTTATCTCATCACTTCCTCCCCAGGGTGACTCTGGCGGCCCTGTGGCTTGCAACGGAGAGCTCCAGGGCATTGTGTCCTGGGGCTATGGCTGTGCCCAGAAGGGCAAGCCTGGGGTCTACACCAAGGTCTGCAACTACGTGGACTGGATTCAGGAGACCATCGCTGCCAACAGCTAAAGACCACCCCCTGTGCCATCATTATGCTAATAAAGTGACTGCTCTATCTGCCCAGGTGTGCAACTTCTTCATCAACCCCCAGCCCTACTCTGGGAAACACCCTCCCACCTGAGGCCAGACAGGGCACTGCCCCTTACAGATGAGCCTACTTCTCAAATGTGTTCCAGGGCACACTGGTGTAACAGCAGAAGTGAAAGTCACCCAGTCGTGTCTGACTCTCTGTGACTCTGTGGACTGTAACCCACCAGGTTCCTCTGTCCATGGGATTTTCCAGGCGAGATTACTGGAGTGGGTAGCATTTCCTTCTCCAGGGGATCTTCCCAACTCAGAGACTGGGTCTCCCCCACTGCAGGCAGAGTCTTTGCCATCTGAGCCCCCAGGGAAGCCCACATGTAAAGAGAAGGAACAGAGAATATCATCGGGGGAGGGGTCCCTGGAGAAACTTCCCTCCAGGAAGGCTGCATCTGCCTTGGTGTGTCTCTGGGTCATGCGTGCAGGGCCGATGTGTGTACATGCATGCACACATGTGCACACGTGTGGGGTGTGGTCCGTAAGATCCCACACCTCCGCTCACCGGTCCCCACGCCTAGGGAAGCACCTGCCAATCACCTTGGCCTTTCCTGAGTCCCCTCCACGTCCCCAGCGTGTGTTCCCCCCTGGAAGCAGCAGGCCCCACTGGCCCCTGTTTTCCCAGGACCAGCTCATGTGTCTGAGGGAGATGAGAGCTCCCTGGGTCTCTCTCCCGCCCACTCCTGAGAAACCTGCCTTCTGTTCTTCCCACGTGATGATACGAACACCCTCCTGAGTCCTTGATAGGCACTTTCACATTCAGTTCCCTCTGCCTCTGCAGTGTTTATTATTCCGGAGATACAGACAAGGAAACAGGTTCGGACAAGGTTGTCAGCTCACCCACATCCCTCTTCCAGCAAATGACAGATCTGGAGTTGAGCTCTATTTGCCCAGCCCCCAAGCCCAACCCCTGCTTCCTCTATCCTACCTCATGGGCCCTCCAGCTGCAGTCCATCAGCCCTGCTACTCAACATCTCTCCAGCTCATCCCCTGCCTGCAGCACTTCCTAAGGGGGCACTTACCTCCTTGCAGTCTTCTAAGCCTGTGCTCAGAGCGGTCCTGTGTGTCGTTAGCTTTCTGGTTAATACCTTTCCTGATGCCCCACAGCTTTCGAAGTAGAAGCCAAGCTCCTCATCACAGAGACGCACAGTTCTTCCTGCTCTGGCCCTGCCTGCGTTTCCACCCTGGGTTTCCTCACCCCTCCCTTCACCTGCAGTGCCCCAGGGCTCAGAAGTGCTGGCGGTTCTTCCAACATGCCCTGTACCTCTGACCTCCAGCTCTGGACACTACTGCTCCATGTGACACAATACGCTGCCCACCCACCTGTTCACCCTCTTCAGAGAAGCCCTTGCCTCTTCCTCCTCCCCGTTCTCTTCCCCACACGCCTGCACTGGCGCCATGACCTCTGGTCTGAGTAAGGGGTCCTCATTCTCTTCCACGCTTACTTCTATCACAGTTCGGCTCATGTTGCTTAGTGTGTATGGATGTGCCTACCGTGGCCTTCAACCATGAGCTTCTCATAGAAGACGTCTTACTCATCCTGGTATGTCTACTGATTAAACAACAGCTGAGACATAATAGGCAGCCAGGGGTTGAATAAACGAAGTATGAGCTAGAAGAGGAAGCAAATATACTGAAGAAAAGGCCTTCCAGAAGAACAGTTCTCAAAGTGTGGTCCCTGGACCAGCAGGACCAGAATCACCTGGGAATTTAGGAGGAATGCAAATTCTTAGGCTCCACCCCAGACCTACTGAGTCAGGAATTCTTAGACGGAGCCCAGCAGCTTGCCTTTAACGAGACTTCCAAGGCATCCTGGTGGATGTCAGAGCTTGGGAACCAGTGTGGTAGAGAGAGCCCTAGCCCAGTGTTGTCTGTGAAAACAGCAGTCACCAACGCCTTGGCTGACTGTATGCAGGCATATGACAAACGTTTTTGCGTGTGTGCATGCTAACTCACTTCAGTCATGTCCAGCTCTTTTCGACCCCATGGACTGTAGCCTGCCAGGCTCCTCTGTCCATGGGATTCTCCAGGCAAGAATACTGGAGTCGGTTGCCATGCCCTCCTCCAGGGGATTTTCCCAACCCAGGGACCAAACCCATGTCTCTTACGTTTCCTGCATTGGCAGGCAAGTTCTTTACCACTAGCGCCACCTGGGAAGCCCAATAAACCTTTTGCTGTTCATTTGCTCAGTCGTGTCCAACACCAGGCTGCTCTGTCCATGGGTTTCTCCAGGCAAGAATACTGGAATGGATTGCCATGCCCTCCTTCAGGGGATCTTCCCAACCCAAGGATCGAACCCAAGTCTCTTACATCTCTTGAATTAGCAGGTGGGTTCTCTACCACTAACGCCACCTGGGAAGCCCAATAAACCTTTAGGAGTATTATTTATGTCTCACAAGAGCTCCATAAGGTAGGTCTTATTTTATCATCATCATTCCCATTTTACAGTTAAAGAGTGTTAGTGTTAGTTGCTCGGTCGTGTCTGACTCTTTGCAACCCCATGGACTGTAGCCCGCCAGGCTCCTCTGTCCATGGAATTCTCCAGGCAGGAATACTGGAGTGGGTAGCCATTCCCTTCTCAAGGGGATCTTCCTTACCCAGGGAACCCGAGTCTCCTTCATTGCAGGCAGTTAAGGAGACTGGAGTTTTTTAAAAAAAATCCAGTAACTTGCCCAAGGTTTGAAGCAGAGGGCATGGGAGGGAGCTCTCAGTCTGGCTACTGGAGGTGAGATTGCCTGAGGAGTAGGGCCCCAGGGCTCAGGAGCAGCACCTAGGAGAGTCCCAGATCTTAAATGAGGAGGCCGAACTTCTGGTTCCAGCCCTTTCTCCTTGTCTTCTGCCACTTTGGGGGACCCTTTAGCCTCTCCACACTTCAGTAACATCTGGGAAATTAGGAGACAAAGTTTGGGTTAAAACGGGTCAATTCACGTGCAAAAGTTTAAAAAAATTACACATAGATATTATTTGCAGGTCTCCTCCCTACATCCCAACACCCAGCTTGAGAAAGGCACACAAGTAACCAGCAAGCTTTCCCTTGGGTCCCCTGAGCACTAGGACATTCTTCTTGCCCCCTCAAGTGGCCGCACTGAGTGCAGCTGGTTAAGTCGAACCAAAAAATGAGGAAAGGCTGCCCCCTGCTGTCGAAGATGAAGAAAGGCTTCACGTGGCACCTGCCTGACCTGTCTAAACAACTTTCACCAAACAAAAAGCTTCGTGGGCACTTGAGCTACTAACAGTGTGACAAAGTTGAGACAATCCCCATGAAAACAAAAGGTGGTTGTGGAGCCAAGGCAGGGTGGTATTCTTTTTAAGTTTAAGTTGGCATGAGAGTCCCCAGGTCAAAAGGAAACTCTAACTTAGGGAGTAAATTACTGAAGTGTAAATACCCAGGGCAATTTTGTGCCTAATTGTTTATTTAAATACAAATTAATAAACCCAGAGACTTGGAACTCTGAACATCCTGGGGATTACTCCGAAATATGTGTTTCTCACCAGGCTCCTAGGTGACTGGAGATTCATTCAGCAAATTCAGTACCATGAAACAGCCTCTTACATAAACTGTTCTTCTTTGAAAAAAATGACTTTGTAAATGAAACAAGTATTTTTTTTTACATTGGTAGATTTCAAAATATCACTTAAAGTAGTATTTTGTTGTTTTCTTTTAAAGTTTTGTTTTCAGTCCAGTTCAGTCGCTCAGTCATGTCCGACTCTTTGCGACCCCATGAATAGGAGCACGCCAGGCCTCCCTGTCCATCACCAACTCCCGGAGTTCACTCAGACTCACATCCATCGAGTCAGTGATACTTTAACATAAAATAGATAATAGCTCTATTACCCATTTAAAATAAAATTACTATCTATGGCTCAAAAATCAATACTACAAAGTTGACCCTGAGAAATGTCAATTTTACTTACACTCTGCTTCTGTCTCCTCCATTTATTCTTAACAGGTAATCACTTTTACCCATCTCTTTTGTAAACTTCCAGTATTTCTTCATATAGCATCAAACACACAGAAGTATAATTTTTATTTTTCCCCTTTGTTAGACAAAGGTGGCATATTGAAACCTTATCCTACCGCTTGTTTTTAATCCAGGTAACAGTGTATATTAGAAAGCTTTCCATAGCAGTATAAGGCACTTTCATTCATTGTTAGTATTGAATAATATTCTGTTTTGTGAATGTGTCACAATTTATTTACCCAATCCTTTACTGATGGGTACTTGAGTTTTTCCCAATCCTTTGCTATTCCAAATAACGCAAATATTTTACACACTTGTTTTCATCTGTATGCAAAAGTAATTACAGGATACACTCCCAAAGGTGGAATTCCTGGGTGAAAAAGTAAGAACATTTGTATTATTTATGGCGGTGGTGGTATTAGTCACTAAGTCGTGTCATAATATTTATAGATAGTTTCAAATTGCTCCCATTAAGAGCTGTATTATTTAGCATGTCAGAGCGTGCTAAGTTGCTTCAGTTGTGTCCAACTCCTTGTGACCCTATAGACTATAGGCCTGCCAGACTCCTCTGCCCTTGGGATCCTCCAGGCAAGAATACTGGAGTGGGCTGGCATGTCCTTCTCCAGGGGATCTTCCCGACCCAGGGATCCAACCAGCGTCTTTTTTGCTTCCTGCATGGGCAGGAGTGTTCTTTTACCATTAGCGCCACCTGCGAAGCCCAGTGATAGCATGGCCTTCCACCAATCACGTCATCAAATTGGTGAAAACTGACATTTCAATGCCATTTTAGTTTGCATTTATCATGGCAAGATTTTTTTTTCCCCTATGGTTAAGCACCATTTGGATCTTTTCTTCGGAACCTTCTCGTTTTTTATCACACTGCTGGATTATTTTCTTATTGATTTCTAGAAGTTCATCATCCTGAGATCAGCCCTCATGATGAGAACTGCAATTCTTCCCCCATAATGTCATTTATCTTTGATTCTATGTGTGTTCCCCCTGCAAGTGTGTTGTCATTCTGTGGTCAAGTTTGTCTTTTTTGCTTCTAGACATTGAGTCATAGTCTTAAAGGCCACAAAAGGAAGCGCCATCTAGTGAAATGAGATCAAGGCTACTCAACTGGAGTTTCCATTTCAAGGTCATCTTGTGCAGGGAAAATCAAAGATCTGGCGAAAATTCAAAATGTTTCTGCCCTTTAGGGAAAAAGAGGAAGAAGACCTTGAGTATGATCACGTGACCAAGCAATTGCATTTAAACGTCCCCAGGCTGTATTCACCCCATTCTCCACCTCGGTTTCCCCGGGAAAGCCCTTCACCGAACCCTGGAACCCTGATGTCTGAAGTCCGCAGTGAGAAGTGAGGCAGCCGACGACACAGGTGGTTCCCCCTCACTCACGCTGATTAGACACACAGCTCTCCCACCACCCCCATCGCACCCTCAAGGTCTCTGCAGCGCACTGAGCTGAGCGATAGCTGATCCACGTTGCTGTACAGCAGACATAACACAACACTGTCAAGCAATCATCCTCCAATTGTTTTTTAAAAATGTTTTTAAAGTGAATGCAAAAAAAGAAAAGAAATACAGCTCTCAGCTATGACTTTACCCCGGAAAGCTCTTCCTCTGTGTACCTGGTGGCCTGTTCTCTGGACCACCCTGGAGGTTCAGAGTTGGGCCGAAGGGGCAGAGTCTGGATTCTGCGGGACCCCATTCTCAGATAACAGGTGTGATTTCTGGGTGCCTGACGTCAGGGGCAGGCCAGGGATAAAAGGGGCTGCTACTATGACGACAGCCTGCAGAGGAGCGGATGCCGGGGAAACCAGCCCTGACACAAAGGCACACAGCTCGGAGGAGCAGAGAAGGTCCTGAAGAAAGGGCACGAGGTGAGGAGGGAGCCCCCGGCCTTGTCTATACCTGCCCCCCCGCCGCCCCGCACCACGCACCGAGAGTGCTGATGTCACCTCCTCGCCCTCCAATGTCCTCAGAGGGGCAACTCTCTGGTGGATCCTCCCAGACTCCCTCTCCGAGGGGCGGGCCCATGGGAGGGGCCGTTTTTGTATAAAGCTGTAACGTTGTGGGGACAGGGGGGCCACGGTGATTCAACCCTATGGGAATCCTTTACAAAAACCTTTCTGCCTGTCCCAGTGCCCACCATCTTTCGCTCTTCTCCTGGGTCACCGGCCCAAGGGTGGCTTGGGTTGGAAGGCCTCCACCTCCCCCCACCATTTACCTGTCAAGCCAAAACCACAGAGCAGGGCAGGTCTGGATCAGAGCTGAAGCTTCGAGGCAGAAAGGCCAGATGTAGGAAGATGCTTCTGTGGCCTCATGGATGAAGGACTCAGGGAGACCCTTTATCCCACTCCTGCACTACCCGCTCCCTGCCCAGGGCAAGGTCAATGGGAAGGTGCGTGGGAGGTGACTCGCTCTATGAAACAAAAGTCAGCACTATGCCAGCACCCACCCCCTCCGCATGGATGCTCACGGGTGTCTGGGACCCTGCCCACCTCCCCAAGCCCACATCCCTGTGATGAACCCTCAGGAAGAATCAAAACAGAGGCACAGGGCCTTGTGGATGGACTCTGCCCCTGCTCCGAGGCCCCAAGAGTCAAGAGTCAAAAATATTCTTTCGTGCAATATCCATAAAGCACAGGAGAGGACTCCCAGTCCCAGAGTCCACCAGACACCAACACAGATCCTGGCCGCTCTGCCCGCCTCTAATTGCTTTCCTCCTTGCTCCGCTTCACTGTGTGAATACTGAGGTTTTCTTTGGAAAAGGCACCAGGCTCACGGTTGTAGGTAAGACACAGTCCGGGCCTTTCCTGGCCCCTCGGAGGGGAGGGCGGGTCCCAGGTGTGCGTTGTAGGGTGGCTGTGTTCTGACGTGTTATGAATATCACTTCGGCCCAGGGACCAAGCTGACAGTTGTAGGTAAGGCCGGGGTCTCCAGGTGGGTACCATGAGGGAGCACTCCCTCCCAGGGAACATAGGAAGAAAGGGATGGCCCAGCTTCCAGGGTCCGGGGGTCCTGGAAAGCTCTGGAAGGCTATGCGGGGTGTTTGAAGCGGGCTGGTGTCTTTGGGAGGGAAGAGATCCTTGAATGCCCCAACCTCTCCCCGAATCCCGGCTGTGCTCAGCTGAGGAGGAGAGGTTTTGAAGTGAATCCTGGAGGCCTGGCTTTGGAGACTTCTACTTTTTGAGGGGGGAGGGAAGACGGCTTGCTGTTGTAGATAAGCCAGCCAGGACTGGAGGGCTGGGAACCTGCAGGGAGGGGCAGAGAACAGATGGAGCCTCCGTCTTGGGTGCCTAGGTTAAAGTGCGTGTTTATCAGAAAGATCTGAATTCCTATCTTGGTGAGTTCTTGTCCTGATGAGGCGGGCAGCCTCCATCTCCAGTAATTTCATGGGCGGGCTCGGCTAAGCCTGGTTTCCCTACCGGGAGGCAAGTAATCTCAATTAGAAATGGGTCACCTTGTCCATCTCCTGTCTCCTTGGAGGATACCCATCGACGCCAGGGTGGATGGGAGAACCTCTGGCCCCAGAGCTGTTAGTCCTGCCATTTTTCTCCCGCATGCAGAAAGGAGATGGACACAGGAGAGGCGGGTGGGGAGTCACACACTGTATGGCTGTAAACCCCCTCCACCCCCGGGAGTTAAAGTTCTGCTAAGGAAAGGAACAGGGGAGCCGCAGGTGAACCGGGGGAGGTAGGATTAGGAGGTGCAGGCGAGTTTCCCTATCAGGCTTTAGGGTTGTGTGACTAATGAAAGACTCTATTTCGGCAATGGGACGAAGCTTTCCGTCTTGGGTGAGTACAGCTCTTCCCTGGGGATGGCGTGCTGTGAGGCTGGAGCTCTAGAAGTTCCCCTTAGAGCAGGCCGGGACTGAGAACACAGTGGAGAAAAGGCTGAGGGTATGGGTGAGCAGAGCAGGTGCTAGAAGGTGCTAGAAGTTCTGGGGGGAAGGTCGTCTCTGGAAGGAAGGGCCCATGTTACCAGCCACTCTGGGGTTTGCCACACCCGCGTTGTGCTGTGGAGCAACCAGGCACAGCACTTTGGACACGGGACCCGGCTCGCCGTCCTGGGTAAGACGCAGGACCCGGGAGGCAGGGTCGCTGTCTCTGGGACTGGAGTGTCTGTCTCTCCTCCCTGTCCTGATGGAAGGGGGTCAACTAAACTCTGATCCCCGTGGGGCTTCTGAGGAGCTGGGTCTGCCATCTCTCTCTCTTTTTTTAAATGTTAATCTTACTTATTTGTGGCTGTGCTGTGTCACGGTTGCTATGCGGGCTTTCCTCTCGTTGCAGACAGCAGGGCCTACTCTCTAGCTGTGGTGTGTGGGCTTCTCATTGCGGTGGCTTCTCTCCTTGTGGAGCCCCGGCTCTAGGCATTTGGGCTCAGTAGCTGTGGCGCAGGGGTTTAGTTGCCCTGCAGCATAGGGGATCTTCCCCAGCCAGGGATCAAACTTGTGTCCCCATCATTGGCAGGCAGACTCTTAACCCCTGGATCACCAGGGAAGCCCCCTGCCCTCACTTTAGAGGCAGCTTGGTTGATGCCTCTGTTTCTCCTCTGAGTCTTCTGCCCACAAGCTGCCTCCTCACACCTCTAAGCTCACCCCTCCTTCTTACACGCGTGGATCGGCCCCTCTGAAGTTTCTTCCTCTTTCCCCACTTTCCCCAGAGTGTGCTTTGGCCTTTCTCCTAGCGGCATCCCTTTGGTCCAGCGCCATGAACGCCAACAGGGAAAAAAATGGCCATTCCCGCTCTCGAGGACCTCAGACTTTTGCCCTGCCTGAGGTTTCTGGGGGTTTCGCCACAGCCACCTGCAGCTGTGGGCCTATAATTCGCCCCTCCAGTTTGGGATCGGCACCAGGCTCACCGTGACAGGTATTGGGCGGGAAGCGGGGTGCAAGGGTGTGGGGGTCAGCTTGCTGCACTGTCTGATGCGGCCCCGGTCCAGGGCTCCCAAGAGCTGTGCTTTGCCTCCAGCCTGGTCTCGCTCTTCTTCTCCTTCTCCGGGGCTCCTCTGTGCTCCTGCTTTGGCAGGTGTGCTGTTTTGCTTTCCTTCTCTTGTCTGATTGTCTCCATTCCCACCCCCGTTCTAACTCTGATCCTGCACTGTTGACCCCCTTTTGGCAAATAGCTCTGTCTTCTATGTTAAAACTTACCCCTAGGACCTCCCCCCAGCTCAGAGCCCTGTCCTTGCTTTCCTTGTCCTTTGTCTGTCCTTGTCTCTCCTTCATCCTTTCTCTGCCTCCACCAGTCTCCAAAAGCCGCGTATGTCGTCCTGAGCTGGTTTAAGAAACCAGAAGGCAGTGGGGGAGCAGCTTGGTGAGACTGAGCTGGTCTGAGGGGGGCTCCTGAGCCCTGGGGGCAGAGGTCCAGGTCACAGCATCACTTGAGCTTGCAGGAGTGTCCCTGGGGAGCACTGCTCTTGGTGGGGGTCACAGAAGGTAAGTCTGAACAAGCTGTTACAACTGGAACTTGCACCCTTTTAGCAAGAGACAAGGTGGAAGGAGGAGAAATAGGTTGGAGACCCCATTGTTATCAAGCCTCAGGATCTGTGCTGAGATAATGGAGTCAGTGGCTCATGATTAAACACTAACACACCATCACCACCCTCGGGAGGAAGCGGGCAAGGGTGAGGTGGGTCTGGGCTGGAGTTGTAGACACGGCTAGAGGGATGGGTCACCGAGCAGGCTTTACCCTGCAGAGGGGAGCACGTGCCAGGGAGCGTGATGGAAATTGGAAAGTACAGATCATCGGGATTCAAAATGTATGAATTCTGGGGGAAGAGGGGCTCTCGTGCAGTTTGCAAAGTGATCTAAACTGGTTCAGGCCCTCTGAGATGTAAGTATAAAACAGAGATGACAATGGTGGTCTCTTGGAGTTCTGAAATTGTAAGGGACTAAATCCTTATGGAGGGGGAGAAGGGGATGACAGAGGATGAGGCGGTTGGATGGCATCACTGACTGACTCAATGGACATCAGTCTGAGCAAACTGGAAGAGAGCGAAGGACAGGGAAGCCTGGCGTGCTGCAGTCTGTTGGGTCGCAAAGACTCGGGTATGACTGAACATCGACAACATATCGCGTGCAAATCCTTCATAGAGGACTCAGAGGATGCCGCCATCCCTTTCATTCCGGTTGAACCTCACTGTGTCACAGACTGTCTTGTTCCAAACTGGGGCTCAGTTTTCTCAATAGAAACATTCCCTGAACTTGGATAAAGTGGAGACATCTGGGTTTGCCACATTTCTGCTCCACAAACTCGCTCCCAGAACAGAGCTAAACAGAGGTCTCAGTGCATTTTGGCAACACGGAGGGTGCTTGAAAGGTAGACGAGTTTTTTGGTTTTACTTTACTCCTCCACATCCTCACACGAGGGCCTGCCTTCCAACAATTTCAGAAATTCTCTCCCATCTGTCAAGCATGTGAAAGGGCCTTCGGACTTTGGGGTTTGTTCATTTCAACACTTGTGCTGCTTTGAATATAATGCGTGACTGGAATTAGGATTCCAAAGTTGGTAGGGAGGTTTGCTGGACACTGGAAATAAGATAGGGCTCAACCTCAGAACAGTTTCTTTCATGGGGTTCCAACCATCCTGGGCAAGCTCCCACACAACCCAGCGCCCATGTAGGAGTCAGTTTGAAACATCAGACAGGATATTAGCCAAAGGTACATAGGCTTCACAAAGCGGGTTACATGTAAAATCAAAACAAAAGGCAGGTTCAGTATAATATAGAGAAAAGCATGTCAGCTATAACGGGAAAAGTATCTTTTCTAGGGAAGAATATGTATGCATGCTAAGTCACTTCAGTTGTGTCCAACTCTATGCAACCCTACGGACTGTAGCCTGCCAGGCTCCTCTGTCCATGAGATTTTCCAGGCAAGAATACTGGGGTGGGTTGCCATTTCCTCCTCCAGGGGATCTTGCCCACTCAGGGATCGATTCACGTCTCTTAAGTCTCCTGCATTGGCCGGCATGCTCTTTACCATTGAACCACCTGGGAAATCCCAGGGAAGAATGGCTAGTTCTAATTAATATGTGTTGTCGCTCAAACAGGTAATCACATACTCCCTGCAAAAACAGAAAAATAATTATTAGATGCAGTCAGTCTGGTTTCCAGGTCATATTGTTAGGAAAAATCCAGGCTTATTCAGCTCTCCTATAATTACTTCCAGGCCTGAAAATTAGGTAGTCATGCACCAAAGAGGGATTTGAGCTAGGAAGGAAACAGATATACTCACTTAATGGATCATCCTACATGGCTGCAAGAATAAGACATTTCAAACAAAGCCAGGAAACTCGGGATGTGATGCCGCCTTAGGGAGAGGCAGGAGGCGGTCAGTAGTGTGTAACCACGGGGTAACCGAGAAAGAAGGGGCAAAGTTGAGGGTGACTGATAGCAGAAGATTGGGATGGTGACCCCTAAACAAACAGAACCTCCTGCTATATAATCTTATGATGATGCTGTGGCCCCTTTCCTTGTTGCCCTCAATTCACACACACACAGCCCCTCCCATACCCAGCTGGCTCTCAGGCCGGTCCTGGCCCCCACCCCTGTCCTTCCAGACGATCTGAGCCGGGTGCACCCGCCCAAGGTGGCTGTGTTCGAACCCTCGGAAGCAGAGATCTCCCGGACCCAGAAGGCCACCCTCGTGTGCCTGGCCACGGGCTTCTACCCCGACCACGTGGAGCTGACCTGGTGGGTGAACAGGAAGCAGGTCACCACTGGGGTCAGCACGGACCCTGAGCCCTACAAAGAGGACCTCACGCAGAATGATTCCAGATACTGTCTGAGCAGCCGGCTGAGGGTGACCGCCACCTTCTGGCACAACCCCCGCAACCACTTCCGATGCCAAGTCCAGTTCTACGGGCTCACGGACGAGGACCAGTGGGAGGAGCAGGACAGGGACAAGCCTGTCACCCAGAACATCAGCGCCGAGACCTGGGGCAGAGCAGGTGAGCCGGCCCGGAGGGAGTCAGAGCCGACAGAGGAGAGATCAGGGAGAGAGCGGGAAGGCTGCACGCAGGGTGAAGGGCTAGGGGGCGGGGGGAGCCCAGCAAGAGGGTGGACAGGGCACCTCCTCGGGCGAACTCCTCCCCCGGATCCAGATCCTCAGCCCAGCTCAGCTGTGCTGGTGGGTGCCCTCCCTGCCCGCCTGCACAGCTCAGGGTGCCAGTGGTGGGTCCCCATCCCCTTCAGTGCTGCCTCCTTCATGACCCTGAGGATGCTGTGTCCACATTGGTACAGGCAGTGCTGGGACTCTGATCAGAGGCTGCTCAGAGCCTGGGGGTCAGTGCTGACTAAAAGCTAGCTTAGTAGGTCTTTTTCATTTATTTGTTTTGTTTTAAGCATCTCAAAGTATCACATATTTATAATTGCACATATTTATGATTGCCTAGTTTTAATGTATCAGGAATCTGGGCATAGCTTAGCTGGCTCGTTTATCTCAAGATGCTACAATCAGATGTCACCCAAAGCTAGAGTCTTATCTGAAGGCTCAGCTGGGGCAAGATCCACTCCTAAGTTCACGTGGTTGTTGCAAGATTTAGCATCTCGCCAGCTATTGGACTGAGGAAGGCTGGCTTAGCTTTGAATCTGCTTTAGAAGATGCAGGCTCTCATCCATTTCCCTCCCCTTTTTTCTTTCAGACTGTGGCGTCACCTCCGGTAAGTGGCCTTCTCCTCCGATGTCCCTATCTCCTATTATCTTTGCTCTGGAATCAGAGAATGCAAAACCCATGGACCCTGGTGGGGGCTATGAGGGAAGGAGGCCACAGATGACCAGCTCACAGGTACCTACCTGTTCTCCCTTTCTGCCAACAGCATCTTATCAGCAAGGCGTCCTGTCTGCCACCCTCCTCTATGAGATCCTGCTGGGGAAGGCCACCCTGTACGCTGTGCTGGTCAGCGCCCTGGTGCTGATGGCCATGGTAAGGAGGGGCCAGGATGGAGCAGGCAGGTTGGAGGTGACACTGGAAATGCAGCAACACAGACCTAGGAACGTAGAGACCCCACCAGGACCAGAGGTGGGCAGAGAGGAAGAAGGGGTTCACCCACATGCCTCAGAAGACACCTTGCCCCTCTGTGATCACAGTGGAAGAGCCGTGCTGGGCAGGAGAAACTGGGGTCACCAGAAAACCAATGGCTGGATGTTGGGAGGAGACCTGCTATTCGTCTTGTCAGGGGGACACCCTGCTTCCTCTCGGTCCCCAGCACTCCTGGCTCCTGGTGACCCTCACACCTTCTCTTCCTCAGGTCAAGAGAAAAGATTCCTGAAGCCAGCTTCCAGCCTGTTACTGCCCTGATGGGAATTCTGCTTTTCCCGTTCCTACCCAGCGCTTCTGAAGAGCTGCCCTCATCTCTGGACTCAGCCCAGCGTCCACCCCCATGTGCGGGTGCCCCAAACTCTCAGGACCAGGGTCTCCCTAACCCAGGGGAGACCCTAGGGGGACTGAACTTACTGAACCAATAAAAATGGCCTGTTGTGTTCACTCTGCCTTGAGTGTCTCCTCGCCTCTTCTCTCCATCTCTCAAGTCCCACGTGACTCCAGGCAGGGTACAAGCAGGAGACATTCAAGGAAAGTGCAGTCCTTTCAGGTGGGAGGTGAGGGGCCCAGCCTGTGACTGGCACTGCTCCTCCTTGTCAGGGAAACTTAAGGACGTGTGAAATGGGGGACTGGTGAAGGGAGAGGCTTACTCTGGAGCAGTCTAGAAAAATGCTGATGTTAACTCTGGGAATTTTCTGTCCTACTTAATCAAGGTGCTCTGAGGTAGAGCTGACCTGCACAGGTGTGTCTACCTGCCAAGTGGTCATGACCTCATGACAATGAAGCTCAAGGTCATTTGTGTCACCCACGCAGCCTCCCCGAGGGCATTCACCACTCAGCTTCCTTCACCACCAAGGAGTGTTTCCAGGAGAGAAGAAAGTCACTGGCTTGGGACTCTGTTCTCAGTAGCAAATGTGTCTTCTAGTCTAAGCTGTAAAGCCAGTTAGAAATTTCACTCAAGTGAATTAAGTAGATGAGAAAATGTTCCCTGAGGAGTCCTCGGAGGATGGAAAATAAAGTTCCCTAAAACCAAGGATCAGCCCTCTTGCTATTTCTAGAAATCCTTCCAAAGCTCTTTATTGTCACATGGTCACCATGGTGACGTAACCCAGAGCCCTCAAAATGGCATAAAAGACCCACCGTTGTCCTCCGTCTGTCCACACTCACCCTCACTCCTGTCACCCTGGAGCCCCTGAGCCACTGGCTTGCAGGTCATCCTGCACTCCTCTACCTGGAATGATGAATATGTAAGCTCCTACTGATCCCTGAAGATTTACCAGTGACATCTTCCGCATAAGAAGCCTCTGTGCCTCTTACGCCACCCCCATGATGCGGGATGAAACGTACCGTGCATGTTGCTGTCACAGTGCCCCGTGCCCACCTCCTTCCTACCACTGACCACACTTGACGGAAACTACCCCTTTTCTTGTCTGACACCTCTACTTGAAGGTCACTCCCTGACGGCAAAGTTGTGTTTTGTTACAGTAGCCATGGGATGTGGCATAGTACCTTAGTTCATTGTGTGTGTGTGTGTGTGTGTGTGTGTGTGTGTGTGTGTGTGAGTTGCTCAGTCTTTGCGACCCCATGGACTGCCACCTGCCAGGCTCCTCTGTCCATGGGATTTTCCAGGCAAGAATACTGGAGTGGCTTGCCATTCCCGTTCCCAGGGGATCTTCCTGACCCAGGGATGGAACCCAGGTCTCCTGCATTGCAGGCAGATTCTTCACCATCTGAGCCACCTGGGAAGCCATGTTCAGTGTATGCATCCATCTGGGAATCAATGAATGAGTCAGTGAGTTCACCCACAGTGACCCAGTTCAGGGGCAGATATCACCCTCAGGCCTGCCTGAGACAGACAGCGACCCTCCCCCTCCCAGCCCTGCAGCGCACAGCCCTCTCTATGGCAACACAAGCGTGCATTCTAACATGGGTCTCATATACAACCACATGCATATACACATATGTCTCTGTATATGTATGCATCCGAATAGCCAACAACTTGCTAAGCACATATCATTGCAATGTTTGCTGTTAACTTCCAAGAAAATAAAGATATCCAAATCACAGTCCTCAAGAATCTTCCCTGTTCATTAGGGGATAATTCATGGATAGAAAGAGTTAATATACAAGCAATTCGAGTTCCTATAATGCAGGCAGAGGCTAGCACTGAGTTTCTGACTGGGACCATCAGCGGAGAGTCTGGGAAGGTGGCAGACTCTTCACAGGAAGTGTTGGTCTCAGTGATCCCTGTGGGAGAGAGGTCATGAGTCAGAGGTATAAATGGGACAGGAAAGCACAGGGTCAGGGACCTCACACTCAGCACTCAGGTCCTTGCACTCAGCTGGCTGCGAGGTTCAGAGATGGCAGTCCTAAGTCTGTAGAGGCAGGCTGGGGCTTCCCGCTGGGAGAGTGGACTCTATCCTCGCCGCAGCATGAGGCGGGCGTAGAGAAGACGCACTGAGCATCTGTGCACTAGGGAGAGGAGTCGGGCCATCCAGGAAGCCAAGGGTAAGCACAGAGCTGAGAGTCCTCCCGCCCTGAGCTGACATCACCTCTGTGGATGGTCCTCCCACCCACCTCTCTATAAATGCCAGTCTGCACAGGTGAGCAAAGACAGTCCCAGAGGGGAGCCCTGATGACATAGGAGAGCTCCTCAGGGTGGCATCTGTTCCAGGAGGGGCCTCTCTGCCCCCCTCCCCCACCACTAGCACCCTGCCCTTCCCCAGGCCCCTCCCCACTCTCAGTGTGCCCTGAGTCTGTCTCCACTCAATCAGACCAGCCTCTGCCACCTGCACTTCCTGCCTCTGCCCAGCGGTTGGAGGAGGGGCACCAGAGGAGAGGACATTTTTGTATCACAGTGTAACATTGTGGGGGCTGGGGGGGTGGGCACAATGATTCAGTTAGAGGAAGTGCTTTTACAAAAAGCCCTGCCTCAGAAAATAGACTCATGCAGCCCACCCAGAACCTAGCTCCCAGTTTAAGATGAGGAGAGCGGCTGGGAGAAGTCCCTGGGGCAGGTCCCTCTGTGGCCTCGCAGGGACCTGGACTCTGGTCACCTCTGCCTCTCCCTGCTCCACACTCAGCTTCCAAGGAACACGAAGAATCAAGCCGTCAGAGTGGGATCTTCACAAAACTTGATCTTGGACAAAGTATTTGCAGTTGTGTTATTTGTTAAGCACTCACAACAACCTCCTGGGGAAGATATTACCCCATTTTTCAGATGGAGAAACTAAGGCCAGGGAGGTTACAGTCCCAGAAATAGTAGGAAGCAAGGTCTAGCCTGAAACACTTCCCAGTCCAGCAAATTCTTCACCCCTAGTGCCTCTTCCAATTTCACCACCATGTCAGCCCCCAGTCAAGCTCATTCTCTGCAAAATTGGGGTGACCTCATGTCCAGACCACCTGTCCACTAGTTCTGGAGGCAGGTCAGGAGAGAGAAGCCAGGGAGGAGAAGGAGGGTGGCCCCAGACTGTTCCAGGGGAGGAGGGGAAGAGGGAGGAATTCTTGGCAGCCCCTTCCCACTGTGCTCCTATGATGAGCGGCACTTCGGGCCAGGGACCAGGCTCACCGTGCTAGGTAAGAATGCTTCTCCGGGGGGAGGGAGGGTGGAATGCCCAGACTAGATGACCCCCCCAAACCCTGGCTTTGGGGGAGTGGGCGCTGGAGCCTCCCCGGCTGCTCTCCCAGAAGGGAAAGTTTGCGCCTGGGTCCCCAGGGCTGTGTGAACGCCGCGCAGCTGTACTTTGGAGCTGGTTCCAAGCTGACTGTGCTGGGTAAGGAGGGCAGCTGGAGTGCCTGAGTGTTCCCTCGGGTGGGATGCAGAGAGGCGGGCGGCTGCCATCTCCCTTCGAGGCGGCGCTTAGGGTCGGTGGGGACCTGGGCCGAGTCTAGGCATCAGAGAAGGGCAGCGCTGGTTTTTGTCCCGGGTCCCCGGGCTGTGAGCCAAAGCACTCAGTACTTCGGCGCGGGCACTCGGCTGTCGGTGCTAGGTGAGCGGGGACGCCTCCGGGGACCCGGGGGATGAGCGGGGGTTTTTGCGCGGGGCTGGGGGGCCGTGACTCAGAGACGCAGTACTTCGGGCCGGGCACGCGGCTCCTGGTGCTAGGTGAGTGCGGGCGGCGCGCCTCGATTCTTTGTGGGGCGCCCCGGCGCCGCCCTGACCTATGGGGCCGGCAGCGGGCTGGCCGCGGGGGGCGAGAGTCCGCGCGCTGGCCGCGGGCGGCGGGGTCAGGGCGAGTCGGATCCGGGCGCGTGGTCCTCCCCCTGCCCTGGAGCCGGGCTCTGGGACCCGGAGGGCGAGCAGCGACTCTCTGAGGGGTTTGCTTGCGGGGCTGGGACTCTGTGAGCCAGTGAGCGGTATTTCGGCGCCGGCACCAGGCTCACGGTCACAGGTGAGATCTGAACGCCTCCCTGCCTTCTATTCGCAGCCCCTCTTCTCCCCGGAGATGGGTGGGGTGGGCTGGAGCGTGTGGCTACGTTGTCCACCTGTGGAGTCAGCTTTGCAAGGGATGAAGGGCCAGGATTGGGGTTCTCATAGTCCTGGAACAGAGAGGTAGGGCAAGGGGGGCTTTGGTCTTTTTTTTTTTTTCCCTGAGATATTAGGGACCTGGTGAACCATGGCGAAAAAGAGAATTTATTAGGACTCTGAGAGCTGCTTGATTGGAGAGAAAGACTGAGGATGGCGATCTGGGCTGAGGGGAGGGTAGAAATGGGTGAAACAGCTGTAAAGGGGGAAATGAGCTGGGGGCGGGGGCCAGGAACAGGCAGAGCTGGCTCCAGGCAGGAAGAGATGCAAGCTTCCACTGAAAGGCCCAGGAGGAAAAGGATGGAGGAAAATGGAACAGAGACTTGAAAGAGACAGATAAACAGAGGCAGTGAGGGAAAGAATCCAAAAGGGTGGGGTTTGTTGATTTACTGTTTGAAAGTTTGGATTTAAATTTAGGTTTCAAACCTCTTTCTAAGTCCAGACCCCTGCCTGCCAGGCTGTGTGTACAGCACACCCGGGCTGGGTGGGAACCTGGGCTACTGGGGGCATTTACTCATCATATGGAGCCCCCTCACCACCACCACCCCCGCCCCCGCCACCCAGCCTGAAATTCCCCTCCTCACACCAGGTCTTCTAGGTTAAACACCCAGATGGTGCAGGACATACATTCAAATAGACATATTTTCCTGCTGAGACCAGGAATATTGCCAAGGAGATCTTAGCGCTGGAAAGGGATCTTCAATGTCACCTGGTGATGGAAACACTGAGCTTCCAGAGGGGAACGACCCCTCAGTAGTGTGTTTACTGGATGATGTGATCACAGCAAGCGTGTCTGTAGTTAGACTGGTTAGGTTGGAGCCAGTGGGGCTCCTTTCGAAGTGTTTGTTCCTGGTGACAGCTGGGCTCCTGTGATCAGCCAGGGTGGAGAAGAGCAGGAAGCCTCAGAACAGGTACACCTGGGTCCCAAGCCCTGGTCCTTTAATGATCTGATGACCTTGGACAAGTGAAACTGTGGGAACGTTCCCTCGGATTGAAAGTTATCAAGACCTACTGCTAACACTGCCGACACTGCAGGAGTAGCTGCCTGGGGAGGGTCTTAGAGTATCTAGCAGACCTGTTGTAACTCAATGGTCTCCCCCCTGACCCTCGCCTAGGCGGTCACTGGGGCAGCAGGGGAACCCAGTGCCAGTGGAGGGGCAGGATTAGCATGGGGAGGAGGGCTGGCTATATGTGAGAAGTGAGCTGAGAGCAGGACAGGTAAACTTTAGAGTTCTGTCTGAGGCTCTCTAGCCCACATCCAAGCACACACCACCAAAGCCCAGCAGGACACACACACAGGTGCACCCACATGGGTGAGCCCACCCACGGGGACTCACAAACAGGGAGGGGAAACTGACTTACTCCTCATCGTGCGGCCATGTAGTCAGTGATTCACCACGTACGGAAGGTCCTGCTTCCTTCTGCCCCGCACATCAATATCACAAGGAGCATCGCATATGGCTCAAACACACGTCTGTAATTTTCCCAGTAAGTTCCAAGTGTTTGCTAGGCGAGGGGGTCAGAGGAGTCAATTCTGTAATGCCCCTGGAGGGCTGGTAGAACCCCAGAGGCAGGGACTCTGCAGGAGGGTGAAGAACCAGGCCGAGCGCAGAAAGCCTGAGGGAGCCTGTGCAACAGAGACAAGGCAGGAGGTTTCCATTTCAGCTCCGGCCCGCCAGCAAAGCCCTCGGGACAGAGGTGCAGTCACAGGGTGGAAGTGCAGCACAGGGCCCCCGGCCTGATGGAAGGCAGAAAGTGAAGGGAAGTGCTAGTTGCTTAGTCAATTCTGACTCTGCAACCCCATGGACTGCAGCCCAACAGGCTCCTCTGTCCATGGAATTCTCTAGGCAAGAATACTGGAGTGGGTTGCCATTCCCTTCTCCAGGGGGTCTCCCTGATCAAGGGATCGAGCCCAGATCTCCTGCACTGCAGGCAGATTCTTTACTGAATGAGTACCAAAGAAGCCCAGAGCTACCTCAAAATGAACACCTAAGGCTTTTGTTTAAAAAATTATTTAGAATTTCACAGTGGTGACACCAGCGCATTATATCAAGTGGGCGGGGGGGGGGGGCCTTCTAAGTGTGGGGTCCTGTGTGACTACACAGTTCACACCCCCATAAAGCCAGCCCTGAAGTTAAGTCACGTCCATGGAAATAGCAAGTGTCAGAACTCTTTTTAAATCTTCTACGCTAAACTACATCTCTTTGGAATGAAATGTCTTCCTTTTAACAGAATTGCTCAGAAACAAACAAAAACAAGTCAATACAAAGCAAAGAACAGGATAAAATAAAGGTTTAGAGGGTCCAGAAGCAATAAGATAGTCAGATGAGAAGTCCGCAGGAGCTTTAACTGGAATGCCTTCGCCTGGGGCCCTCCGGGATGCTGCACACCAGAGGCTTAGCTGGATCAAGATTGCTCTGATGACCTCAGTTGCATACTTAGGAAGCCAGCCAGCAGGGAAAAGTAGAACACATGGAATCAAAGGGGCAAAGAAAGTTGAAGATGCCTGAATTTAAAACAAGGGGAGACAGCAATTTCTCTGAGCTGAGGCAACTCAGGGGTACCTGGAGGCAGAGGAATGGCTAGTTTGACCTGAAGCACTGGAAAGAAAGAAAACCTCCCATTCTGATGAGTACGCCCTAAGACAAATGCTGTCTTCATATGAGTACGCAAAAATATATCATCAATACATTGCCATCTGAAAAAATAAAAAGCATCCATCAAACAACTTCCTTATCCCCAAGTCATCTTACTGGTCAGCCCCTCAGGCTCACTCCCAGCAGAGGACAGGGCTTTCGGCATCCATAGATCAGGTCGTGTCCACCCCCACTCCAGACAGGCGGTGTTGGCTTCTCCCTTCACAAGCAGGAAAAATGATGCAGAGACATCCAGAGACTATCTAAAGCCACTTCTAAGCTTCGAATTCTACTATTCATGTTCCATCTGGTGCTCTACTTAAATAACTACCATATATTATGGTGAGAAGTAGAGAAATAAGCTTCCCATGTTGAATAACAAAACAATAACGTAAGAGAAGAGGATTTGCTCAGAGGTTGGATGGTGCCATTTGTAAGGCCACCTTTGGGGCTGGAGACACAGGAGACAGGCCTGTGGCAGGGTGAGTACAGGCACAGGCAGGGCAGGGGGGAGGCAGAGCACAGAGGCGTGGGGTGGTGACCCCCCAAACAGACAGGCCATACTGTTTGCGTGCACCCTCAGTCGCTCAGTCGTGTCCCACTCTTTTGCGACCCCATGGACTGTAGCCCGCTCCTCTATCCGTGGGATTTCCCAGGCAAGAGCACTGGGGTGGGTTGCCATTTCCTTCTCTAGGGGATCTTCCCAACCCAGGGATGGAACCCACGTTTCCTGCATTGGCAGACGGATTCCCTCTGAGCCACTGGGGTAGCCATCTTGCTACATAACTTTATTTTAGGATAACCCTGTGGCCCCCTTCCCTTCCTTCTCACAGTCATATACTCATACACGAAAACACAGACACACTCACACACACAGCCCCTACCACGCCCAGCTGGCTCTCAGGCCTGTCCTGGCCCCCACCCCTGTCCTTCCAGACGATCTGAGACAGGTGCACCCGCCCAAGGTGGCTGTGTTCGAACCCTCGGAAGCAGAGATCTCCCGGACCCAGAAGGCCACCCTCGTGTGCCTGGCCACGGGCTTCTACCCCGACCACGTGGAGCTGACCTGGTGGGTGAACAGGAAGCAGGTCACCACTGGGGTCAGCACGGACCCTGAGCCCTACAAAGAGGACCTCACGCAGAATGATTCCAGATACTGTCTGAGCAGCCGGCTGAGGGTGACCGCCGCCTTCTGGCACAACCCCCGTAACCACTTCCGATGCCAAGTCCAGTTCTACGGGCTCACGGACCAGGACCAGTGGGAGGAGCAGGACAGGGCCAAGCCTGTCACCCAGAACATCAGTGCTGAGACCTGGGGCAGAGCAGGTGAGCCGGCCCGGAGGGAGTCAGAGCTGACAGAGGAGAGATCAGGGAGAGAGCGGGAAGGCAGAGTGAAGAGCGGGGGAGCCCAGCAAGAGAGTGGACAGGGCACCACCTCAGGCGAACTCTTCTCCCGGATCCAGATCCTCAGCCCAGCTCAGCTGTGCTGGTGGGTGCCCTCCCTGCCCACCTGCACAGCTCAGGGTGCCAGTGGTGGGTCCCCATCCCCTTCAGTGCTGCCTCCTTCATGACCCTGAGGATGCTGTGGCTACATTGGCACAGGCAGTGCTGGGGCTCTGATCAGAGGCTGCTCAGAGCCTGGGGGTCAGTGCTGACTAAAAGACTGACTTAGTTTTGAATCGGGTTTAGAAGATGCAGGCTCTCATCCATTTCCCTCCCCTTTTCTTTCAGACTGTGGCGTCACCTCCGGTGAGTAGCCCTCTGCTTCTTTGTCTCCATCCCCATGGTCATTGCTCTGGAACCAGAGACAGAGGGCCCATGAACACTGGTTGGGGAGGTGTAAAGGGGGAGGAGGCCAGAGATACCTGCTCACAGGTACCTACCTGCTCTCCCTTTCTGCCAACAGCATCTTATCAGCAAGGCGTCCTGTCTGCCACCCTCCTCTATGAGATCCTGCTGGGGAAGGCCACCCTGTACGCTGTGCTGGTCAGCGCCCTGGTGCTGATGGCCATGGTAAGGAGGGGCCAGGATGGGGCAGGCAGGTTGGAGGTGACACTGGAAATGCAGCAACACAGACCTAGGAACGTAGAGACCCCACCAGGACCAGAGGTGGGCAGAGAGGAAGAAGGGGTTCACCCACACCTTGCCCCTCTGTGATCACAGTGGAAGAGCCATGCTGGGCAGGAGAAACTGGGGTCACCAGAAAACCAGTGGCTGGATGTTGGGAGGAGACCTGCTATTCGTCTTGTCAGGGGGACACCCTGCTTCCTCTCGGTCCCCAGCACTCCTGGCTCCTGGTGACCCTCACACCTTCTCTTCCTCAGGTCAAGAGAAAAGATTCCTGAAGCCAGCTTCCAGCCGGTTACTGCCCTGATGGGAATTCTGCTTTTCCCGTTCCTACCCAGCGCTTCTGAAGAGCTGCCCTCATCTCTGGACTCAGCCCAGCGTCCACCCCCATGTGCGGGTGCCCCAAAGTCTCAGGACCAGGATCTCCCTAACCCAGGGGAGACCCTAGGGGGACTGAACTTACTGAACCAATAAAAATGGCCTGTTGTGTTCACTCTGCCTTGAGTGTCTCCTCGCCTCTTCTCTCCATCTCTCAAGTCCCACGTGACTCCAGGCAGGGTACAAGCAGGAGACATTCAAGGAAAGTGCAGTCCTTTCAGGTGGGAGGTGAGGGGCCCAGCCTGTGACTGGCACGGCTCCTCCTTGTCAGGGGAACTTAAGGACGTGTGAAGGGGGGGACTGGTGAAGGGAGAGGCTTACTCTGGAGCAGTCTAGAAAAATGGAAGTGTTGCTTCTAGGAACTTGCTGTCCTACCTGGACAAAGGTGCGCCGAGGAAGGTCATGACCCCATGGTGCTCATTTCAGCTCTCACCCGGAGCATTACAAGACTTCCTTCACCACCAAAGAGTGTTTCCACCTGGGGAGAAGAAACCTCACTGACTTGGAAACCTCTTCTCAGCAGCAGATGTGTCTCCAGGTTAAGTTACAAAAGTGAAGTCGCTCACTTGTGTCCGACTCTTTGCGACCCCATGGACTGTAGTCTACCAGGCTCCTCTGTCCATGGGATTTTCCAGGCAATAGTACTGGAGTGGATTGCCATTTCCTTCTCCAGGGGATCTTTCCAACCCAGGGATTGAACCTAGGTCTCCTGCACTGTGGACAGATGCTGTACCATCTGAGCCACCAGGGAAGTCTAGTTACCAAGCTAGTTATACATTTCACTCAGGTGAATCACGTAGATGTGAAAATGTCCCCGGTCACTCCTGTGCTCAGTCACTCAGTCGTGTTTGACTCCTTGTGACCCCATGGACTGTAGCCCGCCAGGCTCCTCTGTCCATCATAATTCCCAGGCAAGAATACTGGAGTAGGGTGCTGTTTCCTACTCTAGAGGATATTCCCAACCCAGGGATCGAATCCACGTCTCTCACGTCTCCTGCGTTGGGAGGTGGATTCTTTACCACTGTGCCACCTGGGAGCCCTGCAAGATACCTGGGAGGATAGAAAATAAAGCCCCTAAAAACAAGGGTCAGCCCTCTTGCTATTTCTAGAAATCCTTCCAAAGCTCTTTATTGTCACATGGTCACTACAGTGATGCAACTCATTGTCCTCAGGATGGTATAGAAGACCCACCATTGTCCTCCACCTCTTTGTCCCCACTCACCCTCACTCCTGTACCCCTGAGCCTTCTGAACCACTGGCTCTTCGGCCATCCTGCACTCCTCTGCCTGGAACGACACCTAGTCAACTCCCACTCATCCTTGCAGACTCAGCGGTGACGTCTTCCCCAGCTAGTAGCCTTCTCTGCAGCATCCTTGCCCCTTGCTCCATGAGACTGCATGAAATGCCCTCTGTGTTTTGCTATCACAGTGCCCTGTGCCGACTTCCTTCCTGCTGCTAACCTCACTTGATGGAAACTACTCCTTTCGTTGTCTGACACCTCCACTTGAAGGTCACCTTCTTAAGGACCAAGTAGTATTTTATTACAGTATCTTTGGGATGTAGCATAGTATCTTGGTTCAGTGTACTCACCCAATAAATTATCTTTAAAGAAATGAATAAATCAGAGAGCTCACCTAAAGTGACCCAATTCAGGAGCAGATATTACCTTCAGGCGTTCCTGCAACAGACAGTGATCGCCTCCCCCACCCCAGGCCTGCAGCACACAGCCTCCTCAATCTATTGCATGCATGCATGCATCCTAGCACGAGTGTTTGCATATATAGCAACAAGCATGCATACATATTTGTCAACATATGTACATCAGCAGAGTAGTCTACGTATTAAGTACGTGTCATTGCAATGGTTTTCATTACCGTTCAGGAAAACAAAGATTACTGAGCCACAGCCCCCAAGAAGTTTCCCTGTTCTTTAGGGGGATAATTCATGACTAGAAATGCTTAACATAACAGCAGCAATGTCTACACTTAACACTTGAACAGCAGCAACGTGAGCTGTGTACTGAAACGCAGGCAGAGGCTAGCACTGAGTTTCTGACTGGGACCATCAGCGGAGAGTCTGGGAAGGTGGCAGACTCTTCACAGGAAGAGTTGGTCTCAGTGATCCCTGTGGGAGAGAGGTCATGAGTCAGAGGTATGAATGGGACAGGAAAGCACAGAGTCAGGGACCTCGCACTCAGCACTCAGGTCCTTGCACTCAGCTGGCTGCGAGGTTCAGAGATGGCAGTCCTAAGTCTGTAGAGGCAGGCTGGGGCTTCCCGCTGGGAGAGTGGACTCCATCCTCGCCACAGCATGAGGCGGGCGTACAGCAGACACACTGAGCATCTGTGCACTAGGGAGAGGAGTCAGGCCATCCAGGAAGCCAAGGGCAAGCACAGAGCTGCGAGTCCTCCCGCCCTGAGCTGACATCACCTCTGTGGATGGTCCTCCCACCCACCTCTCTATAAATGCCAGTCTGCACAGGTGAGCAAAGACAGTCCCAGAGGGGAGCCCTGATGACATAGGGGAGCTCCTCAGGGTGGCATCTGTTCCAGGAGGGGCCTCTCTGCCCCCCTCCCCCACCACTAGCACCCTGCCCTTCCCCAGGCCCCTCCCCACTCTCAGTGTGCCCTGACTCTGTCTCCACTCAATCAGACCAGCCTCTGCCACCTGCACTTCCTGCCTCTGCCCAGTGGTTGGAGGAGGGGCACCAGAGGAGAGGACATTTTTGTATCACAGTGTAACATTGTGGGACTTTGGGGGGGGCCACGATGATTCAGTTAGAGGAAGTGCTTTTACAAAAAGCCCTGCCTCAGAAAATAGATCCACGCAGCCCACCCAGAACCTAGCTCCCAGTTTAAGATGGGGAGAGCAGCTGGGAGAAGTCCCTGGAGCGAGTCCTTCTGTGGTCTCGCAGGGACCTGGACTCTGATCATCTCTGCCTCTCCCTGCTCCACACTCAGCTTCCCAGGAACACGAAGAATCAAGCTGTCAGAGTGGGATCAAGAACCAGTGCTTTCCATAAAACTTGCCTTTTGACAAAGTACTTGTCGTTCAGTTCAGTCACTAAGTCGTGTCCGACTCTTCGCAACCCCACGTACTGCAGCATGCCAAGCTTCCCAAGTTTGCTCAAACTTACATCCACTGACTCAACGATGCCTTCCAAGCATCTCATTCTCTGTTACCCCTTTCTCCTCCTGCCCTCAATCTTTCCCAGAATCAGGGTCTTTTCCCATGAATCATCTCTTTGCATCAGATGTCCAAGGTATTGGAACCTCGGCTTCGGCATCAGTCCTTGCAATGAATATTCAGGATTGATTTCCTTTAGGATTGACTGGTTTAATCTCCTTGCTGTCCAAGGGACTCTCAAGAGTCTTCTCCGGCAGCACAGTTCGAAAGCATCGCAGGTGTAAAATTCATTAAGCACAACAATCCTGCGGGAAAGATATTATCCCATTTTTCATATGGAGAAAATAAGGCCAGGGAGGTTACAGGTCACAGAAGTAGTAAGAGGCAAGGTCTAGCCTGAAACACTTCCCAGTCCAGCAAAACCTCCACCCCTAGTGCTTCTTCCAATTTCACCACCATGTCAGCCCCCAAGTCAAGCTCATTCTCTGCAAAATTGGGGGTGACCTCATGTCCAGACCACCTGTCCACTAGTTCTGGAGACAGGTCAGGAGAGAGAAGCCAGGGAGGAGAAGGAGGGTGGCCCCAGACTGTTCCAGGGGAGGAGGGGAAGAGAGGGGAATTCTTGGCAGCCCCTTCCCACTGTGCTCCTATGGGGAGCTGCAGTTCGGGCCAGGGACCAGGCTCACCGTGCTAGGTAAGAATGCTTCTCCAGGGGGAGGGAGGGTGGAATGCCCAGACTAGATGACCCCGTGAACTCTGGCTTTTAGAGAGTGGATGCCTTACCCTGTCCCTGCTGCACTCAGGGAAGGGAAAGTTTGCGCCTGGGTCCCCAGGGCTGTGTGAACACAGATCCCCTTTACTTTGGAGCTGGTTCCAAGCTGACTGTGCTGGGTAAGGAGGGCAGCTGGGGTCCCTGAGTGTTCCCTCCGGTGGGATGCAGAAAGGCGGGAGGCTGCCCATCTCCCTTCGGGGTTGCGCTCAGGGTTCCTGTGGACCTGGGTTGAGTTCGGGCTATCCGGAGAGGGTAGCGCTAGTTTTTGTCCTGAGCCTCCGGGCTGTGAGCAATAACCCTCTGTATTTCGGAGGGGGCACTCGGCTGTTGGTACTAGGTAAGTGGGGTGCTCTGGGGCGCTAGAAGGGAAGTGGGGCTATCAGATGTCAGTAGGGTAGGTGGACCGATATTTCTGTGCTGAGCCCTGAGGCTGTGAGCACAGACACGCAGTACTTCGGCCCGGGAACCCGGCTGTCGGTGCTAGGTGAGCCGGGAAGCTGCTGCGGAACGGGGGGTATACGCGGCGGGTTTTTGCGCGGGGCTGGGGGGCCGTGACTCAGACCCAGTACTTTGGGCCGGGCACGCGGCTCCTGGTGCTAGGTGAGTGCGGGCGGCGCGCCTCGATTTTTGTGGGGCGCCCCGGGGCTGTGCTTTGCAGGCGCCGCCCTGACCTTCGGGGCCGGCAGCCGGCTGACGGTGGTGGGTGAGTGTCCGCCGGCTGGCCGCTGGCGGCGGGCGGGACGGGAGGCGGCGGGGTCAGGGCGGGTCGGATCCCGGCACTTGGTCCCCTCCCTGCCCTAGAGCTGAGCCCCGGGACTGGGGAAGCGAGCGCGAGCCGCTGGGAGCTGCGGGGGCGGGGGGTTTGAGTGCCGGGCTCTTCCTCCGTGTTCCTATGAGCAGTATTTCGGCCCAGGCACCAAGCTCACGGTCGTAGGTGAGATCTGGACTTCTCCCCTCCTTTCCGCGCAGCCCCTTGCTTCCCCGGAGATGGGTGGGGTGCGCTGGGGCTGGGGCGCCTGGCTAGTTGTGCCTCTGGGGGTTCTGCTCTGCAAGGGAGGCGGGGAGTATTGGGTAGGGGGTACTGGGGAGGGGTACTATAGTCTGGGAACGCGGACAGAGGGCAAGGGGGGCTTCAGTCTCTTTTTTTCTGGGGTATTTGGGGACCGGGTGAGCAATGGAGAAAAGATTAATTAGGACTCTGAGCCTGGCTTGATTGGAGAAAAAGACTGAGGAGGGCGATCCGGGCTGGGGGAAGGGTAGGAGCCGGTGTAGCTGCTGCAAAGGGGAAAATGAGACGGGGAGGGGGTCGGCAGGATGAGCTCAGGATGCTGGGCCCACTGCAGAGCCCAGCTCCCGGGAGGTGGGGATGCAGGCTTCTGCTGAACGAGGACCAAGCAGGAGTGAAGAGACATGAGACAGACACAGCGGAGACAGTGAGGGAAAGAATCAAGACAAGCGGGGTTTGCCGATTCACTGTTTGAAAGTTTGGATTTAAATTTAAGTTTCAAACCTCTTCCTTTCCAAGTCCAGACCCCTGCCGGCCAGGCTGTGTGTACAGCACACGCAGACTGGGTGGGAACCTGGGCCACTGGGGGCATTTACTCCCCAAATGGAGCCCCTTCACCACCACCACCACCCCCACCCCAGCCTGAAATTCCCCTCCTCACACCAGGTCTTCTAGGTTAAACAGCCAGATGGTGCAGGACATACATTCAAATAGACATATTTTCCTGCTGAGACCAGGAACATTCCCAAGGGGATCTTAGCACTGGAAAGGGATCTTCAATGTCACCTGGTGATGGAAACACTGAGCTTCCAGAGGGGAACGACCCCTCAGTAGTTAGACTGGTTAGGTTGGAGCCAGTGAGGCTCCTTTCGAAGTGTTTGTTCCTGGTGACAGCTGGGTTCCTGTGATCAGCCAGGGTGGAGAAGAGCAGGAGGCCTCAGAACAGGTGCACCTGGGTCCCAAGCCCTGGTCCTTTAATAAGCCAGTGACCTTGTGGGAGTGAATATGTGTGCATAGGTCACACACCCAGGAAGCCAGCCCTAAAGTCAAGTTGCTGTTGTCATCATTGTTCAGTCACTAAGTTGTATCAGACTCTTTCTCAACCCCATGGACTGTAGCTCCCACCTCCACCCCCCATCCAGGCTCCTCTGTCCATGAAATTTCCCAGGCAAGAATACTGGAGTGGGTTGCCATTTCCTTCTCTGAGGAATCTTCCTGACCCTGGGATTGAACCAGGATTTCCTGTGGCTCCTGCATTGCAGGCAGATTCTTTCCCACTGAGCCACCTGGGAAGCCAATCCGTGGAAATGTGGTGTCACAAGAACATTTTTTTTTTTCATTTCTTCCAGCCTAAACTAGATGTCTTTAGATTGAGACGTCTTCCCTTTAACAGAGTTGCTCAGAAACAAACAAAAAAAATCCATATAATGCAAAGAGCAAGATGAAACGTATGTTGAGAGGGTCCAGAAGCAATAAGCCAGTCAGATGAGACGGTCACAGGGGCTTTAACTGGAATGCCTTCACCTGGGGCCTGCCAGGATGCCACACACTAGAGGCTTAGTTGGATCGAGACAATTGGGAGCAGAAGTTGCTTGATGATCTCAGATGCATTTTTAGGAAGCTTGCTGGTAGGGGAAAACAGAAGATGTGGAATCAAAGGGGCAAAGGATGTTGAAGATGCTTGAATTTGTGATCTGTCTGAGCTGAGGCAACTCGGGGTACCTGGAGGCAGAGGAATGGCTAGGATGACCTGGTAAGACACCAGAGACATCCTGAGACAGAAGGCTGTCTTCACGTGCGTGCACAAAAGTATGCCATCTGTATGTTGTCATTTGAAGAAAAAAACCCAACCCCATAATGAGCCCCTTACACTCAAATCCCCTCTACTCCTCAGCCCCCCAGGCTCACATACAACTAACCCAGCTGATGGCAGAGGCTTCCTGCATCCTTATGTCAGGCCATCTCCACCCCCACTCTGGACAGTCAGTGTTGAGATTCTCCCTTCACAAGCAGGAAAAATGATGCAGAGACATTCAGGGGTTGTCTAAAGTCATGTTGGTGGGCAAAGTCACTGTCAAGCTTTGACTTCTCTATTATTCTGGTTCCAATCCAGCTCTCTGTTTAAATAACTACTACAAATTACGATGAGAAAAAAGACAGGTAAGTTTTTCTTGTTGAATAAGAAATCAAATAACATGAAAGAAGAAAACTTGCTCAGATGTCAGGCAGTGCCATTTGTAAGGCCACCTTAGGGGGCTAGAGACAGAAGAGATGGGCTTGTCGTAGGGTGAGTACAAGGGACAGGCAGACAGAGGGAGAACAAGAACAGAGGAGTGGGGTGATGACTCCCAAACAAACAGGACATACTGCTACCTGATTTTATTGTAGGATAACCCTGAGCCTCCCTTCCCTGCTTTCTCATACTCATATACTCACAAACACAAACAAACACAAGCAAACACACACACATAGACCCTACCACGCCCAGCCGGCTCTCAGACCTGTCCTGGCCCCCACCCTTGTCCTTCCAGACGATCTGAGACAGGTGCACCCGCCCAAGGTGGCTGTGTTCGAACCCTCGGAAGCAGAGATCTCCCGGACCCAGAAGGCCACCCTCGTGTGCCTGGCCACGGGCTTCTACCCCGACCACGTGGAGCTGACCTGGTGGGTGAACAGGAAGCAGGTCACCACTGGGGTCAGCACGGACCCTGAGCCCTACAAAGAGGACCTCACGCAGAATGACTCCAGATACTGTCTGAGCAGCCGGCTGAGGGTGACCGCCGCCTTCTGGCACAACCCCCGCAACCACTTCCGATGCCAAGTCCAGTTCTACGGGCTCACGGACCAGGACCAGTGGGAGGAGCAGGACAGGGACAAGCCCGTCACCCAGAACATCAGCGCCGAGACCTGGGGCAGAGCAGGTGAGCCGGCCCGGAGGGGGTCAGAGCCGACAGAGGAGAGATCAGGGAGAGAGCGGGAAGGCAGAGTGAAGAGCGGGGGAGCCCAGCAAGAGGGTGGACAGGGCACCACCTCAGGCGAACTCCTCCCCCGGATCCAGATCCTCAGCCCAGCTCAGCTGTGCTGGTGGGTGCCCTCCCTGCCCGCCTGCACAGCTCAGGGTGCCAGTGGTGGGTCCCCATCCCCTTCAGTGCTGCCTCCTCCATGACCCTGAGGATGCTGTGTCCACATTGGCACAGGCAGTGCTGGGACTCTGATCAGAGGCTGCTCAGAGCCTGGGGGTCAGTGCTGACTAAAAGCTAGCTTAGTAGGTCTTTTTCATTTATTTGTTTTGTTTTAAGCATCTCAAAGTATCACATATTTATGATTGCCTAGTTTTAATGTATCAGGAATCTGGGCATAGCTTAGCTGGCTCGTTTATTTCAGTATGCTACAATCAGATGTCAGCCAAAGCTAGAGTCTTATCTGAAGGCTCAGCTGGGGCAAGATCCACTCCCAAGTTCACGTGATTGTTGCAAGTTTTAGCATCTTGCCAGCTATTGGACTGAGGAAGGCTGGCTTAGCTTTGAATCTGCTTTAGAAGATGCAGGCTCTCATCCATTTCCCTCCCCTTTTCTTTCAGACTGTGGCGTCACCTCCGGTGAGTAGCCCTCTGCTTCCTTGTCTCCATCCCCATGGTCATTGCTCTGGAACCAGAGACAGAGAACCCATGGACACTGGTTGGGTGGGGGAGTGTAAAGGGGGAGGAGGCCAGAGATACCTGCTCACAGGTACCTACCTGCTCTCCCTTTCTGCCAACAGCGTCTTATCAGCAAGGTGTCCTGTCTGCCACCCTCCTCTATGAGATCCTGCTGGGGAAGGCCACCCTGTATGCTGTGCTGGTCAGCGCCCTGGTGCTGATGGCCATGGTAAGGAGGGGGCCAGGATGAGAGTGTGATGAAAGGAAAGTGTGAAGCATCATGCAGGGGAGCTGAGGGGTCTCAGAATTGTGTCCTGACATCTCCGTGGAGTTCCAGTGGGGCTGCCAGACTGGGGAGAAAGTACAGAGATCATCACAGACAGAACGCGGCTTTGAAGGATAGGGAGAGCCCTCCCAAAAATCAGACCCCAGAATCAGCATCCTCTGACCCAGCCCTGCTGTTCCATGGCCCCTGGCATCCTGACGACATCCTCTCTTCCTCAGGTTAAGAAAAAGGATTCCTGAGACCAGCTCCACAAGTGCATCCCGAGTCATTCTTTATCATGGCCTTGGATTCTCCTTAACACCTTTCCAGTCTGTGTTCTTCAAGAGTTTCTCTCTCTCTCATCTCCCTCCTTTACGGATGTCTGCCCCTTCTCTCAGCTTCCCTGCAGGTGGAGTGCCGTACTCGGAACCTGAAATTGACTGAATTAATAAAAGTGTCACGATGGGCTTGATTGTGTCCTGGAGTGTCTGTGGTATCCTGCCCTTCATTGATCTACCTCTGATTTGGGAAATCACCACCCCTCAGGCTCAGTAAAGAATCTGCCTGCAGTACAGGAGACCCAGGTTCAATCCCTGGGTCAGGAAGATCTCCTGGAGAAGGGAATGGCAAGCCACTTGCCTGGAGAATCCCAAGGACAAAGAAGCCTGGTGGGCTACAGTCCATAGGGTCACAAAGAGTCGGACATGACTGAGTGACTCACACACACGCACACACACACACGCACACACACGCACAGAGGCATATGGAGGGACAGATCCTCCTCTCTGACCAATGCCGCTTCCTCTTGTTCATCCTCATGGGGTGCTGTGGTCCACATCCAGGCACTCTGGGCCCCCGTGTGTAGGGCTAATCTGAAGGGCAAGAAGTTGGGCTCTGGAAAACCTGCATATTGAGGGCAGATAATGGCTCAGATGGTAAAGAATTTGCCTGCAATGCAGCTGACCTGAGTTTGGGTCTGCTGGGTCGAGAAGATCCCCTGGAGAAGGGAACGGCTGCCCCCTCCAGTATTCTTGCCTGGAAAATTCCGTGGACAGAAGAGCCTGGCAGGCTACAGCCCATGGGGTCACCAAGAGTCGGACAGGAATGAGCAACTAACACTTTCACTTTTTTCAAGAATGAGTGAAGGGGAACCATAACCCCCACCTCAGTGCTGGACAGAGGACGGGGCCGCCCGTGGTTGGAATGTCTGGTCATTTCTCAATTCCAAATTCAAGGTTCACTTCCTATGCATTTAGGGTCCACCTTTGTTTTTTAACACTTCCATCTTACCTGGTTTCAGAATTTGGGCTTGAGATTTAGTTCTACTTTGCCGGTCTGGGTTAGAACCCTAAAGACAGCATAGAGCTGGAAACACTGAAGCGTGAAACCTGGAGACTGCACAGAGGCGGGACACGTGGGGGCAGACATGCCCCCATGGGGGAGGAACAGAGATGGGGAGGGTCCAGCGTGGGCTGGGGTGCTATCCCCTGAAGCCCTTCCAACCGAAGCTCCTTCTCTCATTGGGATGGAGGCCAGGCCACCCTAAGTGGAGCGTGTTGCGTGCAGACAACTCTTCGGGGAGACAGTTCTCTTACTGGGGCAGGTGCGACCTGCAGGTTACAATCCCTGTGGTAGAACACTGCGCCAGGCATGGGGCAGGGATGGGGAGGGAGGAGAGGAGTGCCATCAGGGGACAGGCAGACCAGCGAGAGGCCCTGGGTAAGTTAGCTGAGGCAGAATGTCGGGAATGAGAGAAGTTCCGAAATCTGGAAGATGGTGGGAAAGATGGGGTCCTCATCTCCTGCTTTGTTCCAGGCTGGGCCCTGGCACACGCGTTGTCCCAGCCAATCCCCACAACTATCCCATGAGCAGGTATTTTTTTTCTCCCAACTTCATAGGTGAAGAAACTATAGTTTATGGGTCAAATGACTGGTAAGCTGTGAAACTGTAGCACATTCTTCTAAAGAGGGCAGTTCAGGAAGCTTTGCCCAATGGTGACCAAGAGCGTGCGGCCGCTCACAAAACCTCTGGGTGACCCTAGAGCAGGTGCTCCTGAAGGCCAGGGCAGAACCCCAGCAACAGACTGGGGACACCTTGAATCCTCAGTATGTTTATTCCTTAGCGCTGCTAAGAACCACACACTCGATCCTTTAAAGCAATCAAAATGCGTTCTCTCACAGTTCCTAAGGCCAAAAGTCAAAATCAAGGTGTTGGCAGGGCTGCACTCCCCTCCAAAACTCTCAGGGAGAATCCTTTGCTGCTTCTCCCCAGCTCTGACAGCTCCTAGCCTCCTGGACTCAAGGCAGCATCACCCCCACCTGTCTCGGTCTGCATATGTCCTTCCCCGTGTCTGTGTGCAGTTCTGTCCCTTCACTTACCAGGACACAAGTCGCTGGATCTGGGACACACCCTCAGTTCAGAAGGATTTCATCCTGAGAGTCTTAACAAATTACATCTGTAAAGATCTTATTTCCCAGTTAGGTCACAGTCTGAAGTTCTGGGTGGGCGTGAATTTGGGGTGACATTATCCATCCCCCTACACTGCGTATCAGGAATGGGAGATGAGGGGTTCTCTGGACCTGACACACACAGGCCAGGAAAGGACATGGCCCGGGTGAGGGATGGCCTGGGAGGCTCATCACATGCTTATAATTTCCCAGCAGTCAGGAGTATCTCAAGATTTCTCAAACCACAGACAATTTTTTTTTTTTTTTTTAATTTGCTGTTGCTATTGTTGTTTGCTTGTTTTGGTGGTGACTTAAACAATCCCAGAATGAAGGAGACCGAGTTTAGTCTCTAGACCAGCACCCACAAAAGCAGCACCTTCCACTCTTTAGACACGTGGTGGTTCCTCACAAGGGTCAGACGGGGAGATGAGCAGCTACGGGAGAAACAAATGCCTCAGAGAACAGGCTGTTTTGTGGATCAGGAAGAGCGGACTGAGCAGGGAGTGCTGGAGGCAAGGCTTTGTGCAACAGACCCCGTGAGGAGAAACCTGACCAGCTGTAGGGACGAGATCGGGGTGGCGGGGGGGCAGAGGAGGGTCTGCAGGTTCGGTGGCTGTCATCTTTGGGGTGCTAAAAGTATTAGCAGGTGGGAGAATCGGGGGGAGTTGATGGTAGGCACCTGGGGTGTGTCAAGGTGAGGAACAAATGTCCTCTGGAGGACGGTGCTTGGTGCTTGTCACCTTTTCACTCCTGGAAACATCACAGAGATGGAGAAACTCCACTTGGCCCCCACCCTCCCTTGACCCAGGAAGGCCCCTCTTCCCAAATCTTTACAGTCCTTTCCTCATCTCTCTCAGACATCCCTGCCCCCAGCATTCAATTCACAGGCACTGGGAAGTTAATCTCTTCCTCCTCTGCCTCTTTCTCTAGACTCTAAAGAGATCCTTTGGGACCAATTTTAGTCAACCCCTCTTTTTCTTCCTCAGGTGAAACTGAGCAAAGATGGCTTAGATACAGGGCAATCACACTGCTTCTTGTGCAAATGGGGATGCTACTGAGGGTGAAAGATAAGACGCTGGGACAGGAGGGGTAAGCCAGGATGGTCCTGGTAAACCAGGACACCTAGCCGCTCCGATTAAAGGGGCTCAGGGGGAGTTTCTGAGACCAGAGTCATTTCTGGAAGGGAAAACACTAAAGCAATTCCTCATTGACCTGGGCCTGTCAACGTTTCCAATCTCAAAGCGAATCCAAGCCTCATTCCGTTAAGGAGATTTGTGGGCAGAGTGTGGACCAGGGGCAAACTCCACAAGTCACACACAGCCCAGGGGCAAAGCATGCTTATTGATTGAAGAGACTTACAAGCCAAGCGTCTCTAGAAGAATGCCTGTGATTCCCCGGGTTTTTGCCGTTCCAAGGGCACAGCTGGACTTCCCGTGTGTAGCCCTCAAGGAGAGGAACCTCAACCCTGTAACCTTTAGAGATTTACTCAGAAATTAGGTGAGGAAGGAAAGCATCCAGCTGGTCCTGGTGGGTGACGTCCTGGTGGGGGACAGGAATCCCGTGGGAAGGGCTGCTTGAGTCACTGTCACTTGCCCGGAAGAAGAATGTTCCTGTTAGCACAGTTCAGTTCAGTCAGTTCAGTGGCTCGGTCATGTCCGACTCTTTGCAACCCCATGGACTGCAGCACGCCAGGCCTCCCCGTCCATTGCCACCTCCCAGAGTTCACTCAAACTCATGTCCATTGAGTCGGTGATGCCATCCAGCCATCTCATCCTCTGTCGTCCCCTTCTCCTCCTGCCTTCAATCTTTCCCAGCATCAGGGTCTTTTCCAAGGAGTTATTTCTTCCCATCAGGTGGCCAAAGTATTAGAGTTTCAGCTTCAACATATCCAGTGAATATTCAGGACTGATTTCCTTTAGAATGGACTGGTTGGATCTCCTTGCAGTCCAAGGGACTCTCAACACCACAGCTTCTCCAACACCACAGCTCAAAAGCATCAATTTTTCGGTGCGTAGGTTTCTTTATAATCCAACTCTCACATCCATACTTGACTACTGGAAAAACCATAGCTTTGACTAGACGGACCTTTGTTGGCAAAATAATGTCTCTGCTTTTTAATATGCTGTCTAGGTTGGTCATAGGTTTTCTTCTAAGGAGCAAGCATCTCTTAATTTCATGATTGCAGTCACCATCTGCAGTGACTTTGGAGCCCCCCAAAATAAAATCTGTCTTGGTGGGTGATCTGTTTCCATTATTTCCCCATCTATTTGCCAGGAAGTGATGGGACCGGGTGCCATGATCTTAGTTTTCTAAATGTTGAGTTTTAAGCCAACTTTTCCACCCTCCTCTTTCACTTTCATCAAGAGGCTCTTTAGTTCTTCTTCGCTTTCTGCCATAAGGGTGGTGTCTGTTATCTGCATATCTGAAGTTATTGATATTTCTTCCGGCAATCTTGATTCCAGCTTGTGCTTCATCCAGCCTAGTATTTCACATGATGTACTCTGCATATAAGTTAAATAAGCAGGATGACAGTACACAGCCTTGACGTACTCCTTTTCCGATTTGGAACCAGTCTGTTGTTTCATGTCCAGTTCTAACTGTTGCTTCCTGACTCTCATACAGATTTCCCAGGAGGCAGCTCAGGTGGTCTGGTATTCTTATCTCTTTCAGAATTTCCCACAGTTTATTGTGATCCACACAGTCAAAGGCTTTGGCATAGTCAATAAAGCAGAAATAGATGTGTTTCTGGAACTCTCTTGCTATTTTGATGATCCAGTGGATGTTGGCAATTTGATCAATGATTCCTCTGCCTTTGATAGCTCAGTTAGTAAAGAATCCACCTGCAGTGCAGGAGACCCCTGTTCAATTCCTGGGTCAGGAAGATCCTCTGGAGAAGGGATCGGTTACCCACTCCAATATTCTTGGGCTTCCCTTGTGCCACAGCTGGTAAGGAATCTGCCTGCAATGCGGGAGACCTGAGTTCGATCCCCAGGTTGGGAAGATCCCCTGGAGAAGGGAAAGGCTACCCACTCTGGTATTCTGGCCTAGAGAATTCCATGGACTGTATAGTCTCCATGGGGTTGCAAAGAGGCAGACACGACTGAGTGACTTTCCCTTTGTCACTAACAAAGGTAACAAATGTATCTTTATTCCTATTTTAATAAATTTACAATAAAGTTGAGCCCAAACCACTTCATATTACTCTAAGGATACACAGGAAAAGATAATTGATGTTAATCATAGATATTCAAAGGCTACCTATTTCCATATACAGACTGTAATTAGTGTAAGTTTTTGTTTAATATAATCCCCAAGTTCACTTGGTACCTTGGTATCTCATGCATAAGCCAGTGATATTAGATTACCTAGATCCTGGGTAAAATTTACTCTGATGATTACCATCTCCAGTTTGTCCTTTGTCATTTTGTAGTGCTTCTCCCTTACTTCCTTGAAACTTTCTTGCTCCCTGGAAAGACATCTTTATATAAGCTCCGTAAGGATAAGAATCTTTGAGCAATGCATAGTAACATAGTAAGTGCTCAATAAATCTTTGATGAAAAAAATTGAAAAAAAATCTGTTTTCCCTTTATAAATCCTTATCAAATAAGATGATGAGATCTGGTACTATAAATCCCACTGATTGCTTCTTAAACTTTCATCACCAAGTTCCCTTTTTCCGTGGCCTTGGAAATGCCCTGTAGCCATATAGGAAGACTCACAGTGCAGAAGGCCAGCAAGCCTGGCAACAACAGTAACTGCAACTCATTCTTGCTGCTTGTGGCAGAGTCCCACAGTTCCCAGAAATGTGATATCTGGGCCTTGAGACCCCACAATGTGACATGTCATCCTTCCCATCCTGGCCACCCAAATAAAGCATTCCTGCCTCAGTCTAGCATTGGATATCCTCCCTCCCATCCTGATGACTTTCTTCTCTTTGTGGATCTGAAGTCCATGGGTGCTCAGCCACCATGCTCTCTGCCTCTCCTGGGGATTGACTGTGGCAGTGCTTGGTTGAGTCCTGAATCGCCGCCCTGTGACACACGGCATGTTCTTTGCTCACCATCGCCCTCCCTCAAGGTCCCAGCTGTGTGTCTTTCTCCTCCCTCTCCATCCATTGTTGTACCTGGACTCCTAGGAGGGCTTCTTGGGGAAATGGGGTCCCAGAGATGTGGATGGGTCTATACATCAGCAAATAGAACTGAAAAAGAGCCAGCAGCTGTGACTATTTCCATGAAAGTTTCCTCTACTTATCTCAGCTGACCTCTGCTAGTATAAGGGCTGGTCTTGACAGGAAGACTGCACTACAGGACTTCCCATTGACCCACCCCCCAGCACAACATGACCAGACTTGCTGACATAAGGAAGTGGATTTTTGAATAGTGACTGGATCATGATCCTGGGTATGACACCCCTGCCCAAGCTGTAGGCCGCTCCAGTAGCTGCTGCTCAGCCTGCTGTACCCTCACTCCCACCATGGGTCTTGACCTTGACTGGATCTTGGAATCATAGATAGTCTGGTGGTAAAGAAGCATAAATTGTGGAGTCTTGAATTCCCCCTAGTTATGCTTGATCTGTCCTGGGACAGAGACCTCTCGACCTGTCTGGAGAGGTCACTTGATCACTGGACAGCACTATGAAGAATTTTGTCTGCTTTAGGTTTCCATAAATCACATTGTCGTGCCAAGCATTGGTCATAGTTATACTCTTAAGAAAGTTCTTCTTGAGACAACTAGCATGCCCATCTCTAGTTGAGTCCGCGAATCTATGAGAGACAGAACAAGCAGGACCTTTAAAAGTCTGACTTCACAGAATGGAGAAAGGGTGCAGTAGATATAGATGAGAACGTTGTGACAGCAAAGAATGTGGACGTCAAAGCCACACAGACACAGTTCCGAGCCTTAGATCTGCTTTTACAAACTCTGCGATCTTGGGCAGATGACCACTGCTGAGACTCAGCTTTCCTGCCTATAAAATGGGCCCGATCACAACCCCAACTTCGTAAGGTGGTTTCATCTTATTTAATTCACACAACAGGAATAGCTGTTATCCACAGTGTCAATAAATATTAGCTGCTATTATGATAATTATTAGCCTAAAACTTCGTTTTTCAAGCTAAACATTCCCAGTTCTCTCAATTTTTTGTCTCCTTTGGCACAGTTTTGAGTACTCCTACTCTCTCCGCAGCCCAGCCACTCTCTTCTGAAACGTTTCCATTTGTTTCCATCTTCCTACTCTCCTAACTGTGCTTTTCTGACCTACAGAGGGGAAGAGGGAGCTGCACTTCCTGTTCACCACACCTTCTACTTCGGTCCTATTAGGGCAACTCGTCAATGTCTGCACCCACTCACCCCACTGACTCACAGAGCTCACTTTTGACTCAAACCCTGAGTGTTCACCACATGCACTGCTTGTGAACACAGAGTCCCTTTCCTGTGTTCAGTTGTTTGGATTCCTCTCTTTTTGTGTGGGGGGTGGGGAACCGGCAAGGTGTCAGGGAGTGCTTAACTTTATCATGTTTCTTCAGCTCATCTCTGCAACTCTCTAGTTTCTGCAGGATTCTAACTCTGCAGTTCCTCATTGTTACCTCCCCATCCTCAGGCCACCTCAGATCTGATTATTGTAACTTGTTTATTCTTAACACAAGTGGTTCATAAAATTCATAACAAGATCACTGTTTAACATACCGCTCACATTCCCCTAAGCTTTGCCTGAGATCCAGGAGCTGCTAAAACACGGGGGCTTTGGCTTCTGGCCCTTCATAGCTGCATAGCATGGACAACTCATTTTTCTTCTCTGGGCTGCAATCGCCTCCTCTGTGAAGTGAAGAGACTGGATAAAGTGATCTCTAAGGAATCTGGAGCTCTGCTCTTCAGATTCAGTGGTTCAAAGTCTATAGGCCCCAAATCACCACGAAAAAGGTAATTTGGGCAATCTAAGCTCTTCCCAGACACAAACCATTCACATGCATGACAGTCTCAGAGGCTGTCTATGGTGTTAGGGAGTTGGTGCTGACCCAGGAATCCCAGAGTTAACTAAAGGCACCTGGAGCCCTGGCACCTGGAAAGAGGTCCAGCTCCTTGAATGAGGAGAAAAAAAAAAAAAAAAAATAGTGTTTAAAGGAGAATGGGCTTGAATCAAAGGCCAGGAAGTAAAAGCAGCAGGTTGGGGTCTTTTAGAAGACAGCGAGGGAAGAAATGGGGTGTCTGAGCCCAGCGCTGGCTGTCAAGCTGTTTATCTCTGAGTAAAATCAGTATAAGTAGCAACAGCCACACACCTGCCCCAGCACTGTCTCGGGGACTCACAACAGGATGTGGTCTGACATTTACCAGGTCCTGCATCTGGGGTGCCTGTGAAAGTCCCTCCCACACCCCCCACCTTCTGAGCTTCTTGAACACCATGCTCACCACATCCTGCCTCACCCTCTTCCCATGTGGTCCTTTCTGCCTGGGCCTCTGGTGAGCGCCCAGGCAGTGGAAATAGAACTACAGTGGGAGAGGGGAGGGTCTCTGGAGGGAGATCCAGGCGCCTCAGCTGCACGTGCAGACCCCTGCCCCCAACACAACTCACACACCTGCTGGAGGTTATGCCCTACATCAGAGGCTGCAGGGAGCATCTTGGAGACACTGAAGGAGGCAGAGCAGCTGCCATAACTGCTGGGACCCCACTGGGGGTGCCTTCTGGCCCCACATCCCTCAGGCAACTCCCTCCCCCCACCCTCCACACAGAGCCTCCCACTTCCTTCCACTCATCTCAAGAGTGGGTGCTAATGACTCAGAGGAAAGGGAGCCCTAGGTCATCAACAGACTGAGAAAGGGACGGTTCCTGGCTCTCTGCACTGGTGTCTGTGTGCCCTAGTGACCGGGTTTCCCTCAGCATCGTCCCTACCACTGAGGCCTTGTGGGTCTGTGTGATGGGCAAGGTCCATCTCACTCCTACTCCAAGAGGAGGAGGGAGAACACAGCCCAGAGAGAACAGAAAAATACACAGCCACACACAACACCTCCAAGGAGAGAACGGGAAACAACCGGATAAGTAACAGGGCAGATGGGCTTTGCAGCAGCTCAAAGAGCCATAGCATCCTCAGCTCAAAGCGTGTAATTCTGGGCGCAACCAGGAAGTCACTCAATTTTATCCCATAGCTTCCCAAACCAGGGCCTTCCCCAGATTCCCCAAGCCACTTAGAGCCCCCAGGGTCTCTCCCTATGAATCCCACAAGTGGCTAAGATCCAGATATGAAGAGAGTTCTGGCCACCAGCCTGTGGCCCTGGATCTTCCACGTGCCAGTGGCCAGGGAATGACATGTATGGGAAGAGTTGTCCAGACACACCTACAGAGTCAGAGTCAGGGGTGCTGGAAGGTCTGCTCAAAAGAGACAGTCCCATCTCTCCAAAGGGGTGAGTGAGACTGATGAATTCCAGGCAGGAGAGCACATTTCTGAGTAGTAGCCTCCGTCCTGTGCTGGTTTCATTTGTCTCCTGACATTACATTTGTTGTAGATTTCTGTTGCCCAGAGATTGTGGAAGCAGTTATGGGAATAGGACTCTTCTTTATGAATGGGGCAGATATCATGGCAGATAGTAACTTGTTCTGATTAATTTGGATGGCTTGCAGGCCTCTCCTTAACTAGCCTCCCTTTACCAATGAATGCAGTCCTATCTCTCTATTGCTCTGAGCCGTGATCCGGACTGCTTCCTCACTTTCAATATTGATGGAGATCTCCGCATTTCTATTCAAACTGACTCTCCTGCTGGGAATGTCATTTTGCTTATCTAAATACTAGCCTCTCCCCAAACTCAACCTCGAGATAAAGTGCTCTCCTTCTGAAGCTTTCCAGAACTTTTCTGAATTTCTTACAGAAACAATCTGTTTTAAACCTTCTACCAACACTCTTGAATAGTACAATACCCCTTGAATAGTAGTGAGTCCCTGGAATACCTCACTGTTAAGAAGCATTCTGGGTCTACATAACGGCCCAGCAGAAAAGATGAATATCTGAACAAGCACAGTGAAGGGTACAAGTTTCATATTTTTACTATTAAAGTACATTTAGCACTTAAAAATACTAGTAATTACTACAGAGTTTAAATTTTAAATTTTTTTAAAAAAATGTCTTTTGGGATTTCCCTGGTGGTTCCATGGTTAAGACCTTCTTTGCCTTCTCATGCAGGGGGTGTGTGTTTCATCCCTGGTGGTGGAGCTAAGATCTTAACTATGCCATGCTGTGACCATACCCAGCACCATCTTGAGTGTATTTCATTGCTCTTTTTAATCCCTGTGTTGGCTCTGAGTGTCCAGCACGTATATCCACTTAATACATGGTAGACCTCAAGACGCAACAGGACCCCTGGGTGTTATTCAATACTGACTTGACTGCTTTGTGTCTCTGCCTGATTTTATTCTGCAGAGTGAATGGTACTGAAAACAAACGCATGTCTGAATTGTCCTAAATGAAATGATGCCAGGAACAGAGTATTTTAAGACTTCTTGTGCCCCCTCGTGGAACAGAAGGGACATTAGAAAAGAAAATCTTTTTAGGAACGAGGAGGAGGAGGGAGGGATGCGGGGCTGTGGGATGAGGAAGGAGGCTCAGTTGCCAAGGTAACTATGGTATCTCTTTCCAGCCATCCCCTGAGCCTTTCTTCTCCTTTATTTCCATCCAAGTAATTTCTCTCTTTCAGGGTTTTGCCTTTACACACACATGCTCCCTTTATCCGGTCTCTTGCATCTCTTTGATCACCATCTGCTTCTCTGCTCCCTCCATTACTATAAGGAGAGGCAGGAGACACAATAGAATGGGAATTTTAAAAAAATCTAAAACTCAAAACAATAATCAGTGTTCCTAAGTACACATTTCTGATGCTGACAAAATCACTCTTGTAGCCCCTACAATATCATCTTGCTCCTTCCCTGGCCCAAAGCCTCCACAAGATGTCTATTCTTCATACAAAGAGCAAGGACAGGAGACTTTTCCAGGTGATGAAAAGTAACTAATTAGGTAACCTGAGTTGGCATCCGCAGAGTTGCTCACTGGTCCCCCGTCACATCACATCCCAGTGTGGGTGCATGCTATTCCTCTCGTCTCTCATCAGCATAGGCACAACCTCAGCGCCCAGCGTAGACCCACAGGAATGTGGGAGAAGAGGGTGATGGGCAAGGAATAGCACACTTTCAGGGCTGAAGCATGATAGCCTAGACGAGACATCCGAATGTCAGGAACTTGACCGTGTGCCTGCATGTCACCGGTTCTCTGTACATAAATCTTTTCCCTTCTCCCTGTGAACGTGGTGGGGCTTCCCTGGTGGCTCAGTGGTGAAGAATCCACCTGCCAGTGCAGGAGACGCGGGTTCAATCCCTGGCTTGGGAAGATCTCCTGGAGAAGGGAATGGCAACCCACTCCAGTATTCTTGCCTGAGAAATCCCATGGACAGAGGAGCCTGGCAGGCTGCAGTCCATGGGGTCGCAAAAGAGTCAGGCACAACTGGGTGACTAAGCAAAAAACAAGAACGTAGTTAAGTTCTTTTGGAGACTCTGGCTTGAGTCTGTTGCCCTCACGCTGGCTGACAGTCAGAAACCCAGCGACAGACATCCTCCACCCAGTCCCTGAGTGAGAGCTGCTGCAGGGGGTGAGGAGGGCGTGGGAGAGGATGGGGTTTCTGCACGGATGTCTGCCCCACCCAGTGCAGTGTGAGACTCCAGGCGCAGAGGTAGAAGCCAGAGTTATTGAGCTGCAGCTTCTTAGAACTCAGGGTGAACTGGCCGTCCTGGGGCCTGGAAGCTTCGAAGTTCTGGAACTCCCTAGGCTCTATCTGGTTAACACCAACAGAGGAGAAGAGCAGCTGGAGGCTCCCCCCTGCCTCCTGCCGGTACCAGTACAGGTTGGGGCTTGATGTCCCCTTCACGGTGCACTCCAGAGAGAGCGGGCTGCCTGCAGGCTGCACCCTGGTGGATGGCCATTGATGGATGGTCTGAGCTCTGACTCCTGCGGGAAGCATAAAAGGCCATTTAGGTGGAAGAAACCCACCCCAGCTCACCTTCCCATCCTGAGAGAGGGGTGGTTCAAAGCCCTTCCATGGCTCAGGCATACAGAAATCATCATGGGGAGTAGACTGGGAGGGTCCATGGGCAAGAAGAGACCAAGAAAGCAAACTCCTTCCTGGAGATGGAGAAAACCAAGACTCAGCACACCAGCCACCAAGACTAAACTCCCATATTCATTCCAGACCACTGAAGGCGTGTACCAAACGGAGTCAACCAAAAGCTAAGGCTCTGGATTCAGACAGTGAGCTCTTGAGAGGAGAACCCACCTAACAAAGTGCCCAGAAGAAGGGCCAGCAGACAGCAGGGCATAACTGCAGGCAACCTTCAGTTCGAAAGTGCGGTTGACACTCCTTCTCTGGGCCCAGGGGTGGCCAAGTCCCTCCCACTTGGAGATCACAGAGTACAGAGCATGTATCCCCTCAAGCTGGGGAGGAAACGAGGCTTGTCTTTTCTTAAACATGTGATGAGTCATCCGTCCTCCCTGGGAAGCAGCTTTACCCTGCGCTAGTTATCTTTATTGAAATCTTGCTGAAGTCCTGGTATGTAAATATATTTTATGACTCATTATTTACCTGTAAACAAGAGATGACTCCCTGGGTCCCCCAGGAGACCGTCAGAGAAACGATGCCAGCAGGATGATTAAAGGGGATTTTAGTCTGTCTGAAGCCAGAAGCCAGCTAGAGGACATGTCACCTGGATAGCTGAAAAGTAGATAAAAGCAGATGGAGGCTCTAGAGATTTAGGTCTTCAGGGTATTCAAAGCAGAAAGGCTCAGCTCTGAGGGGAGGAAGCTGCTCTGACAGCCAATCAAGGGATGTGCATCCTCTTCATCTCCAGCAGACAGGACTGGAGACCTGAATGGGCAGGACCCACTGCTGAACAGATTAAAGTTGGCTTCTGTGCTTCATGTGCCTCTAACAGCCTCACTAGACCGAACTGTCCCCTAAGAGCCGACGTATTGGAACAGACCCTCATGCTGGGAAAGATTGAAGGCAGGAGGAGAGTGAATGACCGAAGATGAGAAGGTTGGATGGCCTCACCGACTCGATGGAATGAGTTTGAGCAAGCTCAGGGAGACAGTGAAGGACAGGGAAGCCTGGTGTGCTGCGCAAACTCACATCCTTTGAGTTGGTGATGCAGTCCATGGGGTCACAAAGAGGCGGACACGGCTTAGCGACTAAACAACAGCAAGTGCAACATGGGTAGAGGAAAACAGAGGCCTTGGAATCAAATAGATCTGGGTTCTTAGGGACCCTCAGGAAACACTCATCCTCAGCACTCTCAGCTGTAAAATGAAAAGGATTGTAATACAGAAAGTCCCCTAAGTCTGAACCTTCAAGTTGTGAACTTTCAAACATGCGAATCTGTGTTCCATCGGCATTAGGCATGAGTGAAACTGCAGCTTGCCCTTTGTCTCCTATTGCCGACGCCCCTTCAGATCTACCATCTCACACCTCCTCTTCCTCCTCCAGCCAGTTCACTCCCTCCTTCCCGCCTGTTCACTCAATGCCAGCCCAGGTATGCCGGTGTCGTACTGCAGTACTGTACCTTTTAAGGTACTATACTGTAAGATTAAAAATGTTTACTTTAACTACATTACTTTTCTTGTGGCTTTTTTCTTTCTATTGTTTTCATTCTTATTCTTCTGCAACAACCTTTTTGATTTCAACTTTTGAATACAGACGATTTTGTTTTTTAAAGAATACAGTCTCAAATTTTAAGTTAGTTTATTTTTTATGTTTGTTTGTTTTGATGTATTATATGTGCAAAAAGTATTGTACATCTATTACAGTGCAGTATCATATAGCTGATTGTGTTACGCAGCTACCTAGGGTAACTTTGTTGGACTTAACAAACGTGCTCTTGGAACAGAACTTGTTCGTATGTCAGGGACTTACTGTACCTACAAATGGTTGAACATGCGTCTTGCCTGAAGCACTCTCACAAGTGTTGGCTGTTTGGGGTACCTCAGTGCCTTTGGTAAAGAGTAGGAGATGGACCGTGGGATGGGATGGGATGGAGGGTGGGGCTGGGAGAATGACAGAGACACGAGAAGCATTGCCAAGCCACCAGTTCACAGCAGCTAAGGATGACAATCTGCTTGCCAGCTGGTATAACCTCGTTCTACTGAGGTTCTAGTCACAGGACCCCAAGATCCCTGGAGGACAGCCAACAGATCCCTGGAAACCTCCACTTCTCTCTGCCTTTGCCAGGCCTGTCCTCCAAAGGATTCATTTTCAAAATGCTTACTTAGTTAGGGCTGGATGTGGTGGAATGGTTTAAGGTGAGCCCCTGGGAAACGGAGCTGCAGAAGTGGCCTAACAGGGAGAATAAACCCGAAGCCAATCAGGCATGTGTGACACTTCCCCATTTCATCAGGGTCTAGGGATGCACGGAGTCCCCTGGTGGCTCAGCTGGTAAAGAATCCACTTGCAATGCGGGAGACCTGGTTCGTCCCTGGGTTGGGAAGATCACTGGAGGAAGACACGAGAACCCATTCCAGTACTCTTGCCTGGCAAATCCTAATGGACAGAGGAGTCTGGTGGGCTATAGTCCATGGGGTCGCAAAGAGTCAGACATGTCTGAATGACTAATCACAGCCCAGCACAATGATGTACAAGATTTGTTATTGTCACTGAAGCTGCAGGAACACAATTTAAAATTAATGTTGCAGTTCTTGCTTCCAACAGAGTTATGGCCACAGCACATGTGTTTGGCTGGCATTTGAATGCACCATATTTGTGGGAAAGTGTTTTGGCTTTTGATCTTTCCCAGATTTAATGAGTCCTTTAATGCTACTGACGTACATGATAATCAATCAAGAAGTAAGCATAGTGTGGATTCCATGAACACTTGGAACATATGATGAAAAATAGCTATAGCCAACTACAATTGTTCAATCTGTTTTTATCAGCCTGTTAATGGGACTCAGTATGCCTCTGTGCTTGTCAGATTGGCATGGTTGAACCCAAGAGGGGGTATGTGCCTCTTCTCTCCTTTTCTGTCCCCTTCTGCCCTTCATCTTTGCTCCTGGGATTTTTGTTGAGTTATTCCTGAGTGGGGCGGTGGGCAGAGGGAGGGTAGACGGAGGGTGGCAGCAGATACAGGGAGGGCAGACTTGTTCTTGCTTTGGACAGGACCACGTCATGCCCTCATTTGGCTGGCAAGCTCTCACTCCAGTGAAAGCTGTGTGGGTCCTGCTGAGCCCACGAGAGCTGATGTAACTCATGGGCTGCCTTGGCTCAGTGCCACTGCCAAGCATAGAAAGCGCTGCGATCTTCCTCCCTCGAGATGGCACAGCAGATTGAAGAGACTTATCAGTCAGATGAGAGTAGCCAGCTGGCTCCTGACTCCCTGATCGTTGTCACAACTCAGTAGCTTGGAGCCCCTTCCATATGGCTGATGCCACAGAAAAATATCTCATCATTCTCCACTCCCATCTGTAATACTGCTTATTCATCCAGTTTATCCAGTTCATTCATATATTGAAACGTGGATGAGGATATGGTCCCTCTACTCTGACAGGAGATCTCTTAGAGGCGGGAGCCACATCTCTGGGCCCTGAAGATGGTCAGCCTGAGAAGCTGGGCTGAAGGTCACACTGAGCTCTGACAGCTCTCTCCTTGCCCTTCCCCTGGACGCTTTCTTGGATGGGTGTTCTTCTCTCTGGCAAGCCTCCCTCAAAGCCTTCGGTTACCATGTTGGGTTTCACTCCCCAACACTGAATTCTTAATGACAGGATGAAGGGCTATAGATGAAGAGAATAGCAATACATTGAACTCTTCCCTTTTTAATTTAAAAACTGAAATCTCTCTAAACAAGAGTTGGCAGACATCGGAAGATACTTTGAGGGTCTGTTTGTTCCTCTACAGAAGCAGTAAAAATTATATGGGCTGAGGGGAAGAGAGGAGAGTCACCCAAGATGTTCGCAAGTCTCCCCAACCTCTGTCCTCTCTGGGTGCTGCCCCTACCTGGCTGTATCTTGTTTTGGGTTTTTTTTGGTGTGTGTGTGGATAACTTTTATTTCTTTTAAATGATGAAAGTATGATAACACATTGACGGGAGACGTAGACAATACAGATCAAGACTACATATAGTTGCATTACATATTAAAATTAATTTTTAAGTAGATAAATTGAGTTTTTTTCCATTGGAGATTTAATATCAAACCCTCAAAAATTAATAGAATGAATATACAGATAAGTAGAAGGATATTCTGTGCTGTTCTTAGTCGCACAGTCATGTCTGACTCTTTGTGACCCCGTGGAACCTGCCAGGCTCCTCTATCCATGAGGATTCTCCAGGCAAGTATACTGGAATGGGTAGCCATGCCCTCTTCCAGGGGATCTTCCCAACCCAGGGATAGAATCCAGGTCTCCCACATTGCAGGCAGATTCTTTACCAACTGAGCAACAGGGAAGCCCAAGAACACTGGAGTGGGCAGCCTATTCCATCTCCAGAGGATCTTTCCGACCCAGGAATCAAACCGGGGTCTCCTGCAATACAGGCGGATTCGTTACCAGCTGAGCCATCAGGGGAGCCCATAGAGGTAATACAGTAGGCCTGAAAAGCACTGTGAATCAATTCAACATAATTATGATCTATACACTTTTCACACAACAGTAGGATACAAATTCTATTCAAGTTCCCACAGACTATAAACTATGACACGCTGGAACGTATCCAGTATTTTATGTACAAGGACATAAAACAAAGTGCAAAACGTTCATGGTCTAAAGGTATTGAAACCATACAGAGTCTGTTCTCTTACCACTGTGCGATAATGTTCTGGCTACGTCTTTTTTAATATTGATTTTTATTTGTTTATTTGTCTGCACCAGATCTTAGTTTTGGCACGTGGATCTTCGATCTTCATTGCAGCTGTGGAATCTTTTAATTGCAGCATGTGGGATCTTTAGTCACAGCATGCAAACTTAGCTGCAGCATGCCAGATCTAATTCCCCGATCAGGGATCGAACCCAGTCCACCTACAGCGGGAGTGCAGAGTCTTAGCCACCGGACCACCCGGGGAGTCCCTGGCTACATCTTGCTCAGGGAAAGAGAAGGGAGAGAGGTGAGGAGGGCAGAACTGGAAGCTCAGAAGTTCAGGGGGCAGATAATTATGCTAATATCCAGGGTGGGAAGAATAAGACTCTGGGTCCCTGTTTGCCGCACCAGAGATCAAAGCAGAATAATGCCTCCCAAGGATGCCAACCTCCTACTTCCCAGAACCTATAAATATGTTGAGTTACACTGTGAAGTGGAATTCAGGTTGAAGGTAGAATTAAGACTTCTAATCAATTAAGTTTAAAACAGGGGAATTATCTTGGATTATCCAGGTGTGCTTTATGTAATCGTTGATGTCATTAAGCCTAAAACCTTTGAGCAAGAAAGAGATTACTCCCAATTATGATGATCTTACTTTCTTGTAAGAGACAGACTGAGTCGGCATAGAATTTAAGACTGAGAAAAACAAGAGAGCAAAAAACAGGAAAGGAGGAAAGTGTTGACAAAGATACACAGGCTCAAAGTACAGAACCTAGGTGAAGAACAGGAAAAGATTGGTTTAGGGGGAGTAGAAAATAATGCAAGAAGATAGGCTACAGTGAAATAGTTTTGAGAAATTGGACAACAGGTGGCACAAGACAGAGATCCCCAAGAGAAATGAAATAAATGAGGTGGCCCTATGACAGCCCCAGCTTACTGTCTTGAGAACTATCTCAGGTATCAGTGCTGAAAACTGGAAACTGACTGTCTCTCTGAGTTAAGACTTGAGTTTGGAGCTTAAAGAGTGGCCAGAATCTAAAGTGGCTAAAATCCCAGGACAGAGAGAGGAAAGCTGGAGGAAAAAGAGCTCCAGAATCCACAGAGGGTTCTTAGTGATTCCTCAGCTGTTGTGATAAGTTCATGCATCTAAGGAAACTACTGTCAGGTAGGGAAAGGCCACTGGGAATGATCAGGCAGAATCGTCCCAGAGCTCGCATCCAGCTCGAAATAGAGGATGTTTCTACCAGCAAGATTGGAGGGCATTGGGTAGAATTCTCAGAAGAGTACTGCTCAGTAGTGGATGCAAATTAGGTTTTGACTAAAGTCTTTTCTAAAGCTATAACATACCTAGACAGTGTATTAAAAAGCAGAGACATCACTTTGCTGACAAAGGTCTGTATAACCAAAGCTACAATTTTTCCAGTAGTCATATACTGGTATGAGAGTTGGACCGTAAAGAAGGCTGAGCACTGATGAACTGACACTTTTGAACTGTGGTGAGGAGACTCCTGAGAGTCCCTTGGACTGCAAGGAGATCAAACCAGTCAATACTAAAGGAAATCAACCCTGAATATTTACTAGAAGTACTGATGCTGATGCTCCAATACTTTGGCCACCTGATACGAAGAACTGACTCATTGGAAAAGACTCTGATACTAGGAAAGATTGAGGGCAGGAGGAGAAAGGGGCAACAGAGGATGAGACGGTTGGACGGCATTACTGACTCAATGGACATGAGTCTGAGAAAACTCTGACAGACAGTGAAAGACAGGGAAGCCTGGCATGCTGGGTTGCAGAGTCGTACACGACTCAGAGACTGAGCAACAGACAAGGCTTTTCTAGACACAACTTACAAGCCTTCAAAGCTAGGCTTGGAAACATCAAACTGTTTCCACAGAATTTAATTGAGTCACTAAACAAAGTTCACAATTTTTAAAAGAAATGCAAATATACCAGCATCTAGCAACATAAAGTTCAAATATCTGACATCCAATATTTTAAAAAAATCAGACCCTCTTCAGAAGATCCATTTAGTATTTAGTATTTAGCAAAGTACTCTCAGAGCATAAATGCAAGAAAACTATCTGAAATTGGGACAATAACTCTCCCCCAAAGATTAAGGAAACCAGGACCTGAATTAAACTTAGGGCCAGGAAGATTGCGTATACCAACCCAAGTATTAGTTGCTCAGTCTGACTTTTTGCGATCCCGTAGGCTGTAGCCTGCCAGGCTCCTCTGTCCATGGGATTTCCCAGGCAAGAATGCTGGAGTGGGTTGCATTCCCTTCTTCAGGGGATCTTCCCGACCTAGGGATCGAACCTGTATCTCCCATATTGCAAGTGGATTCTTTACTGCCTGAGCCACCAGAAAAGCCTGAGTATACTAATCAGCCAGACTAAAAAAAATTAAGATTCATGGGGCATTGGGTAGAGAACTCAGAAGTGTTTTGACTTAGAAATGGAAAATATCCTAGACTATATGCTGCTCTGGTGCCACCTAACAAATATTTAAAGCCAGACAATTTAAAAAAAAAATCACATTGTTTCCAAGTGACTTCACTGTGTCCTAAAACAGAGCCCCCAAATATGTATAGGAATATAAAAATTCCAACACAAAGGTAAAATTCAATGTGTGGCATGCAATAAAAAAATGACCAGGCATGCAAAGCAGAAATATATAATTCATAATGAGAAAAATGAATTAATCAAAACTAACCCAGAAGTGACACAGATACCAGAATTAGAAGACAAAGATGTAAAAATGACTATTATAACAGTGTCCCATATGTTCAAGATGCAAGAGGAAAAACTGAACATGCTAAGTAGAGACATAGAAGATATATTTTTTAAAGCATCAAATCAAGCTTTCTAGAGAGGAAAACTACAATGTCTGAGATGGAAAAAATGCACTATATGAGATAAATGGCAGATTAGACAATGCAGAAGAAAATATAAAACTTTAAGGTAAAGCATTAAAAATAAGCTAAAATGAAATAGAGTTTTTGAAAAGTAAATAGGCCATCCAGAGTGGCAGGACAACTTCAAGTAGCCTAATATACTCGAAATTGGAGTCCTAGAAAAAAGAGTAAAGAGATGAGAAGAAAGAAAAAATTTAGAAGAAATCATGACTAAAAAATTTCAAAACTGGATGAAACTATAAGAAGTCTGACAAAACCAAGGACAAGAAACACATGTATACACCAAAGAATACCACAGTCAAATTGTTCAAAACTGTTGTTAGAGAGAAGATCTTAAAGGCAGCCAGAGAATAAAGACATGTTTTATACAGCAGAACAAAGTAAGGAAGACAAAAGAATTCTTGAACTATTTCTTAAAATAGTACAAGTGAGAAGACAGTAAGTTACATCTTTAGGGTGCTGAAGGAAAATATGGTCAATCTATCATTCTCTACCAAGTGAAAGCTTCATAAAATCCTTCTTAAACACATCTGTTCTTTTGCCAAATTTCCATTCTGGATACCAGCTGCCTGTTCCCTCCTCTTTCTTTCCACAGCCTCTCCCATCTTAAATTGCTTCATCCTGAACTTCCCCAAACAAAGAGCTCTTGAAGAGAATTGCCAGCAAAACAAAAGTGTGATGGATCAGTCTCACTTAGAAATTAATTTCATGACCAACTTTTTTTTAATATAAGCTTGATCTTTTCTGATGTTACCTTCTCATCTAGCCTCCTTCAGGGGATGTGAGTCATCAAAGTGGCAAAATAAATCTCTATGAAGGGAGAATTCTGTTACTTGGATAATAATATTTTCTTCTTCTTGTTCCCTATACAATAATTTATAAAATCACAAGGATTGATTCTGGAGAGAGGGAAATAATAAGTGTAATTTAGTGCTTTGAACTTGAAGTTACAGAGGTCTGATTCAAGGGGGAAAATACAATGAAAGAGTGGATTTTTAATGACACATTCCTGGGTCAGGAAGATCCCCTGGAGAAGGGATAGGCTACCCACTCCAGTATTCTGGCCTGGAGAGTTCCATGGACCGTATAGTCCATGGGGTCACAAAGAGTCAAACATGACTGAGTCACACTTTCAGAACTGGGGATAGCGATTTGAGAGTCATTTACATGGAGACAACAGTTGAAACTTTGGAGTGGGTGAGATTTCCAAAGTAACAGGTGAAGGTAAAGCACAAAGTTACAAAAACAGAAATCCATGCTTTTTTAGCCAAGAAAAGAAAAAATGCTTGAGGAAGAAAGAAGGTAATCCTAGGGGTAAGAAAGAATGGGAAGCTGTCATGGGAGCTAAGAGAAGATGCTAACTAAAAAGAGATGGTATTGGTACTTGCAGCTGCTGCTGCTGCTGCTAAGTCGCTTCAGTTGTGTCTGACTCTGTGAGACCCCATAGACAGCAGGCAGCACACCAGGCTCCCCATCCATGGGATTTTCCAGGCAAGAAGAGTACTGTAGTGGGGTGCCATCGCCTTCTCTGGGCATTGGTACTTAAAGGGACATAAAACCGTCAACTAACTCAGCATTGAGTGAACTCATTGGCATCGTTGACTAGAGGAACAGGTGTGGAGCGGTCATCCGTCAAGCAAAGGGGTGGAGAGAACAAGACAGGACTTACAGGGGATGGCGCAGCCTTTTATCCCAAGATAATTGCATCTGATTAGGTTTGAAAACCAAGAGGATTCAATCTGTGAAGACAGGAAAATTGAGGATGCTACAGAAAAAAGTTAATTGAGAAACAAGGGAAACCTAAGGAAATTAATCCTTGGGTACGGAGAGAGGGGGGATTTCTTTCTCTGAACTGGGAGAAAAAGAATTTTAAAAATGTATAAAGGATAGATTTGGAGTGGAAAAGGCCAGTAAAATACTGAAAGACGTTTAATCTAACTAAAGTTCAGTGAAATGTGTATTTTAAAAAACCACCATTTCACCCATCAGACTGGCAAGATTAAAAGAATCAATAATATCTGACACTGGTGAGCATGTGGGCAAATACAGACTCTCCCTCACAGCTGGAATACAAACTCAACCGTCTTTGTGGAGGACCATTTGGCAATGTTTATTAAAAACGCACAGAACACTTTACTCAACAATTCCCTTCAAAGAAACAATTCCGAAAGAATACATGTACATGTAGGCAGACAATTTTGCCAGGATTTATGGGATAGCATTGGTTATAAATGGCAAAATGTAGGAAATATGTAAATACCCATCAGTATAGTAATGGGCAAATAAATACCCATAACATACTATGCTATACATCAGTATTGTTGAATAAAATAGAGCAATATGCGGTACCATGGAAATATTCCCAAGATATGATGTTAGGTAAAAAAAAAGCAAGCTGCCAAGCAATATGTATAAAGCAATATGATTTATATCAAAACACATTCACAATCCCATATGCAAACAAATTTATTTGTATACACACACACACATATATCTACATACTGATTCGTCCAACCAGTAGTAATTGGGTGCCTCTAGACATTTGCATATGGTTTATTGTGAGAAGGGATTCAAACGTATGGTGGGCAAAAGGGTTGGAAAAATGCACACTGGATTGATAATAATGATTATTTGTGAGAAATAAAGCAGGAGAGGGAAGCGTCAAGAGAGTTTTTGTTTGATCGGGAGTGTTGTATTTTTGAGGCAGATATATTTGTGTGATAAGTATGGAGTACCAACAGCTGAGCCCAACTCAGTTTAAGTGAATTACAGTCATCAGGTTCAATCTCCATCTTTTTTTTCTTTTTTCACTTCAGTTCTTACTAATAACCTATTGAGTACAACATCCAAAAAAAGGTGCCTGAATAGTTCAGACTGACAGAAAGGATGCCCAGTGAGGGATAAACGTGTGGAAGACAGACAAAGAGCAGCGTGAGCGAATGATCCAGGAGAGAAAGATGCTGACTGAAAAAATACACACAACCTAAGAGGGAGAGCTTTTATTGGGCGGAAATGTTAAGACTCCAGCCCAGGAAACAGTATCTCAGGTGACCCCAAGAGGGCTGATCGGAGGAGGCGGGGGAGGAGTAAGGCTATATACAAGTTTGCAGCAAGGGGCAGGTTATCTGAACATTGAAAGATTACTCTTAATTAAGAAAAGTCAAATCCCTCACTTGAAGAGATTTAGCCATCTTCTATGTACGGGAAGGGGGCTTCCCAGGTGACTCTAGTGGTTAAAAAACAAAAACCTGTCTGCCAATGCAGGAGACATGAAAGATCCAGGTTTGATCCCTGGGTTGGGAAGATACTCTGAGGAGGGCATAGCTATCCACTCCAGCATTCTTGCCTGGAGAATCCCAATGGACAGAAGAGCCTGACGGGCTACAGTCCATATGGTCACATAGAGTTTTACACAACAGAAGCAACTTAGCATGCACTTCACATGTTTGGGAAGATGCAAGCATCTAGGCTTGCTGAAATCATTTGTTTCATCTAGCTGTCTGGGGTCAATCCTACTTTCTTTATTATTCACTTCCTAAATCATTGGGCGTCCCCTTCATTCATAGGGCTCAGCGGTAAAGAAACTGCCTGCAATGCAAAACCCACAGGAGACACAGGTTCAATCCCTGAGTCAGGAAGATCCCTTGGAGAAGGGAATGGCAACTCACTCCAGTGTTCTTGCCTGGAGAATTCCATGGACAGAGGAGCCTGGCGGGCTGCAGTCCGTGGAGTTGCCAAGAGTCGGACACGGACTGAGCGACTTTCACCCACTCACTCAATTCATTGTTTACTGTAAGAGATGACTAATGTGGCTGAACTCCACGCCCCACCCCCAGCTCCTCAGCCCTTACTGGGCAGGAAGTAGCTAATAGCTTCCAAATAGCTGGCTTTGTTTCACCTGGGCTCAGAAATTTGCATTTGTAAAAGGCTTATTTCCTGGTAGAGCGTAGAGCCAAAAATATTTCATTTCACTAGGAGAAATACATGGAATATTGGAAATGCTGATAGAAAAGATGTTGAGAGAGAACTCTCTGGTAAGATGAAGGCATTCAGTGTTTGGCCCAAGTGGTGTTAAGATCTAAGACTTTGAGAGATGATTCAGTAGGCAGATGGAGCTCATTAATGAATGCCGGAGGGGAGAGTAGAGAAAAGAACACAGATCGGTTACTCAGTCATCTCTGGTTGTGAAAATGGGTCAACCGAGGATGCTAAGCTATAGACTTCAGGAGCACTGTGGACATAAAAGGCAAACACTTCCAATACTGAGGGGCAGAGGAACGGTGCTGGACATGGCCCAAAGTACGGTCAGTCCCCCCCACCCCGCCACCTCTTATGATGCTGGCCTGGGGGAGCTCTGAATGGGAGAGAACGGTTGGAGGACCAGTATCGAAAGAGGAGGACTCCATAGGACAAGGATGTGAATCTAGAAACAAGCTGAGGGAAAAAACAATATGAGCAGCAGAGCAGACACCGACTGTGTAGCGTGAACACCACGGGGATGAGATTGGGTGCTACCAGTAGGTTGGCTCGGAGAAGGCAGTGCGACCCACTCCAGTACTCTTGCCTGGAAAATCGAGCCTGGTGGGCTGCAGTTCATAGGGTCGCTAGGAGTCGGACAGGACTGAGCGACTTCACTTTCACTTTTCACTTTCATGCACTGGAGAAGGACATGGCAATCCGCTCTAGTGTTCTCGCCTGGAGAATCCCAGGGACGGGGGAGCCTGGTGGGCTGCCGTCTATGGGGTCCAACAGAGTCGGACACAACTGAATCGACTTAGCAGCAGCAGCAGCAGTAGGTTGGCTAATAAGAAGCCTGTCAAAGCAGCCAAGGAGAAAGGGTGGTGTCCTGAGCTCTGGGTGTGGTTAACTGGGATAGTGGAGACTCCTGAGAAGGGGGCAAGGAGGAGACCATTCAAGGGAAAATCAGAATGAGAACTGGGGTGTCTAGTTGCTGTCACTCCCAGAGCAAGGTGCTTCAATGCAGGAAAGTCAAGTTCAAGAGGGGAGAAGCCAATGGCTACACTCACACACACACACACACACACTTTTGTGCACACACCCTAAGATTCCAAATGCAAGACCTGCAATGAGTCATATCAATAGCAACAATTATTTGACCTGTCAGGTATGTTTATTCTTGACATTACTAACAGCAGTGGGGATGTGGGAAATCTTCATATCTCCCTTTGAAATCTTGCTGTGCTCTATTGAAGGGTATATACTGGATTAGAATTCTTTTATCTTTGACTGAGGGCAGTTGAGACAGCAGTTTGGAAAAGTTTCAGGAAAGTAAGGAGTTATTATAAGAAAGTGTCATAAAGGGGACTTCCGTGGTGGCCCAGCGGTTAAGACTTCGCCTGCCATGCAGGAGGTGAGGGTTCTAATCCCTGGTCAGGGAACTAAGGCCCCACATGCCTCCTGACCAAAACATAAAACAGAAATAATATTGTAACAAATTCAATAAAGACCTTCTAAAAAGAGTCATTAAAAAAAAGCTTCATGTGACAATTGAAAACAAATGATAAATTCCCAAAACAAGTTTAAAAAATAAGTGGACTAAAGAGATAGAGGGGCTTCCCTTGTATCTCAGCTGGTAAAGAATCTGCCTGCAATGTGGGAGACCTGGGTTTGATCCCTGGGTTGGGAAGATCCCTTGGAGAAGGGAAAGGCTATCCACTCCAGTGTTCTGGCCTAAAGAATTCCATGGACTATACAGTCCATGGAACTGTATAGGTTGAAAAGAATGAGACACGACTAAGCAACTTTCACTTTGACTTTCAAAGAAATAACAAGAACTTCCTGGTCGCTCAGGCGGTAAAGAATCTGCCTGCGATGCAGGAGACCTGGGTTCCATCCCCGGGTTGGGAAGATGCCCTGGAGAAGGAAATGGCAACCCGCTCCAGTATTCTTGCCTGGAGAATCCCATGGACAGAGGACCCTGGCAGACTACAGTCCATGGGGTAGAGAAGAGTTGGACACAACTGAGCAACCAACACTAACTAACCAAAAAGATATAGGGAATGGGGAATTTCTTCTTTCTGACAGATGTTTTGAATATTTGCTGTGTCCAGGTGCCATTGACTTGTTTTCACATCTGTCCTCCTTAAGGTAAAGTTCCACCACCCTGGCTGGTCCCTGGCATTTGTCCCATTTAACAGACAAGGACACGGAGGCTTAGAGAGACTAACTCATGTGCCCCAGGTCACACCACACCTTCAACACCTGGGCTCCACCTAGTGCTGACCGACTGCAAAGCTCCTGTGTTGCCTCGTCCACATCATTCCTCATCACAGGCCAGAGACTCACAACGCTGCTGTGCAGACAGGTACTCATTTCCCCCTAAGAGCGATTGGTGCTTACTCTTCCTCCGGCACAGTTCTCAGTGTTGAAATGTTTAACAACTTGATTCTGACAAAGGCCCTATGCTGCAGGTGATTTCATTATCCATCAGCCCCCTCTCCGGGGCTTCCCAGGTGGAACTATGCAGGAGACTTAAGAGACCCAGGTTTGATTCCTGGGAGGAGGGCATGGCAACCCACTCCAGTGCTCTTGCCTAGGAAATCTCATGTACAGTCAATCCTAAAGAAAATCAACCCTGAATATTCATTGGAAGGACTGATGCTGAAGTTCCAATACTTTGGTCACCTGATGCAAAGAGCTGACTCAATAGAAAAGACCCTGATGCTGGGAAACATTGAAGGTAGGAGGAGAACGGGGCAACAAAGGATGAGATGGTTGGATGGCACCAGTGACTCAATAGATATGAGTTTGAGCAAGCTCCGAGAGATAGTGAAGGACAGGGAAGCCTGGCGTGATGTAGTCCATGGGGTTGCAAAGAGACAGTCAGACACGATTTAGTGACTGAACAACAGTTCCCTCTCCACAGATAAGAAAGTCCAGGCACAGATGAGTTAGATAATTCTGCCCATGGTCACAAGATTAGCAAATAGTTGAGCTACGGGACCAGGGCTTCCCAGATGGCGCTAATGGTAAGAATCTGCCTGCCAGTGCAGCAGACACAAGAGACCCGGTTTGATCCCTGAGTTGGGGAGATCCTCTGCGGAAGGAAATGGCAACTCACTCCAGTATTCCTGCCTGAAAAAAGTCCCAAGGACATCAGAGCCTAGTGGGCTACAGACCATGGGATTGCAAAGAGTCGGACACAGCTGAGCACTTGTCAGTAGCAGCAGAGCCAAGAGACCAAGCCAGGCAGCCTGGCTCCAGAGCTCATCGTGTGGTGGGGTGCACAGCAGGCTGAGTGGCTGGTTTTGCTTTCCCTATGGGGACAGAAACAAGAAAAAGCTCAGATCGGCTGAAAGAGATGAAATATTTTAATTTTCCTCTTCACAAGCCTGTTTAGGAGACAAAGGACAACAGAACTGGTTTTTCTGTTAGCATGAATATTGGCAGTCTCAGGAAATTCAGATATGTGAAAGACAATGGGGATTTCATAGAAATTGAGAATTTCAGGATTCCCAGATGACCTTGTGAACCAAGGGCCTCTAAATGAAGCCAAATAGGTCAGGAAAAGATGTGATGGGATCAAGGGATATGAGAAAGAGAAGAAAAATCTAAGGTAAATTGAATCAAAGTACAAAATAAAATAAAAAATCATAATAAACATTTCCTGAGTATATCATTATATGCCAGACATTGTTATAGATAACATTCTGCCCCTGGGCTGAATGGTCAGTAAATACCCTCAGACCCTCCTTCAGAACAAGGAATCAACAGCCAGTGGATGAAAGATTAGATTAAATGACCTCTATCTCTGCAAAGGCAGTTCATTTAAAAATGTTATTAAGTAAATACAGGCCTACTCTTTGATTCTAATCCTATGATTCTAAGAATAAAGCAAGATTCTAAGAACACAGCAAGGGAAACAAATTGCTTTTAGAGCTGCTCATAATAAAGCAACGCAAGCAAACACACACACATACACATACACACAACTCTACGGAGAAGAGACTCATTACATGTTTACGCAGAATTTAGGGAAAAACATACGGTCAGGATTACACAAAGGAGAGAAAACAAAATTTCTGGGAAAATTTTCTGAGGAATACCAGCTGATCTAATGAGGCATAAGATGCAACCAAAAGTCAGTATCAGATCTACTCAGGGCTCAAAAAGGGTCGAGGGATATACACTGTGATAAAGAACCTTCCTCCACTTTTTTTTTTCCTCCATAAGCTAGAGGTCTCCTAAAAATGTCCTTACTTTATTTGATCACAATGATAAAACAAACAATGGGCATTGTATCTGAGTATGTCTGTGAAACCTTACTCATTAAAGCATCTATTGGAAGTATATTTAATTGTAATATATCTCCACCCATAAAGACATAAATATTATATTGAATATGACCCATTGCTTGATGGAAGCAAAAGGACCGGTTGGAGTCACCTAGGAGTTCCTACATTGCTAGGGTCTTTGGAGGAATAAAGCTCCATCTTTCCCTTAGGATTTTTGAAAGGTAAGCAGTCAAGGTGAGGCGTGGTCCCACTAATGGATTAATAAAGAGATCAATAAGATGTTAGTGATAAGGTCTTCCTCCTCCAGTTTGCCTCCAAACCATCCCTCAGGTCTTTGGTGAAATAGCTGAGGCAGGCTTTGCAGGCTTGGGAGGCTGTGTCACCATACAGGAAACACACACACACCCAAGAGAGAGTGTTCACTTCTGTATGTTTTATAAAAGCCCTAGGTGTGGCCACTATACCTCAGTTTAATGAAACTATAATTATATGCTGCCGCTGCTAAGTCGGTTCAGTTGTGTCCGACTCTGTGCGACCCCATAGACGACAGCCCACCAGACTCCCCCGTCCCTGGGATTCTCCAGGCAAGAACACTGGAGTGGGTTGCTATTTCCTTCTCCAATGCAGGAAAGAGAAAAGTGAAAGTGAAGTCGCTCAGTCGTCTCCGACTCAGCGACCCCATGGACTGCAGCCGGCAGCCCTCCTTCGTCCATGGGATTTTCTAGGCAAGAGTACTGGAGTGGGGTGCCACTGCCTTCTCTGAGGAGAAAAAAAAACTTTAAGAAGAAGCCCCACTTGTGCTATTTTCACTAACAGCAGAAACTTCTCCAGGTCAGGTGAACTCCAGTATTTCTTCCTAACAATGTCTCAGGCCTAAGGAAAGTCAAGTTAAGAAGATAAAGATTAAAGAAAGAAGCTGGCACTGTACAACAAGTCTAGACTTCAAATTTTTCAATGTAATGAAAAACCAAGAAAGAAGGGATTAAAAAACATTTATAATGTGCCTATGACATGTTATTTACATTTGGCACGTATCTAACATTTGTATGTGTTACAGATCTACCATTATGAGAATGTTAGAATCTGTTATAGAGACAAGAAAGCAAATAAAGAAGATAAAGAAACCTAGAGGCAAGTAGCTGGAGACGTTGGCAGTGTTCCTAAGATGCACTGAATATAGATAAATAAGTCAGTAACCTCTGAGATGCATACAAGTAGGTAAAATGCAGCCTGAATGTGCCAGACAAAGCTAGAAAGGGATGAGGGGTAAGGGAAAGGGAAGAAAGGGCGCAAGGGGGAAGGGAGGGATGGAGGGGAATGAGAAGGAAAGGCGGAAGAAGAGAAGAAGGAAAGGAGCTGGTGTGAGTGACATTGACTGCAGAGAGCCAGGGCTCGGGAGCAGTTTCCAACTAAGGCAGCGTAGCGAACACAAGCATGCAGTTGAAAGGATGAGTGATTATGAGACTCTCATTAAAGGAGTGGCCCTGGTCAGCAGGGCTTAGAAGAGGGAGGGCTCTTGGCTCTTAACACAGGAAACTATTACAAAGCATTACCTATTGTCCCTAGACTAAATAATGATTACTATCATTTTCAAACTCTTGAATTATATTTACGTTGAAATGAAATCATCTCTTTGGTTGATTACCTTGGGAACTGTCAGTCTTGGTGAATCTTTCCAGTCCATCCATGAGTCCATAGCTTAATTAATCCCCGTTAATTCCCACCACGGGAGGTCCTCATAGCTCATTAAAGTCAACTCATTATGTTTATGGATGGAAATAACGAGTTCTAAAGTTGATAAATAGTTTTTCTCACTGAACACTCCTAGCTGGGTAGAGACAGGATTTGAACCCGTGTGCTCATGGAATGAAAAAGCAGGACTCGAGAACCTAATATGAGGCATAGTTGAAACAGGAGCAAATGAGTATAAGGAAAGAACAACATTCCTATTTGGAAAGAAGCTTTGGATACAAAGAAGCACAAGGAGAATCACCAAATGTCCAAGAAGCCCAGGAAAAGGGATCAAGGGCAGAAGACAACTTCATGAAGCCCATATTCCCCAGTTTTTGAGACTAAGGTTTAACTCCCTTTAAAACACATTAAGGAGTTGAGAGAAAGGCAAATAAGGAGATTGGGACACTCAGCCATCTGCTGTGTGGACCCCCGAAGGCTTTCTCTTGGTGCCATACACCTTAGTGAAGCGATCACAGCCCAAGCTGCATTTGTGGCTTCACAGGCTCATCCACTTGGACCCACATAGAAAAGGCAGATCAGCCTCTTTTGATCTATTTGAGTTCAAGGAAAAGGTTGCTCTATAAGTTAGAGTGCCAATTTATGAATTTAAAATTTGATCGTGAAAACTGTAATTGTCAAGGCTCTGGGGAGATATTCTTAAGGCTGCATATCCTTTTACTTGGGAGAAGGGATAAGAAGGTCACTCAGTACAGGTGGTTCAAATGGTTTATTGTATCACAGTGGGTTAATCTGACGCATCTCTTGGAGCAATAGAAATCCTCCTGTATCAAGGACCGGAAATTCTTAGCTGCAGCCTGTGGGATCTAGTTCCCTGATCAGGGATCTAACCCCTGCAAGGGGAGAGTTCACGTGCTGCAGCTGAGGATTCTGCATGACCCAACGAAGATCAAGGATCCCAGCATATGGCAGCTAAGACCCTGCGCAGCCAAACAAATAAATAAATGCATTTTTGGGAAAAGGATTACAATTCATTTCTGTGCGCATTCATCTGTTCCTCCAGTGTATACCTTTGATATTATCATCCCACATTTGACATCCTGTTATCTACTTTCTAAGTCCATAGAAGCTCCCCCGACAGCCCGAGAGAAGCTCTCCCGGCAGCATATTAAACATGGGATACCCCCCACTGGGAAGAGGAAGCCAATTAGTGTACGGTGATAGAGTCTTTCTCATCAACATATTTTATTGAAGTATAGTTGATTTGTCCTTAGTTGCTTCAGTCATGTCCGACTCTTTGCAACCCTATGGACTATAGCCCACCAGGATCCTCTGTCTATGGGATTCTCCAAGCAAGAATACTGGAGTGGGTTGCCATTTCCTCCTTCAGGGCACCTTCCCGACCCGCAAATCGAACCGTGTCTCCTGTATTGCAGGCAGATTCTTTACCCGCTGAGCCACTGGGGAAGACAGTAGCTGATTTACAATGCGTTAATTTCTGCTGTACAGCAAAGTGATCCTCTTATACATATGTAGATACATTTATACATTTTTAATATTCTTTTCCATTATGGTTTAGCATAGGATATTGAATATAGTTCTCTGTGCTATACAGCAGGACTTTGTTTATCCATCCTATATACACAAGTTTACATCTGCTAACCCCAACTTCCTGCTCCATCCCTCCCTCAGCCCCCTCCTCCTGCGGCAGCAGCAGCATGGTAGAGTTTTAATAGATGAGCGCTTAGGTCACTTACTCCCTCTCCTAATTAAGCCCCAAACTCCCACATAATTATATCACCATTTATATAAAGTCTATTAATTACTTTTGTACCTCTAAGCAATATTCACACTTCACACATCCTTTCATCTTTATTCCTTTATCCTTTAAAAATGCATTGTTCACTTTATAATATGATGACACTGATATCCTAAACCTTTGTTTCTTTTTCTTCCTCCCATGCACTTAATTTATCACCTATAATTTTACTTCAACATTGTCAAGGTTGGTATCACTTACATTCCATCCGGTAGCATAATCAGGTATGTGTGCCATGTCTGTAAATGGACTCTGAAAGATGAAAATTAAAATGGTGTTTATATTATTATGACTTCATAAGAAATTGTCTACTGCAAAGTCACGCAGCTATAATTACAATTACTCTCTTGTTTAATTTTTATTGATTTCCCTGGATTAAAATTCTGTTTGCCTTAAAGTGGTTGACTTTATCATCTCCTTTATTTATTTACCCATGTTCTCTACCAAGTAAAATATTCTATAATGGCAGAAACTGCTAATTGTCTCCCAATATCTGCTCTCTACTTCTTCTGCTCTCATAAACCACAATTAAGTTTAGTTGCATACATGGAAACTGGAAATAAAAATTCTCTTTTCCAGATTTGCTTATAACAAGGCATAATCAAGTGATGGAGCCCTGGTGATGAGATGTAAGGGCCAGTTGTGCGCAGCTTTCACTAAAAGTCCTGAAAGGAAGCTAATACGACCGTTTGTTCCCTTCCCTCTGTTCTGCTCCTGGGTATGTCAGTGGGATGCCTTTCACTCAATCTTAGGCTATTAGTACTCTAGGTCCCCAGCCTCAGAGATCTAATCCCTGATGAGCTGAGCTAGAACTGACATAATAATAATAAAAATAAAGTACACAATAAATGTGACACACTTGAATCATCCCCCAAACCATCCCCCCAACTCCATCCATGAAAAAAATGGCTTCCATGAAACTGGTCCCTGGTGCTGAAAAGGTTGAGGATTGCTAACGTAGAAAGTGCAAAGCAGAAAGTCATTCTGGGTCACTGATTATCATGCAGCTTCTACAACTGCCCTGAACTACTTACATTCATGCTTTTATGTGAAAGAGAAATGTCTTTCTTGCCAAAAACCCCACCCCATAGCCTTTTTACCAGCTCAAGGCTGCCTCCCTCTGGACTTCTTTTATGCAAAATTTTTAAAAACTGGGTTTTTTAAGCCAGGATGATTTAACATCTCTTACCAGCAGAAGAATGCACAACCTGACTGATATAAACTCAGAAAGGACATCTTTGTCTTAGATACTTGCTCATTGACTGTATAAGACAACACACGGGTGGTGCTCACAGTTAACTTCAGGGCACAGATGTAGGAAACAAAGAGGAACACAAGGACTGCTGGAGTGGGTCTGGTGACAATTTTTCATCATCAGATATGTTATAGAGCTGAATCTCAGTGCAAAACAATGGCTGCCTTTAACAGACGAGGGTGCACTCCGGGACAGGAAGAACAGAGGGAAAAGAAAAGAGAATCAACCTGCTAATGTAAAGTGTTCTGTGTAGCCAATGTTTCATCCCAAAGATCCTAAACTTACAGAAAAAGTCAAGGCGGAGGCACACCTGGACAATTGTTTTACTTGTTCAACCCATGTTCTCTTTGTCCTCTGATTTCCGGACCTAGCTTTCTAATAATCATAATATTCACATTTTCATAACCACAGCTATCTTTTTAAATACCCTCCATGTTTATTAAGCTAGTTCTTTCCTCTTTATTCTTTCTGTCACGCGAGTGTATGTTCCTCGGTTCTTTGTCTCGTCACAACAAAGATTTGGAGTGCTGGACTTAAAGCCCCCTCGGCGTGTCACAGCTCTCGGGTCTTGGACAGACTGTGTTATAGCTCTCAGGTCTCAAAAGGACCATGTTATAGCTTAGACAAATCAGCGTTACAGCTCAGTGTTACAGTTCTATTTTATTTAGAAGATAGCAGGAAAATCCATCTTTGAGGCGTGAGGACATGTCGATCCAAAGATGTGAAGAGAAGAGCGCCCCAGCATGCAAGAGAGAGAGAGAGAGAGAGAGAGAGAGAGAGAGAGAGAGAGAGAGAGAGAGAGCCAGCTAGCTTTGGCTCCTTTTTTTGTATGTTTATCTCTCCCTGGGCCTGTCCTATGTAAATTGGGCCAGCCAGGAGTGTCCTCACTCAGGTCCTTGGACCTTCTTTTGTTCTATTTTTGCGGGCTTTTCCCTTCTTTGTCTTTTAGCCACTGCCATTTTGGACTCCTTTTCCCTATTCTACCTACCTAACATTTTCAAAGCTCTGTCCCTTCCTTCCTGCCAACTCATTATCAAAACCCTCAGAGCTTTTGAGTAAACCAGAACCAGAAACATGTCCTCTCAGCACCCAGAAGTTATTCATAAAAAGCTTCGGTGGGGGTGGGGGACAGAAAATCCCTTAGCCACAGGGATGGTGTACAGGGAGGAGAAGATGGCAGTCTTGTGGATAAATTGCTCACACACAGATGCTCAGATAAATCCGTAATTAAAAGGAAATGTGAATGCTTAGGCCAGGGGAAATGAATTCCCTGAGGCCAATCCTTTGTTGGTCTCTTTGATCTTCTACAGTAATGGGTCAATCAGACCACTTGCCCGGAGCTCAGATTCTGTCCCTGTGATGTGCTTCCTTCCCCTGCGTCCTCACTAGGGCCTGGGGGTTCAGATCACTCTTGCATTCAAGAGGCCTGGATTAGAAAGAGAGAGTGCAACAACACTTAACTCTTAAATACTACAGAAATACCACATAGGGAAGGAAATCTTTTCCCTTCTTCTATTCTAGGTTCTTTAGCTGGTCTAGCAATTAAATTGGCATCAGACAGATCAACAGAAGAAAAAAATAAATTTCATACATATGGGAATCCCAAAGATAGGAGGTTCTAAGACAGGCAACTGAAGTTTACATGCCATTCTGAGCAAAGAAGAAGGGGGTAAGGGTTTGGGGACTTCAAAGGGGGAGGAAGACAATTTAGGGAGATGGGGAGAGCAGAAATTTGCCAAGCTCTGCAGCTAAGTCTTTCTGATCTAAAAAGTTAGCCCTGAGGCTTCCCTTGTGGCTCAGTGATAGAGAATCCACCTGCCAGTGCAGGAGACGCAGGTCTGATCCCTGGTCTGGGAAGATCCCACATGCCGTGGAGCAACTAAGTCCTTGGGCCACAGCTATGGAGCTTGTGCTCTAGAGCCTGCGAGTGACGACTTCTGAAGCCCATGTACCCTAGAGCTTGTGCTCTGAAACAAGAGAAGCCCCTCGCAAATACCTGCACTGCAAGTAGAGATTAGCCCAGCCCAGCACAACCAATAAAGAGATATACTTTAAAGAGATATACTTTAAATAGATATACTTTAAAGAGATATACAACCAATAAACCAATATACTAGCTCTCTTCCTGGTATAGGCCCTCTATCTAAATTCTTTTAGGCAATAAGGGGAAAGAAAAACAAACAAATATACCTCTTCCTGAGTCTGTGAGGCCTTGCTTGTCATCCGCTCATAAGAAGCCACATGACAAAGTAGTATATTTTGGGGTCACATAATCCACTCCCCCTGAAGTCACTTCTGTGTAATTTTACATATAATGTCTCCTTTAATCCTCGTAATGATTCTGAGAGGCAGATATCTGGTACTTTTAATTTTTAAAATAATTCATAATTTTTAAAATTTACTGCATATTTAGATTGTCGTGGACATGTACGAATGCTAACGTTAATGCTCAGTCACTTCAGTCGTGTCCGACTCTTTGCGATCCTGTAGACTGTAGCCCAGGGACAGGGGAGCCTGGTGGGCTGCCATCTATGGGGTCGCGCAAAGTCAGACACAACTGAGGCGACTTAGCAGTAGCAGCACACTGTAGCCCACCGAGCTCCTCTATCCATGGGATTCTCCAGGCAAGAATACTGGAGTAGGCTGCCATGCCCTCCTCCAGGGGATCTTCCCAACCCAGGGATCAAACCCGTGTCTCTTACATCTCCTGCGTTGGCACGTGGATTCTTTACCACAAGTGCCACCAGGGAAGCCCAGACATGTACAAAGTATATGTTTAATCTTTATAAGACTGATACCTAGACCATTTAACAGTTGAGGAAATGAGCACTTTTAGTTCAAGATAACAGTTTGAAGAAAATATTTTTTTGCCCTTCACACCCTCAAAAGAGCAACAAGCTATTGAAATATAAGTTTTGGTAACGAGCATAAAATAGAAGAAATTAGTATGCTTGCTGAATACTGGAAGGAAAATACTAGCAAATCAAGATTTTATGAGTTTGTGAAAAATCAAAGATATGCCTGCATGCTAAGCTGCTTCAGTCATGTCCGATTCTATGTGACTCCTGGGACTGTAGCTCTCCAGGTTCCTCTGTCCATGGGATTCTCCCAGCAAGAATACTGGAGTCGGTTGCCATGCCCTCCTCCAAGGGATCGTCCCAACTCACGGATCGAACCCATGTCTCTTACATCTCCTGCACTGGCAGGCGGGTTCTCTACCATGAGTACCACCTGGGAAGTCTAAGAGCAAAGATGGCTACAGCCAAATTGAGATATGAGAGTAAAGAGAGACACAGTTCAGCACAGGTAAAGGAGAAAGTCACAGCTGAGGCAGGACCACAGCAGCTGTGGACAGAGTCCACAGGGATGGACTTAAGTCCATCCTTAAGTCCACAGGGATGGAGGTAGTCAGAGCTTGAGAAAGAACTTAATACAAGACAATTGGTGTCAAAGCTGTATACTCAATGACTGCTGAGTCAGAGCCTCCTTTCAGACCTCTGCACATATGAATGTGTTCAAGGAAAACGTCTGTAACATAAAGCTGGAAAAATACCTTTCAGAGGAATTAACCTGTTAACTTAAGAGGGGCAATGACTTTAAGAGAAGAGGTTGCCAGCTTGCTTATCTTAGAGTAAAGCCTGGTAGTCCATATACCACACCCGCAAAGAGCATGCGCAGTCAATTTTCTCGTGCCGGGGAAAGACCACACTATCAGGAGGAATGTTGTCAGTTACAGGTCACTTATGCTTATTTCATGAACATGACTGGACGATGGAGTATCAGCGTTGTGTGTCTGTGTGCTCAGTATCAGTAGATAGTTGGTTTTCCAAGAAAAACAGCTGTTTCAATGACATGCTATAGATTTATCATACCATTTTATTAACCTCTTGGGAGTATAGGAAAATAATGTTTCCCAGATCCCTTGCCTCCAGATCCAGCCAGACAACTAGTTCTGAATATGGAGGGTGAGCAGAACCATGTGCCATTTCCAGGCTTGGCCCCAAACACCAAATCTCCCATGTGTGGTCCTCCTCTCTCACTGTTGTGACATCAGTAGGAAGGTTTGTGTGGCATGTCCTGGCTCTCAGAATCAGCTTTCATTAGAAGAGCTGTTCAGGTGAGCTTCCCGACCAGGAAGATATGCATCGGACACTACACGAAGAGGAAACTAAGCAAACACACACAAACGTCTACAGGGTTAAAGCACTAAGAATCGGGGGATTGTGTCACAGGTGTTATCAATTACTCTTACTTATGTAGTAACATAAAGGCAAGGGAAAGTGTTAGTCACTTACGTCCGACTTTTTGTGACCCCATGGACTGAAGAACATAAAGGAAAAGACCAAGTCAAAACAGAATATTAACCTCCAGAGGAGACAGAGGTAAGTCAGGCTGTTTGCACAAACAACCAATAAACACTCTATAAAAAGAACAGAAGAGAGTTTTATTCAAGCTAAACTGAGGGCTACAGTTTGGGAAACAGCCTCTTAGCAGCTCTGAAGGGGCTGCTCCAAAGAGGTAAGGAAAGAGACAGTATATACATGAAATCCTTTAGCTACAAATACCCATATTCTGGGACTTCCCAGGTGGCTCAGAGGTAAAGAATCCACCTGCCAGTGCAAGAGACATGGGTTCGATCCCTGGGTCAGGAAGGTCCCCTGGAAAAGGAAATGGAAACCCATTCCAGTATTCTTGCATGAGAAATCCTAAGGACAGAGGAGCCTAGTGGGCTATAGTCCATAGGGTCGCAAAAGAGTCAAGACAAGACTTAGTGACTAAACCATAACAACACATAGTCTAATATACAGCCTGGTGAAAGATTACTGCTGATCACAAAGAACAGATATCTCAAGTGAATGATTTTAGTGTTTTTCCAAGTAAGGGAAGAAGCAAGTATCTGAGATCACTGAAATTCTTCCTTAGATATTCATCTTAACTATGTAGGAGACAGTCTATAAATTCAAAGCATAGAATGCTTCATCCTGTTTTGCCGAACCTGAATTTCCCTCAAGGCACACTGTTGGTGAGTGACTGCAGTGGATCGCAACATAACTCTTTGTAAAACTGGATGAGTGACAATCTTTCCTTTAACATTAAAGTAGATGCATAAGGTATGTTTGTCAGGCCATAAGACAGGCTGCTTTAGTTAGCATAAAGTACAAACCAAATTATGTATAAGCCACAATGACGTCTCCATACCTCAAAATCTCTTACATCAAGGGCAAAGACTAGGACCTTAACTGAAATCCAAGTCTCTTTTTTTCTTTTCAGAAATATTTGAGCATATATTATGTCCACTGGTTAACAAAAGGATAAAAGAGAAAAAAATCAACAAGAGAGAGTCGTTAGAAGTGAAAAACTTTTACTTAAATGAAGATTTCAGGAGAAAAATGGGAAAATGTTGGCCCTCCAAAAAGCAAACAAGCATATAAAAAAAGATGAAAAGCATGAGGGGAAAGTTAAGCAGTAATGGGTACATATTTTTGACATATATTCATAAAGTGGTCCCTGTGTTAGCTTGAGTGAATGGTCCCCATGACCAAAGGGAGGTCTGGGGGTTGTTACGTAATGCTGTTGACCAGGACTGTGCCTAGAACCCAGAGCAACACTGGAGGGCCTCTACTGTTTCTCTGTCCAATACTCGTAGACAGTGAAAACCACAGAATCCCGTTGAAGCTAGGACCCTACGGGCTCAGATCCCCTGGGAATGAAGGTGTGATTCATCCAACCAAAACAGAACTCTGTCTTGCTGAAGTGCTGGTGGAGGGTAAAGTGAAAGCGGAACTGAGCTAGGAGTGTGTAAGAAGAGTGCAATGACTGTTCACTTAGACCTCATCACCAGCTATAGAAGCAAGGACTGCGGCAGCCATGTTTTGGTTATTCAATGCTTTCTTTTCCTTCCTTCCCTGCAACACACTCATGATAGGAAGAGCTCTGGAATAGAGGCTGACATGTTGGTTTTCAACCATGTCACACTCAAACCACTGCTCCATATGCTAACAATAAGATAACTGTCTTCTCCGATCCTTGGACTCTGGCATACACATGAACAATCACTAATTTCTCCATAGACCAGCAGAATATATCAGTTAGGAGAACATTCCTGGCTGTAACAAGCAAACTCTAAACTTCATAATGGCACATCCATGGTAGAAGTTTCTTTCTTACTTAGGGAAACTCCTAAATGGGCTTCCCAGGTGGCTCCGTGGTAAAGAATCCACCTGCAATGCAGAAGATGTGGGTTCAGTTCCTGGGTTGGGAAGATCCCCTGGGAAAGGAAATGGCAACCCATTCCAGTGGGGAATCCCATGGACAGAGGAATCCAGTAGGCTACAGTCCCTGGCATTGCAAAAGAGTTGGATATGACTTAGTGACTAAACAACAAAAGTCTTAAATGGGTATTCCTGGTTGATGGCTAGCACCTCTCAAAGGAATAATTCAGAGACTGGGGTGTTGTTATTTTTCTCATCTTCCTTTTTTAAAAAATGTGATTCCCAAGATCCTTGTATTCATTTATATCAGGTCAGTAAAATGGCATCACCAACTCAGTGGACGTGAATTTGAACAAATTCCAGGAGATAGTGAAGGACAGAGAAGCCTGGCTTGTTGCAGTCCATAGGGTCACAAAGAGTCAGACATGACTTAGTGACTGAACAAAAAAAGAGACCATAGGTAAAGAATTGTTGTTGTTGCATGCATGCTCAGTTGTGGCTAACTCTGTGCAACCCTTTGGACTATAGCCCATCAGGCTCCTCTGTCCATGGGATTTTCCAGGCAAGAATATTGGAGTGGGTTGCCATTTCCTCCTCCAGGGAATCTTCCTGACCCAGGGATTGAACTCAGGTCTCCTGAATCTCCTGCATTGGCAGGCAGATTTTTTTTACCACTGTGCCACCTACCTGCCTATTAAGCTTCTTCACAGGAGGTGACACAGGTTATATCTAGTTGCGAACATTATGATGAGTTGCGAACTCAGCACATGGCCCCTCCCCTCTGAATTCTCTCCCTTCAGTTTTACCGTCTCTTTTATTTCCCCAGATCCTCCTCCTTTTATCTCAGAGTGCACATTAAAGTCTTCAAGTGGTCCTCCAGGCAAAGCTATTTTTACATTTTAGGGAAAAGGAACACTGGTACTAACAGATATGACCATTATCTTAAGAAAGGTAACTCAGAAGTCTTTGCATTCTTTTTTAAAGATACATGCCTGCCTGTACTGAGAGCAATAAGCCTTATCTGCCAATGCTTTCTTAAGGGACCTGGTTTGCTTACACTTTTGCTTCATTAGTAAATTAGAAATAAAATTATTTTTTAATATCTTAAACAAGACAAAAATAATTGTTAGGACATCCCTGGGCCATCCAGTGGTTAAGACTCTGTGCTTCTGATGGAGAGGGTGCTGGTTCAATCCCTGGCCCAGGAACTAAGAGCCCATGTGCCTCAGGGCATTAAAATTAAGAAAAAAAATTGTTAAGGGATTTCCTCACATGACTCCTGGGAAACAAACGTAAGTGTCCTACCCCAGGGAGAGTAGCCTTTATTACCATGATACACCTGCCTTTTGGTAGAACAGGAATCTGAGGAGAGAGAGCTGTGAGGCCACCACCAGGCTGACATTATCCACCCACTGGCGCCCCCTGCCCTGCCTCAAACCGATAAACCCAGAAACAGGAAGTAGTGTTGCTGACAGCTACATCCTTGACCAGTACATTTTATTGAGAAGAAAGTGTGCTACCATGAAATTTCCACCTAACTGCTATTTAAGAAGTAATTAAATACAACCCCCTAAACACTCACCCCTTTATTATGTAAAGCAATTTAGCCCTGCTCCTGCTGCTATACCCGAATTTACATAAGCATATAATCGTTGCTGTTGTTCAGTTGTTAAATCATGTCCAACTCTGCGACCTCAGGGACTGCAGCATGCCAGGCTTCCCTGCCCTTCACTATTTCCAGGAGTTTGCTCAAACGCATGTCCATTGAGGCGATGACGCCATCCTATCATCTCATCCTCTGTCGCCCCCTTCTCCTCCTGCCCTCAGTCTTTCCCAGCACCAGGGTCTTTTCCAATGAGTTGGCTCTTCGCATCAAGTGGCCAAAGTCTTGGAGCTTCAGCATCAATCCTTCCAATGAATATTCAGGGTTGATTTCCTTTGGAATGGACTGGTTGGATCTCCTTGCAGTCCAAGGGACTCGCAAGAGTCTTCTCCAGCACCACAGTTTGAAAGCATCAATTCTTTGACGCTTAGCCTTCAGCCAAAAAATTCAAAGTGACAGCCGCCCTGATGTAAGAATTGGATTCAGAGCGCAGCTTAGGATCAACTTGCTGTATCTGAGTATACACGATGCGATTGCTCTTCCCCCAAATAGCTCACCAACACTTTTCCTCCAAATACAACAAAACAAAACTTTCCCCAAAGAGAATTTTCAAACCAGCTGCCAAGAGGGAAAAAAAACACCCCAAACATTCTCTATCATATTATACTAACTTCTATTGCTTGAATGTTGTTTCTCTGCCAACCAGTTTCTCAGCAGCCTTTTTGTGAAACTATTCAATGGCATTTAGCAGATGGGAAAACCCTAGATCACGGAGAAAGACACACATCATAAGCATACACAAACTTATTAGAGCCCCAACAGAAACAGTCTTAATCATTTATTTACAAAAAACATGAAATTGTTTCTCTTTGGAAAAACAGACTAAGTGGCACAACCAGAGAATGTACTTCTTAATAACAAAGCAGATTAAGAAAGAATAGGCGCACAGTAAAATAACTTCAATATAGTTAATGTGAACTAGAGAAATTTCCCATTTTAAGCAGCACTGAATCTACCAGCCTCACCAGTATTATCATAACTACTAAAAAAAGAGAAAAAAAGCTTTTGACTAGAAGGAGATTTGCTTTTTAAATATGCTTACAGAATAATGTTTGTCAATATTCTGCCAGGTATTCAGAATCTCAAGTATTCAGCAAAGAAACTATTCTTAAATCTTAAACTCTAGTCGAAAGAGAAAAGAAAAAAAAATTGGAGCTGGAGCAAGCCTCACTTTTCTTTGTTGTTTATCCTTTGAACTGTTAAAAACTGCTTGAAAAGTTTTTTGCAAGTTATTACGTGTGTATATCCATAATACTTCCCACTTTGTTAAATTAAATCTAGACAGTGGATTAAAAAGCAGAGACATCACTTTGCTAACAAAGGTCTGTATAGTCAAAGCTATGGCTTTTCCAGTAGCCATGTATGGAGGTGATAGTTGGACCATAAAGAAGGCTGAGCACCAAAGAATCGATGCTTTCAAACTGTGGTGCTGGGGAAGACTCTTGAGACTCTCTTGCACAGCAAAGTGATCAAACCAGTCAATCCTAAGAGGAAATCAGTCCTGAATATTCATTGGAAGGACTGGTGCTGAAAGTGAAGCTTCAATACTTTGACCACCTAATGGGAAGAGCTGACTCATTGGAAAAGACCCTGATGCTGGGAAAGATTGAGGGCAAGAGAAGAGGATGAAAGAGGATGAGATGGTTGGAGGCCATCACAGACTCAACGGACATGAGTTTAAACAAACTCAGGGAGATAGTGGAGGACAGGGAAGCTCGGCGTGCTGCAGTTCATGGAGTCGCAGAGTCAGACATGACTTAGCGACTGAACGATAACAACAAAATATGTGTATTTTCAGAGTAAACTTTGTTTATTTACCACGATTCTCAGTCTTCAGATGAATCACCTAAAATCAGAATGTGTGGCCATACCCCTTCCTAAATCACTCAATCCCTATCAAGTTCAGATTAAAGAAAATGATGTCTCAGAGAGCATTAGGAATAATCGTCCTTTCTACAACCTATAATTTGATCATGAATAATTATGTGATATAACAATACAATAATTGGATTTGTTTCTCGGTGTTTCTGTGTGGCCTAGTCATGCCACATTTGCTAAATCATATTTTTAAATGACCTATTAAAATTAGTCAGCTTTATAAGTGTCATGGCTAGAAAAGATTTAGATAATTGCAAAGCATGTGGTACTCAAGATTGTATTTTAGTTTTCTTCCATAATACTGGAAAAATAATTCAATAAAAAATTTTACACCAAATTATTTCAATGAGCTAGACACTACTGGAGATAAGCAAACCCGACAGGGAAATCATTATATATACAGTTCCAGGGAAGAGAAAGACATTCCTGAAAACCCCCACAAATAAATACATATTTACAAACCAGGATAAAGTGATGAAAGAAAAAGCATAGTCATCAGTGAGTGAATATAATAGGATTTCAGAAGTTTTCCCTAAACCAGCCATCTGTGAGCTAAGATTGTTATATTGTTATAAAATATATGTAACTTCACATTTATCATTTTAGTCACAATTCAGTAGCATTAAATACATTCACCATGCTGTGTAACCATCACCACTATCTATATCTAAAACGTGTTCATTTTCCCCAACAAATCTCCCTACCCATTAAGCAATAATTCTCCCTCCCTCTCTCCAAGCCCCTGGCAGCCTCTATTCTATTTTCTGTCTCTAGAATTTGCTTTTTCTAGCTACCTCAAAAAACCGGAGGAGAAGGGGATGACGGAGGATGAGATGGTTGGATGGCATCACTGACTCAGTGGCAGGAGTTTGAGCAAGTTCCAGGACATGGGGAAGGACAGGAAAGCCTGGTGTGCTGCAGTCCATGGGGTCGCAAAGAGTCAGACAGGACTGAGCAACTGAACAACAAAACTCTGTACAATATTTGTCCTTCTATATCTGGCTTATTTCACCTAGCTTAATATTTCCAAGGTCCATCCATGTAGCATATATCACAGCGTCATTCTCTTTACCGGTTGAGCAATATTTCATTATACGTATATACCACGTTTTGTTTATCTGTTCATTAGTTGATGGACACTGAATTGTTCCAACCTTTTTTAGCTATTGTGAATAATGCTGCTATGAACACTGGTGTACAAATATCTATTCTAGTTCCTGCTTTCAATTTTGGGGGATATATTCTTAGAAGTTAAATTGCTGGGGCATTTGGTAGTTCTACATGTCACTTTTTATAAAACCACAAAATTGTTTGCCACAGCTGTTATATCATTTTACATTCCTTACCAGCAATACACAAGCAGTCCAATTTCTCCTCAAGCAACACTTTCTATTTTCCATGTTTTAAATTATAGGCATCTTAGGAAATATGCAGTGGTATCTGATTGTTGTTTTTATTTGCATTTCCCTAATAATGAATGATAATGAAAAATTTTTTCATGTGCTTATTGGACATTTGTATATCTTCTTTGGATAAATGTCTATACAAGTCCTTTGCCCATTTTTGAATTGGACTGTTGGGTTTCTGTCGTTGTTTGAGGAGTCCTTTATATAATATGGATAATAAACACATCAGATGTTTAATTTGCAAATATTTTCTTCCATTCTTTACATTTATATTCAGCTCAAAGCTGAGACTTTTAAGAATAAATAGGAGTTATCTAGATGACAAAAGACAGAGAAAAAAAATCTCTCTAAGTAGAAAGATTAGTCTGAGCAACTGTAAATATTGCCTTTTCCCCCCAAGGAATGTAGCATTGATATCTCATTTTTCTGTTCCTCTTACACAGACTGCATTAAATTAATCTGATATCTAACATTTCTTTGGGGAGATATGCTGAGGTATTCACTTTACTCTGGGGTCGTCAACAGAATAATACAGGGAAGCACTAAATCCACTCTCCACTTCATCTTGCAAACAAAGTGAGTTATAAATGTGCCACTTCATTTTTCTTCCAGTATCCAATAGGTAGTAGTGATTCAGAAAAGCACAACTCACAGTTCAGTTCAGTCGTTCAGTTGTGTCCAACTCTTTGTGACCCCATGAATCGCAGCACGCCAGGCCTCCCTGTCCATCACCAACTCCTGGAGTTCACTCAGACTCACGTCCATCGCCTCAGTGATACCATCCAGCCATCTCATCCTCTGTCGTCCCCTTCTCCTCCTGCCCCCAATCCCTCCCAGCATCACAGTCTTTTCCAATGAGTCAACTCTTCGCATGAGGTGGCCAAAGTACTGGAGTTTCAGCTTCAGCATCAGTCCTTCCAATGAGTACCCAGGGCTGATCTCCTTTAGAATGGACTGGTTGGATCTCCTTGCAGTCCAAGGGACTCTCAAGAGTCTTCTCCAACACCACACTTCAAAAGCATCAATTCTTCGGTGCTCAGCTTTCTTCACAGTCCAACTCTCACATCCATACATGACCACTGGAAAAACCATAGCCTCTACTAGACAGACCTTAGTCGGCAAAGTAATGTCTCTGCTTTTGAATATGCTATCTAGGTTGGTCATAACTTTCAAGAAGCAAGTGTCTTTTAATTTCATGGCTGCAATCACCATCTGCAGTGATTTTGGAGCCCCAAAAAACAAAGTCTGCCACTGTTTCCCCATCTATTTCCCATGGAGTGATGGGACCAGATGCCATGATCTTCGTTTTCTGAATGTTGAGCTTTAAGCCAACTTTTTCACTCTCCTCTTTCACTTTCATCAAGAGGCTTTTAGTTCCTCTTCACTTTCTGCCATAAGGGTGGTATCATTTGCATATCTGAGGTTATTGACATTCCTCCTGGCAATCTTGATTCCAGCTTGTGCTTCTTCCAGGCCAGCGTTTCTCATGATGTACTCTGCATAGAAGTTAAATAAGCAGGGTGACCATATACAGCCTTGACATACTCCTTTTCCTATTTGGAATCAGTCTGTTGTTCCATGTCCAGTACTAACTGTTGCTTCCTGACCTGCATCCAGATTTCTCAAGAGGCAGGTCAGGTGGTCTGGTATTCCCTTCTCTTTCAGAATTTTCCACAGTTTATTGTGATCCACACAAAGGCGTTGGCATAGTCAATAAAGCAGAAATAGATGTTTTTCTGGAACTCTCTTGCTTTCTCGATGATCCAGCAGATGTTGGCGATTTGATCTCTGGTTCCTCTGCCTTTTCTAAAACCAGCTTGAACATCAGGAAGTTCACAGTTCACGTATTACTGAGGCCTGGCTTGGAGAATTTTGAGCATTACTTTACTAGCATGTGAGATGAGTGCAATTGTGCGGTAGTTTGAGCATTCTTTGGCATTGCCTTTCTTTGGGATTGGAATGAAGACTGACCTTTTCCAGTCCTGTGGCCACTGCTGACTTTTCCAAATTTGCTGGCATATTGAGGGCAGCATTTTCACAGCATCATCTTTCAGGATTTGAAATAGCTCAGCTGGAATTCCATCACCTCCACTAGCTTTGTTTGTAGTGATGCTTTCCAAGGCCCACTTGACTTCACATTCCAGGATGTCTGGCTCTAGATGAGTGATCACACCATCGTGATTATCTGGGTCATGAAGTTCTTTTTTGTACAGCTCTGTGTATTCTTGCCACCTCTTCTTAAGATCTTCTGCTTCTGTTAGCTCCATACCATTTCTGTCCTTTATTGAGCCCATCTTTGCATGAAATGTTCCCTTGGTATCTCTAATTTTCTTGAAGAGATCTCTAGTCTTTCCCATTCTGTTCTTTTCCTCTGTTTCATTGCATTGATCGCTGAAGAAGGCTTTCTTATCTCTTCTTGCTATTCTTTGGAACTCTGCATTCAGATGCTTATATCTTTCCTTTTCTCCTTTGCTCTTTGCTTCTCTTCTTTTCACAGCTATTTGTAAGGCCTCCCAGACAGCCATTTTGCTTTTTTGCATTTCTTTTCCATGGGGATGGTCTTGATCCCTGTCTCCTGTACAATGTCACGAACCTCATTCCATAGTTCATCAGGCACTCTATCTATCAGATCTAGGCCCTTAAATCTATTTCTCACTTCCACTGTATAATCAGAAGGGATTTGATTTAGGTCATACCTGAATGGTCTAGCGGTTTTCCTACTTTCTTCAATTTAAGTCTGAATTTGGCAATCAGGAGTTCATGATCTGAGCCACAGTCAGCTCCTGGTCTTGTTTTTGTTGACTGTATAGAGCACAACTCACAAGATCAAACATTAATTCTCATAAAAAGTACAGAACAAAATTATACGGAGAAAGAATCTAATTATCTAACAATTAGTAAAGCCCACCTTGCCCATAATAGAATTAGTAATTACATCATTATGAAGAGCAGTGTTAGAAAAGGCCCTTCTAGGCAATTAAAACATTTATGGGAGGGGAGAAAGAGGAAGTTGGTGGAAGGGGAAGCTAATGAGTGTTAACATGGTAAATTTCTGTAATTTACACTAGTTTTATTAAACATTTTACATGATCTGTCAGATGTCTCTACTTCATTAATCTATTTTGAATGAAATGAATGAATATAATCCAGTTAGGAAATGGACTCTATTTTCCAGTATGGAAACAATCTCATGTTTTTATTGAAAGTGATTAAAGTCTTAAGCCTCTATTTTTGTTGAATTTGAATATGACTATTCCATGATTTTTTAAATCATCTCCCCCTTTCACTCTGCATTCTGTTGGGTTTATAATAAATAAAAAGTGAACTCATTTCTAAGCTCTATCCTTTTTCACGATTTTTGCTTTAGCTACATAAAGCCTCAGATGAAGCTTTGAAATTATTGCTTGTAAGAGCCTAATAAATTTTGCAGACAAGTCAACATCATTTGGTATTTCTCTTTGGGTTGTGAAGGTGCAGGGAAAGAGAAGGGTAGAGGAAGAGGAGAGGTGGGCAACAAGAAGGACAGCAATGTTCCCCTTCTCTGTGAGGGCTGGGAAAGAATCTGTGTATATTTAAATTCCAAGTTTTAAATATTTCAAAATTATGTATTTAATTTTAACAGTATTATTTTGTACTGTTACTGATTATTCCGTTTCTACTTGAGAAATTAAAGGGCTGTGCATGCCTGCTAAGTCACTGCAGTCTTGTCCAACTCTTTGCGACCCTATGGACTGTAGCCCAGGCTCCTCTGTCCATGGGATTCTCCAGGCAAAAATACTGGAGTGGGTTGCCCTGCCTTACTCAAGGGGATCTTCCTGACCCAGGGATCAAACCTGGGTTTCCCACTTTGCAGGCAGATTCTTTACCACTAGGGCCACCTGAGGCCAAGGGCCCCCCCAAGTGCCATCTATTTATATTTATAAACATTTCCAGAAATGCAAAAGACAGCAATTCATTGAAGTATATTACAAAATGTGAAAGAGACTTTTTGTTACTTACTACATGAAGAAATTTCACAATGTACTTATTCCACTGATTTACCATAGAGATTGTTCTAGAATATTATGTTTATTAGGGCATTGTATTTGGTTTGATATCTGTCATTTTAATTACGTTTTCTCTATTTTAATGCTTCCTTCTTATCTTTTGTATATTTCACCTTTGCAAAGATGTATTGATTTATTGGTATCGATTTACTTTTATCTTTTATCTATGACTTGTAAGGTTAACACCCTATTTTAAAGGTAATCTTACATGATTTTCTTAAAATATTAAAATTCTTTTTAACTAATTATGTCAACAATAATTGAATTTCTTTGATGACATCAAGGAAGTGAACACTGATGACATGCCCATTTTTGCTATTTCCCTTTTATACTTTGGACTATGTTAATCTGGAGTTTAAAAATCTCATTTCAGAAAATTTTCTTTTTATATTTACATTGATTATTTTACTTTTGTTCCCATCAGTTCAGTTCAGTCGCTCAGTCATGTCCAACTCTTTGTGACCCCATGAATCCCAGCACGCCAGGCCTCCCTGTCCATCACCAACTCCCGAAGTTCACTCAGACTCACGTCCATCGACTCAGTGATACCATCCAGCCATCTCATCCTCTGTCGTCCCCTTCTCCTCCTGCCCCCAATCCCTCCCAGCATCACAGTCTTTTCCAATGAGTCAACTCTTCGCATGAGGTGGCCAAAGTACTGGAGTTTCAGCTTCAGCATCAGTCCTTCCAATGAGTACCCAGGACTGATCTCCTTTAGAATGGACTGGTTGGATCTCCTTGCAGTCCAAGGGACTCTCAAGAGTCTTCTCCAACACCACACTTCAAAAGCATCAATTCTTCGGTGCTCAGCTTTCTTCACAGTCCAACTCTCACATCCATACATGACCACAGGAAAAACCATAGCCTTGACTAGATGGACCTTTGTTGGCAAAGTAATGTCTCTGCTTTTGAATATGCTATCTAGGTTGGTCATAACTTTCAAGAAGCAAGTGTCTTTTAATTTCATGGCTGCAATCACCATCTGCAGTGATTTTGGAGCCCCAAAAAACAAAGTCTGCCACTGTTTCCACTGTTTTCCCAACTATTTCCCATGAAGTGATGGGACCAGATGCCATGATCTTCGTTTTCTGAATGTTGAGGTTTAAGCCAACTTTTCACTCTCCTCTTTCACTTTCATCAAGAGGCTTTTTAGTTCCTCTTCACTTTCTGCCATAAGGGTGGTATCATCTGCATATCTGAGGTTATTGATATTTCTCCCAGCAATCTTGAGTCCAGCTTGTGCTTCTTCCAGGCCAGCGTTTCTCATGATGTACTCTGCATAGAAGTTAAATAAGCAGGGTGACAATATACAGCCTTGACGTATTCCTTTTCCTATCTGGAACCACTCTGTTGTTCCATGTCCAGTACTAACTGTTGCCTCCTGACCTGCATATAGGTTTCTCAAGAGGCAGGTCAGGTGGTGGGTGTTCCCATCTCTTTCAGAATTTCCCACATAATTACTCTCAATTACCTAATGTTCCCCTTCTTATTGCTTAGTGATTTGCAAGTTTGTACTTTGTTTTGTATCTTATTTACCCTACAATTTTAGTTTCAATGATTATAACCACTTTTTCCTCAATCACAGTTTCCCTAATAAAGAATGCAATTGCTTATTCATCTCTTAATTGTTCAGAGTACATTTGCTGTACGTCTTGCTGGAAAACAGACTTGAGTAGTAAATGTTCCAAGAATTTCCAGATTCGAGAATTGACCTCATCTTGCCTCTTGAAAAGAATAGTTCCTTAGCTGGGGATATAATACTTGAGTCTATATTCAATAAAGTATGAAGTTGCAGGTAACAAAAATCACAATTATAGGTGTTTATTTTATCTTGTGCAACAGGAAGTATTTGTGGTTGCTGACTTTGGCTCAGCTGCCAGTGTGGATGCTGTGGCTACAGCCATCATGTCTGTGGTACCAGAATAAAAGTCCCCAAAGATATCCACATCCTAATGCTTGGCAACAGGGAATCAAGGTTGCTAATTCCTAACTGGAGATAGAAAGAATTATCTGGGTGGATCCAATATAATCAGTGATTATAAGTGGAAGAGGGAGAGGGTGGAGAGTCAATGAAAACACAGCCCAACATTGCTGGCTATAAAGACAGAGGACGATATGAGTTATGGAATGCAGTTGTATCTAGAAATGGCCCTAGGAAAGGCAAGGAAACAGTGCCTCCAAAAGGAACACAGACCTGCCTACATCTTGATTTTTTTCTTTTTTAAACCCAGCTAGACCTATTTCAGACCTCTGGCCTCCAGAACTATAAGATAATACCTTTGAGTTGTTTTCAGTCACTAACTTATTTTTTGTTTGGGGGAGTTTGTGTGTGTGTGTGTGTGTGTGTGTGTGTGTGTGTGTGTGTGTGTGTGTGTGTGTGGCATTTGGTAGGAAACCAGGCCAATGTCCAAGGGATGATTTCAAAGCAAGACAGAGGGGAAAGGACCAGATTGGCCAGATCTGTGTCTTTTTATCAGAAATCTAAAGGCTTTCTCAGAAGTGCCCCCAGTTCCTTTTCATGAAGCAGAATTCGGTTTGGGAATCTGCTCCTAACTGTAAGAAAGACTAGGAGGGCAATTACTGAAGATTTTCAGCCTCTACATTTCAGGTAGCTAAGCAGAAGAGTTGGAAACGGCTTTTTACAAGATGATCAATTGTGTTTTATCCTTTTCTTCTGAACACTCTGAAGGTATTATTCTACAACTATGGACCTTCTCATTAATCAATGCCCCAGAAAAGAAATATGAACGTATCCTGACTTTGACGCTTGTTAAAGATGAATTCTGTGTATAAATTTTTAAGGTCCTCAATGAAAAACTTTTACCAGAATATATCTTGGTATTGACTTCTGCCCATCAGTTTTGCTTAAAAGATGGCAAAATCTCTTTCAGTCTCCTGACTCCTTGAAGTTAATTCAACTCCATCATAAATCCTTGTTAAGAACTTAGCATGTGCCAGATACTAAAATAAATTTTGTTAAATTTGTCTTTTTCTTTCTCTTGTGTTTTTGATCTGTCTTCTCATTCTGGCATTATTGTCATTTTAGGGGTAGAATTCCCTTTTGTATTTTTCAGACATCTTACCTTCTCTGTTGTTTAAAAGAGAACTATGTCTCACATGGCATGTCTTCCTAGGTTCATGTTATATTTGACTAGTTTGTTTTCTGGAGTTTTAAGTCATTTTTCTTTTTTTTCTGCATGACTGAGATGTTATTTCAGCTATTGTGCCTTTCTTTTTTTTTTCACACTCCCTTTTCATCCCAACCTTTAAAAATAGGTTCTGTATCTGCTTTTAACTCACTAAGAATATAAAGTGAAAACTTTTTCTTTAAACTCTTACATCATTACTCCTTTTTCACTTTGCCTCAGATTTTTAAAATATCTCGTTTTGTTGTTTACTTGTTCTTAACACTGACTTGCTCCCATTGTTACTGGTGCTTAAAGGTCTGGTGGGATGATTCCAGAATCCCGTATGTATGGAGAGAGAAAGAAAGTGAAAGTCACTCAGTTGTGTCCGACTCCTTGCGAGTCCATGGAATTCTCCAGGCCAGAATACTGGAGAGGGTAGCCTATCCCTTCTCCAGTGGATCTTCCTGATCCAGGAACTGAACCAGGGTCTCCTGCATTGCAGGTGGATTCTTTACCAGCTGAGCTATCAGGGAAGCCCATGTATGGAGAGAGAGCTATGGTCTAAGACAAGGGAACATCCTGAGAACCAGGAAATGCCCCAGCCACATCCAGAGCTATAGACAGGTCCTGCAGCAACACAGGTCATCCTTCCGACCTGGGGGGATGAGGATGTTTCTAGAAAACACAATCTAGGACCAGAGTTAGAGGACAAGACTGCATTTGGCTGGAAGAGTGGCTGCTGCTGCTAAGTGACGCTAGTCGTGTCCAACTCTGTGTGACCCTATAGAGTAGACAGTGGGACCATCTGCTCCATGTTGCTGATCACTGCATCTTATCTGGATCCAAAGGGAGAAGAACACAGCCCATGCAAGGGAAGGGACAGAGTCGTGTGGTGTACTTGTAAACCCTGTCCTGCATATGGGGACTGCCTAATTCTTATTAAAACCTGAGATGTTTTCAACTTCAACTACTATCTTTTTTGGCCACATCATTCGATATATGTGATGTGGGATCTTAGTTTCCTAAGCAGAAATAGAACCCATGCCTCCTGCAGTGGAAACACAGAGATCTAACCATTGGACATCCAGGGGAATCCCTTAACTGGATGTAAATCTGAGTAACTGCAGAGGATATTTCTTTTGAGATGGTGTCATATTTATTTTAGCAAGAAGAAGAGCCTAGCATTCCATTCACTCCATTAACTTCCTAGAAATCATCTTTGAACATTAAAAGTATGTATCAAAGATGGTGCTTTGGAAGGATGAGGCTTCAAGAATGTCTTATGGAAAGCTGTCCTCTTCATAGATTACAGGAAAAGTAGGTAATTGTGATCATATCAGCTCATTTGTGATGGAGACTGCTGGTTGCTGGTCTAACATGCTTCCCCTTCTCCTCCTTCACTAATAGATCTTTAATTTTATTTGGTACACATGCATTCCCTGGCCAATAATACACAAGAAGTCAGTGGGTGGAATGCCCAGAAAGGATCTTTAAAGGGCCTTAACTCAGCTGAAACTATGCCCTTTATTCTGCGCCCATCTTCTGTTTCTTGACTGAAACTAATAGACCTAACTGGAACTCTGGCTAAGGGGCCAATAACCTGAGAACAAATGCGTGTGGGTCATTCAGTTGCTCAGTCATGTCTGACTCTTTGTGACCCCATAGTCTGCAGCATGCCAGGCTCCTCTGTTCATGGGATTTTCCAGGCAAGAATACTGGAGTGGGTTGCCATTTCCTCCTCCAGGGGATCTTCCCGACCTAGGGATTGAACTCACATCTCCTGTCTGTGTCTCCTGCATTGGTAGGCAGATTCTTTAACCACTTGAGCCCCCTGGAAGCCCCCTAAAGATGGAGGAGCAGAAACCTAAGTCTCATTGACCTGGGGCTGCCATAGCACCCCCAGATTCCTCGGTTTGTCTAAAGCACCGCTATACAACTTCCTCTGACATCCAGCTGACACCAATCTCTAACCGATCACCCATCCTATCAGGAAAGAAGCGCCTTTCTCTTTTTTCTGTGTACTAACACCTCTGAATGTCTTTTTATTATTTTTCAGTTAAAGTGATGTCAAAGTGTAAGACTCTGATGGGTAAACTTTGAAGATCACTCACATCCAATGAGCATTCAGTTATCAATCACCATTGGTGTACAAATCAGTTCAAACTAGATTTGTCTTTCAAACAAACCAGTCCTGAAGGTTTACTCTGGAAGATTCTAAACATAAAAAAAAAAAAAAAACAAAAAACAAGGTATAAATTGAGTTTTTGACATTTTTATTGGACAAAATGCTTGGAGATCAGATTCCAGCTTTTGGGAAGACGGCCTGTAGAGTCCATAGGGCCTGAAGTTCAGGGGAGCCAGAGACCCTGTGAGCTTGTGCGTCTGGAGCAATGGAACACCTGCCTTGGATAAGAGGTCGAGGGGCTCAGCAAATTCCTTTATTGCTTTTCATAAGAATTATTATCACTGAAATGACTTATAAAGCTCTTTGCTTATAATAACATCAGCTTACACTAGCCATTCTGAAGGGAAATATAAAAGGAGAAAATTGCACATCCTTGGGGAGTGGTAGATGTTGGAGAGAGAAAAACCCAAGGAGGAGGCAAAAACAGGAAACAAACAAACAAGCAGAATCAACCAAAAACCATCTCAAACTACCTGGAGGCTTCTACTCAGGACCTTCTTTTGGCTCCAAATTTACATTGTAGAGGACTTCCCTGATAGAAACTGAAGTCACTCAGTCGTGTCCGACTCTTTGTGACCCCACGGACTGTATGTAGCCCACCAGGCTTCTCCATCCACGGGATTTTCTAGGCAAGAGTACTGGAGTGGGTTGCCATTTCCTTCTCCAGTTGGTAAAGAAGCCACCTGCAATGCAGGAGACCCAGGTTCGATTTCTGGGTCAGGGAGATGCCCTGGAGAAGGGAAAGGCTACCCACTGCGGTATTCTGCCCTGGAGAATTCCATGGACTGTATAGTCCATGGGGTCGCAAAGAGTCGGACAGGACTGAGTGACTTTCACCTCACTTACACTGTAGATGATTGTGTCCCAAGATAATGAATTCTGTGAGCCACAGACTTTATTTACTAGGTCCTGGCCTTCCGGATGGAGCAAATTTAAATACTATAATTTTTTATTCACTTATTCTAAAATACTTCTAAGTACCTAATGTGTGCTAGGCAAGGCATTGAATATATTTTAGAAAGGATTTATGTCCAACTTAAAGAATTTATTACTTTCCTTTTTAATAGCTGCAGCTGGCAGCACGACTTAACCATACGTTGTATGTCATCCACCTGCTTTTAAAATTCAGTTTGATAACACATAGGAGATTACGATACAGGGCAACCTGTCATCACAGAATTAAACCTCTTTGCCTCCAGGGTACAATGAAGCTTTCTTTGAAGTCTGAATGCCTCTCACGCTTTATTAACAAAAGAAAAATAACTAATTACATAAGCCTCAAATAACAAAAACTTAATTTCACATTACAGGCAACTAACAGGCAGTATAAACAATGAGCTATGTCAGACAATAGAAAGGAACAGAATAGAGATATTTTTGCTTTAATGTTAATACATGATGGATTGCAAATCACTACTGGAGTTTCTGGGCTTTTTAAAGTTACTTCTATGTTTTGGTTTGATTGATACTTTTATTTTTAACATAATTTAATCATCTGCCTTTTTAAGTTTCCAAGATACCCATAACTATCTGACAATCAAATTATTACTGTATCTAGGATCATGAGTTATGTAATATTGCTCATCATGTGAAGGTAAGTTTCTTCACAAAAGTCTCTCAAGGCCTTGGAGAGAACTGATTTGGAAATAGAGGCCACAGAGTTTCAGAGCAAAGAGAGGAAACAGATAAACTCCCCCGTGTAAGGGGACTTACTGTTTGGATGTTCAAACGCAGAATCCCTCAACGGCATTAGGCTTGTTAATTGACTCAGATACTGCCAGTGAACAAGCCCCTTGCCCAGGAAACGCTTGCTCAGCCGCCTTTATCTTTCTCTCTCTCACTCATTCACCCAATTCATTAAAGCCTGTTTCTCCCAGGTGCGTCCTGAAGACTTTCATTGTTCTGCCTATTGTACTTGTTGGCTCACAGACCTCTTTCACAATTTTCCTGCGTTTCTGAAGGCTCCTCGAGTACCAGTTTTGACCAGCCCATTTGCAGCTAGTGCCTTAATAAAGGGGCCTTGAATAAACGGGGAAGATAGGCGACTGGCGAAAGACAGGGTAATACGAAGAGCTGGGGCAGGGGAGGCCAGACTCCCCCTAATGCTTGTGCTCTTTGAAAGAGCCAGCAGGTGGTAGCAACACTTCGCTGGAAGACCTCGGCTCTGCCTTGGGAGGACCGGAACAATGGACCCTCCCTCCCCCCAGTCCCATCCCGGGTTTGAGAGGAGGCTCCTGGTGGGCACGAACATTTTTTTCCTCGCGGTGCCCCCCTCGGTTCCTCAACGTTTCCAGGCACCCGCAGAGAGGACCTCCCACCGCCTCTCACTGCGTGGGGAGGCTCTCTCTAGGGAGAGGCACCCAGAGGTGCAGCGACTTGCCCCGGCCCTGTAAGCGCCTGGCAGCGACTTCAGGACCTCCCCTTCCAGACCCAGGCTTCCCTGCCCTGGAGGGAGGATGGAGGGATGGAGAGTGGAGTCAGAAGTCCCAACGCCGAGCAAGATACGGGGTCACCGGCGCCCAGAAGAAGGCTCAGTCAGAGCCTCTTGTCGGCCCTGCCTGCCGATCCAGCGCTCCCCACCCCGCGCCCGCCCCCGCACCCTCCAGATTCTCAGTTTGTCTTTCCCTCCACCCACTTTCTTCTCTTTTTCTCAGCTCACGCCCACCTTAATTCAAATCTGAGTGGGAACTAAAACAGTGGGTTTAGTTCCTAGAGTTGAAGCAGAAGAGCCGGGGAGGCGAGGGGGCGAGGGGGCCCCTGCCCTGCCCTGGGTACCAGTCGCGCTGCTCTCCGGCAGCCGGAGCCCGCACGCCCGCCCCGGGGTCTTAGCACCCCGCTCCCGGCCGCCCGCCCCAGGCCCGGCCGGTTTTCATCCTCCGCGCCCACGTCCACCGGCCGGGCGCACCAGCGGGCCCGGGGCGAGCCCCGCGCCGCCACCCCGCTCTCCCCCGCGCGCCCGGGCCGCGCACTCGCTGCCGAGGCCCGGGAGGGCGGGCTGGGCGCCCCGGAAGAGGGGAGAGGGAGGGCGGCCCGAGGGGCCGGAGAGGGGCGGGCGGGGCTGGGAGGGACGCGGAGGGGGCGGGCCGGGCTGCGCTCGCTGCAGCCGCCGCTCGGGCGCAGAGCAGCGGGCGGCGAGCCCCGCGACCCAGCGCGGCTGCGACGAGCGCGACGCGGGCTCCGCACCATCCCCGGCGCCCCGCCTCCGGAGCAGCCCCTGCCGCCGGCCGCCGCCCCCCGGCCGCCTCGTAGCCCTGAGACCCTCGGCGCCGTGTGGATCCTGGCCGCCGAGAGGGGTGGGGGTCCCCGCGCCCGAGCGGAGACCCGGAAGGCGCCGGGCGAGCGCCCAGAGCCGCGCCTCCAGTGCGGGGCCTCGGGGAGGGCGCAGACCTGCGGAGCCTGCGGCCGGCGCGAAGGTGAGCCAGGGGGTCGCAGGCGGCGTTGGGGGGCGGGGGCCGGCGTGCCGGGGGACAGGGATGCAGAAGTCGAGGGCCCCTCCAGACAGGGCCTCTGCAGATCCGAGGGTCCTCCTGGGGGAGCGCTGAGTATCCCCCAGCCCACGCGAGAGCGAGGTTTGTGATGGGTGTGTAACTGGCCCACCTGGCTCCCACCCCACCCAACCCCTGCCTGTGCCCAGCCATAGTGACACCCCCCTAACCCTGCTGCTGCTGTCCCCCACTGTGTTTCTGGAGACACTTGGTTGGTTCTGACATCAGGGGTCCTGAGCTAGGGGTCCTGGAGGAGGCGGCTCCCAGCCTTCTGAAGAGGCTTGCCCACCCACTCTGACTCCGATGGCATCTCTCCAATCCCAGTGGAGCTGGGAGGAGCATGGAGGTTGAATGGGCACCTGCCCCCAGCTCCCCGCAGCCTATCCTGCCCCCCCACCCCCCTCACCACCCAGGAGCCTTGGAGTGGAGGGAAAGCTGGGTTCCTGCTCCCCAGCCCTGAACCCCAACTTGCAACCAAAGTCATTGCTCACTGCTCCCCGGACTCCACCCCCTCGCTTTACATCTGGGTGCGTGGCCCTGCCTGCCCAGCACCCGCACCCACCAATCTTGGCTGTCTAGCACTCTCTCTCCTCCCATCCCTGGGGGAGCTGGCAGGGGCCCAGCCTAGCTGATGTTGTAATGTCCCTGGCAGTGCCCAGGGAGAGAAGCCGCTGGGCCTGTTGCCAATCAGTTAACCCCAGGCCCTGCGCCCGCCTGGGCAACTTGACTCAGGCGCTAGAAAGGGGAGATGCTGGTTCGGTGGGAAAGGAGCCGTGGGACATGGGCAGTGCAGGAAAACTGCCCAAGTCATGGGTGCTGGGGTGCTCAGATTTGCCAGGTACTGTTCAGAAGGGCAGCTGGGCTTATTCAGGGCAGTGCACATTTTTGGTGCAGAAAGATCAGAGTGAGGGCTCCTATGTACCCACCTAGTGGCCTGGGGAAGAGGACTCTTTCAGAGTCTATTGGTTCACGAGGGGCGCGAGAAGATGGCCAGCACTGGCCGCTCTCATCAGAGTGCAGGGGAGCAACAGGCAGTGATGGGCTGAGCGTGGGAAGGGCAGGACCACCCCTCCTTCCCCTCCCAGCTGATCACTGTCTCCAGACCTGGGCCCTGGGCCCTGGGTCCCCAGGGCACTCCTCACTAGGTGGAAAGGGGATGCTGAGGTCTGGGGGGGCTTTGAGCCTGAAGTTTCTCTTTCTCCTCGCTCCCCTTTTACCTTCCTCTCCTAGTCCAGGTGTTTCCACAGAAGCAGCTCCTGGGACAGAACACAGTTGAGACCCTGACTAGGGGCGGAGTAGGGGCAGACCCAGGGCGAGAGGGTAGGGCTCATGGGCGTCTGCCACTCGCATGCAGGCCACTTGGGATCTGCAGGGATGTGCCTGCTGTCACACACACACACACACACACACACACACACACACACACACACACACACACACTCAGCATGTACTCTCCTGTTCCACACTTGGGATCTGCAGGGATGTTCCTGCTATCACACACACTCACACCCAGCACGCTCTCCTGCTTCACACCCGTTTTACCTCATATACACTCCATTACACACTCTCACACTTGAGCTCACAGGCACTGTTCCTGGCACTCATGGGCTTTCTTCCACCATCTTCCACTTACTCATCTCTCCTGCATATGTACCGATGGCCCCAACACCCTCCTTCATGCCCTTTTCCTGGGGCCACACGTATCCCCTCGCCGCCCCCCCCTCCACCCCATGGTACAAGCCTGAGTGGCTCATTCTAAATGGCTGTCTGGCTAGACCCAGACACTGCCTGCATCTTAAAAGCCTCCCCCAGCTCCACAGCCAGCCAGGGAGTGGGAGGCACATTTCTCTGCATCTACGTGCTCTGGGGGACATTCTCTGGGGCTGCAGGCCTCCAGAGACCCAGCACTGTCCTCTGCTAGGTAATCCATGCATCAGCTTCTCCGGCCCCAGGCGGCAGGGGCCAGAGGCACCGGAGGAAAGCCACCTCCTCACTGTGGGCTCTATATGTCTCCTTAAAGGCCACCAGGATCCTTTTCAAGGCGGGTGGCCGGAGCTTGGAGAGACAGCTACCAAGCCCATATCCAAGGTGGAGATTAAGGGCAGAGGCTGTAGCAGTAAGCTGAGCAAGGATTATACTGGAATTTCCTGCGCATTTAACAGCTGCAGAACAGGACAGAGGATAGGGCCCGTGGTGCAGGGCCCTCCCACGCTGGCCCTGCGACTAACAGGTGTGCAGACCAGCTCAGCAACCACAGCAGACACACCGGCCACTTAAAACCATTGGCCTCTTTGCCCTCGGGACCTCGTCTCACCCTGCTGGCAGGCAGGCTGCTCTGCCTCTGTTCAGTGATGCCCCGTGTGTGTTCTGAGCCTCTCTTTCTCTTTGAAGTTGCAGGTCTTGACATCACTGAGACATCGTTGATGTCATCAGTGCTTGACATCACTGACAAACATGGCATTATCATGGGACAATTTCAATTTCTTGGGAGAGAAGCTTAAAGGGATAAAAGTTATTTGCTTTTATTGTTGACATCCTTTCACTCATCCGTTCCCAGATCCTACTGTCTCTCTAGATCTGCTTTCACCAGATATCTGAAAATTTCTAGATATTTTGAAACCTAAAGGCCAAAGGCAGGGAGATAAATTGTAAAGATGTTATAGTAATTGAGGTTTTATAAATATTTTCCTTTTATATTTAGATTCTAAATGTGAGATTTTGCTTTAATTATAGAAATAAGATATGCTCATTGTAACAAGAAAAACAATTCAAGTATGTATAAGAGACAGTTCATAAGGGCCCCCCCATCCTCCATTTCTACCTCCTACAGTAACCAGTTTTAATGGCCCTATATATCTTTTGCCATACCTTCCTCCAAGCTCATTGGCCTTATATTACTTAATTTTTACAATTTATGAATCCAGGTACATAAATTATATTTAAGTCAGCTTGGTTTGTTCATAAATTTTCACATTTAGCATTTTAATGTGAGCACAGTTAACTTTTTAAATTCTTACAGGTTTACTCATGTATTTTTAAATCTTTCATTTCTATAGAAAACAACTCTCATAAGCTATGATTTATAAGCTAAGACTCTACACATCTTTAATCTTTGCCAGTTTGTGAAAACAAAATACAATCCTGATGTTATGAAACTGCCATGTTTTTAGTAAACTAAAAAAATGTACCAAGCTTGTGGCTATAGTGTTTTTACTGTATCCAAAAGATAGAAAATGGTATAACCAGATAAGGAGCTGAGACAAAAAAGATAACAAAAACGGATCTGGTCATGGAATGCAATTTTTATCACAAGAAACTTGGTCTAATCAGTCTCATTTTCTGAGCTATCGTTTTACATCCACATTTCTGCTGCTCCTGGTGTTTTTATTTTTAAAGCCAGTACCCATCTGAAATGTGAATGTTTTCCTGATGGAGAAAAGTCTTCTGCTTTTTCAGAGGTTAGCGGAGTTCTAAACCCTGACCACCTGAGCTGGAGAAGACAGAGAAATCTCAAACAGGTTGAAGGGAAGAGGCTGATGGGACCTGACCTTACAGAGGCCTGTCTCCCTCTGTGTGGCAGCTCGGATGTGATCAGCTGCTCCCCGGGCACCCTCCTGGACCAAATGCTGAAAGATGTCCTAGTCCTCAGCCATTGAAGGCACCTTTGAACATCAGGTTCTAAGTCCTGCCTGTTTTGTATTCTAGGCATGTAATGGAGCTGCGTGTTCTTGTCACTTACATTTCTGCCTTTGAATCTTGTTTCAAAAGAATCTGCAGTGGCAGGAATTAGTTGACAGCAGTTTCTCCATATCTTGGTAATGTTACCTCTATCCTTATTTTTATCCTTGCCATAGAGATACACTCAGTTTCTTTTTATACATTAAAAAATAAAAGACTTGGATTTATCTGGTTGGTTGGATACATAAGAGCTGACCTTACTTCCTAGTCTCACTCAGCAACAATTTTTTTCTGAAGAAACTTATTTATAACCATCTGTCTTCTGGATCCGAATCTAACAGAGGTCCTCATCAAACAGCAAAAGTACACTTCTGGGTACTTGAAAGTCCTCAACCATTTCTTTTTAATGAATACTTTGTTCTTTGTAACATTTCAAAAAATTACTTGCGGCAATCTACATGTGATGTCTCCACTTCATTGTTTTTTTTTTTTTTTCTTCCTGATTCCTCTTGACATTAGTAACTGAGGGCTTTAACTTGTTTTATAATTGCTTCTGTTCTTTTCTGGATCTTCTGGAGAGAGGCCAGCTTCACATTGTCATCTAGATGCATACTAAAGCTATGCAGACACCCTATTGGAGCCACAAGCTATTTACTTGTACTGTTGGTCATCAAAGCAGATGCTTGGCCATTCATCTTCTAGTATGTTCCATGCTTCACAGCAGATGTGATCGGCAGTGTGCATCTTTTCCTCTCATGTTTCACTGTCTCTCCAAAAATTCCCTGGTATCCAAAGTGTTCATTATTCCTTCTCCATGATTATTTGTCTCATTATAAGTTTAAGAAGACACAGTGCTTATAGTTTCGTCTTTGTACAGATTCCAGATTCCATCCGTGTTCTGACTGAAAGAGGCTATTTTAAAGAATATCTGCTGGCCGAATGGTATAATAGCCTTCACTGTTTAAAGACGTCTTGCTGGCATTTTCAGTTCTTGATAACAGCTTTCCTAAAGACTCTGTAACAGAGAGTGGGACAGAATCTGGTCTACTCTCGTGTGTGAAGCATGTCTTCAAATTAAGCCATTAAGATTGGGGCTTGAGGGGGGTTGTACCCACACCATGAATTACTTTAGGGCATTTCTTAAGCAGCCGTTTATTATTTTTTTTAATTCTTTTTTTGTGCAAAATTGCCATTTATTAGTTTTATGTTTGGATTATGTAAGAGGACTGAAATACGGAAACTATCAACATTTAAACAGCCATTGTTTATGGGACCATGCTTTTTACTTTACCATCTGGTTCTTCTTTGAAACATTAATATAATCTGTGAATGATTTTTGTAGCATTTGGGACAGTATTTGCAAATAACTTCTGCTTCTTAGTAATAATTTGCTTTATGGAAATGATTCTCCCCCCGCTCACCCCAGCTTTAAGAAAGTGAAGTCACTTAGTCGTGTGTGACTATTTGTGACCCCATGGACTGTAGCCCACCAGGCTCCTCCATCCATGGAATTTTCTAGGCAAGAGTACTGGAGTGGGTTGCCATTTCCTTTTCCAGGGGATCTTTCTGACCCAGGGATCGAACCCAGGTCTCCTGCATTGCGGGCAGACGCTTTACCATTTGAGCCATACTGAGATACAATTGACATAGAATATTGTGTAAGTTCAAGGTATACAAGGTGGAAATTTCCAGATGCTCCTTACTTGTCTCCATACGCCATAAACTGAACTCTTTATTTCTCATATGGTGTTCTAGAGGCCTGAAAGGTAAATTTTAGTGGCCGCTTGGCAGACTTTCACTCATGTCAGGCCATGCAGATGTACAGATGGTGTCTTTTCATGAAAATCACCTGGAGATAACACTGAAGGATTACAGCACATCCAGCATTAACTGAAAAAAGCGAGACTGGTAGGAATCAAATCATGATTTTCACATTTGTCAAAGTAGAATGTCGTTTAATAGTCTGGTCTCAGTTTCATTGTGAAATGTGTACTTTTTTTTGGTTCCAACTTCCGATTGGCTTTTATTTTTACCCTCAATCTTTGAGTCTTTTGAGCAACGTGCCTCTTGTTTTCTTCTCAAGAGAAATCAATGGCCTCTACTTCTCTTGTCCATGCAACTCTGCAACTCACAGGCTTTTGAGACTCAGTTGCAAGGAGAGAGAGAGCTCGCCTTAGACCAACAAGCAAAGAAAGGTCTGAGCCCGTTTTCCTTCACCGTGACCCTGGAGGCAGCCACAGCTCTTGGTCCTGTGTTTGTGAGCTGCAATGTTGTGCTTCTTAAGGCTGGAGAATGTTTTCTATAAAAACATAGCTTATCACATAGTCCTGAGAAACCATTTTGAGGGCATGAACATTTTGATTCATTTTACTGAATAGTTATTATTTTTAGATAATAATAGGGCTTCCCCGGTGGCTCAGATGGTAAAGAATCTCTGTGTAATACGGGAGACCTGGGTTCAGTCTCTGGGTCAGGGAAGATACCTTGGAGAAGGGAATGGCAACCTACTCCAGTATTCTTGCCTGGAGAATTCCATGGGCAGAGGAGCCTGGCAGGCTATAGTACATGGGGTCACAAAGAGCTGGACACGACTAAGCAACCAACACTTCCACTTTTCACTAAACAGTTACTATTTACAGATTTAAAATTTTGATGATCACTGAAAAATAATATGCATGCAAGATTTTTATCATTAATAGTTTCATCTTAATTAATCAATTTATTTATGGCCATTTCCTTTGGCATGTGGTATCTTAGTTCCCCCACCAGGGATCCAACCCACACCCCCTGCGTTGGGAGCAAGGAGTCTTAAGCACTAGACTACCAGGGAAGTCCCAAGATCTTAAACTGGAAAAACTAAAGGTTTATATAGCAACTTCCCATTAGCTATCTATTTTACATATGGGAATGTGCATGCTTCAGTGCTTCCTCCCACCCTCTTCTTACCCATGTGTCCAAAGTCTCTTCTCTATGTCTGCATCTCTATTCCTGCCCTGCAAATAGGTTTATCAGTACCATTTTTTGACATGGGACTCTGTGACAAGCTAGAGGGGTGGGATGGGGCGGTTTCTAGAGGGAGACTACATGTGTATTCTTATGGCTGATTCATTCAGGCAGAAATCAACCCAATATTGTAAAGGACTTAGCCTCCAATTAAAAATAAATTTCTAAAAACTGAAGGACAAGGAAAGAAAAAAATGAGGATATGAGAATAAATGTTTCTCGCGTTATTCCTCATGTTTTCCCTCTCCCTTTCTTCCCAGATTTTGTCTACCCTTCTTTAAGATCCTCACATACATGTGTGTATGCTAAGTCACTTCAGTCATGTCCAACTCTTTGCAACCCCATGGACCATGGCACACGTGGCTTCCCTGTCCACTGGATTCTCCAGGCAAGACTACTGGAGTGGGTTGCCATGCCCTCCTCCAGGGGATCTTCCCAACCCAGGGACTGAACCTGCATCTCTTTTGTCTCCTGTATTAGCAGATGGATTCCTTACCACTAGTGCCATCTGGGAAACCCCTTTACAAACCTATGTATTATATACGTAGGGCCTTCTTAGGCTAACAATGAGGAGCATACTGTATATGACTCTGCAGTGGACTTTGTACTTTCACTTGGGCATTGTTTCCATATCTATCAATACATAAACACTAGCCCTTATTCCTTTTGGAGGCTGTGCCATAATTTTTTAGTCATCTTTCTATTGATGAACAGTTACTTCGCTGTATTTTCCCTTACCAACAATGATGCAATAAATATATTCTTGTTCCAACATCTGTGCAAAGGGTTCCAGGTATAGATACCTGAAGGACAAATTCTTAGACATGAACCTGCTAGATAGACATCCCCAATGGTCCTTCTAAGAGTATACACCAACTCGAACCCATAAGAGTAGACACTAACTTGAACCCACAGTGAATACAAGAGAGCCTATTTCTCACACCTTCTCCTACTCAGGCATTGTTAATTTCATAGAACAAATGGCATGCTTCCCTTTCATTGTGAGTAAGCTAGGGAGCATCTTTCTATGCATATAAGGGCATACATTTATTTTTCTGTAAGCCAGAGAAAAAAACGTGCTGCTTGTAGAGAGAGGACCTAAATAGCTCCATCCCTTCTCTATCCTGACTGCTTTAACAGGCAGAAAGATTCTGCCTGCTCTTGCACCCTCCCTCCCTTCATACCCCGCAGCTCTCCTGCGGTCCCTCTCGCTTCACTGCCTCTCTGAAATGTCCTAGAGTGTCCAAGTCTGATGGGCGTTGGGAGGTGTTGGGGAGAGGGGACCGCATGTCCCCCCAGGGAAGGAGTAGCTTGTAACTCCCCTGCTTTTAATGAGAAGCATCTTCTGACTTTCTATACAGGGCGACCTTAGGAGGAAGGGAGGAGAATAAATGAAGAGAAAGAACTTGAATAGCTCCTTCCAGAAGAAAAGGGGTACAACTGGCTCAGAGCTACCCTGTGCTCTAAGTTGTTTAGTTGTCTAGCTCAGTCATGTCCAACTCTTGCGACACCATGGACTGTAGCCTGCCAGGCTCCTCTGTCCGTGGAGATTTCCCAGGCAAGAATAATGGCGTGGGTTGCCATTTCCGTCTCCGGGGCATCTTGCTGACCCAGGAATCAAACCCGCGTCTCCTGCCTTGCAGGCAGATTCTTTATCACTGTGCCACCTGGATCAGGGAGGGCCACAGATGCTCAGAGATGGGTCGCCCGCACAGCGTAGGAGGTAGACCAACTGGGCATGTGGTCCCCCAAGATGGTGGACTTAACACAGGTCAGGAGGGATTGGGCTTCCTGCTCGCCCCACCCATGGTTGGTGCTGGGGCACTTTGAGAGCTTCAGGGGGAGACCCAGGGCCAGGTTTTGGAGGCTGTACCAACTGTGAAGCAGTGCAGTTACTTCTCACTGACCTCTTCTTTCCTTTGTATCTGGAAGCAGGCTCGGCTGCAGACTCCAGCCTTGCAAAGCGGCAGCCCCACTTGGGAGCAGGGTGGTGGCAGGGCCACGGTGGGAGCCCTGAAGATGCCTCATGGCTGCTGAGGGGGCTGCCCCGCCAGGGAGCAGAGCGGTGGGCATGGTCAGCAGCCTGTGGGTTCTAGCCCTGGTGTCCTCAGTCCTGGCTCTGGAAGGTAAGTGGGGAGGGGAGATGGAGGAAGTCCCACCTGCTCGTAGAGACCCAGCACATGTGGGAAGTGGGAAGGATTCAGAAAAGAGTGAGACATCAAGAGAGGAAAAGGTATGGGGAAAGTTTCAGAGAAGGGCTCCCAGGAGACAATCAGGCTCCTGTTGGTCACTTAAATGAATCTGGGAGGAAAATTCTCTTCCCAGTGGGGCTGGGGTGGGCTTAGCCCTGCAGGCTGAAGACCTGGCCACTGAGTGTCGCTTCTTGTCTCTGGGCAGAGGTGTTGCTGGATACCACTGGAGAGACATCTGAGATTGGCTGGCTCACCTACCCACCAGGTGGGGTGAGTATTACTCTTGTGTTCTGAGCCCGCTGCCCCTCCCCATGCCCCATTCAGAAGCTCTGTGATTCTGGGGAGGAAACCCTCAGTGGAGATGGCTGGGCTAAGAGGTCTGCCCTCCAGAGGAACAGGACTTCAGGGGCTTTGCATGTGCTTAATTCTAAGATGGGCTGGAAGGGATATGCCCCACGTCCCTGCCCCCTATGGACCCAGGAGCCGCTAACCATGCCTCTGTGGTTCCTCCCTGCAGTGGGACGAAGTGAGCGTTCTGGACGACCAGCGACGGCTGACTCGGACCTTTGAGGCATGCCATGTGGCTGGGGCCGCTCCAGGCCCAGGGCAGGACAACTGGCTGCAGACACACTTTGTGGAGCGGCGAGGGGCCCAGCGGGCACACATCCGACTGCACTTCTCAGTGCGGGCCTGCTCCAGCCTGGGCGTGGCGGGGGGCACCTGCCGGGAGACCTTCACGCTTTACTACCGCCAGGCCGAGGAGCCGGATGGCCCTGACAGCATCTCCTCCTGGCACCTCAAACGCTGGACCAAGGTGGACACGATCGCGGCAGATGAGAGCTTTCCTGCCTCCTCCGCCTGGGCAGTGGGCCCCCCGCGGGCCGGGCAGAGGGCAGGGCTGCAGCTGAATGTCAAGGAGCGGAGCTTCGGGCCCTTGACCCAGCGCGGCTTCTACGTGGCCTTCCAGGACACCGGGGCCTGCCTGGCCCTCGTGGCCGTCAAGCTCTTCTCCTACGCCTGCCCCTCTGTGCTCCGCGCCTTCGCCTCCTTTCCTGAGACGCAGGCCAGTGGGGCCGGGGGGGCCTCCCTGGTGGCGGCCGTGGGCACCTGTGTGGCACATGCGGAGCCGGAGGAGGATGGAGCAGGGGGCCAGGCAGCGGGCAGCCCCCCAAGGCTGCACTGCAACGGGGAGGGCAAGTGGATGGTTGCCGTCGGGGGCTGCCGCTGCCAGCCGGGGCACCAGCCTGCGCGGGGAAACAAGGCCTGCCAAGGTGAGACCCCTGCTCGCTTGCACTTGAGATCGCTCATGAACGGGTCCACACTTCATTTTGTACCCCCTGCCCAAAGGTCAACAATAAGCTGTTTTAGGAAAGGACCCTTGTTTTCTCCAGATTTATTTCCTAAAGCACCCAGGCTTGCTTTCATCCACTCATCTGAAACTTCTGGAACTTTCTGGAGAATTCCACAGCACTTGCTGGGGCTCCCAAGGCTACAGGCTTCTGAAGGGATGGCGATGAAGGGCGTTGAACTCCTGGGCTGTTGTGGGATGGGGCCCTTTGTCTGCGTTTGCTGTCTAGCTAGGGATGGATCATTGTCCCGGGAGGCAATGGGTACAACTGAACAGGGTGATTCTGCTGTGAGTGCAGGCTGCAGACAGCCTCTGCAGAGGCAGGTTGTGAAGGCAGACCAGGCCCTGCCTCTAGTGCCTGGCCTGCTGCAGCCCCCACCACACAGGACCTTTTCCATCAATGGAAATGTAATTCCACCCCCAGCAAAATGGCAGAAGTCGTGTCAGGATCTGCCGGAAGGAGGCGGAGAGGGAGGAGAGGGGTGAGGAGGAGAGGCAGATCTCGGGAGGAACGGCAGGCCTGGGGGAATGGCAGTGCCAGTGTTGAGGGGGCTCAGGATGGCAGAGTGGACCTGAGGCTGCTCCCTTCTCTGACCCTTAGCCTGCCCTCGGGGGTCCTACAAAGCCTTGGCTGGGAATGCCCCCTGCTCACCATGCCCTGCCCGCAGCCACGCCCTGGCCCCAGCGGCCCCTGTGTGCCCCTGCCTGGAGGGCTTCTTCCGGGCCAGTTCAGACCCCCCAGAGGCTCCCTGCACTGGTGAGTCCCCCACCCACCCCAGGGATGGAATTGGGATGCAATGGGGCCAGGAGAGGGTGAGCCTGAGGGCACAGGGGTGGCTGGTCGGCATTTGCAGTGACTTTTTCCTCCTCTGTCCTTGCTTTCTTTCCCCACCACCTTTCCCTGCTGCTCCCCTCCGGCCCACCTGCTCCCTCCCTCCACTGCCTCCTTCCTTCTTCCTTCCCCCATCACCCCCGCCCCGGAACTCCCTACTCCCTGGTCCTTGTCCGCCTCACACGCGCGGTCTCCCCAGGCCCCCCGTCAGCCCCCCAGGAGCTGTGGTTCGAGGTCCAGGGCTCTGCCCTCATGCTGCACTGGCGCCTGCCTCGGGAGCTTGGGGGCCGCGGGGACCTGCTCTTCAACGTGGTGTGCAAGGAGTGCGGAGGGGCCGGGGGCCAGGGCCCTTGTCGCCGCTGTAGGGACGAGGTGCATTTCGACCCCCGCCAGAGGGGCCTGACTGAGAGCCGCGTGCTCATCGGGGGGCTGCGGCCACACGTACCCTACATCCTGGAGGTGCAGGCTGTCAACGGGGTGTCGGAGCTCAGCCCCGACCCTCCCCAGGCTGCAGCCATCAATGTAAGCACCAGCCACGCAGGTGAGCCTCAGCTGCCCCTAAGCTTCCGGTCTCCTCCTTAGAATGCCCCCGTGCCCCACTCCTGCTCTCCAGCCCGTGGAAACCCCACTAATATCACCCCCTCACCAGTTCCCTCCGCAGTCCCTGCTGTGCATCAGGTGAGCCGCGCCTCCAACAGCATCACCGTGTCCTGGCCGCAGCCTGACCAGACCAACGGAAACATCCTGGACTATCAGCTCCGCTACTATGACCAGGTAGGGAGCAGAGGGCGCCCCTGGCGGGGCTGGTGGGAAGTTCCAGGGGCCCCACAGTGGGGCGAGAGGTGGGGGGACCGGAGTGGTGCCTCAGGGCCCTGCAGCAGGGGAGTGGGGAATGTGGGAGGCGGGCGGGGGGACCAGGACCCCACGGCCGGCAGGGAGTGAGTGGCTGTCGCCCCCCTCCAGGCAGAAGATGAATCCCACTCCTTCACCCTGACCAGCGAGACCAACACGGCCACCGTGACGAAGCTGAGCCCCGGCCATATCTACGGCTTCCAGGTGCGGGCGCGGACAGCCGCGGGCCACGGCCCCTACGGGGGCAAGGTCTACTTCCAGACGCTGCCTCAAGGTGAGGGGAGGCCTGGGTGGGGTGGGGGCAGCCCGAAGGGATGGTGAAAAGGGCTTGGGGACCATCCAGACCTTGTACCTTCACCCTGACCCTCCAGACCAGGAGAGTGTCTGCTCCTTGATCTTCAGTTCCATGGTGGGGTGAGGGGTGGTGCAGGTAGGTGGTTGCATGAGGGAAGGATGCTCCGGCATGTGAGATCTTACTCACCTGTGCCCCTGGGCGGCTGGTTCTCCAGGTGAGCTGTCCGCTCAACTTCCCGAGAGGCTTTCCTTGGTGGTTGGGTCCATCCTGGGGGCGCTGGCCTTCCTTCTGCTGGCGGCCATCACTGTGCTGGCTCTCGTCTTCCAGAGGTAAGCCCCTCCCCGCCACGGCCGGGTACCACTCCCTCCACATGCCCCCAAGTCCTGACAGCCCCGGAGTTCCCCAGGGAAACCCCCACCAGCACCCTCTACCCCCAGCAGCCCTGGCCCCTCGGTCTGGCTGTCTCCCGCCCCAGAACCCTGGCAGGACCTTGGCCTCTGTGGGGTGGACTGGGGAGGGGACAGGCGGGAGTGTGACTGCAGGACTGTGGTTTTTGTCCCCCAGGAAGCGGCGTGGAACTGGCTACATGGAGCAGCTGCAGCAGTACAGCAGCCCAGGTGGGGGTGGGGCCGGGAGGTGGGGGCGGGGCCGGGAAGTGGGGGCGGGGCCGGGAAGTGGGGCGGGGCCGGGGAGTGGGGCGGGGCCGGGGGTGGGGCGGGGCCGGGGAGTGGGGGCGGGGCCGGGGGTGGGGGCGGGGCCGGGGGTGGGGGCGGGGCCGGGAAGTGGGGGCGGGGCCGGGAAGTGGGGGCGGGGCCGGGAAGTGGGGGCGGGGGAGTTGGAATCAGAAGGCCTGAGAAGGAAGGATGAAAGAAGTGGGGCGCGAGGGGGTGGAGGAATGGGACAGTGAGTCTGGGACAGCTGAGAATGGTCCAGGGGTACCCCCGGGTGGGGCCTGGCCCCCCAGGTTGCGGGCAGCTCCTTGGTGCCATCTTTGGAAGTGAGAGAGCAAGCCTGGGGTGTGTGGGGACGTCCCTTCTTCATGGACCACCCCCTACACCTGCAGGGCTTGGGGTGAAGTACTACATCGATCCTTCCACCTACGAGGACCCCTGCCAGGCCATCCGAGAATTTGCCCGGGAGGTCGACCCCACGTACATCAAGATCGAGGAAGTCATTGGGGCAGGTACCGCATGGGAGCAGAGGAGGGCATGGAAGGGGGTCCCAGGAGGGTCCCTTCTGAACAGGGTAGGACACCTCGAGTCCTTCCTGGGGAGCCCCCCCAGCCTACACCTGCTCCCCCAGGCTCCTTCGGGGAGGTGCGCCGGGGCCGCCTGCAGCCCCGGGGATGGCGGGAGCAGTCCGTGGCCATCCAGGCCCTGTGGACCGGAGGCGCCGAGAGTTTGCAGATGGCCTTTCTTGGCCAGGCCGCCATGCTGGGCCAGTTTCAGCACCCCAACATCTTGCGGCTAGAAGGCGTGGTTACCAGGAGTCGGCCCTTCATGGTGCTGACGGAACTCATGGAGCTGGGCCCCTTGGACAGCTTCTTGAGGGTCAGTCAGGCTGGTGGTGAGGCGGTGCTGGCGGCGGGAGGCTTGGGCCGGGAAAGTGGGCAGTTCTTAGCTGTCTGGGACCCATAGCCCCATCCCTCAGGTCCCTCCTGCCTCTGGGGTCTTCAGCCTTCATTCTCAGGCCATTCTGATTCCAAATGGCCCTTGCCCTGGGGTGCCAGTGTGTCTGTGTGATGTGTCTACGTCCCCCACCCCCCGCCACTTTTGCTGACCTCTGTTCCCCTCCGACCATCCCCCAGCAGCGGGAGGGCCAGTTCAGCAGCCTGCAGCTGGTGGCCATGCAGCGGGGCGTGGCCGCTGCTATGCAGTACCTATCCAGCTTCGCCTTCGTGCACCGCGCACTCTCTGCTCACAGCGTGCTGGTGAACAGCCACCTGGAGTGCAAAGTGTCTCGTCTGGGCCGCAGTCCTCAGGTGAGAGCATGGCCTCGGGGGCCCGGCCTCTCTCGGGGGTGGGGGTGGGGTGGCCATGCAAAGTGGCTCCACTCGGCTGGCCGCAGTCCTCAGGTGAGGGCACAGCCTCGGGGGCCGGCTTCTCTCAGGCTGGGGGCGGGGGCGGGGGGGGGGGGTTGCCAGAGGACAAGCTGGAACCAAGGGTGGTGGATGCCTCAGGTGGCGAACCTTAGAGTCTGAAGGGGTGGAGCTCACCTGTGTAGTGGAGCAAACCGAGGGCGAAGGGGCACAGCAGGACATCAGGAATGGACTAAGGACACTGAGGGAGAGAGGGGAGTCCCTAGAACCACCTCCTGCCCTTCCCTAATGCTGACCAGTGTCAGAATCCCTGGATACCAGTCCACACACCACCCTCAAGCTCTGTGACTTTGCACAAGTTTGTATTTCTCTACGTCTCAGCCCCTGTACCTGCAAAAATGGAGACAACGCCATCGGTGATACAGGGTCATCACAGGATTAAACGAGATGCTTGCTGTGAAACCCTTAATGCCCATCTGAGCACGTAGTAGCTGCTCAGTAACTAGGACCACGGCTCTGATTATTGCTATTGTTACTTTCAACCTTATCCCGCAGGGCCCAAGTTGTATGCTCCGCTGGGCGGCTCCAGAGGTCATCGCACATGGGAAACATACAACATCCAGTGATGTCTGGAGCTTCGGGATAGTGATGTGGGAAGTGATGAGTTATGGAGAGCGGCCCTACTGGGACATGAGTGACCAGGAGGTGAGCTCATGACCTGGACAGTGATGATTCCCCACCCCTGTCCGTCCAACCCACCAGCCTCACAGACTCAAATATTCTAAGCCCTCCATCCTGGAATACATTCGCGTTCTAAGACCTCACGGGTTTCACAGCTCCTTTCCAGCCTCATGCTTCCCTAACGACACATTCTTTTCCACTAGCAATAGCCTCTCAGCACTGTCTTCTTCCTCTAATCCCCAGGTGCTAAATGCAATACAGCAGGAATTCCGGCTGCCCCCGCCTCCAGGCTGTCCGCCTGGACTGCACCTGCTTATGCTGGACACTTGGCAGAAGGATCGTACCCAGCGACCTCACTTTGACCAGCTGGTGGCCGCATTTGACAAGATGATCCGCAAGCCAGACACTCTGCAGGCTGGCGGGAGCCCTGGGGACAGGTCTGGAGCTTTGGTGTTAGAGCCCGGGAGAGCCAGGGAGGGTTGATGCAGACCCACAGAGGAAACTGAGCAGAGGGGACAAGGATGAAGAGGAGACTGTGACCTGCCTGCCCCTCCCTCCCAGACCTTCCCAGGCCCTGCTGAATCCCGTAGCCCTGGACTTTCCATCTCTGGACTCCCCTCAGGCCTGGCTGTCGGCCATTGGCCTGGAGTGCTACCGGGACAACTTTTCCCAGTCTGGCCTCTGCACCTTCGGTGATGTGGCTCAGCTCAGCCTGGAGTAAGCCAGGAGGGTCTGGGAGGGGAGCCTCAGCCCAGGGCCAGGGGTGGGGCCCAGGGTCTTGGAGACACGGGCCCCAATTGTTTTTCCCTTCTGTCCCCCTCTAGAGACCTGCCCGCCCTGGGGGTCACCCTGGCCGGCCACCAGAAGAAGCTGTTACACCACATTCAGCTCCTGCAGCAGCACTTAAGGCCGCCGGGCCCCGTGGAGGTCTGAGGTCTGGGCGGGAAGCTACAACGTGAGGATGCCTGTAACCAAGTCCTGGATGAGAGTCCCAGGGGGGCCAAGGGAGATGTGAGCCCGGCTCCATGCCTGCCAGCCACACACTAAACCCAACCCTTGGGGCACCTCCCTCCCCGGTCCTCCACTGCCCTCCCCACATTAAAGGGAAAGAAGGGATTTTGCACATCGGAGTAGTGGTGAGGCCCTGTGGTCTGCATCAAAGGGGTGGGAGACCCCATCGCAGAGAAGGCTGCGGAAGAAGAGAGGCGTACAGGAAGTGACTTTATTGGAAGGTGGGAGGCGGTATCACACCCCACCCCCTCCCAGCAGTACCCATCTGCTCCGTACACCTCCTGAACCTCCGCGGCTGTCTGCAGCTGTGACCCTGGATGGAGGCTGGTGCCCGAGGTGGCACCCCACCTTTTGTAAAGTGCTTTGCTCAGACAGGGCAGTAAGGCCAGGGTGGGTGAAGCTGGGTCCCTACTCATGCTGGGTCCCTGTGCTTTGGGTGAGGTGTGAGCCTGCTCCTTGGTTTCCCTGTATTCTGTTCTACACCGCCCCCCCACCCCGCCCCTGACCTGGCAGGTGAGAGATCTGGACTTTGGTGGGAGGCAGGAGGCGGGAGGAGAGCTCAGATCTGGTACTCCCAGCCCTCCTCGTCCTCCAGAGCCTTGTTGACCACCCCCCTCAGCTCTCTCTTCAGGGTCCCTTGCCGCAGCCTCTCCCAGTTGATGCTGCTGCCGGAGGTGCTTCGAGACACTGAGGGGGTAGGAAGCGACAGGCGGGCGCCGAAGGGGCTGCCCAGCCACAGTCTTTCCCTGTTGTCCTCCGAGCCTGGGTGGCAGAAGGCCTGGGCGTAGCGCCGGACACGCTGCTGGTTGATGTCCTGTTTCTCTTCCACCCTGTTGGGAGAGGGGGAGTACAGAGGAGGTGATGGAATGGCTGACCTTGGACCAGCCCTCGTCTCTGGGCCTCGTCCAGCCCTACTGCCGGTGGCCTCTCTCCTTGTCTGCAGCCTGAGTGGGCACATGGGATGCCAGGCTTTGGGAAGCAACACAGAGCCGGGTCCAGGGACAACGTGGATGCTTTCAGGGCCGCTCTCTGCCCCCAGAGCCTGGCAATTTCCCTTCCCCCAGTAAGACTGGAAGCCCAGGGAGCGCACAGGCCTGTACAACAAGCGTGCCAGCTCATGCTGTCACTCACCGCAGGAACCAGCGGTCCCCCAGCCCGAACTTGCGCCCGCAGATCCCCGAGCGAGGCCACAGGCAACGCGGCAGCTTCTTCTCCAGCATCACAGTGGTGGCTACAACCTGTGGGGGGGTGGGGGTGGGGCAGAAGAGGATGAAACCAGAGATGGAGTGCAGACCACTGGAAGAGTGGAGAGGACTCTGGGCAGAGGGACCACAGTGTAGCAACAGCTGGGAAACTCATGGTTTCCCAGAGGGGACCATACCCCTGAGCAGAGGTTAGTGGAGTTAGCTTCGTCACCCCTTTTCTGCAGGAGAGAGTGATGGGTCTTGAGCCCCACAATGCTTCACCCAATGACCTGGCGTCCAGGCCAGGCCAGTCCTGCAGGAGGTGGGGAGACCTCGCTCTAAGGATCAGGAAGGTGGGCAGAGCAAAGAGCAAGGGTCCTTGGGGTACAGAATATTTTGACCCTACAGATGTAAAGGCTACTTAGAAACACAAACATCCTGCGGAGAAATTTCCTACCAATACATTTACATTGAAAAAATATTTTCACGAGCAAACCCTATGTTGCCAGCTTAGGGTTTTTGTTTTTTTTTTAATTCTACTTTCTACACAACACAGTTAAATGCCATCTAGTTGGAGGATTTCCCATTTACGTTGCTGAAATTATTTTTGTTGAGATAAATTCTTTTGTAAGTACATTTTTAAATGATGATTTGATCCAGTTAATGCGTGCTTTTGACCCCATCACAATTATCTGACTGAAGATAGTTTCTGTGACTATAGGGAGTTTGTGTGGCGTTATTTTTAACACGCCCAGTTTTTCTGGGTCGAATTTTGAAGACTTAAATATTGCCCCAAAGTTGATACTTCAGTTTTTATTCAGTAACAAAATTTCGTGAATGCAGTTGTAGCTACTGTGCTCGTGTGCTAATCCGGTTCAGTTGTGTCCTCCTGTTTGCAACCGCATGGACTGTATAGCCCTTCAGGCTCATCTGTCCATGGGATTCTCCAGGCGAGAATACTGGAGTGGGTTGCATTCCCTCCTCCAGGGGATCTTCCTGACCCAGAAACCCAACCCGCATTTCTTTTAAGTCTCCTGCATTGGCAGTCACGTTCTTTACCACTTGCACTGGGAAGCCCACTGTCGCTACTCCTGAGGTTCATTTCTTACTGATGATTCTAGAAAAGACAGATTTGACTTTTTTGAGAAAACAGGAATTCTTTTCAGCTGTTCCAGGATTGCTTGATTGTATTGCTGATCCAGTTCCGTACACTTTGTGTCGATTTTGCCTGTGCAATAACCCTCCAGATACACTGGGGGTGCCGGGGAGTGGGGGGCGGTGGGAGGTGAAATATCCTGCTTCTGAGTTTGGCCTGGCCCTTGTCAGGAAGAGAATGACTTGCACTAACCCTCCCGGCCACGAGGGGGCTCACCTGCGCCCTCCAGAGCTCATCCCGCTCGTGGGCTACACGCCAGTGAGTGTCTCCCATCATAGCGATGAGGAGGTTGAGCATGAGCAAAGCAGCGATGATGGCGAAGGCAGCGTAGGTGATGCTGTACATGAAGGGCAGATCCACGTCGTAGTTGGCGGGGCCGTCGATGATGGTGAGGAACAGCTCAAAGGTGCTGAACAGCGCCATGGGGTAATTGAAGAAGTGGCCCAGCTCATTGGGGTCCTCTGTCTGGAAGATGATAAAGAAGGCTGCTCTCACCCAAGGGGGTGAGAGTTCCATGCGATTAAACCATAGCCCGCTCTGTGCTGCCCACTTCAGTCCTGTCTGCTTCCTCTCCAGTGTCACCATCCCAGCCCTCCATCACTCTGTCCTGTGGGTTCTTACGTTCCCCTATTTTCCATATGATTCACCCTCCTGATCCCAAGAGCCAGCTCTCCCCCTTAACACATCCCATCCTCAGACACTGTGGCCTCCTCCTGCCTCTGCCTTCCCTCCTGCCCCCCTCTCCCCACAGGTTTATCTAGAGGCATCCTGTGCTTTCTGATTTCCTCCAGCCCAGGGCCCCTGTCTCAGATGATTTACCCGAGGCAAAGCCCAGGATGACCACAGCCATCAGCCAGCAGAACCTCATCAGATCGCCAAAAATCATCTAGCGGGAAGGAAGAGAAGGGAGACCAGCTCCACACCAGTCTTTTGAGCAACTGCCCCTTATAGCCTCTAAGAGGTCTAACCCTGAGAAGTCCCACAGCTCTGCCCTCTAGCATAGGGTAGAGGCTGGCCAACCATGGCCTGCCGGCCAAATCTCCTGGATCAATTTTGGTATGGCCCTTGAGTGAGAATGTTACATTTTTTAAATGATTGAAAAAAAAATTTTAAAGGGGGAAGGGAAGAAGAAAATCAAAGAGATTATATACATGTTGGCCTTGCAAGCCTGGTAGGGAAGATTCCCTGGAGAAAGAAATGGCAACCCACTCCAGTGTTCTTGCCTGGGAAATCCCATGGTCAGAGGAGCCTGGCAGGCTATAGTCCATGGGGTTGCAAAGAGTCGGACATGACTTATAGACTAAACCACCACCGCAAGCCTGAGGTCTCTCTGATCTGATGCTTTTCAGAAATGTTCGCAGCCCCTGCTCTGGGACCTTTCTATAGAAAGTTTGGGAGGAGGCACCGACCTTCTGGATCATGATGGTGAAGGGGCCCAGCATCTGGAATCCTCGCGCAAAGTACATGACGCTGCACCAGCCCAGCACCAGGGCGAAGGACATGGGTACCACCTCCCCGCTGGTGTTGGTGAGCCGCATCACCATAGTCACCAGCACCATGCAGGAATAGGTGATGCTGGAGGGAGAGTGGGGAGGGGGCCGTGAGAGGGAGACTGGGGTGATCCTGAGGATCCAAGAGCGAGGGGGTGATGGAAGTGCTACCCACACACTCAGCTTCAAGCTCCGTACACAGTCACACACACATCACAGCGAGGCCTCTGGAGCTGGGGTTCTCCAGAGGCCAGGGATCCAGGGAGTTAAACTGGAGCCTTAGTGAGAAAGGTGTAGGGGGTGAGAGGAAAAGAGACTCACAAGAGGATGTGGAATGGCCCTCCGAGGATGGTCTGTCCAAAGGAGCGACTGACCCCCACTCGGAAGATGTCTGTAATCTGGGGAGAGGCCGGGAAGACGTGAGGCACTGTAGACTGAAGCTCTGACTGGATCCCTGGGGCACACAGCCTCACCCCTGGATCCGCACTGCACCCACCTCTATGAACAGGATGATGATGGCTCCACAGATGCTCACCAGCTCCCCCACCAGTCGGAGGTGGTCCTGGCGGGTCACGTAGGCCTCCTGAAAGGAGAGGCGTGGTCAGAGGACTCAGGGCTTCCCTCCATCTGCCCTGCCCACCCTTGGGTGCAAGTCCGCATCCTTGTCTAGGGACACCAGTCGCTCAGATTCTTTTCAACCCGTGAGGTTTGGCTCTCTCAGAGCATCGGTATCTTTCTGTGTGCATGTCTTTGAGTTTGTGCCTATGTAGTTGAGATCTGGGCAAGGAGAGAAACGTGGGTGGTGAGCTAGGAACGTGACAACACATCTGAAAGATGGCAGAGGGCTGGACACCCGCCGCCCCAAAGCTCTGCTAGTCCTTGGGAGTCACCTGACGTGGCTTCTGCTGGTAGAGGGTGCTGTCCCGGGGGTCAGTTTCATTGTCTGTCCTGGGCTTGAGGGGGCGGTACACACAGCACACGGTGAAGCAGACGATGTACAGCAGGTACGTGGCTGCCAGCACACAGAAGTACGGCCGCCCGTATCTCTTCCACTTGAGGGTCACCAGCTCCTTCACTGGCGTCTGGTCTAGGATCTGGCGAGCCTGCAGCAGAAAGAGAAGGCAGCAAGCAGCTCAGAGCCCCTGAGTCCCCTCCCTAGTAGCTCCCTAGCCTGGGGACCAGCCCCCCACCACCCACCATACCTCCCTCTTCTTGGAGGTGACGATAAGTTCCAGGAGGGATAGCTCCTCCCCCGAGGAGTCGATTTCTGTGAGGTCGTAGAGAGTGGAGGTCAGCGGTCCACACGTCCACTGGATGTACTTCTGCTTCTGCACCAGGTTCTGGAATATCTAAAGTTGGGGATGGGGGGACAAGCGAGTGAGGAGGAGCAAGCCAAGGGGACTGTCGGGGTGCAGATGGGACGCTTGCCCAGTAGGACCGCTGCACCCCTGAAAGGGGGCTCGCTCTTCACTCAAAGACTGCAGCCTTGTGGACAAAAGAACCCTTCTGCCTCCTAGTTCATCCTCTTCCCCTGTAACTCCCTCTAGAGTTTGGAAAGAGGAGATGCAAGGAGGCAGGGCAGGGGAACATGGGCATTACAGACCACCCCGGGGACGGGATCTAGACCCTTGCAGCCCCTAACGACTCAGGGCAGAGAAAGTGGGAGAGAAAGAAGATGCGAGACAGGGGCAGAGAAGGAAATTCCAATCGAAGCTGAAAATAGGGCCTCGGCATCTGGGAGGACCAATCACATCTACTTCCTCAAAGGGCCAGAAGTGTAAGATGAAGGGTCAGGAGAAGGACCCCCGTGGGGTTGAGGACGGGTCCCTCACCACAGTGTTGCCCTCCACTCCGGCCAGCTTGAAGGGGGTGAGGCCCTGGTGATTGAGCATGAGGTCCAGGGACTGCAGGTGGTCCCCTCGCCTGTCGTAGGACAGCAGCAGGTTGTACATCTGGCAGGCAAAGGTTTTGTTGGGCTGGAGGACGAGGATGTGCAACACTGTGTTTCCTGGGAGAGGACACGGGGTGTCACATGAGCCCTGGGACCAGAGTCCCTGCTGTTCCCCAGGACCACCCCCCACCCCGAGGGGGCCTGAGGGCGGTCCCAGCCCCTCCCCTCTCCCCTGCCACCCCCAGCCTGCCAGCGCCCCCTCCAGCCCAGCTCTTACCCAGGGAGTCCTGGGCCCGGATGTCAGCGCCGTGCTCAATGAGCAGCCTCACAATCTCCTCGCTGCCCATGCAGGCGGCAAAGGACAGAGGGTGCTCCCCTGGGGAGGCAGAGGCCCAGGCAGGCTGGCGTGAGATGCGGGCAGGGAGGGGCAGTGTTTCCAAGCAACCGCCTCTCCCTCCCCCATCTCTGCTCTGGGCCTGGGGACCCTTGTCAGCAGGACCAGAGGCGGGGATGCTGGAGGGGGCCCTGGGGTGGGGCTGGAGGCTTGGCTCTGGCCGCCCCAGGCACGGGGCCTCCTCAGCCCGCCCTGCCTTGACTGGTGTCCCCCTCCTCATTCTCCCAGCCCCGGGCCTGCTCTCACCAAAGTAGATGAGGTTGTGAGGAGAGAGGCGGAAGGCGGAGCCTGTGGCCCTCGCAGAGACGCTGGCCCCGTGGGCGAGCAGGGCTTTCACCAGGTTCACGTTCTGGTTCATGACTGCTATGTGCAGGGCCGTCTGACCTGGACAAGAGAGCTCTTGGCTTGTGCTCTGTCCCCAGGATCCAGCTAGGGGTCCCTCCTATCTTCACAGAATCCTGCAGGGGGACCCTCCTGTCTCCACCAGGTCAGCCTTTCCGGGGGAGGATGAGACAGGGGTAGGGGCCTGGTGGGGCTCCCAGGGGCCCCCTGTGCTGCCTGCCTCTTCCTGCTCTAGTGGTTTAGCCGCCAAGTCATGTCCGACTCTTGCCACCCCATGGACTGTAGTGTGCCAGGCTCCTCTGTCCGTGGGATTCTCCAGGCAAGAACACTGGAGTGGGTTGCCGTTTCCTTCTCCAGTGGAGCTTCCCGATCCAAGAATCAAACATGGGTCTCTTGCATTGCAGGCAGATTCTTTACCTACAGAATGACAAGGGAAGCCTTCCTACCCTAGGTCTCTCCATTTCAGAGGTTAGCACTCCAATGAAGGGCATTAAGAATGCCGAGGAAAAAGGGACAGAACAGGGAGGTGAAGAGAAGGGGGCCCAGGTTCCCTCTTGGTTTCCCCAGACTGCTGCTGCTGCTAAGTCACTTCAGTTGTGTCCGACTCTGTGCGACCCCATAGATGGCACCCCACCAGGCTCCCCCGTCCCTGGGATTCTCCAGGCAAGAACACTGGAGTGGGTTGCCATTTCCTTCTCCAGTGCATGAAAGTGAAAAGAGAAAGTGAAGTCGCTCAGTCGTGTCCGACTCTTAGTGACCCCATGGACTGCAGCCTACCAGGCTCCTCAATGCATGGGATTTTCCAGGTCCACCACCAAGGTCACACTTCCCTCCATCCCAGATCCTTGGCCCCTCACCTTCATACAGCTCAGATGTCATGGGCTCCTTGACCAGCTCCGGGGCGGCCTCCATCAGCACCATGGCGGCCTCCAGGTTGTCATAGAGGGCGGCCACATGCAGTGCTGTCTCCCCCACGGCTCCTGGCATTGACAGAAAGCAGAGTCTCGTGGCCTCTCTGGAGCAGGGAGGGGGCCCATAGAGAACTGGGGGCCCACACCAGAAGGCCCTGGGCTATACCAGCAGGAGGAGGGGGAAGAGGGCCATGGGCACAGGGCTGACCCAGCTGGAAACGCTCCTTACCTTTCTGGTGGACATCACAGGCCTCATACTTGAGCAGCTTGCGCAGAGCCTGGATGTTGTTCTCTTTGGCAGCTAGCAAGAGTGGAGACTCACAGATCCTATAAGGGAGGGGAGCGGGCCGGTTGGGAAGAAAGGTGGGCGGCTTTGCTCCGTCTCACACCTCGGTGAAAATGAACTCCGAACCTGGAGGTCCCTCATCCAGAGAGGTGGGGCTGCTATCAGGGGAGGGGCTGCCTGAGCGCTCAGCTCTGACCCATTGGTTAATCCAAGCCAACTTTTTCATAGTGTGCGTGAGTTAAATCCAAGGCAACTTTCCCATAGTTTGCGTGAGTTAAATCTGAGGCAACTTTTTCATAATTTGTGTGAGCTAAATGCAAGACAACTTTCCATAGTTTGTGCATGGGTAAGTGTCAGGACAGCTTTCCTTTCCTCTGTGTGTGTGTGTGTGTGTGATCTGTGCGCATCAGGTGCAGAGGAAGGAGTTTCAGCTAAATGCTTGTTTACTTTTTGACCCCTTTGGCCTCTGGAGCAACCCCTTTGCAGCATCCCTTGAAGTCCTGAGGTTACCCTCCAAGATAAGCCTTATTTTCATGGACTGAGGGTATGAGGAAATGCCTCTCTTATCTTTACGGAGGCGCTGACACGCAGAGGCTGGCGGGTACTTCTCCTGTTGTGCGATGCTCCCCTTCCTCAGGAAAGCCCCTGGTACTTTCTTCCCTACGACGGCATCTTTGGGGCTCAGTCCAAAAGCAGCCTTGGGTCCTTTCTTTCTTCTGGCCCTGTGTCGAGTTATAGTCTCTCCCTGCTTCCTGTCTGTGTCTCACTTGTTTTAGGCAAATCATCTCTGACTTTCCAGCTTTATGCCTACAATGAACTGCACACTTTTTGTAAGATCAAAACTGACTCCAACTGAGACACATGGGGTCCCTTTATTTATTTTTCCCTGCTGGCCTAGAGCTACTTGGTCCTTCTACAGGAGTGAATGCAATAACACTGTTTATCCACAGAGGGTCAGTTATGTGAACAGGAGCTCACACACCGAAAAGGCCATAGTAGCAGGAAACTGACTCCAAGAACTGGGGGTGGAGGGGTGATTGGGAGAGGAGGAGAGAGCGCGGCTTGCCCGTCTCCCCGAATGCTGGCCCCAGGCCCCCGCATCAGCCGCAGGGGCAGCCACCTGTCAGTTCAGCGGCTCTCCCACTCAGTCCCTGCCTCCCCATTCCCACTGATCCCTGTTAATCCATGTCCTCATTCTCTGGGCCAGGATTAGCAAAATCTTCTGACTAGTTCCCCTATACCCTATTTACCCCCAAACCATCCTTCTGGATGCTCCCAAGACATTCTCTCTAAACAGCAAATGCAAGCATAGTTTACAAAAATCTCGTGGGTCCTTAAACGCCCAAGGAGAAGAAACTCAGAAGTCCTCTCCAGACTTTGTGCAACTATTTTCCTGTGCTTTCTTCCCCCTGCTGGCCCCTGACACCCAGCAGTTTGGCCTCAGCACCCCAGGGCACACCATTCCCCACGTGGCTGTGCTCTCTCTCCTTTCACCTGGAATCCAGCCCCCACCCCACCCTAGTTACTCTCTGTGCTGCGCTCCCAGTGCCTGGGAATATGCCCAGTGTGATGGCAGGTGCTCATTACCACTCTCTGTAGAAGGAATGAACTGTAGCAATGCTAGAAGGTGGCTTGGCTTTACTGCCCCCCCCCCTTATTAGCTCCATCAGCCACCCCCTAAGCCAACCTTAGGCAAACATATAATCTAAGTACAAAATAGTGTGCTTGGTGTGCTCACACAGCTGCAAAACAAGTTTGCAGCACCTCCCACTACCTCCTCTTCACCCCTATCACCCCAGCCATAACCCCCACACCCTCCACCCTCACCCCATCACCCCGACCACAACCATGACTGCCGCCGCCACCGTGATCCCCACCACCATCACCACCCCCCCCACCACCACTAGCCCATGACCCCCACCACCACCATGACCCCCATCCCCATCACCAGCTGCACCACCATCACCACCCCCACCACCCCTCCCACCACCATTACCTTTTCCAACAGTCTGCGCAAATCCCTCTTTTATAGATATTCGAGAGTAAGCACTATTCCCCAACACACACACACACACACACACACACACACACACACACACACACACACACACACACGGCAGGAAGTTTTCCACCCTCTCCTCTGGCCTTACTTTTACCTCGGGGGGCTATGATTAGTATCTGTCTCTTTCTCTTCTAAGGGCACTTGGAGGTCAGAGGTCAGCCACTGTCTCAGATTGTATCCTTTCTCTGCCCTCCTCCAGGTAGCTTCTAGTTGCTATTGTTGCTTTGTCTTGCTACTAGTTCTGTGCCCTGTTTGGCCAAGGGTTAACGGCGAAGCTAGAAATGTGTCCAAAGGGGCTTCTAACCCAAGTGCAGAGTCCACTCCCTGCTTCCTAGGACATAAGTGGGGAGGCTAATCAGTGGCAGCCCCAGAGACACCACTGTTGGTTCTCTGACATATCTCTGATGACCGTAAATGTCCCCCTCAAACCTCCAGTCCCCACAGGTTCTGTCTCTGGCCTGCACTGCCTGCCCTAGTGGCCTGGTGAGGGCAGGAAGCTACCATTTGAACTGGGATGGCTAGATTTACAAAATAAAAACATGGGGATGCTCAGAGTTGAATTTTAGATACACAACAAATAAGTTCTTGTTTTTTTCTTGGCTGTGCCATGTGGCCGATTGTATCTTATTTCCCCAACCAGGGATCAAACCTGGGTCCTCAGCAATGAAAGCACAGAGGCCTAATCCCTGGATTGCCAGGGAATTCCCCTCAAATAAGTTTAATATAAGTATGTCCGTGCAATATTTTAGGGCAAACTGAAACTGACAATCTATTCATTGTTTATCTGAAATTCACATTTAACTCTGTCTTGATGCTGGGAGGGATTGGGGAAAGGAGGAGAAGGGGACGACAGAGGATGAGATGGCTGGATGGCATCACTGACTCGATGGATGTGAGTCTGAGTGAACTCTGGGTGTTGGTGATGGACAGGGAGGCCTGGCGTGCTGCGATTCATGGGGTCGCAAAGAGTCGGACACGACTGAGCGACTGAACTGAACTGTATTTTATTTGGGAACCTCAATCATATCACACTCTGGGTGAAGAAAAGGCTTATGACCCACACCAGCGAGGTTTGTAGAGACCTGGTCTCCTCTCGGTGGCAAACTCTAAGATCCAGCAAAAATGGATGGCAGAATCTGCATGGTTCCCAGGGAGTCAGGCAGAGGTATGACTTGCAACAGCATCACATGGCCACAAGGGGGAAGCCAAGAAAGCCCTTGCTAATATCCTGGGCAGTAAGGCAGAAAAGATAGCGTGAAGTCGTGTCTGACGCTTGCGATCCCACAAACTGGAGCCCACCAGGCTCCTCTGTCCATGGGATTCTCCAGGCAAGAATACTGGAGTGGGCTGCTATTTATGTAAGGGAGAACTCCTCCCAAACAGCTGCCTACACTTACACCCCATAAAAAAGACGGACCCCATAAAAAAGAGCTGCTGCTGCTGCTAAGTCACTTCAGTCGTGTCCGACTCTGTGCGACCCCATAGACGGCAGCCCACCAGGCTCCCCCGTCCCTGGGATTTTCCAGGCAAGAACACTGGAGTGGGTTGCCACTTCCTTCTCCAATGCATGAAAGTGAAAAGAGCAGACCCATCCAAAGATTCTTGTGCCTGGTAAATAAAGAGTTTGTTCCAAAGAAACCCAACACAGAAGTTTAGATCTGGAGTAAAATCTACACATCACCAGACATCTCCCTAGGGCAGGAAGAAGAGGTGATACTGCCAAAATGTCTTCTGATTTTAATGGTTAAATTATACTCACTCTGTTCCAGGGGACAGTTTCATTTTGTTTAGAAGCATACGTAACTTTACTACCAGAATCCCTTATTTACAAACAGTGATTTAGAGCAGTGGTCTCTCCCAGGTGGCTCTGTGGTAAAGAATCCTCCTGCCAAAGCGGAAGATGCCAAAGATGTGGGTTAGGTCCTTGGGTGGAGAAGATCTCCCAGAGGAAGGAATGGCAAGCCACTCCAGTATTCTCACCTGGAGAATCCCATGGGCAGAGGAGCCTGGCAGGCTACAGTGCATGGGGTCGCAAAGAGTCAGACACGACTGAGCACACACACCTTAACCAGGGATAACTCCCTGCCTCCTTCCAAAGGATTTGGCAGTGTCTGGAGTCACTTTTGGTTGTCATGCCTGGGAGAGGGGGTGAAACTGGCATCTAGTTGGCAGAGGGCAGGGGTGCTGCTAAGCTTCTTAAACAAAGCAGCCTCTTGTAACAGAGAATTATCTGCCCAACATGTCAAAAGGGTCAGGTAGAGAAGTTCTGACCTCGATGTATAAGTATTCCTTATCTATTTTTTAAGAAGGGATTTTTCACATTAAATAGAATGAGAAATTCCCTCCCTGTTTTTTTTTCTCTTACAAATCATTAAATGGTCAACTAAGAAACAAAAAATGAAGCCTTTTAAGCACCTGCAGATTAATTAATAAAAGACAGTGAAAGAAATGAGAAGATCCGAAATGATAAAAATATGAAAGTTGTTTCCAGAATTTAGAGTGTCTTATTTTGCTTGACTATTTTAAAATTGAACAGTCTGGCTCAATACTGGACTAGCAGAAACACTGCTATAGGATTTCTGGCATAAACCTAGTGCACCTTTTATAGAGCAAACAAGTCATTGATCACCTTGAGGTTCCCTCCGGCCCCAAGGAGCTGCCACTTGTCTTCTCTCCCTGTTTCCTCCACCCTATCCTCTCTGCGTCACGTTCTTATGGATGTGTATACGTCTGTGCGTGTACACTCACGTGTGTGGACCTGCACATGTGAAGTTTTGCATTTGGCTGCTGGGAAATGAGCAGGATCAAGTGTGTCTAGGAAAGAATTCTAGAAAGCCCTGGAAACCCAGTCTAATCTGTCCACATGGAGAAAGAGGCCTGGAGCCCTGGGGTGGTCTGTTCAAACAAGTCGGAGGCAGCGCTGGGACCCCTCTGGTCATTTCCCTGTTCCTATTCTCCGTGTGCATCAGGATCGGAAGCAGGGTCAGAGGAGGCACGGGAGGCAGATCCCTCTGGTTTCTCCACCAACCCCTCTCAGAGAAGCATGTCACACACACCCCTTGGGCTCAGAGTCTGGTGCTTGGATGGTCCCAGCTCTAATGGGAGGGAGCTCACAGTCCCTCTAACGCCTGCTGTCAATGGAAGCTGCCTTTTGACTGTTCTTGTGTTCTTTTTAATCACAGTGGTCCCAGGTGTTAAATGTGCTTTTCAGCTTCCAAAGCAGCCTCTCGCACATGATCACGTTTGCTCTCTACAACCCTGTGACACGGGATGAATAATTCTCTTATTTTTCTGCAAAGGAAGCCAAGCTAGATCCAGAAGACCAGACAGAGTTCAAGATGGAATGCTTGGCCAAAAACCTGGCCCCAAGGCTCTCACCGCTCAGTTATGTGGTTCTTCTAGTTCTCTGGCTCTTCCCAATTTTTCTTGTGTTGGGGTGAGGTTGGGGGGAGCAGCTGGAGCGGTGACCAGGGAGGGGAGGAGGTGTGCACTGGCTACCTGGGGCAACCTCCCTCCAGCTCAGGTTCTGGGCAATGGGAGGAAGAAGCCAAAGCTCACGAGAGTGGCTAATTCCAGACCTGGCCGCCCTTCTAAGTGCCCGAACTGCATCTTTCAAGTCCAAGATGCCTGCACCTGCACATGTGTTTACTGAAGCAAGAAGTTCCAGGGCGATCCAAGGTCCCAGCCCTCACTCTGACAGGTAGGCCATGCCAGCCCCCAGATACTAATGCAGGGGTCTATCAAAACAGAAAAGAGTCCCTGGTGCGCACTGCCTCATGCCAGCTACAGGGAGGATGGCTGCACCAGCGAGGGGCTCAGGGTGAGGATCACGTTAGGCAGACAGCGGAAGCTGCCCAGCACAGTCCACACCAATCGGAATCGGGGCCTGCACTGTCCTCCTCAAGGCTCCCACACTACTTGTTCACAGCCTTCTTAGGACAGTCGCCAAGCTCACTTTTAACCCAAGTCGGTGTCGATCGGTGTGTTTGGCCCCTAAGAACGTGTGCTTCTGGAGAGCAGGGAATGCCCCACATTCATTTTCGCAAACCTAGCTGAGTGTTTTATAGTCAACACCTAGTACATTGCATCTCAGGAATTAAGACCGGTCAGGAAGATCCCCTGGAGGAGGGCATGGCAACCGACTCTGGTATTCTTGCCTAGGGAATCCCATGGGCAGAGGAGCCTGATGGACTACAGCAGAGTCAGACACGGCTGAGCGGCTTAGCACGCACACATATACACAAAGCCCCGAGATGATGCAGACGAAATGAGAGAAGGATGATGGTTCAACTTGGATCCCACGGACACGGATTTAAGCTGAGGCAAAGGCAACGAAGACCCAAGAAAAGTCAGCCAGAGAGAGAAGAATGCTGGGTTCCCCCATGTTCCTGGAGAGACCCGAGCGCCTCCCTTCTCCTGGAGTCCCCTCCACCCCACCCGGAGCCCCCACTCTGGGTCTGCCTCATTCCCAGGGGTGGGGGGTGGTAACAGCCCTGCTCACCTGGCCATGTTGTCCTCACTCACACTGTCAGCGCATGTATGTCCAGCCTCCCACAGACCTCCCCTTAAAGCTGAGTGATTACACTGCCTTGGACAATCCCCTCCCAACACTTTCAGGTCCTTCTGGGGAGGGTAGGGGAATCAAGTTTCCAGGGCCCTGGTGTCCCAGAAAAAGAGGATCCAGAAAACTGTGAAATCTGACAGGGGACGTGAGGAAGAGGGGAGAGTAGCTCTCTGAGTGGTGAATCAGGCTTTCCTAGCCCAAGGCTGTGAGAGAAGGCCCATCAGATGTCGCTAAGACACAGGGACAGAGAAGATACCGGGGAGCAGCCCCAGCTCCAGCCCAGGTCCTCCCCTCTGCCTCTGCCACCACTTCCAAGCCCCAGGGGCCTCTCTGTGCTCCTGCCCGGCTCCCCCAGCTCCAGGGTCCCGAGACTGGACTGGGATGAGTGGAACCACTGATGGTCCCAGTCTCCAACAACAATAATGTTCTGTTGCCTCAAGATGTCATCAGCCAAACATGTGCTCAGCCCCCACTCTCCCAGGCCCGGGGGGAGAGAGGTGGGCGGCAGCTGTGAGAGCCAGGGAGCCAGACCTCAAAAAAAAAAAGAAAAAGAAAAAAAGGAGCACACCCCCCAGCCCTGAATCCTTGAGCAAGAGGAAGGGAAACAACAGGAATTCCAGCTAACCCCCAGCCTCCCGGTCAGGCTCAGGCAGGGCCCCCCCCCACCCCACTTTGAGATGGAGAGAGACCCTCAGACACACACGCTTTGGACTTTCCCCTGTGAATAGACATATTATCTGCCTCTTAGGGACCCAGGAAAGTCCCAGGAGGAGGACTTCCTGCTAGCCTGCTGGCCCCTGGGTGGGAAGACCCACGGAGGTTCTGGAGGAGAAATCACACACAGGGATGGCCTCAAGCTTCCTCCTACCTCCTCCCAACCCCCAGCTCTGAGCACCAATGGAGGTGCGGGGGACCATCGCATGAGTCTAGGGCAGTTTTCAGGAGCTGGAAGCCTTAAGTGAGATGTTCTTCGGGCTCAAACCTAGAGCCTCTCAAATTCCTCAGCCTGCCTTCCGCAGTGAATTCTAAGCACCTGGTATTTTGGCCCATTGCCCATGGCCCTCTCCTGAAATGGAGTGCAATAAATTCCAGGGCTGGGTCCCAGCTTTGTTGTCTTCACAAACAGCACCCCTCTCCAACTCCCCCACACCAAGACTCAGACTCCGTCAATGGCTGATGCGATAAACGCACAAGAATGATTGTCACATTTTGGTTACCACATTTGGTGGTGACTGACATCTGCAGTTCCCTCCCTGCCCCACTCATTGATTCATTCCCACACGTGCACATATATGTACTGTGTGTTTCTGCCCAAGAGACTGTTCTAGGAGCAGGGAGTAGAGATGTAAAGCACTGTCCTAACATAGCAGCACCTCTGGGCCTCCCTGGTGGCTCAGCTGTAAACAACCCACCTGCAACGCAGGAGGCACAGGAGACTTGGGTTCTATTTCCAGGGTCGGGAAGATCCGCTAGAGGAGGGCACAGCAACCAACTCTAGTATTCTTGCCGGGAGAATCCCATGGACAGAGGAGCCTGGCAGGCTACAGTCCAGGGGGTCCCAAAGAGTCAGACATCACGGAACAACTGAATACACACACACACACACACACAGCAGCACCTCTGGGGTGCAAGTCTGTGATGCCCTAATCCTTCCACAGGCTGACAAGTTGTCTGGGCTCCAGGAAAGAACTTACGAGAAAGGCTGCCTAATTGATGGGCTCTTAAACATAGGGAGCACCTGTATTACCATGCCAGCCCCTCCTCCCCTTCCACCTGGCACTAACCCCACAGGCCCAGACTCTAGAGACAAAGTGCTCCAGAGGGGCCAGGCCTGGAAGAAAGGTCTTCCCAGCAGAGGTGCCCTCAAGGGGAGGGGGGTACCCAGGGGGAAGGGAGGGGTGAGGGGCAGCGGCTCTGGGGCTTACCTCTTCTGCTGGAGCAGGTTCTGCTCATCCCGCCTCTGGGCCCATGGCTCCTGCCTCTGGAACCATCTGCAGAGCTTCCTCCACAGGGAGAGAATGTGCCCCTTCTCCTTGGGCAGTGGCAACCCCATGGAGCAGGGGGCCCGCTCCCTGGGGGGCTGGGGCTGAGGCCAGACCCCACCTGGACTCAGCCTGGGGGCCACATGGGCAGCCCCGAGGGCCGGCCCGCCCTCTTCCCGGAGAGGTGCCGTCTCGGGGCCTTCCAGGCCCCGCGGAGTCTCCCCGAGGTGTAAGCAGCCAGACACAAGAGGCCTCCCTCGGAGGAGTTCGTTACACTTGGCAGAGCTGGGACTCCGCCACTAAGCTCCCTGGGCAGGAGCTCTCATCCTGGGAGACGCAGAAGCCCTGAAGACACTCCCTTACTCCTCCCAAATTACCTGGGATTTAAAGAGACAGGCCAGCAGCTGTGGGGGCCTGGGAAAGCTCCCTCTCTCAGCTCCCCGACAGCCAGTCCAGGGAGGGGAGGCCTTCTGAGAGAAGGACAGGACTCCCTGGACTTTGGGACACCTGGCGACCTTTTATAGAAAGGCCTGGACGGGTCAGTTGAGTCTCAGGTACTCCAGTCAGTGTGGGAGAAGGGGGCGGAGCTGGGCAGGGCGCTGGGTCTGAAGGGCCAGGATGCCCACCTTCCCCGCAGGGTGTCTCTGAACCTCTCTGTCCCACAGGCATGATTTTGCTTCGTCTCTCCCCTGGCCCATGACAGGTGCATAAATATTGAAAACTCTCAGCCCCCTCAGCAACTGTGGGTCAGCAACTTCTCCTATAAAAGGCCAGATAGTAAATGCAAATATTCTGGCCTTGGCAAGCTGCACACAGGCATAGAGCGTCTGATACGCATCCTTCTTTTCTTGCTTTTATAGCCCTTAAGAGGTGAAAAATCCATTCTGAACACACAAACTAGAGCATAAAATGGCACCCCTGGACCGTGTGTGGCCCCTCTAAACACAGTTCTCAGACGCCTACTCCAGAATTCTAGAGACTGTCCCCAACCCCACACCGGTGGCTCAGCGGTAAAGAATTTGCCTGCAATGCAGGCAACTTGGGTTCGGTCCCTGTGCTGGGAAGATCCCCTGGAGAAGGGAATGGCTACCCACTCCAGTCCTCTTGCCTGGAGAATCCCATGGGCAGAGGAGCCTGGCGGGCTACAGTCCATGGGGTGGCAAAGAGCTGGACACGACTGAAACGACTTAACACACTTGCAAGGAGTGGGTTGCCAAGTAAAAGACAGGATGCTCGATTCAATTTGAGTTTCAGATAAACAGCAAATATATTTTTAGGGTAATTATGTCGCAAATATTTTCCCTGGCAGCCTCCAGTGGAGACAGCATTTATTTACCCACTACTGCCTGGCAGGGGCCCTTAACCAAGTCTTCTCATGTCACCTCACATCAAACCTGCAAGGCAAGCATTAGTATCTGCATTTTACCAATGGAAGGGGGAAAAAAAAAAAAAAACAACGAAGCTCATAGTGGTAAAGTAAGTCCCCCAATGTCATAGAGCCAGCTTTATAGCCAAGGCCAGATTCAAGCCCACTCCCCTGATGCCGGAGCCCTCTGTCTTTCCGACCACAGCTGGCAAAGAATGTTCCAGAAGGAAAGGGCCTGCACAGTCGCACTGGAGAGTGCTGACAGGAAGCCCAGCCCCTCTTGGTCCTGCCAGAACTCTGACCAGAGCAAGCTGAGTGCCCTGGGAAGATCCTCTTCCCACAGAAGAGGAACGGAGGACCTGGCCTCAGCCCAGCCCACAGCGGGCCAGGACCCAGTGGCCTGGGGCATGGGCGGCAGGCTCAGAGACGGAGAGGTATGTGTGGATCACTCCCAGGCTTTGGAGTCTTTCCCTGCCTGTCTCTGATTCAGAGAGCTGGAGGGAGCAGCAAAGAGTGTGTGTGTGTGTGTGTGTGGTCTGTGCAGTGCGTGTGCACACGCGTGCTATGTGTAGGGGAGAAGGCAAGCTCGGGGGCAGGTCTTGGGTGTCTCCACGGAGAGGAGTGGAGGAGGGCCACGCTCAAATCTCGAAAGAAAGCAGTTGTGCCAGGCGGCGGTGCCTGAGCAAACAGTACAGCTGATTAGTTGAGTTCCCCACCCACCCCGGGGTCAGCAGGTTCTGGCTGGGTGGCGGGGGAAGACGCTGGAACCCAAACCTTGAACCCCGGACCTTTGTGCCCATTAAGCCAATGTTTGCCTGCCTGCCGACCCACCCACCTTCTCTGTCCCACCAGGCTCCAGGCAGAGACCCTCATTCACGATAAGGCGTTGAGGTATTTGTCTCATGGGATGGGGTGGGGGGGTGGAGGGTGGGGTTGGGGAGCTGCAGGAAGACGTGGCTGCAGTTACCAACTTTCCTTTCCTTTCTCACCTCCCGCCACCCAGTGCCAACTCTGTAGGGTCACCAGGGCCAATGGGACTCCAGTACAGACTCCAAACAGGTGTGGAAGGCAGTGGCCCAGCCCTGACCTGACCTGACCAGGAGCATGGGCAACGTGGGTACGGGGTTCTCTCTTGGGGACATGGGTCCTCAGACTGGCACGACTGATATTTTGGAACAATTAATCCTTTTGTGTGGGGGCTGTCCTGCCTGTCATAGGGTCCGTGCACGGGCTGACAGCAGAACCTGCTCTGCTGAGCTGTGGCCCTCAAGAGCACCTCTAGGCATTGCCTGAGGATCCCCCCCAGAGGGAAGCAAAGTCATTTTCCCTTGAGAACAACTGATTTAGGGCCCCAAAGTGTCTACATATCATTTTATTTTCTGTGTTTCCATCTGGTTTTCCCTCTCTTGCTCCTACTATTCTTTCTACAATTGGGTCTGCTCCCTCCATCTCTGTGTGGGGTTTGTGTGCTTGTGTGTGTGTGTGGGTTGGGGATTGTGGTGGATGCTATGGGGTGTGTCTGTGGCTGTGACCCTGAGTGATCTCTCTGTGGGAACCTGGGTTACTTTCTTTTCTTTCTCTCGACCTCTGCCCCTGTGTTTGTTTCCCCGTCCAGCTTACTCGTCAGCGCGTCCTTGCCCCCTGAGTCCTTTCAGGAGGCATCTCCTTAGCTGAGTTGTCAAGTGGGAGGCCAGCAGGGCAGACCAAGAGGCTGCGAGGATGGAGCCGGGCTGGGGCATAGAGATCAAAGCCACCGCTCACTCAGCTTGGAGTTTGATCCAGTCACTGGGTTCGCAAGCCCCCCTGTGTGCCAGCTCATAAAACCGGCAGCAGATGACATGTCAGCAGGTGAACACACACACACACCCACACACATGTCAGAAACTCCACCCAGGCCAGGATGGCGTTCAGATCTGGTGTCTTAACTGAGAATCAGGTGAGCCGGGCCTGGTGCTGGATCTCTCTGGCTGCCTGGATGGCAGTTTGTGTGAATAACCCTCCAGGGTCCTTTTCAATTCAAACATCCTGTGATTCTGAAGAGAAGTGAATCAAGCGGGCTTCGGCGTGTACACACAGCCACTTTGGCCTCCACAGGTTAAGGGGTCTGAATTGTGGCAGAGCCCGCGTGCACTTTTCCCCACTTAGTGACCTTAATCCCTGGTGCTCTCTTTTCATTCCAGTTGCTGATTGCAGCTCCATCTCTTTGCCTGTCCTTCTCACAACCCTTCCCTCCTCAGAGCCACCTGTGCGCTCATACCATGGGGTCATCATGTAGGACCTGCTGACCATCTGCTCTCTTGTAGGGACCTGGGGAAGGACTTTCAGCTGGTCCCGCTTTCCCGGATAGGCATGTGCACATTATTTGACACGTCTCTGCAGGACATGTTTTACACTGCGTGTGTGCGTGCATATGTGTGTACTAAGTCTCTTCAGTCGTGTCTGACTCTTTGCAACCCTATGGACTGTACCCCACCAGGCTTCTCTGACAATGGGGATTCTCCAGGCAAGAATACTGGGTGCATGCCCTCTTCCAGGGGATTTTCCCAACCCAGGGATCAAACCCAGGTCTCCTGCACTGGCAGGCGGATTCTTTACCACTAGCACCACCTGGGAAGCCCGTGTTATACATTAACTAAATCAATATGTCATAGCAATGTTTCACAGCAGTCGTTTATGTGTGCACATGTGCATACGCGCCTGATGCTGAAGCTGAAACTCCAGGACTCTGGCCACCTGCTGCGAAGAACTGACTCACTGGAAAAGACCCTGATGCCGGGAAAGATTTAGGGCAGGAAGAGAAGGGGACGACAGAGGATGAAATGGTTGGATGGCATCACTGACTCAATGGACATGAGTTTGAGCAAGCTCCAGGAGTTGATGATGAACAGGGATGCCTGGCGTGCTGCAGTCCATGGGGTCGCAAATAGTCGGATGCAACTGAGCGACTGGACTGAACTGAACTGATGTGTCTGTTTCCTGGCTTCCTTGAAATTGTAGATTTAAAAATTCACAGGCATTGATCCTCCTGGACTCTCACCCTTTTGCAGAAGGTGCCCAAAAGGCATAGGTGGTGACATGGACATAAGCCTGTTCTCCTTTCCTTTCTATTTCCCTCCAGCATGGGTCAGTTCTCGCCCTTCCTGCCCACCTCTGGAGGAAAATTGTTCAGCCTTGAAAGTTCTCACCTGATTTGCAACCTCCTCCTGCCCCTCAGTGATTCTGAATGTCTTGTTTCCTAAACCACCCATCCAGGAAGTGGGTGCTAGTCTGGGGAGAAGTAGGTTCTGGCTCTCATGGTTTGTAAGAGGTCTGGAGCTTTAGAGGGAGCCCTGCCGAGCTCTGACCCAAACCCAGCTCTCTCTGGAGGTCTCTACAGGCTGGAGTCAGGACTCGTAATCCCAGTGTGGCCCCTCTGGAAACTGAGAAGGATACAGAAGGGTGTCCAGAGCCTTCCTGGGGCAATGCCTCTCGTCCTGCTGGCCCAGTTTCCTGAAGCCTTTTTTCCCTCCCTCTCTTCTTATCCAGACCCCAAGACCTCTCCCCTCCACAGCCAGACCCCTCTGCTCTGTCATCTCCCTCTATCTGTTCTCACCCACCTTACCTGATCAGAGGTACTCTGCCTGCAGACCTGGAAGTCACCCAGGAGCGAAGCCACTGAAGCGTGTGCCACTCGCAAAGGACTTTCCAAATGTGTCCAAGAATGCCTGGCTTCTGGAAGAGAAACTGATGTGTAATCAGAACAGCTGTGCTCCAGCTCCTGTTCGACTAGAAATCATGGTGGGGCCTCGGCCAAGGCACGTAACCTTTTTAGTGTCCTGATCTGCAAAACTGAGCACTTGAGTTTTTAAGATCTCCTGTTCCTTTCAACCCTCTCTGCTCCCCCAGGAAAGCCCTCTCAACTTCCACACACAGAGAGAATAGAAGTCAGAAAGGACCCCTTTTCAGAAAAGGCTCTTGTGTCTCAGGTGAGATCTGACTCTGAACCCCGGGGCCAGATGCTCCACTGAGCAGAGAGCAGAGGGGAGAGGGAGGCAGAACACGGGGACACATGGCTTCTGATCACCCTTAACCTGATCTGTGGTAGGATTCTGCGGTCTTGAGCGGGGAGAAGGTGACGTTCTCCCAACCCCAGGACTCCCAGGGCTGTGGACAGCCAGAGGTGGGGCTGGGGGCCAGGTGCGTGGTTCTTCTGACCTCTCTGCTCTGGGCAGAGTCCCAGAGATGCTGGGTTTGGGGTGTATGGGATAAAGAGCCACGAACCCACCAAGTTTCAAGGAAACAGCACTTGTTTGGGGCCCAAGAGATGGTACCTAGATGATATCTCTGATCAGATCATTGCTATTAAAAACCCAAGCCCATGAGTGATTGAGATTGACACATACACATTGAGTGAGTGAGTGACATTGCTTAGTCGAGCCCGACTCTTTGCCACCCCATGGACTGCAGCCCACCAGGCTCCTCCATCCATGGGATTTTCCAGGCAAGAGTACTGGAGTGGGGTGCCATTGTCTTCTCCAGGAGATCTTCCCGACCCAGGGCTTGAACCCAGGTCTCCCACATTGTAGGCAGACGCTTTACCATCTGAGCCACCAAGGAAGTCACTACTACGTATAAAATAGATAATGAATAAGAACCTACTGTATAGCACAGGGAACTCTGCTCAATACTCTGTAATGACCTACACAGGGAAAGAATCTAAAAAACAGTGGATATATGTATGTATATGGGCTTCCCAGGTGGTTCAGTGGGTAAAGAATCTGCCTTCAATGCAGGAGCCACAAGAGTCGCAAGTTGGATCCCTGGGTCGGGAAGATTCCCTGGGGGAGGGCATGGCAACACACTCCAGTATTCTTGCTGGGAGAATCCCATGGACAAAGGAGCCTGGCAGGGTATAGTCCATGGGGTCACCAAGCTATACACAACAAGCGACAAAGCGCACACATACATATAACTGATTCACTTTTTTTGAAATGAACACAATACTATAAATCAACTATATTCCAATAAAAATTTTTAAAAAGACAATAAAAAAACCCAAGCCTAAAGCAAAACCCTTTCCTTTACCAGAAATGGTAGCCTTTTCCCACAGTCCTTCAGGGGCACATTTTACTGGCAATCTTCCCCCAACTTGTCCCCACCTGCACTTTTTGGTCTCTCTCTCTCCCCACCCAAAAGCAAACATGGTGATGATAAGAACTCTCAGATTCTATTTGTTTAGCGTGACCACTCACCCAAACACCCTACCGCCTGTGTCCTTTTCACTTTCATGAAAGTGAAGTCTCTCCATCATGTCCAACTCTGCAACCCCATGCACTGTGGCCCACCAGGTTCCTCCATCCATGGAATTTTCTAGACAAGAGGATTGGAGTGGGTTGCCATTTCCTTCTCCATCTGTCAGAAAAACCAAGTGAAATGCCAGACTGGTTATAAAAGTAGGGACCACAGTTGAAAGCGGGGGAGGAACAGTTGGAGCAGGTGGGCACTCTTGCCTGAGTCGGAACAGGTATGAAGGGAGGGCCCTGGGGGCCAGCGCCTGAAGATCCCACCCAAAAGGCAGGTCTGACCTGGGGATAAGGAGCTCTGGGCCTCCTCTTCACCTCTTGATGGAGAGGCAACCAGGAGAGGGGGTGGGGCTCCCCTTAAGGACTGTAGGGCAGCGCCTGGCAGGGGCACTAGGAACTGGGCATATTCTAAGGCAAATACTTGAGTGAGCCAGGGGGCAGTGCGCAGTGGGAGGCTAAGGGAAAGAGGGAGAGGCCAGACCAAGGGCCCGGAGGTAGCCAGCGGCTACTATGGATGGATGGAAGCCAAACAGTGCCTTGTCTAGACAGACGGCTCTTGAGCAATTCTGACCCTCCGTAGGCAGGTCCCCTGGTCAGGCCACAGCAATAAGAAGAACTAGAAAACAGAGAAAATGACTTTCACCACCTCACCTTCCTCCATTCCCCTGCCCAAATACCTAGGCTTCAAGGACCCAGTGCCATGAGTGGGTAGAGCCCCACCAGCCCCTCCCGTAGAGGGTGGCCACAGGCTCTGCATCAGCGCATGTGGCAGGGAATCCAGACCGGCGGACTATAGTCCACGGGGTGGCAAAGAGTCAGAGACGACAGGTGAGTAGGCACGCACACACGTATACGTATAACTGATTCACTTCACTGTTCAGCAGAAACTAACACAACATTATAAATCAACTGTATTCCAATAACAATTTTTTAAAAAGAGCAGTAGAAAACCCAAGCCTAAAGCCAAACCCTTTCCTTTACCGAGAATGGTAGCCTTCCCAGCAGTCCTTCAGGGGCACATTTTATTGGCAATCTCCTCCCAGTTTGGCGTCCGCTAGAGGCCCTGGCAGAGTATCCAGTGAGCTCCTGATACAATCAGTTCACAGGCCAGGGGGCATCAGTCTAGCATCAGCAGGCTGTCCTGGGGGCAGTTCTCAGGCCACTGGTTCCCTCCCTGACCCCTCCCCACTTCTCTAGGACAGGCTGATTTCCAACTCCAAGAGCTAACTCTGATCTGTCCCCAAGCTACGGGAAAAAGTCCAGAAACCAGCAGGCAGTCCGGGCTGTCCTGGGAATCTTTGCACAGGAGCCGGAGTGCAGGAAAACACAGAGCCCCGGGCTGCCATTGGTGTGCGTGTAGGAGTGCACGTTGGAGGGGCTGGTGTGTGGTCTGTGGCCAAGGTTGTGCCCACCACGGCAGGTGGTGGGTGGATGAACCAAAACGTTTACTGTCAGGGATGCCCCTCTGGGCTTTAGTGACCTTCTGTAGAGGAACAGCAGCAGCTAACAGGTTAGGAGACTCAGCGGGCAGCCGTGGGGGATGCCTGGCCAGAGGTAAATGTACAGTCACAGCCTCTATTTTTATCCTCTCACTCCTCTCACCTGCTGTTGTCTCTGTGTCCTGGAGCCCTTTCAGTGACCAGCTTACCCATCCATGGCCACATTCCCTCCTGGGATCAGAGACCAGCCAACCGCTGCCTGTTTTCCCCACACAGTGAGGTTTCTGTATCATTCATCCGATGGACCTCATCCCTTCTCCCTCCCAACAGACTGTGTAATCAGGCCCTCCCTGGCAGTCCTGTGGTTACGACTCCATTCAATCCTCAGTTGGGGAACTAAGATTCCACGTGCCTCCCAGTATAGTCAAAATAAATAAATAGAATACTTTTAAAGAGAGACTGATTACATCAAATTCTCTTGTTCACCAATGAACTACATAGGGAGGAATTAGGGTCTGTGGCATTCCCCCATCACCATCTCCGTAACCATGTCAGTCCTGCCCCAGTTCAGGAAGATGCCGTACGTTAGGAATTCAGTCAGTTCAGTTGCTCAGTCATGTCTGACTCTTTGTGACCTCATGGACTGCAGAGCGCCAGGCTTCCCTGTCCATCACCAACTTCTGGAGCTTGCCCAAACTCATGTCCATTGAGTCAGTGATGCCATCCAACCATCTCATCCTCTGTCATTGCCTTCTCCCCCTGCCTTCAATCTTTCCCAGCATCAGGGTCTTTTCCAATGAGTCAGTTCTTCACACTAAGTGGCCAAAGTATTGGAGTTTCAGCTGCAACATCAGTCCTTCCAATGAATATTCAGGACCGATTTCCTTTAGGATGGACTGGTTGGATTTCCTTGCAGTTCAAGGGACTCTAAAGAGTCTTCAAAACCACAGTTCAAAAGCATCCATTTATGGGACTCAGCTTTCTTTATAGTCCAACTCTCACATCACATTAGGAGTTATCTGATCTTAAACTCTATCACGTTAGAAATTATGTGATTCTTAAATTCTAGCTCATGGCTTGAAGCTCAACTCCAATGTCATGTTCTCCCTTTTCTTCTCTCTGGATCCATCCTCACGCTGCCAGGCAAGTCCCAGCCCATCTTTTCTTCTTCACGCCCTTCTTGCAAAGAAGTGCACTGAATTAAAACCATCTCTTGACCTGACCATGCCCTGCTTCTTGCATGCAGAGCCTTGGAGGAAGAGGTTTAATTACACCATGCTCTTCTCTTGCCCCACTCGAGTATATGTTGGACTGTGTTTTATGGACAGTGGCTGGTACAAAGGACATTGCAAACTATTTCATTTCTCAGGACTCAAAGGCTAATGTTGGGCTCAGTGTGCAAGAAACAGGGCCAGAGGTGGTAGGGGAACAAGGGAAGGTGGCAGGGGCCTGAGTGTGTGGGTGGGGTACATCAGACCCCAGACAAACACAGAGAAAACAGCCTCTGCCCCCACCAAAGGGGCTTCCATGGGGTCAGAATCTGCCAGCAATGTGGGACACCTGAGTTTGATCCCTGGGTCAGGAAGATCCCCTGGAGAAGGAAATGGCATCCCACTCCAGCATTCTTGCTTGGAGAATTCCATGGACAGAGAAGCCTGGAGGGCTACAGTCCATGAGGTTGCAAAGAGTCGGACATGACTGAGCCCCCTGAGAGGGTGACGGACCCACAGAAGGTGGGCAGTGGGCAGCAGCTGGGAGGAAGGGAGGGTGTGGCATGCTTGCAGCCTGCAAGTCCTGAGCCTGGGACCAGGGGTGCTGACAGCTGAGCAAAGTCATGGGGCCTGGGAGCCACCCTGTCTTGCCTACCGGATTCACCCTCAGTGGGAGAGAGAAGATGAAGGGCAGAGACTTCTGGGTAAAGGAGGACCACTTGGCAACTGTTTCCTCCAGACCTGTGAGACCAGGGTGGTGGGAGCCTGAGAGTCCCTGGGAGGAGAAACTAGACATCCACCATAAGCACGCGCTGGGACCCAGGGGCAGGAAAGAGTCTGCGAGGCCTGGGTCGGAGGTCAGCTTCATACCACTCTCTGAAGCATCTGTCTGGCTCCCTTACCTTCTAATTTCTGAATCTGGGGGCCTTGACCAGAGAGAGATGAGGAGCGAAGGCCTGAGAGAGACTTAGGGGGAGGCAAAGATAGTGCGATCATGACTGCCTCCATTGCTGAGATGCCTGTGCCTCCACGTGTGTGCTGCTGTGTCACGGTCCCCATCATGGCAGGTAGACAAGTCAGAAGTCATCAGCAGAACTTCCCTGGTGGTCCAGGGGTTAAGAATCCTCCTGCCAATGCAGTGGACATGGGTTCAATGCCCGGTCCGGGAAGATTCCACATGCCACTGGGCAACAAAGCCCACGCACCACAGCTACAGAGCCTGAGCTCTAGAGCCCCAGGGGCTGAAACAAGGGAAGCACTGCAATGAGAAGCCGACCCACCACAACTGGAGAAAGCCCTCGTGCAACAGTGAAGACCAAGCACAGCCCAAAGGTAAAGTCAATAAAGAAGCCATCAGCTAGCCCCATGGTGGAGTGGGCCCCTGAGACTGGGTTTTGACCTGCACCCATCACCCTGCAGGGGCTCTGGCTCTCCACTGGGGATGAGGAAGTCGGCAGAGGACAGTGGAATGGCCCTAGGTTAGCTCAGAACCTAAGGCAGGCTGGCCCTGGTCAATGGAGGTGGAGGTGGTGGGGGGCAGGGAGGCAGCAGAGGTGGTGTTTCTTGGAGGAAGCTTGTGCTGGTCCCACTCAGTCGACTCCAGCGCTTGATCAGGGAGGGGTCAGGCAAGCAACAAGCAGGAGGAAGAGAAGCAACCACTGGCACCTGCGTGCACGTGGCAGACCCCTCCTCAGATGCCCGCCACACTGCACAGGTGAGTGGGACCCCCACCTGGGCCCCACCCTGGACAGCAGCCTGGCCTCGCACAGCCCCACTCTGGCCCTGCGGGCAGCTCCTTGATGCCACGGACAACAGAGAAGTGGTACAGGCCACAGGAGACCGGTGTGTCCAGTCCCGCCCAGGCGGCTCCCTCCTGGCTGCCCTCCTGGGGGCAGAGAGAGGGGCCCCTTGACCCAAGCTCCCTGTCGATGTGACACCACTCAGTGTCAAGGACTTCTTTCCTGGCACATTGTCATATTTTTTATGAGCCTTAAGGAACTGCAGATGGAGACAACAGCCGTGAAATTAAAAGACGCTTACTTCTTGGAAGGAAAGTTATGACCATCCTTGACAGCATATTAAAAAGCAGAGACATTACTTGGTCAACAAAGGTCCATCTAGTCAAGGCTATGGTTTTTCCAGTGGTCATGTATGGATGTGAGAGTTGGACTATAAAGAAAGCGGAGCACTGAAGAATTGATGTTTTTGAACTGTGGTGTTGGAGAAGACTGTTGAGAGTCCCTTGGACTGCAAGGAAATCCAATCAGTCTATCCTAAAGGAAATCAGTCCTGAATATTCATTGGATATGTTGAAGCTGAAACTCCAATAATTTGGCCACCTCATATGAAGAGCTGACTCATTTGAAAAGACCCTGATGCTGGGAGGGATTGAGGGCAGGAGGAAAAGGGGATGACAGAGGATGAGACAACCGTTGGCATCACTGACTTGATGGACATGAGTTTGAGTAAACTTTGGGAGTTGGTGATGGACAGGGAGGCCTGGTGTGCTGCAGTCCATGGGGTTGCAAAGTCGGATATGACTGACTGACTGAACTGAACTAAACAGAAACAGGTGGGCCCAGCCCTGAGAGGTCAATGGTGCTAGCTCCCATGCCAAAGCCAAGGCGTTTTCTCCAATTTCGTGGAGTGATCTCGAGGCAGGAGGACCCTTGCGTGCTGCCCCCTGTGCCTCTGATCTGTGCTCACAGGGCCCACAGGGGCAGCCCAGCATGGGGATGGTAAGCCTGGCCCCTGCCCACTCTTCTCTGGCTGCAGGCAGAGTCCTTCCCCAGGGTTGTGCCACCATGTCACCAGAACTCAGAACCCTGTTAATCAAATACTTAGCAAACAGCTGAGAGGCGATGCGTTTTTAAAATCCAGAGCTACCTGTCCTCCCATCAGCTGCCTGCCTTTGGCAGGTCAGGTGCATGGGAGCCAGACTGTTCCGCTCCTCTATTCAGGGCAGGGGCAGAGAAGGAGGAACACGGTGAGTGTTTGTGGGGGGACCCGAAGACTTCCCAAAGCAGGGACCCTGGTATTTCCTTTCCTCTGTCCCCCCAGCTGGTCCAGTCTCTGCGGTCTCTGTAGCCCATGAGCCTGGCAGCGTCACCCCATCGTGTTGGGTCCAAAACACTCCTTTAACCCTCCAGCACCAAGGGGATTCTCTTACCGCATCTGTCTTGCTGCACAGCGATGCCTGGGTGTCTCTCTTTTCATGTCATACTTGGGCTCCCACAGGCAGATGCAGAAGCTCATAGAATAGAATCCCATAGATGTAGAATCTCAAGAATCTCATGCCTTGACTACTTCTTACAGCGGGTACCACATGCCTCGGGTTTCCCAACCTTTGCCTCAGAGCATTGCTTCTGGAAATCCTTCCCTCTTTTTCTCCTTCTTCATAATATTCCACATCCCCTCCTTTCCCCCGCTCCCTTTCTCTTTCTTTGTCTGTCTCTTGAACACACGAAAGTATATATAAGCAGGGAAAATTCCCCAGTGATGACTGATGTTAGCATTTTTTTTTTAATCCTTTGCAATGTGCTTCCACCCCTATGATGTCTTTAACTATTACAATCCTACACAAAGGCCAGAATTTTTCTCTCTACTACCCTTGACAGGTGAAAGAAATATCTGAAATATGTCCATAGAAGAACTTAGAATAAAAACAGGTCACTCATTCATAGATTTGATTAATGAATATTTATTACAGACTACATTGTACCAGAAATTATGCCAAGCACTGGGAACACAATACTTAATAATATGGGCATCACATTCTCCTCTGTGGAGCTTACAGTCTATTAAGGAAAAGATTAAAAAAAATGAGCACCCGAAGTTCAGGATGTATAATGAAAAGAAAATATAGGTGGCTTGGAAATTGAACAGGCAGACTCCAATCTAGCCTCTGAGCCAGTCTCCCACGCTCACCCCCTGCCCACCAACACACACACACACACACACACACACACACACACACACACAGTATACAATTGTTGAGACTCATAGGAGGAGCAGAAGTTACAAAGATGGAAGGGAGGATGGGTGCAGAGAGGTAGAAAGATCCAGAAACTGTGAACGCTGTAAAGGAGGAAAAAAGAGGAGGAACCAATAATGATTATCATGATGAAAGAGAGGCCCAGAGAAGACAAGGGTGAAGAGGCTAGGGAGGTTGCCAGGTGTCAGCTCAGGGAAGGGCTTCCAGACCACAGGTTGAGGCAAGACTTGCATCTGACAAAGATCAGTGTGGCTCCAGTGTGGATGGTGGAGTGGAAAAAACCAAGACTGCAGTGGGAAAAAACAAGATTACAGGAACCCACTCCTGGAAGGCAGTGGGGAGACCACAGGGGCCTGTTTCAGAAGATTAGCAAAAGAGTAGAGACAAGTGCAACAGTCTTCAAAGAAGTGAAAAAAGCAAGAACAGTTCTTCTTTACTACATTGTACTATATTGCATATGTTTTTAAAGGCATGTATACATAAGAATACTGGAGTGGGTGGCCATTCCCTTCTCTAGGGGATCTTCCCAACCCAAGGATCAAACCCAAGTTGCCTGCATTACAGGCAGATTCTTTACCTTCTGAGCCAGCAGGAAAGCCCATACATAGGTAGGCTTGGACATGCATAAAGTATTTTCGGAAGGATAAAGAACAAACTTACTACTGAATGTCCCTGAGGAGGTGGATACCTGAGGGGCTGGAATAGAGGCAAGAATGCTCTTTTCTCTGTATGTCTTATGTGCTCTTTGAATCTCGGGCCATGGGATGTATCGTCTACTCAAAAGTTATTCTTTTTCAAATGAGATGTTTTAGGGAGTAGAATCCACCAGACCTGAGACAGACTGCAGATGAGAGTTGAGATGGGTGTGTGGAGGAAGACGCCTAGGTTTGGGGCTTAGGCAACTTCACCTGCTTTTATTTGATTGGAAATGCTGGTGGAGGAGCAGGTTTGGTGAGGAAGAAAAGCTGTTCAGTTTGGGACATGTCGAGTTCCAGATTATCTGTCAAATATCCAGGTAGAGTTGTCTAATGGAGAGGCATCTGAGCTGTCTCCTGGGGCTCAGGAGACAGAACTAAAGCCAAGATAAGAAGTCTTGAATCACAGACATGTGTGTCAATATCATCCATGGAGGCAGCAGGAACTTCCCAGGTGGTGAGGAAAACAGAGAGCTTCATGGACCAAAACTATTTAAGAGATGGGGAGAAGAGAGGCAGGCAGAGTGGGAGGCGGGCATGGCACTAGGGGTGTGCTGAGAGGGGGTGAGTGGTCCAGTGGTATTGAACCCTACAGAGTTTGCGCAAGACTCAGATGGTTCAACGGGGTCAGCTATGGGGAGATGACCTTGATAAGAGTCCTGTTAGTAGCTGGAGGGGGAAGGTCAAACCACAATGGGGTGGGGACTCACTGTGAGTTCAGCAGACAACAGAGTCTCCTTTTAAGAAGTTTGGCCCTGAAAAGGGAGTAAAAATATAGGGCAGGAGTCCAAAGGAGAAATTGGAAGGCGAAGGAAGGCAATTATAATCTCTTTGAGGATAGGAAAGAGCAGAGCGTGGTTATTTGCTGACTAGCATCATTTGGGGAGAGAGAGAGGTTGAAGTTAGAATAATGAGAGGAGTTAGAGGATACAGTGGTGGACAGATCTGCCTGAAGAGAAAGAAAACTGTATCTGGAATACAGATGGGAGTTTAGTTTTACACAGGAGAGGGAGAGCTTCCATTGTGAATGAAGATAGGAGGAATCACGCTGACTGAGCACATTTAGAAACGATACCACCTGTGAACCTCTGTGTGTGTGTATGAGTTATCCTGTGCATGTGTGTGTGTGTGAGAATGTTATCCCTCACCATTCCACACTCACCTGGGCCTTGCGTGTGTATCTGGATGAACCTAGGGGCAGTTTCACAAATCCCACTTACCTTTTTGCTCTTCCAGATCACAGTCCTCTTAAAAAGTTGCTACGGCCTTGTGGTGAGGATGTTGACAGGGCTGGGATGAGAAGGGCTGGAGACAGAAGCGAGGCTGTGATGGGTACCCCAGATACCTAATTTCCAATTTCCTTCCTGGAAAGGGATGGCCCATGCTCTGTGATTGCTGTCCACCCCACACCTCAGTGCAGGGGCAACGGAGCTGGGGCAGAGGGGAGCTGTTGCAGGATACATAGCTGGAAGCCTTCTACCTCCAGACACAAGGATGAACAGCTACCAACAGGCAACCTGAGTGACAAGCCAGGGATGGTCCCATAAAATAATTGATGGGGCCATCCACGCAGAGAGAGGAATACTTTGCCATCCATATTTAAAAACACACCAGGATGCAAATGAGATACACTTTAGACTCTAAGTCTCAAAACACAAGGATAAGACAACTGAAAAATAGCAACCCCCAAGCCCCCAAAACAAACTGGACAAAGGACTTGAAAAAACATTTCCCCAAGAAAAAAAGATATACAAATGCCAGTGAGCCCTGAAAAGATGCTCAATGTTGTTACTCATTGAAAGTGAAAGTGAAAGTCGCTCAGTCGTGTCCAGCTCTTTTCGACCCCGTGGACTGTATAGTCCATGGAATTCTCCAGGCCAGAATACTGGAGGGGGTAGCCCGGGGTCTCCTGTATTGCAGGTGGATTCTTTACCAACTGAGCTACCAGGAAAGCCCTGTTATTGGGGAAATGCACAAAACCACAATGAGATACCACTGCATAATAAAAAGATGGCTACTATAAATTTTTAAAAAAATCAGAAAGTCACGTTGGTGAGGATGTGGACAAACTGGAATCCTGTGCATTCCTTCAGGAAATGTAAACCAGTACAGCTGCTGCCAGAAACAGGATGGTAGTCCCTCAAAAAGTTTAATAAAGACGTGCCATAAGATCTAGCCATTCCACTTCTAGAGAACTGCTAGAAGTTTCACAAAACTGCTTTCACTTATCTTTTAATTGGCTGTCTTCTCTTTCCTACTCACCCACATTCCTCCCACCATCACGCCCCCACACAAGCCCTGCTGCTCCAAATCCTCAATGTGCAGCCCTTTGGGTCTCTATCCCAGTTTATCCTCCGCCTCCCTCCACTTCCCTTCATTTGATCCTTAGATGATCAACGGAAGTTTGGAAGTTTTCAGTATCCAAAGAAACTAAAAGCAGGAACTTGGAAAGATAATTGTACACCAATGTTCACAGCAGTACGACAACAGTCAAAGGTGGAACAACCCAGCTGTCCATCAGTGGAGGGAGGGATAAACACAAAGTGATCTAAACATACAATGAGATATTATATTTGACCTTTCAAAGGAATGAAATTCTGACTCATGCTATAGGATGGATGAATCTTGAAAACCTTATGCTACATCAAATAAGCCAGGCACAATGGGACTAAAGTTGGATAATTCCACTTTTACGAGGTAACTAGAAAACTTAAAATCATAGACAGAAAGTAGGATATTGGTTATCAGGGACCATGGGGAAGGGATGATGGGGAGTTCATGTTTAATGAGTATACGATTTTTGGTTTAAAAAATTCCCTGCATGAATAGTGGTGATGGTTGCCCAGCAATTCGAATGAACTTAATACCACTGAACAGTACAGCTAAAAAAAGCTTAAAATGGTAAATTTTATGTTCTGCATATCATAATACATTTTTTTTTAATAAAGGAAGGATAAATAACCGTTCTTCTTGTAGTTTTCTAGTGTGGGTTTGGCTGTGAGGTGGGGAGGGGGTCCTATGAGGTACAGGAAGAGGTGAGGCTTACAACCTCAGGGCCATGCCCGGCTCGTGCTTCCTGAAGCCCTGGGAGACGTCACGGCTCACAGTCTAGTGCCCCGTGGGGCAGAAAAGGAGATGATGACCCAGGCTTTGGCCTAGCATCCCTACCTGGCGTCTTTCGTTGCCATGCCTAACTCTGATTGAACAGATACCCTCTTTTCCCAAGATGTGGGACTTCCAAGAAGCCAGAAGGTACTCATTCCTGGGAATGCTGAGGTGACAGGTGAGGTATGGATGGCCTGGGAGAATTCTTCTGTCCACCCCTCACAGGGTTAACAGGCAGGAAGGGAGGATGCTTCACAAGCAGTGTCTCTCTCTCTCTCTTTGCCTTCACCCAGGCCCACCTGGAGTCAGGACGAGAGTAACAAGGGTCCTGATCATAACTGATAAACCCGATCCTCTCCATCCCCCTCCCCAAGGTCCAGTCCGAGATTCACGTGTCCCAGGGTGTTGCGACGAATGATCTCCCAGCCTCGGTGACTGCCGCTGCTTCGAGAGGTGGTCCGGGACAGGGAAGGGGTCGGGGGGGCCAGGGAGGCTCTGGCTAGAAGCCCGCTTTCAGTCACCGAGGGCCGTTTCTCAGGGGGATGCCCTTGTCCTTCCTCCTTGTCTGAGCCCTTGAAAGCTTCCACGTAGCGACGCGCTCGCAAAGTATTCTGGTCTTGGTTGGTCTCAACTCTGAGGAGGTGGAAAGGGAGAAAGGCTCAGCTGATCTGGGGAGAGACCGGGCCATGAGGAGAAGCCAAAGCGAACGCCGCACAGGTAGGAACCGGCAATGAGAGGAGAGCCGGAGGAAGTGAGCGGCGTTGAAGCCGGAAGACCTGCTAGGATCAAATGAAGGAAAGTGGAGGATAAACTGGGAGAGAGACCGGAAGTGCTGCGCCTTCAGGACTTGGAGGGTAGTAGGGCCTGTGGTGGGGTGGGGGGGCGGTGATGGCGGGGGGAATGTGAGTGAGTATGAAAGAGAAAGCAGCCAATTAAAAGATAAGCGTGTCATAAAGATGAGGAGATGCAAGTCAGGTAATACATGAGAGAGGCAAGCCACGTCAGGAGGTTGAAGGTAGGGTATGAAGGAGCTGCTTAGCTTGCAGGCTAGACTAGAAGCTCTAAAAATACACTAGAGGGCTTTCCCGGTGGCTCAACGGTAAAGAATCCACCGGCCAATGCAGGAGACACGGGTTTGATCCCTGGTCCGGGAAGAATCCCCAGTGCCACGGCACAACACGGCACAATCCCCGTGTGCCACAACTACTGAGCCTGCTCTAAAGGCCGGGGGGTGCAGCTACTGACGCCCACACACCCTGGAGCCCGTGCTCCGAAACAAGAGACGCCCCCGCAGTGCGAAGCCCTTGCACTAGAGTAGCCCCCTGCTTGCCGCAACTAGAGGAAAGCCCACCAGCAATGAAGACCCAGCACAGCCAGAAAAAAATAATTAATTAATTAGAAAAAAAACTACTGGAAGTGGGGGTCAGGTGGGAACAAGACTAGACCCGTTTGAGGAGCGCATGCCCACAGTGGAGCGTGAATACGTGTTCGCCGCGGTTCACACATCACTACCCTTCAGACCTCATGGCTGGCGCTACCTCTTCGCACCCCTCCCCCAAACAGGCTAACACAGTCTCACTTCAAGGGGTGATGACTTCCCCTTCGGGTCCAATTTGGGATCCCGAGAATGGAGAGGAGGGTCATACGTGCAGAACCGGGCACCCTGGTTCCCACGGCCTCGCATGGGTGGACAGTCCACAGGTCTTCATGGTCACTCACCGCAGGAACCAGCGGTCCCCCAGCCCGTACTTGTACCCACAGATGCCAGAGCGCGGCCACAGGGTGCGAGGCATCTTCCTCTCCAGCATCACCGTGGTGGCCACAACCTAGAAGGAGATGAGAGACAGGGGAAGAACCCAGAAAGAGCCATGAGTCTGAGCGGACCCTGGGGCTACTGACAGAGGGAAGCCAGAGGGGAAGGAGGGCACCAGATCAGAAGGGATGCGTGACAGCCACCATCCACCCCCTTGCCCGTGTGAGGTGCTGTGCTGCTTCCTTCCTCATCACTCACTGCAAAAGGAGAGACTATTTTATGAGAGTTTTGAATCTGAATTACCATTCAGATTCATGGAAAATGAGCCATCCCATCCAAACTAATATCTTTTCCTTTTTCAGAGGAAAGCCATAGACCAATTATTTGGATTTAAATAAAATGATTAAATAGAATTTCTGTGATCTTGGGGATAAAATGATAACTGCTGATATTGAGGGAATCGGCAGTGAAATTAAAAATACACCCATATCTTAAGAAGGAAAATAGTGGGTTAATGACTCCAAACTTGGCAAGGAAAATTCTAGTGGCATGGCACGAGTCCTGTCCTTTACCTAGCCCTCATTAATAACTTAGATGAAACATAAGACAAGATTATCAAATATGCCTGTGAACCAAAGCTGGGAGTGATATGTATTAGGCACAATGACAAAGCAATATAAAAATGATTTTAGCAGATTGGAATGCTGGTCAAAAACCACTAATGTGAAGTTTAAGTAAACCCAATGCCAGGTCCTACATTTATAGGACTAAAGTGTCAGTGTTAAGCATAGGAAAACCTGGTAAAGGGGCTTAGTCAAATCAATCATGTAACAAAGTGAGGGTTCTGTTTGGTCATGAGCCAACTGCATGTTTGATAACAGCCAACTGCATATTTACAAAAAGACCTGACTCCATTTTAGGTGCTATTTATAGTTTAGTGTTCAAAGCCAGAAAAGGGATAATCCCTCTTTATGTTGCTTTCCTCCAATCACATCAAGATCGTTCTAGCTTTGAAAGGCCCAGGATCAAGGGTCTAGGTCTGAACAGAGGATCATTCAGGATGGATTGGGTCCAGGAAGCTTGACTGATGGAATGAACTAGGAATCCCTAAAATAACTTAGTTCTCTACTTCTGCTCCCATCTTTCTCAGCACTCCATGATTTCCTTGGTCTTCTCTCTGCTCCTGAGTTGTGCCAAGTTCCCCCCACCCTCAGGACTTTCAATCATTCTATTTCCTTTCCCTAGATAGTGCTTTTTCTTTATCTTGAAAGGGACACTTATTCTTTCTTCCTGCACCATCATTCAGCCTCCCCATCTTCTTCTTGGAACAGAGCCCATCTGATGTTTAGGAAATCACTTCTTCTCTACTGTCAGTCCATCAGTTAGAACAGACTGGACCTCACACAGTCCTGGTTGATTCATCTATTCTCCCCAAAACTCTAACCACCACCACCAGTTCTCCAATCCTTGGCCTTAGGCTTAAATGGAAGGATCCACCTATGACCAAACTTGTTGCAATGAAATGGGTTCAGCGGACAGAAGGCTACAGAGCCACAGCATCAGGAGTCACCTAGAATACAGTAAGAAAGGGGCCCCTTGAGACTTTCCTGGTGGTCCAGTGGTTGAGAATCTGCTTTCCAGTGCAGGAGACTCAGGTTGGATGCCTGGTCAGGAAAGTAAGATCCTGCATGCTGCAGAACAACTAAGGTCACTGCAAATACTGGACCTTGGAGCTCTAGAACCCTTGCTCTGGCAACTAAAGAGGCCCCCATGCACCACAACTAGAGGAAGCCCCCATGCCAGAACAAAAATCCAGTGTAGCAAAAACAGAAAAAGAATAAATAAAAAGAGTGGGGCCACTGGAATGGGCGTATCTACTCACTCCTTTGTCAGTTTAGAGCTTCTGTAAGCTATCTCAGCAACATGATGCAAGAGACTGACTTAGAGGAGTCAGGACAAAAGAGAACAACAGAGAAGCTCATGTATCGGGTGAGATGGGGTTCTTAAATGTTCCAGTTAGGATCAACACATCTTCCCACTGTCTTTTTTCCCAAGTCTATTTGAGTTTGGTTTTCTGTCCCCATAGCCAAGTGTCCCAGTGGATGAAAATTCTAACACCCATTTTCTCCCCATATTCTTTTTTAAAAGAATATTTACTTGACTGCACTAGGTTTTAGTTTTGGTGTGTGGGGTCTAGTTCCTTGACCAGGTATCTAACCCTGGCCCTCTGCATTGGGATCCCAGAGTCGTAGCTACTGGACCACCCAGGAAGTACCCCCTTATTCTTCATAATTGATGAATTATTACCCATGTTTAGAGGCTCATCTTAAATGTCAATCAGGAAAGCACTTTCTAACTTTCCAGTCCAACTCTTCTCTTGCCTCCTGTTCTTAGCATCTTCATTTCGGTACAACACGTTTACTCTTCTAATTACATGACTTTCTATGAAGTTTTAATGTCTGTCTTTCCAGCCAGCCTGTAAGCCCCATGAGGGCACAGACTACGTCATCTTGCTTGTGCCGCCAAATCCCAGACATTTCCCAGCACAGGAGAAGCCTCCAAATAATTAGTGCTAATGAATGGAAAGTCTGAGGGGACAAACAATGTCTCTCTTCAAATATTTTAATGGTGCACAGAAGGGAGAATGTGTTGTGCATTATACAAGAGGAAACCACGGGGGCCAAAGAGTGGCCCGGTTTTTCTGTCTTATAGAAAGATAGATTTCAGCTCAATACAGTATGGACTTTTCTAATAGCAAAAACTTTTGAAATATGAAAAAGCTCTCTCCTCCCAACCTCTACCCAAATCCACATGATAATAAGGTCTTACTTAGCATTAAAGAAGACGCTGAATTACCCTCTGACCAATAAATGAGTATACAAGTATATGTTGGGTAGGAGCTCAACTAGAAGACCACTAAAGATACTACCAACTCTAAGATTTTATTAGGTTATGGTGATATAAAGAAAAGATAATAGAAAAACAGTTACAAAAGCAAATACAAGATAAGGTTCAAATGAAAAACTAGAATAGATAAAGACAAGAAAGTTAAAAGGTGAAAGATTTGTATGATCTGAAGAGAAATCAGAGTATAGAATACATAAGAAGAAGAAAGTTTCTAGTTGCCTCTGGAGTCAAGGATGACTCTTGAATCTACCCTGCTCCTGTGGTTAACACACAGTTCCTGGGTGTTGATCCTAACCCTATGCTACCATCTTATCAACTTCTTGTCCTCCGTCTATTCAAAAATTCCTCTGTTGAGATGACCACCCCCATTGGGTTGTTCCATAACTCTCCTAGGAGTCATCTACCATGACATATTCCACTTTGATTGTTCTCTCCAGCCCCTGACCCTCAGTAAGACTGACACCAGCAAACTTACCTGGGCCCTCCAGAGCTCGTCCTGTTCGTGGGCCACCCGCCAGTGTGTGTCGCCCATCATGGCGACCAACAGGTTGATCATAAGCAATGTGGCAATGATGGCGAAGGCAAAGTAGACGATGCTGTACATGAAGGGCAAGTCCACATCATAGTTGGCGGGCCCATCAATGATGGTGAGGAAAAGCTCAAAGGTGCTGAACAACGCCATGGGATAGTCATAGAATTCCCCCAGAGCGGATGGGTCCTCTGTCTGGAAAATGATATAGAACGCTGCTCCGCCCAGGAAGGGGGCATGGAGATCAGGAAACAGGGAGTTATCACAGTAAGCCTGGGCCTGGTCAGTATTCATTCTACCTCCAATCTATATCTCCATACAATTACGCACACGCACATGCACGCATGCGTGTGCATGCTTGCTCAACTGCTCAGTCGTGTCCAACTCTTTGCAACCCCATGGACTGAAGCTGGCCAGGCTCCTATGTTCATGGCATTTCCCAGGCAAGAATACTGGAGTGCGTTGCCATTTCCTACCCCAGAGAATCTTCCCCACCCAGGGGTCGAACCCATGTCTTCTACATTGGCAGGTGGATTCTTTACCACCTGGGAAGACCACATACATGCACACACACATACACAAATGTAGATGTATAAATTATACATATTATATAAGTCACAATTCTCCTGTGTACTTGGCTAACCCTGAGACTATGACCAAGTTTATCACTCTGGATAATGGCAATACTCAGAATTTAGCCAACATCTATCATCTATCTATCTATCTATCAATAGAAATATATAGTATATGTCACCTAACTGGTTTTTACATTTTTAGAACCAAATATTTAAAAGGAAAATTGCTACAAGAATGCATGAAATCTCCAACAGCTTTCAAGAACTGAGCACATGAAAAGTCTAAAAGAAAAGAACCTAAGACAAAAAAATCTCAGTGTTCTCTAGATAATCATCCATTACCCTGAGATTTCCTGAGTGTTCTGGAGCATTGCAAAAAATGTGATATGTAGACTACTGGATGGTATTAGGTACCCTGGAAACTTTACTACAACATCAGAACCTCTGAAAGCTTCATCCCTGTGTGGGGAATGGAGATCTAAATAAAGGGACCCCGAGAGCAGAGCTAGGGTCTATGACAAAGCATGGTTTTGCAAGAATCAAGAACAGATGCTTTGGGAGGTCTGTAGAAAATGGCTCTGCTACATCCCCTCATTCTGCATACGCATAGGTGAGGGTGGGGAGGAAGGGAACATGAGGAATCCTCCAAACGGACAAAGTTTTACCCTCTCAGAGTTCCCATCTTGGTGTAGTTTTTCCATCTACTGTTTTCTGGGAACCCCCATTAAGCAAGGGAATGCCTAAGACAGGAATGGCATCCTTTGTACTTAGAGCCCAGGGTTGGGGTCTTCACACGTCACCCTGTACATCCACCTGCCTTCCAGGGGTTCAGCCGCAGACATGGAGAACTGGATTAGAGGCCCCAGTGTTTGCTTTTCCTTCCTCTCTGCCTTCTCCAAAGAACTTTCTTCTCCTTGTTCACTTGTGCTCTCCCTCCCTCGCTCTGTCTCATCTTCCCTGTTCTGGATGTTTCCTCTCCTCCTTTCCCTGCTCCTTGGGCCATGACTGGGTCCCCACTGGCCCTTGTGCTTCAAGCCTCTCTTCACACCCGTTTCCTCCCTCATTCTTCAAACCCTCCAAACCCTTTTGTTGTACCTCCTTCTCCGAATTCCTTTCTTTTCTTTAACCTTTGACTACATAAATGAAAAAAGGGGGGCACTTGAGGCATTATTGAGTGCTTTTCATTTATTCTTCTGAAGTGTCAACATAGAAGAATTAAATAGTGAACTTTTTGCCTATGGCACCTTTCACAACTGGCCCGTCTTTCCTGTTTCATATCCGTCTCTCTTCAAGCCCTTTATTTATCTCTCCTTTAAAGAGGCTGCAGGGCAGTTAGTCAACATAAACATGATTGACCCAGAACTTCAGAGCACATGAGTTCATGCTCTAGGCCAACCTTAGTGACCCTGATCCTAAGCATATGAGCATGTTTTCAATTCACTTTCTACTAGGAGGGGAAAAAAAAGCATAAAGGGAGTACAAACAAGAAATAAGTGAGAGCAAGATGAGAGAGAACCTTCTGGAGAACTGAATCCCACGCTCTGGAGAAGAGAGTGACGTTCTCACCTGAGGCAAATCCCACGATAACCACAGCCATCAGCCAGCAGAAACGCAACAGGTCTCCAAAAATCATCTACAGAGAACAGAGAGGGGAGGGAGGATGGGGGACGGCATCTCCACCTGCCTTTTAGCAGCTACTGCTGCTAGATGGCAAGTCACCAGAGTTCCACCAGATCTAGTAGGAGCCTCATTTTTTGTTGTTGTTGTTGCTCCTACTCCCTCCCTTGGTCTGGGAAAAGTCCAATGTCTGAAAGTAGAAACTGTGGGGAAAGCACTTTTTTTTTTTTAAGTTTTGCTCCCACTCCCTCCCTTGGTCTGGGAAAAGTCTGATGTCTGAAAGCAAGAGAAACTGGAGAAAGCTCTGACCTTCTGGATCATGATGGTGAAGGGGCCCAGCATCTGGAATCCTCGAGCAAAGTACATGACGCTGCACCAGCCCAGCACCAGGGCGAAGGACATGGGTACCACCTCCCCGCTGGTGTTGGTGAGCCGCATCACCATAGTCACCAGCACCAGGAAGGAATAGGTGATTCTGGGAGGAGAGAGGGGAGGGGGCCATGAGAGGAGGGACTGGGAATATTCTAGGTCCCTTCTAGCATGGTGCTACCTTGCCCAGAACCCACCACGCAACCTCCTAAACACATACACAATCACACCCATGAACCCACTGGAGAAAAGTCCCTGGAGTCGAGGGTCCCAGAGAGGGGTAGGGAGACCTGAAATGCTTCTGGAAAGGGAAGGCAGGGGCCCGGAAGGAAGAACACTCACGTGATGACGTGGAATGGCCCCCCAAGGACAGTTTGTCCAAAATAGCGGGAGAAACCGACCCTGAAGATATCCGGGATCTGAAAAAAGGCGGGGTGGGGAAAGAAAACTGTAGACGTCAGTTCAATAAATCACAGCAACATCTTTTTAAATCCATTTCCCAGAATAATGGAAATTAAAGCAAAAATAAACAAGTGGGGCCTACTTAAACTCAAAAACTTTTGCAGAGAAAAGGAAACAAAAAACAGACAATCCATAGGTTAGGAGGAAATATTTGCAAATGATGTGATTGATAAGGGATTAGTCTTGAAAATTTACAATCAGCTTATGATACTTAGTAGCATCAAAACGGAGAAGGAAATGGCAACCCACCCCAGTATTCTTGCCTGGAGAATACCAAGGACAGAGGAGCCTGGTGGGCTACCATCTATGGGGTCGCACAGAGTCGGACACGACTGAAGCAACTTAGCAGCAGCAGCATCAAAACAAACAACTCACTCAAAAAGTGGGCAGAAGACCTGAATAGACATTTCTCTAAAGAGGACAATAGGCATGTGAAAAGATGTTCGACATAGCTATCTATTAGAGAAACGCAAATCAAAACTACAATGAGATATAATCTTACACTGATCAGAATGGCTATCATCAAAAAATCCACAAACAATAAATGCTGGAGAGGGTATGGAGAAAAGGGAAACCTCCTGCACTGTTGGTGGGAATGTAAACTGGTCCAGCCACTGTGGAGAAAAGTGTGGAGGTTCCTTAAAAAAACAAAAACGGAACTACCATATGACCCCGCAATCCCACTCCTGGGCATATATCCAGAGAACAACAGGATCTGAAGGGATACATGTACCTCATTGTTCATTGCAGCACTGTTTACAGTGGCCAAGACATGGAAGCAACCTAAAAGTCTGTCAACAGAGGAATGGATAAAGAAGATGTGGAGTATATAAATAAACACACACACAATGGAATATCACTCAGCCATTAAAAAGAATGAAATGAGGCCATTTGTGGCAACATGGATGGACCTAGAGAGTGTCATTCTGAGTGCAGTGAGTCAGATGGAGGAAGAGAACTATCATATGACATCCTCTATATGTGGAATCCAAAAAGAAATGATACAAAGGAGCTTACTTGCAAAACAGAAAGAGATCCACAGACTATGGTCACTGTGGTTGGAGGGGTGGTTGGGGACTTCAGGAAGGTCATGTATGCACTGCTGTGTTTAGAGTGGATAACCAATGGGAATCTATTGGACAGCACAAGGAACTCTGCTCAAGGTTATGTGCCAGCCTGGATGGGAGGGGAGTTTGGGGAGGAATGGATACATGTCTATGTATGGCTGAGTCCCTTTGCTATTCACCTAAAACTACAACATTGTTAATTGGTTATGCTGCTGCTGCTAAGTCGCTTCAGTCGTGTCTGACTCTGTGCGACCCCATAGATGGCAGCCCACCAGGCTCCCCTGTCCCTGGGATCCTCCAGGCAAGAATACTGGAGTGGGTTGCCATTTCCTTCTCCAATGCATGAAAGTGAAAAGTGAAGGTGAAGTTGCTCAGTCATGCCTGACTCCTAGCGACCCCATGGACTGCAGCCTACCAGGCTCCTCTGTCCATGGGATTTGCCAGGCAACAGTACTGGACTGGGTTGCCATTGCCTTCTCTGTAGTTAATTGGCTATACCCCAATAAAAAATGTTTTTGGTGTTTAAAAAAAAAAGATAAAAGACTTCAGTCTGACGGCTCAGCTGCACCTCACCTCTAGGAATAGGATGATTGCTGACCCGAGGACCGTCATCAGCTCCCCCACCAGCCGGATTTTATCCTGCTGAGTCACGTAGGCTTCCTGTGGTGAGATATTCAGGATCAGAAGTGCTTTCTGATGGACTGAGAGGCAAATCTTTTTGAGTAAGTGGTCTAAAGCGACTCAACTCTATCCGAGATGAATAAGAGCTCCCCTTACCACCACCATTACCACCATCACCACCCACCCCCACTGTATTTGTCATTGCAGCTCAGTCTGTGACCAAGGCATGAGTCTAAGTAAACCAAGATGCAACATACTGGGCCGGCCAAAAATACATTTGGGTTTTTCCATACCATCTTACGGAAAATCTGAATGAACTTTCTGGTCAACCCAATACAGTATATATATGTTCCATATGCCAACAACTTGAGTTACCACCTAATAACTCACTTCTTATGCTGTTGAATTATAACTAACGATGATGTGTGTACTGAGGGGCTAAGGTCACATTTATGTGCATCAAGTTAAGAAAGTTAAGTTATTAGTGGCTTGGGCTGGTTTCAGCTATCCTGAAAGGCCAGCTTTTCCAAACTTGCTGTGGTTCCCAGCAGGTAGAATGGATGGACCTCTAGACCCTGCTAGCTCCAGTGAGACCTTGAATCAGTCACTAAAACTCCCTGAGCATGGGATGTCTCATCTGTAAAATGGAGACTATAATGGTTACCTCCTAGGGTTATTGTGAAGACCAAATCAGATGATGTATTTGGACGTATTATAAGCCACAGAGCACTATAGATATATTCATGCTTTGTGCTAAGTCACTTGAGTCATGTCTGACTCTTTGTGACCCCATGGACTGTAGCCCACCAGGCTCCTCTGTCCATGGGACTCTCCAGGAAAGAATACTGGAGTGGGTTGCCATGCCCTCCTCCAGGGGATCTTTCTGATCCAGGGATCAAACATGTGTCTCTTATATCTCCTGTGTTGACAGGTGGGTTCTTTACCACTAGCGCCACCTGAGAAGCCCCATAGGTAAATTCATTGTGGTTTTATTATGATTTGGCAATATAGAAAAGGGCTAGAGACACTCTATGATTTTCAATTCTAAGGAGGAACTCTGTCTTATCCTGGATGGTAGGTGTCAAAGATATAGGCCTAAGGTCAACACGAATAAAAACCATCCTCCTCTGCACTCCTTACTTCACAGTTAAAAGCTTGCAGTGTTACCCAGATGCAGCAATCAAATTCTACAATAATGCTCCTTAACTTTTTTGAAGTAATGAGCCCATCTGAGAATATCATGAAGACCACAGGCCCTCTTTCTGGAAAACTGATCACATACATATAACCTCCAGATGAAATTATACAAATAACTTCAACACATGTGAGTACCCCTTAGACTTTTGGGAATTCTGTTCTCCAAGGTCATGTCTTTGAATTGTGCACTCAAGATAGGACTTGAGAGTCCCTGGGGATGATCTCCGCTGAAAAGGATGGGATCCCTTGTTAGGCATGAGAATCACCAGTCATCTCTGTTCTACTGATAAACAGAACCTCTATGGGCTACTTCAGTAGTGTACTCACTAGTCCAATGAGAAGCATAGCTTTTGAAACAGGAAGAGATGCTATGTAGTAGGGAGGTGCTCATGGCTCAGTCAGTAAAGAATCTGCCTGCGGTGCAGGAGACCTGGGTTTCAACCTTGGGTCAGGAAGACTCCCTGGGGAAGGAAATGGCAACCCAGTCCAGTACTCTTGCTTGGAGAATTCAGCCTGGACAGCTAGTCAATGGGGGTTGGGTCACAAGAATCAGATACAACTTAGCAACTAAATCACCACCTCAGGAGGTGCTCTAGGTATACAGAAGGCACCCATCAAGTATCCTGTGGCCTCTAAGAGGGTGTGTATCAGCTCAGAAGAAGCCAAGGATATAGTCTTTCGGGAAGAGTAGAACCAGAGTTACTAAGAGATGGTAGAAATGTTTCAGATAAATCGTATGGGACCAGGGAAGAACAGGAAGGAACTGGTGACTATGTACCTCTAGTAAACAACGTTCTCTAACAATCTGTGAATAGACTTCAGTTCTTTTGCTTTTGCTGTTCCTTAAAGAACTGATGTCCTGCCAACTTTTCTGCTGTTTACTTTTCTTGAGAAACTGGACAATTTTATTTTATCATATAGTGAGCAGTTTCCCTTTTGCTTTGCTTTCAAGGAAGCTCAGAGTTCTTTTTTTTTTTTTTTTTTTTTTAATCTCCAGCTCTAGCAACTCTCTTTGAATACCCTCTCCTCCATCCAAAGATTCAGATCATAGATCTTGTTCTTTTTCTTTATCTTAATGTTCTTGTTGCATCTGACTTTCACTGTAAAACAGGCCAACTCCTTTGGAGAATCAGGTGGTAGGATAAATAATAAGTTTGTTAATTGTAGGGACAAAATAACACTAGATATAGAAATAAAATAATGGCATCTGTGCCATGTATGTGTCTATACACAATTTTTAAGAAAACTTTGGACCTTGGTTGCATGAAATTGAAGTTGCTCAGTCGTGTCTGACTCTGTGACCCTATGGACTATAGCCCACCAGGCTCCTCCATCCATGGGAGTTTCCAGGCAAGAATACTGGAGTGGGTTGCTCTTTCCTTCTCCGGGGGATCTTCCCAACCCAGGGGGTAGAACTCGAGTCTCCCACATTGTGGGCAGGCTCTTTATCATCTGAGCCACCAGGGAATCCAGGACCTTGGTTGCATACAGCTGGAAAATTGCCACCAACTTTTTCTTTGGCTCTACTAAGAAGAGGAGGATACCTGTTGGCCAGGAGCTTTGTGGGGATTAGAGTACCCCTAGAGGACAGCAGGAGAATGGTATCAACACTCTTGGGATGAAAATGTAAAAATCCAACTAATGAAGAATACTAGGAACAATTTTGTTTACCATATACTCCTCCTGGGTCTGCCCTTCATGAGCACCGCTTTGCTTGTTCAACAGATTCCTTTCCGAGCAGGAGTTACCCTGCTCAAGTTCACTAGTAACAGAGGTGTCCAGAGATGCCAAGCTTTGGCCTCTGTTCCACTTGGTTTGGGGTTTCCCTGGTGGCTCATCGGTAAAGAATCCACCTGCAATAAAGGAGACCTGGGAAATGTGGGTTTGATCTCTTGGTTAGGAAGATCCTCTGAAGAAGGAAATAGCAACACATGCCAGTATTCTTGCATGGAAAAATCCCATGGACAGAGGAGCCTGGTGAGCTACAGTCCATGTGGTTGCCAAGAGTCGGACATGACTCAGCGACTGGACATACACACGCACTTGATGTCCGACTGCCCTAAAGTAGCTGTCTCCACCTCTCTGTCACTTAAAGTAGCCTGCAGAGCACCACACTCTCCTGCAAGCCCCCTTCCTTGCTGCTCTCCAAGACCACCACACAGACCCTTTCATAAGGTGTTTTTTTTTTTTTAATAAAACCACGCTCTCTGGAAAACAAAGAGTAACATGCATGTGTGAAAGTTGGAATGAAAAGAATAGCAGTTCATACAACTCAGCAGCAAAAAGAACAAACAATCCGATTAAAAGCTGGACGGAGCACCTGAACAGACCTTTTTTCCCAGAGAAGACATACAAAGGGCTGGCATTTGTATGCCAAAGGTACAGAAAAGATACTCCGCATCGCTAATCATCAGGGAAATGCAAATCAAAGCCACAGTGAAAGATCACCTCAGACTGACTAGGATGGCCATTATCAAAAAGACAAGAAATCACAATTGTTGACAAGGATGCAGAGAAGAAGGAACCCTTGCATACTACTGTACACTACGTAAATTTGTGCAGCCACTGTAGAACACAGAAGGGAGGCCCCCCAAAAAGTTAAAGTGGAATTACTACATGATCCAGCTTCTAGGTATATATCCAAAGGAGCTGCATCATAAAGCAATTATCCTCCAATTACAAATAAATTAAAAAATAAACAAAGGAAACAAAAACAGAATCTGGAAGAGATATCTGCACTTCTGTGTAAATTGCAACATTAGTCACAGTAGCAAAGCTCTAGGAACAACCTAAGTGTCCATCAATCAACAATGGATAAAGATGTGATATATATATTACACATACACACATATGGGCTTCCCAGATGGTGTGAATGGGCAAAAACCCGCCTGCCAATGCAGGAGACATGAGAGATGCAGATTTGATCCCTGGTTTGTGAAGATCCCCTGGAGTAGGAAATGGCAACCCACTCCAGTATTCTTGCCTGGAGAATCCCATGGACAGAGGAGCCTGGTGGGCTGAAGTCCATAGGGTCGCAAAGAGTCCAACACGACTGAAGTGACTTAGCATGCATGCACACACACACACACATACATATGTATACATACAGGTACACGTATATATGTGTGTATATATGTACATACATACACCAGAATATTATTCACCTATGAGAAAAGAGGAAATCTTGTCATTCTCAACAATATGGATGACTTGATGGCATTAAGCTAAGTGAAATAAGCCCATCAGATTAAGACAAATACTTCATGGTTATCACTTACATGTGGAATAAAAAAAAAAAAAAGGCAAACTCCTAGAAAAAGAGAGTAGAAAAGTGATTGCCAAGGGCTGGGGGCACAGACAAAATAAGGAGAGATTGGTAACAGGATGCTAAATTTCAGCTATAAGAGGAATAAGGTCTGATGGTAAAACAAGATGATTATAGTTAATTACACTGCATTATACAACAGAAATTTGCTAGGAGAGCAGAACTTAATTATTCTCACAAAAATAAATAAACATGTGAGGTGATGAATGTGTTAATAGATGAGAGGAATCCTTTCACAATGTATATGCATATCAAATCCCTGCGATGAACACTTTAAATACCTTACAATATCAATTGTCAATTATATCACAGTAAAGCTGAAAAATAATGATAGTAGTGAACTTTTAAAACATTTTCCTTTTCTTTGATTTCGAGAGGAATTCTAGTATCTCACACTCATGTGTAATATTGGCTCTTGTTTGGAAGAGATACTCTTTTACAAAGTGGAGAAAGGTTTTAGTGTTTTAAAAATGGACAGGGGCACTGAATTATAATGAATGACTTTCTGAGGTCTGTTAAACTGACAATCAGAATCTCCTTTTCATCAACCACGTTTGCACTTCTAGAATTAGACCCTAAACTCAAAGTGGTAATAAGTTTTTCTTTGAATTTTTCAGAATTTTACTCTTTGGGGATTGCATTCAAGATTTCCTATCTACAAGGAAAGACCCATCTGCAGCTGTCTAGATTCGTGGTGCTTATGAAAAGGTTTGGGGACCAAGGGTATGTTTAGCAAAGTGAACTAACTGTAAATTCACTTTACTAAAGTCCTGTTCATTTAGCCTCCCAAATTCTCTCAAATGCTCCGCTGGCTCTCAATCCATAGCACCACTGCCTTAAAGCAAACTCATGGTGCCCTGTACCCACTGCCCATTCCTTACCTTGTTTTTGCATATATCACGACCTGGTTTCTCTGCTTAATACCTTTCCTAGTTCCAGCATGTCTTTGGAATAAAAATGAGGGGGGGGAGATGGGAGTGATGAGTATTCTTTAAATCTGTATCATAGTAGAAATTCAGTAGCTAATGTCTAAATTTAGTTAATGAATAGAGATAGAAGTATATTATTCAGTGGTACAGAGGTAACAACAGGGACCCTAAAGAGGTAACAACTGGTTGCCTCCAAGAAGTAAGGCATGAGTGAGGTGGGCAGGCCAGTGCGCTGGTGGTCTTCATTATACTTGCCACTGGATTTTCTAAGTCATGGGCATGTATTCTTTACTTAGAAGTGCTCACTGTGAAACAGAAATGAAAAATATTCAGACTACCAAGCATGATGCCCAGAACCCTTGCTGGGATTGCACGTGTGTTCTTTTAGTTAGAACTGTGCTTTGTGAGATAAGAATAAAAACTAAGGGACTTCGCTGCAGGTTTAGTGGTTGAGACTCTGCACTTCCATTGCAGGGGGCGCAGGTTTAATCCCTGGTCTGGGAGTCAAGATCCCACATGCCATGAGGTGAGGCAAAAAAAGAGGAAAAAAAGTTTCCTCTTTTTCCTCTATTTTTAAAACATAAGACTCAGCACAATGGCTTTGCTTGCCTGGTTCCTGCCCTGGGTCCCCATACTCTGTGTCAGCTCCAGCCATGTTGATTACTAGGGTCCTCAACTGGTAAGACAGGTCCCCATATGAACTGTGCCCTATTCTCAGAATGCCTTCCTCCACCAGAGTTTTCTGATTCACTGTTAACCTTAAGACCCAGGTCACAGCATTCCACCTGGGTCTCCTTCCCTGCCCGTCTGCCCAGATCAGCTGTCTCCCTGCAGGAACACGATGTCAGCCTCCGGTCATAGCCCTTCCCCAGCACACTGCAGTCATCTGGATGTTTTCTGTCTCTCCAGGAATCTTAGGGTTCCCTTAAAGCAGGGACCTCTAATTCCTTCTTTTTATCCACAATGCACACACAGTAGATGCTGCATTCACAAGGATGGAAGGAGAGAAGAAAGCAGGTAAACAGACAGGCGCTTGCTGAGCATGATCTAAGAGCTGGAGGGAGGCAGAGGGGAACCAGGAAGCAAGGGCAGGGAGGTAAATGGAGAAAGGATGATGACGAACTGGGCTCGCCTGGAATTTCCAGATTCCTAGCTCAAGGTCACCTAAGCAGGCTTAGTTAATAATGCACTGAAAAAATTCTCCCCCCAGCTCCTTTAAAAAAATAAGCGTCTTTCAACAATGACTAGAGTTCTTAACCTCTTTGTATGGCTTAGAATTTCAGGAGTTGTCAACGGCCAGAGCCCCTTGGAGGCTGACCAGCCTTACTTTGTTAAGAATCTGCTTACAGAGAGTGTCCTGCTCACCAGCTGGTTGAGCTCATTGTCTTGAAGGAAATGCCCAGAGAAGGGTGGGCCTAGCAGGGCCCAGGTACCACTGTGGGGAAGGATGGGGAGCAAATGCAACCACTAGGAGGGGGAAGGCACTGGAAACAGTTGTCAGACCCCATCTGAGACCCTCTCCTTCTCCCCAAGATTCTTGCAGAGGAATGAAGCTCCCAGAAAGAGACATGCTTGGTCATCACTCATACAATCATTAATCTCATCTTCTAAACTGTGCGGGGATTCCTAACCAGCTTATCCATCAGAATCAGCTGTGGGCGGGGGGTGGTGGTACTTGTGATCTAGTGGGTGAGACTCCATGCTCCCAATGCAGGGAGTTCAGGTTCGATCCCTGGTTGGGAAACTAAGCAACTGCAACCAAGCACATGAGCTGCAACTACTAAGCCCGCACCTGCTCACTGCAAAACTAGAAAAGCCCGGGCGCGACAGTGAAGACTCGGTGCAGCCAAACATACACACCTACACCTACACATACACACACATACACACACATACATTCACACACAAACACATACACACACATACACATACATTCACACACAAACACATTCACACACAAACACATACACACACAAACACATACACATATATTCACACACAAACACACACACATATACACATACATTCACACACATTCACACACAAACACATACACACACACACACATACATACATACATACATACATACATACAAGAATTGGCTGGGAAGCTTTGTCGCAACACATATGCGTTGGCCAAACCTGGAGACTCTAATTTGGTGTAAGAATCAAGCATCTTTCTTTTTTTAAGATGCAGATCCCCATGTGAGAACCACTGGGCCAAAAAGGGAGGAAGATCTCATGGTTACCTTATAAGTCTACCTTCCAGGGGCTTATTTTGTGTCTTAATCTCTGTGTTTTTTCAGGAAGATTAACCCAGCAGATGTCTTCTCTCTACGGAGACATCCTTATCCATTCCCACAGAAGCAGGATTTACCTTAGCCACCAAAAGGTTAATCACATAAAAACTGGGGCCCATGTTGATCAACAACAAGCTGAAGAATTGATGCTTTTGAACTGTGGTTCTGGAGAAGACTCTTCAGAGTCCCTTGGACTGTAAGGCGATCAAACCAGTCAATCCTAAAGAAGATCAGTCCTGAATATTCATTGGAAGGACTGATGCTGAAGCTGAAACTCCAATACTTTGGCCATCTGATGTGAAGAATTGACTCATTGGAAAAGACCCTGATGCTGGGAAAGATTGAAGGCTGGAGAAGAAGGGGATGACAGAGGATGAGATGGTTGGATGGCATCACCGACTAAATGGACGTGAGTTTGAGCAAGCTCTGGGAATTGGTGATGGACAGGGAAGCTTGGTATGCTGCAGTGCATGGGGTCACAAAGACCCCATGCACTGCAGAGTTAGACACGACTGAGTGCCTGAACTGAACTGAACTGAACTGATGATCAACACTAGAGCATAGGCAGTAGCTCAGTGGCTAGAGGTCAGAGGCAACTCCATGTCTGACTAACTCTCAACTCCTGCACTCCAGCACAGCACCTCTTATCTTGCGGGGGAAATATCAGGTGTGCCCAGGTACAGGTGAGTGTGGCAGGAGCTGGCTACTTATCGAAGCCTGGAAACAGGAGTTCCTCAAGCAGTGGGTCCCTCTGAGGAAGAAACCTGGAATTCAGCATATTTCTCTGGAGGGAGAAATGACCTGGCTTTGTATTAAAGTTGAAGCTTCTGAAGTGAAGCAGACCAGAAGCCCAACCAGCACTGCCCTTACTAGCCAAGCATCTTTACCAAAGTACTTAACCTCTCATGACTTCAGATTCACGATCTTTAAAATGGTTATAAGAATTTCATTTACTTATGAGGATCACCCAGTATAATACTTTAGCAACCAAAATGCGATCCGCAGAATCACAACACCAGCCTCACCCAGCAGCGAGTCAGAAAAGCAGAAACTCAGGGCCTACATCAGTTTTCCTCTCTGAATCTGTCCTTTCCCAAGATCTCAGAAGCACCAGCAAACGCATGGCAAGTGCTCAAAGCCAGCTCCCGATAGATGTTATTTTTACCTCCTAGGCTCTCTGCTTCTCCCACCTCTATCTTCTCTTTAATTTGCTGTACTTATTCCAAAGGGAGTTGGGTAGGACCCCCAAGTGAAACAGTGTCGAGCTGGCGTACAGCTGGGTTTCAAATAACTCTGGTACTTTGAATAGCGGAGTTTGTGAGGAATTGTGACATGTAGGAAAAGCAGTCTCCCTGACCAGTACAGGTAGAGAATGATTTCAGATAAAAAGAACCCATGAGTCACTCCGGCCACGCCCTCTCCCTGACTACCTACATCCCATCCATTGTATAGTAGTGATGATTCTACCTTCAGTAAGTGCCCTGATGCCAGCCCTTTCTCTCAAGTCTCCCCACCACACCTTAAGGCCAATCCACCACTACTCTCTTCCTTCACTGAACTGTAATAGCCTCTTAGCTGGTCCCCCACATCTTCCCTGGCCCCCTCAAACCTGTTCTCCACCCTACAAACAGAGACATTGTTCTGAAACAAAAATATTATCGAGTGTCTCCCCTGTTTAAAATCCTGAGCCTCCCATTAACTTTAGGATAAAAAGTAAAATCCTTGGGATGGCCAGCAACGTCCTACATGACTGGGGAAAGATCTGCCTGGACAGCCTAATCTGGAGGCTCCTGCCCCAGCTCCCTCTGTTCTAGCCAGCCTTCTTTCGGTTCCTAGACATTCGCAAGACTCTTCCTGCCCCAGGGCCTTTGGATATGCATTGTCTCTGCCTTGAATTCACTTTCCACCTTGAATTCACCAGTGCATGCATGCTCAGTTGTGTCTGACTCTTTGTGACTCAATGGACTGTAGCCTGCCAGGCTCCTCTGTCCATGGAAATTTCCAGGCAAGAATACTGTAGCGGGTTGCCATTTCCTCCTTCAAGGAGTCTCTCAGCATCCTGTCTTCTGATCATAAGAAAAACTCATGCGAATTGTTAACAGTCAGTTTGCATTGAAATGTCTATTCATTTTGGAGAAGGCAGTGACACCCCACTCCAATACTCTTGCCTGGAAAATCCCATGGATGGAGAAGCCTGGAAGGCTGCAGTCCATGGGGGTCGCTGAGGGTCGGACACAACTGAGCGACTTCACTTTCACTTTTCACTTTCATGCGCTGGAGAAGGCAATGGCAACCCACTCCAGTGTTCTTGCCTGGAGAATCCCAAGGACAGGGGAGCCTGGTGGGCTGCCGTCTATGGGGTCGCACAGAGTCGGACACGACTGAAGGAACTTAGCAGCAGCAGCAGCAGCAGCATCTATTCATTTAATTAATGTCAATCAGTCTGCAAATGCCAAAAGGCAGAGGTGAAGTGTGTTTTGCTCAGACCAGGTTGAGTTTCCAGTACCTACAATAATGCTTGGGGCACCCTAAGGCTCTCAGTAGTGGTTTGTTTAATGAATGAATTAGCAAAGTAATTTGAAGCAAAGGGCATTGGAGAGATCAAGGAAAATCATCAAAATGTAGAAAGGAAATCTGATGATGGGAGATCAATACCCTCTTGCTGAACAGCAAATCAAGGGTCTAAACAATCAGAGTGATCGGTTTCACCTTAGAAAGCTTAGCAGATCTCAAGCCAAGCTGAGCTTGAGAATCAACCAAGGAATTTCTTTAAAATACCACTGCCAGGGGCCACTATTTCAGACATTCTAATGCCTCAGGTATGAGGCAGCTTAGGGATCCATAATTTTTTTTTTTTTTAACCAGATTTCCGTGTTTCTAATGTGTCCGTGTTGTTTAGTCGCTAAGCTGTGTCCCACTCTTTGTGACTCCAGGGACTGTAGCCCATCAGACTCCTCTGTCCATGGGATTTCCTAGGGAAAAGTACTGGAGTGGGTTGCCATTTCCTTCTCCAGGGGGTCATCCCAACCCAGGGATCAAACCTGCATCTCCCACGTTGGCAGGCAGTTTCTTTAGCACCGAGCCACCAAGGAAGCCTTAAAAGTAGTCTTGGTTAAAAAACTACTGATCTAGCAAGACATAGGATCTGCTCAAGTCAAACAGCTATTTTGTTTTAGAGTTAGGGCTTAAATCTAAGCCACCGAATCCCAGACTTCGAACTTTCTGCTCACTTGGCAGTCTAGGAGAACTAGGATTACAAGGCACTTTGTTCTGCCTAAGCCAAGTAAACACTGAATGAAGACAAGAAATTAACTCATTAATTTAGAGAGTTCTTGGGAAGTCCGGGAATAGCATAAATTTTATGGCTGAGCAATGGAGCATCCTAGAGTGAAGACATTTCTTAGAATATCTCCAAAACTCCACCATTTCCCATGACTGCTTTTGCCTAGTTTATGCCACCTTGTATAAATAAAGGAGTATTTTCTTTCCTTTCCAGTGTTTTGAGATGGTGCTCTGGGCTACTGTTGTGGAGTCCAGTGACTCTTCTAGATCCCATGAGACCCACAGAGAAAATCCTACAGTGACTGAGGGCTCTGTGTGTCCAGATTTATTAAATACAATAGTACTCATTTATCTGAGAAAAAGCTCTGTAGGCTAATTAATATGGCAACAACTGCATTAATCAAGTCAAGACCCTATGTTGGTACATTTTCATATTTCTAAGACTCTCAAGTAATAGAAATGTAGAAAAAAAGAATTCCATATTATTCAATAAATGTGGTGCATCATGAAAGCAGAATCTTTCAAGTCATGGTGATAAGTTTGGGAGCTCCTGATTTAATCTGAATTGACTTCCTACTAAGAGGAACATATGGGCCCCATCAGCTCAGGACCAAGGCCCAAGGGCTCATGCCGAAAAAACACAGACCTTCGCTGATGCTCTTCCCCATTCAAACTGCTCACAGCTGCTTTCTTAAGCCCCACTACCCAACCAAGAAAAGAATATTTGAAAGTCATGAGTCTTCTATTTGGGCTAATGCAGATTTTATCAAAGTGAGCAAAAGGGTAAAAATGCTGAAGGGGGAAAAGAGAAGAAAAAGAGAGAAGATGGAAAGAAAGTTAGAGCACTTAGCTATAATTATGCTTCATCTAGTCCTGAGGCAAGGGGAAGTAGCTGCTAATAATTTAGACTATCTGGGTCAAAGGAACATTATGTTCATAGGGACATAACTAGTCCTCCCCCAGAGAGAAAGAGACACAGTGGTAAGAACAAGGTAAGAAAGAAGAAGTCTTGGTGATAATCAGTTGCTCAGCATCACCCAACTCTTTGGCTAGAAGGCTATCTACATTCTGGATCTGCATTCTAGATCCAGAAAATCCCCCCAGTCAGCCTGAAACAAAGGAAGGCTGGCAAAGAGTGCATCTGAGGAATCAGAGTCAGGAACACTGGAAATGTCCAGCCACCCCCATGTTTATCCATTTCCTTCATTGTTATCGCTGGCCCATCTCAGTTGGCCATCCCTTCCATGTCCTTATTTCCTGGTGTATGGTCTCCATACCAGGGACAATCTTCATGTCCCATTTGAGATGCAGGGAACCCAGCTTCCCTGGAATGCACCTATGCCCACCTCGAACAAGGCAGCCCCACCATACTCAGCCTTGTGTTCTGCAGGCAGCAAACCCTGCTGTGTGACAGTCAGAGGCTCTGGACAAATGGGCACACTGTATATACACCAAGAAGCAATTCTAAAAGCTTAGAGTGATTTGACCTACTTCAGCATTTAGTAAGGCTCTTTGCCCTGTCCTTTCTTTGAGTATCCACTGCCTTTGAGCTAACTCGACTCAGGTTATTTGTTCCTTAACTCCTCCAAACTGCCCCTCTCCAAGTCCAGGTTGAGCTATGCCTGTAGGGGACCCATTCTGCATTGAGCGTAAATCTCTAGCCATTGAGCTCTTACTTGCCTGGCAAAATTGTTCCCCCTGTGTCTTTTGCTTTCTGCCCACATGCCTGCACTCCCTTTTAGGTATTTTCAGGTCACTAGGACAAGAATTTTGGTTACCTATTAAATGAACCCAGTGTTGAATGTATATGCCTAGAAGCACTCATGAGAGCCTGCTCGTTCTGTTACACCAAGGAGTCTCCTTTCAACAGCAGACCTGGACATCTACTCTACATCTCTATCCAGCTGTCCTCACCCCAGGTCTCTGAAGGTGACTCACAGAATGGCAAGCTAACCAGAGTAAAAGGGACCCCAGAGACTATTTCCTTCTAACTGCTACCCAATCTAGGCATCCTCTGCAGCACATTTGACAGGTGGTCAGACAGCTGATACCTCACTTTCAATGCACTCATATTGACTGTGTTCAGAAGTGAATGCGGGTCACAAGAATGTCTGTGTTACCCTAACAGATTACAGGCACACTCAGAAAATGGACCTGGAGCACACTCTTCCTCCCTTTAGAACAACAAAGCTTCTGTTGAAGGTCACATTTACAAAGATCTGGTCTACAGACCTTGGTGAGTAACAAGGGATTTTACAAAGGTACAGGTAAACTAAGCATTCTTCCAAAGTTCACAAGAAAGCCATCACTCCCTGGACAAATCCACTTGTATTCATTAAGCCCCAGCTTTGGTCCCCTTAACTCCTGCCTAATTTCTGTCCAAGTGATCAGGAGCCTGCCCCTGCCAGAGTCAAGGGACTGGCATATTTCCTGGGCAGCGTGGCTCTGGTTTCCAGAGCCATCACCCCATGCTATCAGCCCCTCTTACCCCCTCTAAGAGTCACCTGGAGCAGCTTCTGCTGGAATACGGTGATGTCTCGGGAATCTGTGCGGTTGTCACTACGGGCCTTGAGAGGACGGTGGATGCAGCACATGGTGAAGCAGATCATGTAGAGCACATACAAGGCTCCCAGGATGCAGAAGTAGGGCCGCCCGTACTTCCTCCACTTGAAGTTCACCAGCTGCTTCACTGGGGTCTGCTCCAGGATCTGACGAGCCTGCGGTAGAAGAAGAGGGCAGCAGGGGATGACCACCATCGTGAATTGCAGCACCAGGTTCCCCACCGGGTCCCAGACAGGCAGCGTCACGATCAGCACAAGTGTCATTTATTCAGTTCATCTTTTCATTCATCTCTTTTACAGACGACGAGTCAGTTTCCACTGTATGCGGTGCCTCATGCTAGTGCTGCAGATAAACCATGGCAGAAGCAAATACCAGGACCTCTGAGCTCCTCAGAGACTCTGAAGGATGAGACATAGATGGGCGAGATAGCTGAGTGAATGGAGAGTTAGGCAAGTTCTTTTATAAAGTAGCAGCAGTTGCCAAGGCGGGAAGGGGTGAGAAGACATTGGCACATGAGGGGGATATGGCAGAATCTTTTGGAGGGTGCAGGGATTATCCTGTATGAAGTGGCTGAGGGCCAGATCATGGTACCTCATGAATGCCAAGCTAAGGAGTTGGACTTTATTTTCTGAATGCAATGGAAAGCAGTGGAAGGTTCAAGCAAGCAGGTAGTCAGATTCGCTCCACAAGTATTATGGACATGAGAGGAGCAACAGAGGACTCGGAGAGTCGGGAGAGGCCATAATCTAAGCTGGGTGGGTTAATGCTCAGATCTAAGTAGCCAATGAGACATTAAAGATGCTCCTGAAAGAGGATGATAGATGGCATGATGCATCTAAGAAAGTAGGAAAAGGCAAAGTCAGAGCTTAGCCAGAGGGATTTCCCACGAGCAGAAAAAGTACCTTTTCCCATCGAGCCTACAGAGTAGGAGAGAGACGGGTGGTGGGGGTGGGGGGCAGTTTCTAGACCTGCTGGGCAGAACAAGGCAGGAAGCTGAAGAAGCTCCAGTGAGGGAGCCTCTATTTTCATCATAATGAACAAATCTTGGTTGCCCGATAGAACTGAAGGTGAAGGCTGGGCTTCCAATCCCTAAGAAATCCTGCTCTGAAGAAGTTCATGCCAACCAGCCACTTTGTTCATCAGATCCTCTGATAAACCAGATCCTCTGTTTGTTAGTACCAGCTATCATCTGAGTTTTGTGGCTCTTAAATGAAGTGAAGTGAAGTCGCCCAGTCGTGTCCGACTCTTTGCGACTTTGTGGCTCTAGAGGGTTCCTAGGAAATTGTTGGGTGGCAGATAAACAATAAGAACTGTATTTTGCCACCATCTTGGAGGTTCCAGAAAGCATCAGTATTTTCTTCTCTTTATAAATCTTCAACAAACTTTCCTTTCCCTCATATCACCCAATCTAATACTGTCTGAATGATCTATGTGTTTTTCCCTCTCTGGAAAGCTCTCTTTTTCCTCATCTGCCTGGTGATTCCCAATTCCTCCTAGAAGCCCCAGCTCAAGCACATCTCCTGTGACATCTTTTCTGGTCCATCCAAGCCAACGTAAACCAACCTCCATTCTGTTGCACCACTATGTACCATTCATAGTATAGACCCCAATGTTTATCTTGAAGGCTATTACAGTTACTGAGAACAGGGATGGAAAATTGACAAAGCTGTCTGCAAGGAACTGTTTTTTAATTTATTTCTGTATTCTCAGTTCTTGGTACAGTGTCAGGGACCCAGCAAGAAGCTCAATATGCTGAACAAATAAGTGATAGGAAGCAACATCTATCTGCAGGACTCCTCATATGCAGTGTTAGTATGAGAAAGGTAAGCAGAAGGGACCAAAGCTAAGCAGAGAGAGCAGAGTTAGGGAAGGGGTATTGATCAACATTTTCTCCCAAAGTCCCAGGAGTCTATCCTCACCCTCATCTATTATAGGGAAGCCTCTGGAGCCGAGGATCTTGGTAAATAGACGGGCTCTGCACAGACGCCTGACAGCCCCTAATCCTCCATGTTGCCCATACCTCCCGTTTCTTGGAGGAGACCACAAGCTCTAGAAAGGACACGTCTTCTCCCCAGGAGTCGATCTCTGTGAGGTCGTAGAGAGTGGAGGTCAGTGGCCCGCATGTCCACTGGATGTACTTCCGCTTCTGCATCAGGTGTTGGAACATCTGGGTGGACACAGGAGTGAGACGGGGGTCAGCATGTAAGGAGCAGGTCCAGGGCAACAGCACGGTTGCTTACTCGTTGGATCTGATGGACAGCTGGGAACTGACAAGCCTCCGTTGACCTGAACCTTTTAATTTGGGGCTGTCTTTCCTTCCCACAAATCCTATAAATATCTGAAAGGAGAGAATAGGCAAGGGGAGTGGAACTTTGGGTTACCATAGCAGATATTCTCAGGTAAGATTCTGTAATCCCCCTGAGTCAGAAATTCCTGATGCTGAGGACTTTAGTGATGGAGATGAAGGTAAGGGACCACCACCTTTTGGGGAAGGCTGGGAAGAAGGATCAGGAGAAGGACCCCCGTGGGGTTGAGGACGGGTCCCTCACCACAGTGTTGCCCTCCACTCCGGCCAGCTTGAAGGGGGTGAGGCCCTGGTGATTGAGCATGAGGTCCAGGGACTGCAGGTGGTCCCCTCGCCTGTCGTAGGACAGCAGCAGGTTGTACATCTGGCAGGCAAAGGTTTTGTTGGGCTGGAGGACGAGGATGTGCAACACTGTGTTTCCTGGGAGAGGACACGGGGTGTCACATGAGCCCTGGGACCAGAGTCCCTGCTGTTCCCCAGGACCACCCCCCACCCCGAGGGGGCCTGAGGGCGGTCCCAGCCCCTCCCCTCTCCCCTGCCACCCCCAGCCTGCCAGCGCCCCCTCCAGCCCAGCTCTTACCCAGGGAGTCCTGGGCCCGGATGTCAGCGCCGTGCTCAATGAGCAGCCTCACAATCTCCTCGCTGCCCATGCAGGCGGCAAAGGACAGAGGGTGCTCCCCTGGGGAGGCAGAGGCCCAGGCAGGCTGGCGTGAGATGCGGGCAGGGAGGGGCAGTATTTCCAAGCAACCGCCTCTCCCTCCCCCATCTCTGCTCTGGGCCTGGGGACCCTTGTCAGCAGGACCAGAGGCAGGGATGCTGGAGGGGCCCTGGGGTGGGGCTGGAGGCTTGGCTCTGGCTGCCCCAGGCATGGGGCCTCCTCAGCCCGCCCTGCCTTGACTGGTGTCCCCCTCCTCATCCTCCCAGCCCCGGGTCTGCTCTCACCAAAGTAGATGAGGTTGTGAGGAGTGAGGCGGAAGGCGGAGCCTATGGCCCTCGCAGAGACGCTGGCCCCGTGGGCGAGCAGGGCTTTCACCAGGTTCACGTTCCGGTTCATGACCGCTATGTGCAGGGCCGTCTGACCTGGACAAGAGAGCGCTCCGTCAGGGTGTCTGTTCCCAGCTCTCTTGGAGACACAGCATCCCCCCTGGCTTCCAGGAGATCCCTGACATCCTTGCATGGATTTCCTCTCTTGACTCAGCAGAATAGTGTGAGACTGACCCCAGATGTCCCCCAGGCAGCTTCACTTAGCTGTCGGGGCCTCTTGACTACTGGGGATGGCATACAAGGGTAATCACTCTAGTGCAGCTATGAAAGAGAGAGAGTTCTGCTCTTCACGGAACATGAAAGGAGTTGAAGGGAAATAACAAGTGGCTAAAGCAGGTCCCAGACACTCACAGCCAAGACCAGGACCTCTGCCTTCCTCCCACACTCCTGAGCACCCATCACTCCTCCCTCGACCTACTCTCAGAGGCTCATTGTAAGAGGTGACTTCAGACTCTCCCCTGCTTGGGTCCGCCTTGCAAAACCGTGGAGATGCCTCACCTACAAATGGCTCACAGATGGCAGGCTCCTTGACCAGCTCGGGGGCAGCCTCCATCAGCACCATGGCAGCCTCCAGGTTGTCATAGAGGGCGGCCACGTGCAGTGCCGTCTCCCCGACGGCCCCTGGAGCGAAGGAGATAGGAGCATCAACATTTCCCAGAGACACGCTCCACCGCCCCTCAGCAGAAACCCTCAGAGTGCCTTGCAGGGCATGGCCGGGGCCTCTGCCCCATCTGCAACACTTCAAATTCTGATCCCACCTCGTTGGCGGAAATCACAGTTTCGATCCAGCAGAAGTTTCTTCAGGACACACAGGTCGTTGTCCTTGGCTGCCCGAAGCAGAGGAGACTCTCGAATCCTGTAAGAGGATGAACGGGAATCAGGCAGAGACAGAATGGGAGAGAGGCCAAGAGCAGAGAGGAAGAGAGTCCTTGTCCACCTGGACAGACAGCGGCCACATGGAATGCATGCTGACACGTTGCAGCGTTGTCTTCTGGACTCTAGCTTGGGGTCAGATGGGGGCAAGAGTCTGGCTCAGGGTCCCCGTGGGGTGGCATCGCTACCTCTTCCCACCGGTGGTGGGGGGACTCCTGGCTCAGCTGACTAAGCAGCAGAGTGCCTGAGGGAGGGGCCCCAGGGGAGGGAATGGATGGTCCTGGTGGGCCTGGCCAAGCCATTCTACCTGAGTCCATGTTTTAGGAACTTGGGAATCAGGAGCAGGTGGAGGAGAGGGAATTTCTGCCTGGTTTCATCCCTGCTCCCAGGCCTGCTGAACCGGCTCTCTTTAGCCAAGAGGAGCTGGAGAGACCGGGAGGGGGCTGAGAGAGAGGCCAGCTATTGTTCTGACTCCCTGGGGGCTGTCCAGACGCACATTCCTGCTGCGGGGAGGGAGAGCTCTGAGATGGACTATGAAGGATCCATCCCTCCCTGAGTGTCACCCTTCGACTCAAGAGTCTGAACGCGCTGTCTGCTGTCACAGCGTGGCTGTGAGCTTCTCTGAGCGTGTGCATCTCAGAGCAGGTGGGAGGAGCCCCACGGAGATACTCCTCCTGTGGTACCTCTGCGGGTTAATCTTTGTCTCTCCCCTGCCTGGGTGAGCCAGACAAGAGATAATGCCGAAGCCGGTTCCTGCTGGGCAAGTATGTGTTGGCTCTGAAGGTGGACACACGGATAGCAGGTTGAGGGTCAGGAGGGGAGAGGTGAAAGGCCGGTAAACAGACTGATGGCGGGCAGTTCCCGTGATGACCCCTAGCCCCCAGTTCCTCTCTTCCAATGGTCCCCCCAAGCCAGGGGAAAGAAACTTTTTATCTGAAGAAGCTTGTGATCTCAAGGTAGGGCTCAGGTCCGCCCCTCACTGAAGTTCTTTCCAGAGAGAATGGGTAAAGTGGGAACAAGCCTGCTGCCCATCTCACCCAGATCCTCCGTGTGAGCGCACCCAGCTCAGGGCAACTAAGCCAGGACTGCAGAGTCCAGAGGCCCTGCACGCAGCCTCCGTGCTCCGGCCTTTGGCCTGGAGAAGCCACTGCCCGTGAGTCTAGCCCTGGCTGCCCGCTCAGATCTGCTAATGGCAGCTCTCTGATGGGAGCCAAGTCCCCTGAACATCCCGAGGGAGAAGCCTGCCTTCAGGATGGGTCCCTGCCCCCATTAGTCTTCCAGGGGTCTAGACCTCAGGGCTGACCATGAAATGCTCTGCTCCTCGGAGTCACCAGTCCCAGGGGAGGTGTGCCAGGGCTGACCATGAAATGCTCAGCTCCTCGGAGTCACCAGTCCCGTCGGAGGTGTGCCAGGACAGGCTCAGCCTCACTGTCTGCTCTGGATCTAGTACAGCCTGCACACAGGAGACTCGGGAAACACAGATGGGCTCTAGGAGTTCCCACTGGGACTCCTCAGGGTCCCCTGGTTTCCACAGTCAGCTGGTCAGTTCCAGCTGTTGCACAAACCAGAGCTGTCCCACTGTCAGGCCATCAATTTCATTCTCATTAACAGTAACTCCTCACTCTTTCTTCACCCAATGAGTGTCCTAAAACCCATAGGATCTGAACCCTCCCCCAGCACCCCGTTCTCCACCAGCCTGTACCCGCCCTGCCCCACTCACCCCTGCCATACATGCTGGCTTCTCCTGTTTGGTATCTTTGGGTTCCCAGCACCACCACCCCGCCGCCCCCCCCCCGCCCCCCTTCACTAGGTGAGAGCCCAAGCATCACCCTGCCCCAGCCTTCCCGGGACCCAATGCCACACCCCTCCTCCACTGCTGACACAGGAGCTCGGCTTCCATAACAGATGCACGGGCCCATCCCAGCACTGGGCACTGAACTCTGGGGTGCTCTGGTGGGCAGGGCAGACTGACCCAAGTGGGCTGAGGGCCTGAGGCTCGGGGAGAAGGGGGCAGCCTACTTCTTCTGTTGCAACATGTACATCTCGTCCAGACGCTGATCCCAGTCTTGCTGTCCCACCAGCCAGGAGGTCAGCAGTTTCTGAAGTTGGATCGAGAGACCCCTAGCCTTGGACGGAGGTGCTCCCATGTCTTCTCCTTTTGGGCAGTGGCCAGTCGCGAGGAGGAGGTGTTTCAAGGGAGCAGGGCTAGGACTCAGACGGCAGCTAAAGCAGAGACGAGGAGGAGGGATGGGTCACAAGTGGATCTGGCGTGGTGCTGTGCGGGGTTTGCACGTGCACGGAGGGGACTGGGGGCCCTGCCAGGAGAGAGAGACTTTACCTGGAGGGGAGGAGCTCTTTCTAGAGAAAGCCCCTGAGGCACACAGCCTGCCTCGGAGCCAGCGGGGGGGAGGGAGCTCTTTCCTATCAGTGAGCTAGGGCAGCTGAGACCGGGCCAGGGGAGGGGTGGGGCCCAGGAATCTGACCTGGGAGCCGGGATAGAGCCCAAAGGTGGGTCCTACAAGCCCGCTGAGCAATTACCTCAGATGCAGGACAGTAGAGAAGCAAAGCCCTCCAGCTCTGCAGTCAGGCAGGTCTGGGTTTGAATCCTGGGTTTCAGTCCTTGCAGGTCAGTTAGGTGAGCTTTCTGTGCCTCAGTCTTCTCATCTGTAAAACTGGGGTGATACTTACATGTTCTCACAGCAGAGTCTGTAAAGCATAGTCATAACAGCTCAAGGACAGTTGATTCTTCTTCCACAAAGGGGGCTCAAAACCCCCCAGAACGGCTTGCTCTGCCTAGTACCCCACAGCCCCGCATCCAGCAAGTCTCTGGCTGCCCCTCCTCCTGGAGAAGCCCAGGGCCTCCTCTTCCATTCCAGCTCCTCCCTTCCAGGCAGAGGAGACCCCAGTGAGCCCTGAACGTCCACAGAGGCTGGGCAGCAGGGACTGAGCGGCGGTGGAGGAAATCACAGGACTCCCTCCAAGAGTGAGTCAACAGGAGGAGCAGGAGTAAAGATAAGACAGTGTTAAATCATTTTATGATATAACAGTTTCCATTTTTCTTCCTGATTGTTTTCAAAGAGATATATTCAGATATATCCCCTGAACCGTAGTCATTCAAGAGATCCCCACGTTCCCTGGGTGCAGGCCGAAGCTTCTCTAGCTCCTAAGTGAGAAGATGGAGCAGAGAGAGATGCGTGTGACTCCCAACGGCCGGTGAGAGGCAAAACTGGAGCTGGCTTGCCAGGTGGAACCTCAGGTCCAAGTCACCCATCAGACCTCACTGCTCCTTAGGAACCTTCTGCTTATAACAATGAGAGGCGTGGGTGGAGATAGGCTGGGGACCCTCTGCCTTGGGGGTCTTCCGGGGCAGGGACCCCTCACTTCCTTTGCTGTAGGAAAGAGAGAGCGCTTCTCTAGAGACTGAAGGATGGGCAAAACCACCTTTCGAGAAGGATGAGAAGTGGAAGGAAAATAAGTATGGAAAGAAAGAGGAGGTGCCCGAGACAGCAGGAAGCATGGGCTCCCCCAGGGAGGGGGCAGATGCCGGCTGGGAAGGGGGAGGGGTCACCTTGCGGGACATTTTTCTGCTTTGCTGGGGGTGGGGCAGTGTGGGGCTGTAATGATCTCCAAGCCTTGAGACTTCCAGTCTAAGGAGATGGAGGGAGCGATAAGGGTGAGGTGGGGGTGTAGATATGCTGATAAGCAGGGCTGCAGAGGAAAGGAGCGCCTGCCTAGTAATACTCAGCCTATAATGCTAGTCCTGGAGGGAGTGGGGGCGGGAGGGCCCGGTCCAATCCGCACAGAGCAGGCGTGCAGGCTGCCACCAAGGGCACTATCCTTGGGTGCCGGAGGAGGGAAGGGGCCCTCCACCTCTGGGTCTTCCCTTCCTACTTGCACACGCCTTTGTCTGCACTGTTCTTTTCAGTGGAGGGGTGGGGAGAACAGGAACAAGCCTCCTGAAGGAGACCAAACTGTCCCCTCATCCCACCCGGCAAGCTGGAGATTTAGAAATGACTTCCTGATCTTTGGGCTTCCCTGGTGGCTCAGCTGGTATTGAATCCGTCTGCAATGCAGGAGACCTGGGTTCGATCCCTGGGTTGGGAAGATCCCCTGGAGAAGGGAAAGGCTACCCACTCCAGTATTCTGGCCTGGAGAATTCCATGGACTGTATAGTCCATGGGGTCACAGAGTTGGACACAACTGAATGACTCTCACTTAGCTTCCTTATCTTCGGGGAGCTCTCTCCTCTTCTGTCCTCTGGCTTCTCTCCCCAGTCCTTTATTCCTTTTGTCAGGTCCTGCATGGCCACCCTCCCCTCCCTTCTCTCATCAGTCTTCACCCTCTGAGAGCTTTCTGCAAACCAGGAGTCCTACAACCTCCCTCCCGCAGGCAGATGCTTCCCTTCACGAGGGTGATGCCCCAGGGTCTCGCGAGAGTAGATGAGAGCTGGTCCAGGGCCCCTGATAAAACCTCACTGTTTTATCTCAGAGCCCATTGGCATCAAAGGCACCAGACCTCTTATTCTGATATGATAAGGAGCAAAGTGTGAGTCACTCAGTTGTTTCCGACTCTTTGCATCCCTATGGACTATAGCCTGCCAAGCTCCTCTGTCCTTGGAATTTTCCAGGCTATACATACTGGAGTGGGTAGCCATTCCCTTCTCCAGGGGATCTTCCCAACCCAGGAACTGGGCCCAGGTGTACCTCACTGCAGGTGGATTCTTTACCGTCTGAGTCCGGAAAGGAGGAGCCCAGAAGAAAGGAGCCCAGAAAGGAGGACAACATGTAAACCTGGATTTCAATATTTAGGTCATGCACTCCCACCCTACCTGCCCGCAGCCCTGTAGGGAAAGAATTTGAATACTATCTTATTGTCATTGGATGGTGGAATTATTTGTTTTTCCATAATTTTTAAAATATACTTTTGTAATAAGAAAAAAAAAAAAAAACATGAAGGGATTCCTGGTTTCCCACGAAGATTTATCTCCTAGGCACAGGGCATCGGGCAGGTGTCTGGTGAGGAAATTAGAGCTGTGGTGGTCGGTGCCAGCCAGTTGGTCCTTTCGGCTCTAGCTGCTCCCCTAAGGCAGGCCCAACCCCATCCATCCAACCAGTCCAAACTCACAGAGTTGGAGATGGCTTCTCAGTTAGCCAGGAACACAGAAGCTTCTCCCCCAAATAGCCAGGAGGAGGTTAGTGATTTCTTTCCATGCAAGCAGCATTTCCTGGACCTGCAGGTCAAGGAGTGCAAGGGAGGGGTGAACAGGGTCACCCGCTTACTGAAACCTGCCTCTCCCATCATCAGGTGACCTCCTGTACTGCTCCGCAGTCACCCTGTCACCGGGCTTGGATCACGGAAGTATGTAGGAGGCTGTGTTGGCCGTCCAGGAGAGAGTCTCCCAGTAAGCCTGTCGGCTGGCACAGGCGACATCCTTGGGAAGGAGGCTCTGCTGGCCCTGCCGTTCGGCCATCTGCCCCCTTTGAGGAAGAGCACACATTTCTGGACACATTTGACGGTTCATTCAGGCGTGCATGTGTGGATGCCAGGAGTGATGTGAGCTCACGGTCCTGGCACCCGGCTGTCCCTCATGGCCTGTATCTGACTCTGGTTTTCCAGAGCTGGCCTTCATCCCGTCTCACCAGCCCTCTGCTCCAGGAAGCAGATGTCAGTTAGCCCCAACCTATTACTGCCAACGGGTCTGTGCCCAGCAGGGTTACGGGCAGGGCAGGCACTGGGACGTGAAGGCAGGTTTCTTGAGATCCATTCCTTGGGATCCTCACCTCTGCCATGCCGGTTTTTCTGTGAAGACTCTCTTCCTTCTGCCCTTTAGAGACTGAGATTAGACACTGAGTCTTTAAAGACTTTGTCTGAGGACAGGAGGATGTGAAATGAGGCAGGACGCATTCAGTGTATCAGCACAAGAGGGCAAAGCTAGAACTGAGGGTAGTCCAGGGGAGCACAAGGAATGGGAGGACGGTTCCACTTGGGTCCAGAGTACTCTGTTCTCACACCCAAAGCAGGTACCTACCTCCTCCTCCAATTAGGTCCTCCCCTGCCCTCATATTGGATGGACTGAGTTTCACGCACAGCCCAGGACTTGAAGAGACTCGTTTGGACATGGATCTGGGCCTCAGTTTATGCAAGTTGCTTTCCTTTGGGAAAGGCCGCACAGAAGAGTGGGGTGGGAAGGTGTGATCTTTAAAATCTAAAGAATCAGCAAGAGCCCTGCTCTGCACCTTATTATCTGTGTGACCTTCAATGGGCAAGCCATTTCTCTTGTGAACCTCGGTTTCCTCATCTATATAATGGGTATGGCGATGCGGATCTCGTGACATAATGGCTGTGAAAGGACTGCATGGACTCTTCGGTCACTGCCGTGGCCCTCCACTGCCAAGGTCCACGGCGGTCCTCCCTGGAGCCTCTATTGTCCCCTGCAGACTACTCTCCATGCTCCTGCCTGCCAGTGGAACTCTCTAGGGAGCTGGGATGAGGGTCGAGCCCACAGCTGTGATGTCACAGAGCTCGTGATGTCAGAGGTCCTCTGGAAGGGAAGGGAGAAAACGGTGCTGGGAAGGGGGAAGGGCCGGGACAACGGACAGGGGAGGGAGGAGGCGGGGGAGCCAGCTGGGCACTGGGACAAGCAAAGACCAACGGCAGCGGCTGGGCAGGCCCATGAGCTCCTTGGGCTCCCAGCTCTGCAGGGCAGCATTCCTGGGCGCCCTCCTGCTGCTGCTGCGAGTCAAGGGGGTGAAGACCCAGAGAGGGAGCCCAGGCCTAGATGAGAGGAGTCAGAAAGAGAAGACACCCTCTACAGGTAGGGGAAGGAGGAGGACGCCTGGAGCTGGGGATCAGGGCTCTGTGGAGCCAGATCACTGGTCAGGCCAGAGGGGAAGCTAAGCTGGGTTTGGATCATGGGCGATCGCCCAGGCCCTGTTGCACCACTGCAGCGCGAGTGTCCCATAAATGGTCTAGAGGCATGGCTCCTGGCCAGAGCCGTGTTCAGGGCATGGCGGGGCCAGCTGATGCGCATGGGGCCCTGTGGAGGTGGAGAAAGGGTCTTTGAAGTTCATCCTTCTCTAAGATGGCCCCTCACTCCCCAAATGAGGTGACACTTTGGAGGACGCAGTGTGCATTGGCAGTGGGATGTGTGTGTCCTTGAGTGGGGACTATGACGGCACACAGACCAGGAGAGACTGCACCCCACCCCTCGCCAGGAGCATCACCTCTGTGGTCAAGGACAAGGGTGTGGGCCGAGGGGTACCCACGTTCCCCAACTCCTTCTCGTCTCCAGGGCAGTGCAGGAGCACGGGAGGGCAGTCAGAACCCCTCCTTTCATGCCGTCCCCTTGCGCCATTCCAGACCAAGATCGAGAACAGTTCGAAGAGCACTTCATGGCCTCCTCAGTGGGCGAGACGTGGCAGGTGGTGGACATGGCCCAGCAGGAGGCCGACGAGACCTCGGAGGTGGCGGCGATCCGTGACCACCTGTTCGACCTCGCCTTCTGCTTTAACCTGGCCAGCATCATGGTTTTTTTATGAGGGACGTTGAGGCAGAGGTGGTGGCCTGGTTCCTGGATGAAGACCTGGACATCTACCTCCGCTTTATGATAGCTTACTGACCCTCTCCCCCCGGGGCTCCAGGGCGCTTCTCCCAAGGGAAACGAACACGTGGCTTTTTGGCTCCCGCCAGCGGCCCTCTCCCTGAGGTCGCAGCATCAGAGAGACCCCTTGCTGGCCTGTGGGCCGTCCACGGCCACTGCCCACTTGCCTCCCCATGCTCTGAGTGCCATCTCCAAGAGCTGAGACACCAGACCCCTGCCCTTCTCTGCCCTAGCCTCTCCTGGCTCTATTCAACAGGGAGAGGAGGCAGCAACAATGAAAGTAATAACAATCAACTCCTGTAAGCAGCTGGGGGCAGCTTCATTCTGTTTCTAAGCGGTCTGCTGAGTGGCGCGACCTTTGGCCCACCAACCTTCAGCTCAGTGATTGCTTCTTTAGCTGACGTCGATGGAACTCTGCTTGGTCTGCTCTCATTTTTTCTGACTTCTAGGCACAAGGCATGTCTGAGAGTAATGATGGAGAAGGTAAGGACACCCCACTCCAGTACTCTTGCCTTGAAAATCCCATGGATGGAGAAGCCTGGTGGGCTGCAGTCCATGGGGTCGCTGAGAGTCGGACATGACTGAAGCGACTTGGCAGCAGTAGCAGCAACAGGCACAAGGCATAGCAGGACAATGTTCTTAAGAGACAGGCAGAAGCCAAGGGCCAGCTTTTATTTTTGGAATGGAAGGGCAGAGGACCTGTTGCCCTGATTTCCGGGTTGGGGCACAGAGATGCCGATACACCTGTACTGAGATCTCTTTGGGAACTGGCCAGGTTACCAGAGTTGGCAGCGGCTGGAGGGGTTCAGGAGGGCCCCCTGGGGACAGCGGAAGTGTCTGGTGAAGGCTGGACTGTTGCTTAGGGGACCGTGGACTCGAAGGGTAGGAGGGCTGTGAATGTCCTGAGGATCCTGGGTGCTGGGGTCCCTACACATCACCTGGGGAGAAAAAGAGGTCCACACAGGGTGAGGAGGACAGCAGAGCATTGGATGAGCAGGACGCAGCAGGCCTGGTGACCAGGGACAGCAGACAAAGACAGAAGCAGGGACAGAGTGCTCCCAGCCTCGGGGAGGAAGAAGATATTTGCCATTTGCAGGTCATTTAGTCTGGCAGCGGGTATCTGGTGAGGGCGGAACTGTGTCGTCATAACATCTAAAAGTGCCCTAGAGGCAGGTCTGTTGTGAGAACTCTGTGGGGGTCTTCAAGCGTCCTGGGGAACTGGGGACAGTGTCTTCTGAGGGAATACAGGGCACTGGGCGGGGGGATATGTCAGGTGGGGACCCCACCTAGGGGTGGGGTCTCCAAGGAGGAATATGATCAGTGGATAGTCTGTTAAGGCTCTTTTGGAAGGCATCTGTATTTCTAGAAGAAATGAGAGAAGACAAAAGTTGGTCTCATCTCAAGGAGGAATTTAGGAATGAAGTTTTTTTTTTCCTCTCTCTCTTTTTTTTTGAGGAGAGTGCTAGACTCGGTAGAAGAATTTATAGTAGGATGAAGGATGCTCCCCAAGGCACAAGTGTGAAAGGGTGACAGTGTGGATTTGTGCCGCAGAGGGTTGACACTGGGGGGAGATGTTTCAGGCAGGAGAGATTCTCTGAGCATTAATGGGAGGGTATTTATCTGACGTGGATTAAGCCCTGGTGGGAGATGTTGGCGGCTTACCTGGGCATAGCTTCGGAAGAAGAGTTGCCGGGGGCTGAGGTCTAGGCCGGGCAGGATGGTTTCCCCACGGAACAGTACTAGCCTCTTTTTGTATGCCTGGATATGGGGGTGGGATGGAGAGTTGCCCTTAGGCTCCAGACCCGTAGCCAGCTGGAAGTCTGATGCCCTATATACAATATCCAAAACCAGCTCCTGGTCCTTCCCAAGTTCAGCACTGACACACTGATCTGAACCAGGAGAAGACATTCTTGCTGTAAGACCTGTGGATAGCCTCGAGAAGAGGCCTTGTGGAGTGGGGGTGGGAGTCCTCAAGTTGCCAGCGGTTCAGTAGGGATGTGAAGGGCAGAAAGCTTTGCATGTTTGCATGAGGGATGGTGGAAGGAAACACCAGTGACAGGCCGTCTGTTCTACTGGTAAAACTAGGTCCCAGCCCTTGGGATGTGTTACCTTCAGTGCGATGGCCAGTGCCCCGGCGTCTGCAGCATCCTCCAGGAGCGTGTGGGAGACATCGAAGGAGGTTCCCCTGGGTGACGGAAAGGCAGCATAGAGGCGTTCCAGGCACAGCAGTGCCTTCTGCAGGGCACGGGTGTCACAGGCCGGGCAGCCCCCGGGGAGTACTGTTGAAAATGGGGCAAGCGGGGGAAACGCTGTGGAGTGATGCCCAGATGAAGACGTGGGGCTTCTGCAAACCGTGCTGGCTCCTGGGAGAGCTGCAAGAGCTCCAGGACACACCCAGGGCTGGAGCCCTGGCACAGCCTCCCTGCCTCCTCCTCTGGGCCAACTTTGGGGACCTCACCCACCTTCCTGATGGCCCCACCTGCCAGTCCTGCCAGTGGCCTGCTGCTACTCACAGAGCTGGTCAAAGATGTGCAACAGCTCACGGGCCATAATGCTGCCAGCAGCGCCAAAGTTCACAGCTCTAGGGAGACAAGGGCTCGTCTGACCCTCAGAATCCTTCCAAGGTTTGGCCCCAGTTCTCCAACCACAAGTCCCGTCCATCATTCATTGTAACACTGGTCCATGACTCTCAGGAGACTTCCTGCCCACCTCAGAGAATGGCCCATACCTGGGGTAGCCAGGGTGGAAAAATGGGGGTTGGAGGAGCCCGGCTGGGAAGACCATCACGTTGTCAGGTATTGAATAGGAAGCCTTGAGGCCCCAGGGAGGCACCTGCCACCTGTGGGAAGAGCACACCCAAACTCTAGCTCCATCATTTACCTGAAGCCCTTCCTGAAGGGCTGCTGCTGTTCCCCTGAACCTCCGTGTCTTTCCTGGGAATTATGGACAGCTGTCTCTGGGATGTGGTGTCTGTGTCTCCCTGGCTTTCATACCTGTGACTGGAGAAAGGCTGCAAGAACCCCTGGATGACTCTGGCTTGGCGGGAGCGGACGCAACTCAGGAAGGTCTGGAGGAAGCTGGGTCCAAGTTGCACCTGGGAGGAGCCAGGACGTGACTCAAATACATGGAGACAAATGCAGACACACACTGATACACCCTGATGTGGCTGTCTGAGGCAGGCAGATAAGCCCTGACCCAGACACATCCCCACAACGGTGGAAAGCTGGCTCCAGGACACCACTGTGTGTTACTGCAAACCAGCTTCACGTGCATCAGCACACACACACACACACACACACACACACACACACACACACACACTCAAGTTTGCAGTAACACACCAGTTTGTGTGTTACTGCAAACCAGCTTCACGTATATCAGCACACACACACACCCATTCAAGCAAGTCACACAAATGCATGGGTGTGAGTGTGCACACACACACACCACTACCTGAAAAAGTTCTGTTCTGCTGGCAAAACCTACAGTGTGGCTGTGCGTGCTAAGTCACTTCAGTCATGTCTGACTCTTTGCGACCCCACAGACTATATAACCCACCAGGCTCCTCTGTCCAAGAATACTGGAGTGGGTTGCCATGCCCTCCTCGAGGGGATCTTCCACACCCAGGGATCAAACCTGTGTCTCTTATGTCTCCTGCGCTGCTAGGAAGGTTCTTTACCACTGAGCCACCAGGGAAGCCCCATTGTGTGGCTGCTCACCCGTTAAGCCCAGTCATTACCAGGGCAGAGAAGGGGTGGGTTAGGGTCAACCAGGGAAAATGGCTGTCTGCTACTCAGATAGCGCAGAGGATGAGGAAGCTGAGGATTAGAAAGGGCCTGGCCGGGGGGTACTCACGTCGTCGTATTCCTGTCTGGCCGGGTCTGGCTTCAGGGCCCACTCCGAGGGCCCCATCTTCACCTGCAGTTGGGTAAGCTGGGAAGGCATGAAGGCAGAGGACTCTAATGACCTCGGGTCCATCATAGGGGCTTTCTCCGGCTCACTGCCCTGTCCCCTCCTCTGGTGGTGTCACCAGGGTGTCCGTGCGGCACGTCAGCGGTGACACTTGCCTGGTGCACTGACTGAGCACCCTTCCCCAGTCACTGTGCTGTCCTGATCCCAGCCCCGCTGACACCCACTGCACATCCCCATGCTGTCTCCTTCTCCTGGCCTTACCTTGTCCTGGGCCTCTGCCCGGGTCTCTCCATCCATCCAGGGAACTGTAGGAAGGTGAGAGATGAGGGTATCCTTGATGGTAGTGAATAATTCCATGGCCTGCAGGCAGGGGGGCACAGGGAGAAGAAAATGGGATCAGGATCAGTCTTAGTCCTGGGTCCTGCCCACCAGCCCTCCAGGAAGGGGCCTTGGCCCTGAGGAGCTGCCAGGAGGAGGAAGACCTCAGAAAGAGGAAGTGGTATCTGCTAGGTGAGCAAAAACTCAGGGCACAGAGAGCTGTGGCGATGGAAAGGAGGTACCAAGCACAGAACAGGAAGGTGGGGACGGGTGACTCCTAAGAACTGGCAGGGGAGACAGTTCCTGTCTGTGGGGAGACCTCAGCCTGCAGGGGAGACAACATCCTTTTGGCCAGGCAATCCGTTCAGAAAGCTGGGGGAGGAAGAGGACCACCATCCCCTTCTCTGCTCTCAAGAGCCCTCCTCAGCCATCTTTCTGAAGGCCTGCATTTCCTCTCCCCATCTTCCCGGGTTCGTCCGCTTCCCAACAAGCTAAAGCCGTCCCAGCTGTGCAGCCTGACTGTGGAGTTACTACTTTCTCCGCCGTCTACCATCCTGCGTACTTCCTTTCTAGATGGAGGAAAACAGATGACAACATCGGCAACCTGAGTTCAAACCTTGACTCCACTATTTGGGGTAGCTGTGTGGTCTTGGGCAAATCACTTAACCCCTCTGTGATACCAGGAATTAAAGCAGTTCGTGTGAATCGCTTACCAGAGTACCACGCACATGGTAGGCACTGCGAGGTATTCAGTAGTTACCATGGGTGGTTCTTACAGTGATAGCTTGCCATTCTTACATAGTTTTACAAGTAGTTCAAAAATCATAGACAGACAAGGAGTAGGCTGAGAGGTCATAGAGTTCAGTTTTCTCATTTTATGGTTGAAGAAACACATGAGCAGTAAAGCCGGGTGGCTTGTTCAGGGTGGTGTGTGCCGCGCGGACTCTGTGCGGACTGAACCATGCAGACTCTAGGGGTGCTGCGTATCCCTCTCTGGATTCTCTAACTGCCTGGTTCTCTGACCATGGAAACCATCAGGAAGGGCAAAGTCGAGAAGATGGGTTGGGTGGGAAGAGGTGGGGGGACTTCGGCTGAAGAGGAGCCCTCACGCACAGCACTATGGGTGCTGGGTCTGAAAGTCTCCTGGATGAACAAGGCGGCCAGTGTGGGCTCGAAGAAAGCTTCTGTCTTCTCCACGCACATCATCCAGCGAGGGTGGACCGGCTGCAGAGACAAAGCTGAAATGAGCGGCTCCTGTCAAGAGTTCTTCCTCATCCACTTTTCCAGGCCAGGCTTGCCTAGACCCTCTCCCCCAGGGGATGTTCTCTTTTCTGGACTTCCTGCGTCTGTCTCCCTTTGGTCTATAAACCGTTTTGATGACACAGATGGGGGGTTTGCTGCTTAGCACAAAGGGGCTCAGAACTTCTCCAGCACTAGTCATGAGGCTGGGCTGGGCAAACTATCCTTGTTTATTGCCTACTGAATTCGAAAGCAAGGCCTCTGGGAAGCATCCCTCTGGATAACTAAAGGGCTCCTGGGAAGGACAGGACTAGATTCAACCCTAGTAGCTCAGACGGTAAAGCATCGGCCTGCAATGTAGAAGACCCCTGGCTTGATCCTTGGTTCAGGAAGATCCCCTGGAGAAGGAAATGGCAACTCACTCCAGTATTCTTGCCTGGATAATTTCATGGACAAAGGAGCCTGGTAGGTTACAGTCCAGGGGGTCACAACGAGTCAGATGCGACTGAGCGACTACTACACACACACAGAGCCAACCCTCTCACTTTGGCAGATCTGCTTGCCACCTCGTCCCTGCCTACTACACACCCCTCCCACCATGTGCACGGCTCAGGGATCCCAGTGAAGACACCCCTCCTCCCAAGCTTCTTTACCTAAACTAGGAACTGAAGAAGGAAATTTTTCCCTGCCTCCTGCCTTCCTCCCCGACTCCGCAAATGGTAAGACCTTCTCTTATAAAGCAGAAAGTTATCAGAGCAAAATTGAGTTTTAGATACCATATTGCTTGGTAGGAGCAGAGGAAAAAAGAAAAGACTAAATATATGCAATTCAGAGAGCTAAGGAGATTTCTGCCAAATCAGGGAAAAGAATATAGGATGAGGGGCTTCCCTGGTGGTCCAGTGATTAAGAATCTCTGCCTTGCAATGCAGGGGATGGGAACATGGGTTCGATTCCTGGTTGGGGAACTAAGAGCCCACATGTCACAGAGCAATGAAGTCCATACCACAAATACCGAGCCCATGTGCTCTGGAGCCCACACCATAACCAGAGAATCCAAGTGCCACAGCTAGAGATCCCACACGATGCAACGAAGGTCCCATGTGCTGCAACTAAGGTCCAACACAGTCACATAAATAAAACAAAAGAAATACATTTTTTAAAAAAGAATATAGGATGAGATGATGGATACCTTCAAAGGTGGAGAAACAGATAGATAAAAACTCAAAGAGGACTTTGGCGATCAGGGTGGTTTTAAACAGCAGGATGGAAAGAATAAGGAACAAGAGAGAGATGCTGGTGTGGATGGTGTTGAAGAGATGAGGCAGGGCATGTGAGAGATGAATTGAAGGAAGCAAGAGTAAGGAAAGCTGAGTGGGGACTTAGGAAAAACATATTAATATGCTAATTTGGGTTGAGTGGGATGAAGTTGCAAGACTTCATTCCTGTTGCTTCTTTACCCTCCAGGGTCTCCTGGCAGGAAAGTGACATAGGCTGCCACCATACATTCTGGTCCTAAGGTTGGAGATTGCTCATGGGGCTTCCAGTGGAAGAGGAAAGAGAAAGGAAAGCCGCTACTGTTGTTGAAGACACTCCTGGGCCTGCCTATTAGAATGGTTGCCTTTTTGGAGGTTGCTCCAGGCCCAGTTGCCCACGTCTCTGTGTTCCTGTCTGCCCCCTCGCTATGAGGTCTATTAAGGACCTTCTCCTGGTGAGAAGGGACTCAGACACTTTTGATACTGTATTAGCTGATGCTCTGAAGCCCACAAACATGAAAAACAAATAGAAAGGCCCCTGGATCTGACGGCAATGCTGGGGACAGGTGCAGACTCTGCTGGCCACCTTTGGGTTCATCTCCTGCAGCCTCCTGAGGACAAGCTCAGTTCTGAGACTGCTTCTCAGCAGACAGCTGAAGCAGGTGGAGGGCTGCACCCAGGACAGCAGCGAGCACATGAGCCTTGGGCTTGATCATGTGGATCTGCCTGCCCTGTCTGCCCCTCCTGGTTCTTGAGTTGTTTCTGATCCCTTTTGCCTATACTTGCCCTTAGCAGCCTTTGTCAGCTCCACGCTAGAGCCCGTAGCCTGGGCCATGGTAGACCCTGATTGGTTCCTGAAGCATACGGAGACCACCTTGGACCATTCACGGCTGTCTCTGTGCCACTCTGTGACTCTTCTTGTCACAACTGTGCTGAGTCGTATGTTCTATATGCAGGAAAGTAACTTCCAGGATCTATAAATGAATGCTAAGTCTCAGGGGTGGAGGTTGACAGGTTATGTATTCATCTGCTGGGGGTTATCAGTATCTGAGTTGTCTCTCGAGACATGAGATGATAGAGTATACCATATTAATTGTAGAGAAAGAAAAAAAATCACTGTTAAAATATAAAGGGTGGAAGAAATACTTCAAATCCAAGATAATGAGGCTCAATAGGTCAAGAGACAGAAAAAAAAACCTGTAAGGATGTGAGTAAGGAATGGATTGTGAGTTCAGGATTAGCAGATGCAAACTATTATACAGAGAGTGTATGAACAAGGTCCTACTGTATAGCATAGGGACCTATATTCAACGTCTTGTGATAAGCCATAATGGAAAAGGATATCAAAAACAATGTGTGTGTGTGTGTATATATATACACACAGAGCTGCTTGGGAGAACAGGGGAAATACTACCCAGAATGTGCTCTACAAATTATATATATATATATATATATATATATATATATATATATATATATATAACTAAATCACTTTGCTGTATAGCAGAAATTAACAAACACTGTAAAAACTCTACTTGAATAAAATAAATTTTAAAAAAAGAAAGAAAAATATTTGCAGATAGAACCTTGGAACCATGGGTAATGACAAACATGAAAGAAATCAAGAAAAACTCCAAGAGTCTGGAGGGGAGTGGACTTCTGTGCAATTTTCAGTAAGGGGAAAGTAGATTTTAGAGATTACAGGTGAGCCAGGAATCCTTAATGCGCATTTTGAAGCACAAATCTAGAATGAATCATTAAACCAATTATTTTTGAACACCTGGAAAATCATGTGTAACTTCTGGGGCCCCTGGTGGCGTCACTGGTGACTCAGACAGTAAAGAATCTACTGGCAATGCAGGATACCCAGGTTCAATCCCTGGATCTGGAAGATTACCTGGAGAAGGAAATGGCAACCCACTTCAGTATCCGGGGCACAACTGAGTGACTAGCACTCTGAGGGCCAGTGTAGGGTAACTGGGGATGAATAATGTCAAAATTATTTTCAAATGTCATCATTTTTAGGGGTAGCCAACAAGGACCTGAGGGCTTCCCAGGTGGCTTAGTAGTAAAGAATCTGCCTGCCAATGCAGGCGTCACAGGAGACGTGGGTTCAACCCGTGGGTTGGATCCCTGGGTTGGGAAGGTCCCCTAGAAGAGGAAATGGCAACTCACTCTAGTGTCTTTGCTTGGAGAATCCCGTGGACAGAGGAGCCCGGCGGGCCACAGTCCACAGGGTTGCAAAGAATCGGACACGACTGAGCAGCTGAGCAATAAGAACCTATTGTATAGAACAGGAAAGTGTGAACAGTGCTATGTGGCAGCCTGGATGGGAGGAGGGGTTTGGGGGAGAATGGATACGTGCATATGTATGGCTGAGTCCCTTCGCTGTTCATCTGAAACTATCACAGTACTGTTAATCAACTATAGTTCAATATAAAATAGTTTTTAAAAGTAATGTGACTATAAGAATAAATATATTTATAGCACTAAAAATAAATGTCATCATTTTTAAAGAGTCACTAAATTAGAATGAACAGTTGATCAAGAGTCAGAAACTCAAATAGGGGCCGTGAGGTACCATGAATAACAGAAGCAGCCCACCATCAGAACCCCAGGACCAGAAGGGGTGATGGCAACCCCATATCCAGGCCTCATCCCTCCTGGCTGCATCCCTCAGTTCCAGTCATTTGTTGCCCTGGGAAGAGGCTAACTCAGCACTCACGTTGAAAACAACAACCAAAAGGGCTGGAACTCTCTTTGTGTGTTATTGCCTAATTTTTGAAAGTCAGCCATTCAAGACAAGTTTGTAAAAATCTTTAGAGTCCAACGAAACACACCGATGAGCCAGATTCATCCTCCAGGATCACGGTGGTTCTCCCTCTGCATAGAGAATTCAGCATTTACTAAATGTGAATTACTGTAATAACTTACACCCTCGCACTTCAATTACACAAGCTGTATGTAGGAGCCTAATGCCTGTTCCGTCTAGCTCACAGAGCTGCTTGGGAGAACAGGGGAAATACCACACAGAACATGCTCTGTAAATTCTCAAGCTCTATTCCATTCTGTTGGTGCTATCTTGATTTCAAGATACCATCTGGTACAACCGTAAGTTATGTCCTTGTGAAATCGATGGAAAAATCCATGTTAAATAACAGTGTTGTTTGAATGAATTCTGAACTGGCTGACCCAGAAGGGAATGTCAGTGATTAATGTCTCCAATTTAGTACAAGCTTCCCTGACTGCCCCACTGAACATTGTAACATGTCCACTCTAGGTATCTCTCTCCCGCTTTCCTTTGTTTATTTTTTCATAACACTTAATACCATCCCCTGGTGGCTCAGATGGTAAAGAATCTGTGTGCAATGCAGGAGACCTGAGTTTGAACCTTGAGTCGGGATACCTTGGAGAAGGGAATGACTATCCTCTCCAGTATTCTTGCCTGGAGAATTCCATGTGTGGAGGAGCCTGGCGGGCAAGTCTATGGGGTCACAAAGAATGGGACGTGACTGAACGACTAACACTTTCAGTTTTTTTTCAATACCATCCAATGTGTTTTATTTAGCTTAGAGTCTTTCTGTCTCTATTAGAATAGAAGCATTTGAGGACAGAGATTTCTGTCTATTTTGTTCATGAAGAATCCGAAGAATCTAGAGAAGTGTCTGGCATAAAATAGGGACTCAATTAATATTTGTTGCATAAATGGATTGCTGACTACACTGGTCTTCAATAACCTGAATTAATACTCTTTCCTCTGCAGAATCTTACCAGTAATCCAGATGAAGACTCAGTAAATAAAACCACAAATGACTCAAGGCAGAAATCACAGATCACTGAAACAAAGGCTAAAATCCCCTGAGTAAACACAGATGTTGGCGTAAACCTAAATAGTTTACCCTTAACAGACACAAATGTGAAGTTCTGCTTTTAATTTCCCAAACTCAGCTTCTCAAGTTTAATAAGAGAAAAACTTGGCTTAACAGCCATTTTCGCTGACTACATATACCCAAAATTAATAAACAAAATATGGTCAGATGAGACCTGACAGCCCTTCTGAATAAGAGCATTACAAATTGGAATTCATTCAGGAGAACATAGTGAGACATCTGTAATTCATGACCATCGGATGGAAATATGCATTTTGGTCCAATTAAGGCCAAAAGCTGCATGGTGTCTTTGACTCCACTCCCCCTCTCACACCAAACATCCATCAGGAGACTGCTGCTTACCTACAGAATATGTTCTTTTAAAACATAAAACAGATAAATCCTTCTACAGGCCCCTGTTACTTGCAGAGAAAAACCCAATACCTTACGGTGACAGACCAGGGCCTGGTATAATCCCCTCCTAGGTCACACAGAGTCGGACACGACTGAAGCGACTTAGCAGCAGCAGCAGCAGCAGCAGGAAATGGCAACCCACTCCAGTGTTCTTGCCTGGAGAATCCCAGGGACGGGGGAGCCTGGTGGGCTGCCGTCTATGGGGTCACACAGAGTCAGATATGACTGAAGCGACTTAGTAGCAGCAGCAGCAGCCCCTCTCTGATTTCCTCCTCCCCTCCTTACCTCCACCCCACCCTCCACAATGCTTAGTCGCTTCAGTAGTGTCTGACTCTTTGTGACCCCATGAACTGTAACCTCCCAGGTTCCTCTGTCCATGGGATTCTCCAGGCAAGAATACTGGAGTGGGTTGCCATGCCCTCCTCCAGGGGATCTTTCTGACCCAGGGATCGAACCCATGTCTTCTGTATTGCAGGCAGATTCTTTACCCAACTGAGCCACCTGGGAAGCACTGATTTCCTCCCTATTCTTACACTTTGCTTTCTCTGCTTCAGTTGCACTGGTTTCCAGGCTGATTCTCAACCCTCCAGGCAAGCAGGACAGCCTTCCAGCAAGCCCTGTCACCTCTTCTCAGCCAGAGCCACCAAGAGGGTCCCTCACACTGCACCAAACCTCAACTAGCCTTCCCTTGTCGCAATGAGACGACATTCTTTCCTTTCCCGGAAAACACTTTCCTCTCCCTAGACACTGCTTCCTTATGGCCTACCTCCTGCTCAGCTATCTCACTGACCATTTAAACCCTGATCGCTCCCTCTTGGAAATTCAGAGAGCATCTAAACAAGACCTTTCTTAGAACACAGCTACACCCATTCATTTACTGAGCATATGATTGCTCTTATGTTACAAGGACAGAAATAAGTGGTTGCAACACAGCTCACACAGACCACTAAGCCAAAAAAATTTACTATCTTGATCTTTATAGAAAGAATTTGCCAAAGCATTTTTTGTTACCACCCACTATTTCTCAACCCTGCAGTTTGTTGTTAAAAATGTGACCTCACAGGTCAGGCAGACCTGTTTTGGAGTCTGTTTCTTCACTTACGAGGTGTTTGGTCTTGGGAAAGTTACTTGTCCTTTTAAGGCCCTCAGAGCATTTCTGAGAGTAGTAAATAAAATAAGCACTGCCTGATATAGAGTAACTACTCAACATATTTCAGCTATCATTATTATGCATCATATTTGGTACCATTCCAGATCAGGGAAGGGGCTTCATCAAGTCACAGAACTATCTGTTGGTAGAGTCTGACTCAGCTTTTAAGTCGAAGGACAATTACATATCCTAAAAGCTTCCCTGGTGGCTCAGCGGTAAAGAGTTCGCCTGTTGAATGCAGGTGATATGGGTTCGATCCCTGGGTCAGAAAGATCCCTTGGAGAAGGGAATGGCAACCCATTCCAGCATTCTTACATTGGAAATCCCATGGACAGAGGAGCCTGGTGGGCTACAGTCCATGGTGTCGCAAAAGAGTTGGACGTGACTTAGTGACTAACCAGCAAAAAATGGGGAGAGATAAGGATTATAAAATATATATATGAAGGGTATATGTGTGTATAAAGGGTGATGACTTTAGAAATTTGTGAGCCTTCTAAATTTTTTAAATGTCAATGTCAACGTTGGCATTCTTACACCCTTCCAAAAGTACTACCAGGACTAGGTTCTGGAATTTACACGAACTTGTTTGTTGCCAGGGATTTTCTAGCAATCCTAACTATGAGGGCCTGGGGCACTGTCTCATCTGAGTCAAGAGAAAGACTGGGCAGAAGGCTCTTGGGGACTAGCCCACCTGAGAGAATATCCTAGAGAATTTTTTTTGTTTTGTGTTTTTTGGGTTTTTTTGTTTGTTTTTTTGCAATGATTAAGCACACAGATGCTGAAGCCAGAGTTCAAATCCTAGCTCTAACGAGCTAGCATCTATACTACCTTGAATGAGATCCTTAACTTTCGGATCTCAGTTTACCTACCAGTAAAACGAGGACGGCATGGTCTGCCCTCCTCATGGAACTGCTGTGAGGATCAAATCAACTCCTACATTTAAAAGGCTTAGAAAAATGCTTAGCACAGTTTAAAGTCTCCATAGGCAATAACTACATTCCACTCCCTGTGTTTACAATTCCCTTCTTCAAATTCTATAGATAGTTCAGATTTGCTAAAGCCACGAATTCCTCCAAGGCAGAGAAATGATCCACAAATTACTAAAAAAAGAAACCCAGTGATGAACAAGATTGCCCTGAAGCGTCACAGAGGCTGGAGGCCATCTAATGTTCTAGATGCTTCCACTTACATTGGGATGTGTCCACCTAGGATTTCAAAGTTCACGGTCCTGAGTACGGTCAGAGTGGACTTTGGTTAGTGGAGCATGTTTGGTACACAGCCCTGTGCTCTGATATGTCAGAATCGGCACCACGAAGCCCACAGTGCGGCTGACAGACCCCAGGGGTATCAGGGATGAGCTCTTGATGAAGCACATCTGGACACGGAACACTGGAGTCACCTAGACAGAGCGAAGGCTCCTGCCCGCCACACCGCTTCTCGCTCTAGGGCACCTCCTGCCCGCCACACCGCGTCTTGCTCTAGGGCACCTCCTGCTCATCACACCACGTCTCACTCTAGCGAACCTCCTGCCGGCCACACCATCTCTTGCTCTAGTAAACCTCCTGCCCGCCACACCATGTCTTGCTCTAGTAAACCTCCTGCCCGCCAAACCATGTCTTGCTCTAGCGAACCTCGTGCCCATCACACCGCGTCTCACTCTAGCAAACCTCCTGCCCGCCACACCATCTCTTGCTCTAGGGAACCTCCTGCCAGCTACACCGCGTCTCACTCTAGTGAACCCTGTATGTCCAGCTCCTTAAGTCACAGCGCTCAGGATAGCCTGGTGAATAGTTTAGAGATCATGACAAAGGAAAAGCAGTTCTTGATCAGCTTAGAGCTTTCTATCTAGATTTTAATACTCAGCAAAAAGCCCCTGGAGGTAGCCAGACATGTGCCCAAGGGTCTGCTCCCTGGCGTCCCAGCTCTCAGCGTAAGAGCTGAGGGCTTCTGTGAAGGCCCAGATGTTGGGGGGCATCTAGTTCCCATGCCCCTTCCCAGGGAGCTATGTCCACATGTGTCCCGCCAGATGGCAGATGCTTCGTCAGCGCCCCACCCGGGAGAATTTCTTCCCTGCTCTCCTCACCATGGGTGGGCGTCCTGTCAGTTCCCCCACTTTCTGGCTCAGCAATCTTTGTGCCTCTTGGAACTGACTGTCCAGGGCTGGTGAAAGTGTCCTCACCAGCCCGAAGATCATGTGGCTTTGCAGGAAGTCCCTGTGGAGAGAAAAGAGACTGATGATGTACCCCCAGGCTCTGGGAGAGCCACCAGAAAACCCTCCCTTTGTACGTGTGTGTGTTAGTCGCTCAGTTGTGCCCGACTCTTTGCAGCCCCCGTGGACTGCAGCCCACCAGGCTCCTCTGTCCATGGGATTTTCCAGGCAAGGATACAGGAGTGGATTGCCATTTCCTTCTGCAGGGGATCTTCCTGACCCAGGGATTGAACCTAGGTCTCCTGCACTGCAGGCAAATTCTTTACCATCTGAGCTACGAAGGAAACCTTATTTATAGAGAATAACTACTTGACAAGTGAACACGTCAAGAAAGGCTTTTCTTTTTTTCTTGTTTGCCCTAATTTAAAAACACTTTATTGTGAAAAAAATTCCAAAATGATTGGGATAGTAACATCAAAGCTCACGGATCACAGATCACTTTAACCATTAAAATAATAGTGAAAAGGGGTGAGAAATCATGAGAATCACCCAAATGTAACTCAGAGACATGAAGCGAGCAGAGGCTATTGGAAAAATGGTGCCCCCAGACTTGCTTGACACGGGGTTGCCACAGACCTTTAATTTGTTAAAAAAAAAAAAAAAAAGCAAAAACGGTATCTACAAAGTGAAATACAGCAAAGCAAAATTAAATGAGCTCTGCCTGTAATACGTTATCAGCTATAGTTGCCATATTATATTGGGTTGGCCAGAAGGTTCGTTCAGGTTTTTTCATAGTTGTTGTTCAGTTGCTCAGCCATGCCCACCTCTTTGTGACCCCATGGACTGCAGCACGCCAGGTTTCCCTGTCCATCACTATCTCCCAGAGTTTGCTCAAAGTCATGTCCACTGAATGAATGAGGCCACCCAACCATCTCATCCTCTGTTGCCCCCTTCTCCTCCTGCCCTCAATCTTTCTCATACTATATTACAAAAAAACCAGAACAAACTTTTTGACCTACCCGATACACTGGATCTTGAGAGTGTTCATCTTATAACTAAAAGTTGGCACCCTTTCACCAACCTTTCTCTATTTCTCCACCTTTCAGGCCCTGGCAACCACTGTTCAAAACTTTTGTCTGTTTTAAGAAGAGTTTTTCTATCCTGGTGGCTCAGATGATAAAGAATTCACCTGTAATGCAGGAGACCTGGGTTTGATCCCCGGGTCAGGAAGATCCTCTGGAGCAGGAAATGGCTACCCACCCCAGTATTCTTGCCTGGAGAATCCCATGGACAGAGGAGCCTGGTGGGCTACAGTCCATGGGGTCACAGAGAGTCAGACATGACTGAGTGACTAACACTAACACTTGCTTGCTGAAGTTTGGCTTGATGGTGAAGAATGACGGAAGAAAGAACCAAATGAAGGATGAGACCTCTCAAGTCACAGTGGGGAGAAGGCTGGACTTCGATTTAACAAAACAGATTCAAATACTTCCACAACCGAGACACCTCAGCTCCTCTTAAGAGGCATCTTTTAAGAACACCAAAGCTGGGACCCAGGATATTTCTCTGCCCTGCTGGCAACTCTCTCACTGGATTTGACTTTTATCCTCACACAGACCTGTTTGCATCCGTGTGAATGGTTGTTTGCTTCCCTCTGAAGAAGCGTCTAGGTGTTGCTGCCACTGAGTTACTATGAAGAAAGCCTTAGAGTCCAAGGTCCCGGGAGGAAGCCACTGTATCCAAGGGGCGGCCACACAGTCTCAGGGCCAGCAGTGAGCCCAACACGGAGCCTCACCCTGCCTCTCCCGACCTTCAGGGTCCATCAAGAACTTCCTGATCTTTCCCACAACGGGCCCAGAATCCTCAAATACAGCTGAGAAGCAGCCTTTCCCCAGCTTTCCCAGCCTTCGTCTCCTCCACCAACTCCTCCATGTGCCTCCTCCCTCCTACACCCCTCAGCTGCTAAGACACAAATGCCGAAACCATCCTCTGCTCCATTCAGCACACCCTGTGTCTTGCTGGTTACCTGGATCCCTCGTTTCGTGTGCGTTTTCCTTACCCATGCCCTCCAAGCCCCTCTTCCTGTTTCCTCTATGCCCTCCTAGGCTGTCCAACCCACCCACTCCCTGCCCTCACACGGCCCTGGATTGCTCCTATCTTCCTGCAAGGCCCTTACTAGCCTGCCTCCTCCAGTGTCCTTTGTCTCTGAGACCTCCAGGTCCTCAGACCTTCTTTCCATCACCACCCCCGACGTGGGGCAAACCTGTGCTTCAACAGCTGCTTCTCAAGCAGTTGTGACATGTTTTTCAAATACTCCAGGTCATGGACTGCGACGCGATAAGAGGGGCTCAGGGACATCGGTGCGAACGTTGCTTGCAAGCAGGACAACCAGTCGATGGCAGGGGCCACTCTCTTAAAGGAGAGAGACAGAGGTTGAGGGGGGACCGGAAAAGAGAGGGGGGTTCCCCTCCCTTGGGATAGAAGAGGGATTGGGAAGGGGAGCTGCTGGGGAAAGGATGGAGTCAGGAAAGTTAGGGGTGGACAAGAATTAAAGAAGTGAGGAGAAAGAAGACATGAAGATCAAAAAGTTTGGGAGTGAGACCCTCATGCCCATTTTCCCTCAGCCCCGGGCTCGCGGCACCTGCAACTGGTCAATCGTGACCATCTTGAAGACTTTGCCCTGGGCCCGCTGCTGCTCCCCAGACTTCAGCATCTGGTTCAGCTGTGAGTTAATGAAGATGAAAAAGGAGGCGTCGTCATGCACTTGGCTTGGGTCTCTTCCCAGCAAGGTTACCAGGCGATTCAGGTAATTCAGGTATTCCCGCAGGATCTGGGGGAAAGGCAACCTCAGTCACAGACACCATCGACCCCTGCCTTTCTCCAGCATCAGAGGTCAGGACCTTGGTCTGCGGCACCATCTTACCTGGGCATAGTTTGTTTCCTGTTTTTGCTCGAGGAGAACGTCAAACTCTGGCTGGTCTATCTGGACACAAGAGAGGCTGAGAGAAGTGGGGAATGTGGAGGAAGGAGAGGCCAGGTGTGGGGCTATGGGGATGGACCAGGAAGGGAGACTCAGGTAATGGACTGCAGGGGGCCAAGAGGAGGAGTGGGAAAGCCAAAAAAGAGAGAGACTGGGGCTAAGGGACCAACATGCAAATGTACCAACATGCAAATGTACAAAGAAGGTATTTCAACCAGCTTGGGGGTGCTCAGCAAGAGAGAAGCATAATAACCCATGTCCTATAGGGAACTGTTGCCTGTGCCAGAGCCAGGTCTAGGACAAATGGTGTGAGATGCCCATATTGGGTGCAAATAGCCAGGACACGGAAGCAAGCTAAATGTCCATCGACAGAGGACTGGATAAAGAAGTGGTACATATATACAATGGAATATTACTCAGCCACAAAAATGGAATGGAATGGGGTCATGTGTAGTGATGTAGATGGACCTAGAGTCTGTCATACAGAGTGAAGTAAATCAGAAAGAAAAAAATATATATCATCTATGAACACATATATATGGAACCTAGAAAACTGTTATAGATGAATCTGTTTTCAGGGCAGGAACAGAGACGCAGACATAGAGAATGGACAAGCAGATACTGGTGGGGGCGCGGGAAGGGGAGGATGGGGACAAATGGAGAGACTGGCATTGACATGATTACACTACCATGCGTAGCACAGATAGCTATTGGGCACCTGCTGCACAGCACAGAGAGCTCATCTCGGTGCTCTGTGATGACCTGTAGGAGTGGGATGGGGGCCGTGGGAGAGAGACTCACGTGGGAGGGGATATATGTCTACATTCAGCTGATTCACTTTGTTGTACAGCAGAAGTTAACGCAACATTGTAAAGCAATTATGCTCCATAAAAAAAGAGAGGCACTGAAAACTCAGTAATCAAGATCAATCATATTTTCATTGAAATTTTTAAAATCTAAATTAATGCTTAAAAAAAATACAGAATGTAACAGCAAAACTTTACTCATCATGCGTTTCCCCCTAAAATCCACAATGTATTTTTGATCATTTTTAAAAATCATTGATATCTCCCCAAAAGTCTGCAATAGAGTTTTGATCCATTTGGGGAAGAAAAAAAAATTTTTTTTTAAATTCACAATGAACAAAAATGCGATTTTTTTTCATTGTGGTTTTGCATTGATTTTGACATTTTAAAAATATTTATTGAAATACTATTTGATTAGTGAGTTTTTGATACTGTCTTAAATTCTGCACCCCAGGATGATAGCCCACTCCCCTTGTGTGCCTCACCCTAGTTCTGGCACTGGTGTGTCCTTATCTCTGTCCTGAAGGTTTTTTCTCCCATGTTTTTGGCTTGTCTTATCTGACTTCAATCCCCTACTTCTACCTGGAGCTATAAACTTTTCTGCTATCTTGAAAAAAGCTTTCACTTGACTCCTTTGTCACATTTCATGTCCAAACTTTAAAAAACTAAAAGTCATCTATGTGGCTACTTCAACTTTCCTCCTTCCTAACTCCATACAAGCTGAATCCATTTCCATGATTGTTTTGATGTTATGTCTAGAAAATCAAACCAGCCAATCCTAAAGGAAATCAACCCTGCATATTCACTGGAAGGACTAGGGCTGAAGCTGAAGCTCTAATGCTCTGGCCACCTGATGGGAAGAGCCAACTTATTGGAAAAGTCCCTGATGCTGGGAAAGACTGAGGGCAGGAGAAAAGCAGGCAACAGAAGATGAGATGGTTGGATGGCATCATCGACTCGATGGACATGAGTTTAAGCAAGCTCTGGAAGATGGGGAAGGACAGGGAAGCCTGGTGGGCTGCAGTTCACGGGGTCTCAAAGAGTCAGACAAGACTTAGGGACTGAACGACAGCAACCACAAGGTTTCCGGTGGCGTCTCCTCATTCCTTACTTTTCTGAGCTCAGAAGTGTCTGGAATCAAAGATAACTCCTCCCTCCCGAACTGTCCTCTCCCCTGTTCTTTGTGACTCAGTGGAACTGGTTTGACTCCCACTTTCTGGCCCTTCTTCCTCCTGTCTGACCCCACCTCACTGGGGTGTCCCTCTTCAAGTCATTTTCTCCACCTGCATTTCCCCTCAGAGACCACCTAGTCTCAAGGTTACGGGAGCCACCCTCCTTCCATGCACACCAAACCAACTCTGTGGAGTCCTTTTCTAATTTCTCCACTTCTTTTATTGATTTTCAGCCAGTCACCAGGTCCTCTTGAATCACCATGGACCGTCAGTCACCACTAGGATGAAGTTGTCTACATCCTCCTGGCCCCAGTTTCCATTTCTGTCATAATCATCTCCATTTGGAATCAAGGTTGCTCAACTAGATTCCTCAGCACCTCCGGGCTGACCTCAAAAACCGCTGACTCTACCTGGGCATTATGTAAAACCATCACATTTGAAAGGACTCCATAACTCTCTCCCCCCCCCCCCCAACCCCCGGCCCCTGCTTATTATGTCAAAAGTTATCACCTCAGTCTGATGTTGTAGGCTGGGAAGAGTCAGGTTCAACCTCCTGTCTTCAGCTTTACTTTTGCCTCCCCCCGCACCCCACAACCCCAAATCCTCTATTTAAGAGACCAGTCTCCTCGCTGACCCGCGGAGGGGTCACACTGTTCCTGGCTCCTCCCTAGCCTCAGGACTTCCCTACAGCCCTTTTAAGTCCCTTTAGCTTCACTGTCACCTAGGTGAATCAACCAGGCTTCAGGGCTCAGCCCAGTTCTCCACTCTGAGCTTCTCCTTAACCATTTCAGATCTTAGCTAATTTCTCAAGGCTGCACCAGTTACACTCCTCAGCACGCCCTGAGAGCTGAACTTGAGAATACCTCACAAGGATTATCAGTTCTTGTATATCCATGCTAGTGTAATTTTGTGGAATTTTGGAAAGTAGGGGCCAAATATATAGCATCACACTGCCTCCCACAATACCGCTGCCTCCAAGGTTTTATTAACCCACTCAACAAACACCCGGCATGGGCCTCCAGATGTCTGGCCCTGTGCCAGGCCTCGAGGGCCAGAGATGAATAAAGTGTGAACCTGTCCTTAAGAGGCTTAGTCTTCAACACAGGGTTCAAGGCTGAGAACATGTGAAATGGGAGAACAGAGAGGCCCACCTCCACTGCAGTCAGGGGAAGGGTGAGGACATCCTGGAAGGGATAGTCATTAAAACCAAAATGTGAAAAATAGGCATTTTCCAGGCTGAGTGTACAAATTGAGGAGTGGTGTTGCAGTCAAAGGGAGCCACACACGCAAAGAACTGAGAACTATCCTCGGAGCTATAAGTGCACGAACTTGCCTTTGGGCATAAGGAGGAAATAAGGCTGGAGGAGTTTGTAAGAGGGAGACTTGCAAGGCTTCCTTAAGGATTAAGAACCAGATCCTGATGACCCAGTGAGCCATTTAAGGCATTTAAACAGAGACAATAGCATAATTAGCTCTTGGTTTAAAAAGCTCCCTCTGGGGAAACTGAAAGTAAATAAGAGAAGAGCAGTACAAGCCACAGGAGGAACGAGTCCAGTGTTCCAGGGATGATTCAGATAAGCAACCAGGAAGACCAGAAAGATGGTCTTCCCAGAACTGGCCCTGCTGCTCTCTTACCTAATCTCACCTCAGGTCCCTGGTTCCAACATTAATTAATGTCTCTAAAGATAATGGTGCAGTCACTCACCTAGAGCCAGACATCCTGGAATGTGAAGTCAGGTAGGCCTTAGAAAGCATTACTACCAACAAAGCTAGTGGAGGTGATGGAAATCCAGCTGAGCTATTTAAAATCCTAAAAGGTGAGGCCATTAACGTGCTGCCCTCAATGTGCCAGCAAATTTGGAAAACTCAGCAGTGGCCACAGGACTGGAAAAGGTCAGTTTTCATTCCAATCCCAAAGAAGGGCAATGCCAAAGAATGCTCAAACTACTGCACAATTGTGCTTATTTCACATGCTAGCTAGGTAATTCTCAAAATCCTTCAAGCTAGGCTTGAACAGTATAAGAACTGAGAACTTCCAGGTGTACAAGCTGGATTTAGAAAAGGCAGAAAAATCAGACATCAAATTGCCAACATTCATTGGATCATAGAGAAAGCAAGAGAATTCACAAAAACATCTGCTTCATTGACTGTGGTAAAGCCTTTGACTGTGTGGATCACAATAAACTGGAAAATTCTCAGAGATGGGGATACCAGACCACCTAACCTATCTCCTGAGAAACCTGTATGCAAGTCAAGAAGCAACAGTTAGAACCTTACATGGAACAACTGACTGGTTCAAAATTGGGAAAGGAATATGTCAAGGCTATATATTGTCACCCTGCTGCTTTCACTATGTGCAGAGTACGTCATGCAAAATGCTGGACTTGGTGAATCACAGGCTGAAATCAAGATTGCCGAGAGAAATATCAATAACCTCAGATATGCAGATGATACCACTCTAATGGCAGAAAGTGAAGAGGAACTAAAGAGTATCTTGGTGAGGGTAAAAAAGGAGAGTAAAAAAGCTGGCTTAAAAATCAATATTCAAGAAACTAAGATCATGGCATCTGGCCCCATCACTTCATGGGATATAGAAAGGGGAAAAGTGGAAATAGTGACCGGTTTTATTTTCTTGGGCTCTGAAATCACTGTGGACAGTGACTACAGCCACAAAATTAAAAGACTCTTGCTCCTTGGAAGAAAAGCTTTGCCAAACCTAGATAGTGTATTAAAAAGGAGAGACATCACTTTGCCAACAAAGGTCCATATAGTCAAAGCTATGGTTTTTCCAGTAGTCATGTATGGATGTGAGAGTTGGACCATAAAGAAGGCTGAATGCCGAAGAATTGACGCTTTTGAATTGCAGTGCTGATGATTCTTGAGGGTCCCTTGGGCAGCCCGGAGGCCAAACCTGTCAATCCTAAAGGAAATCAATCCTGAATATTCATTGGAAGGATGATGTTGAAGCTGAAGCTCTGATACCTTGACCACCTAATGGGAAGAGCTGACTCATTGGAAAAGACCCTGATGCTGGGAAAGATTGAGGGCAGCAGAAGGGGATGACAGAGGATGAGATGGTTGGATGGCGTCACTGACTTAATGGACATGAGTTTGAGCAAACTCCAGGAGATGGTGAAGGACAGGGAAGCTTGGTGTGCTGCAGCCCATGGGGTCTCAAGAGTCAGACAGGACATGGTGACTGAACAGTAACAACAAAGTTAAGTCGCTTTCCTGGATTGCACATTTTTTTGGTCCTAGAACAAATCTGAGGCGGGCCTGCATTTTTGCCAGCGCATCCCTCACCTGGATGACTGGCAGGTATGGAGGGGTGGGAAGAGGCTGCAAATAGGCTCTGAAGAATGGGAAGTGACCATATTGACTCATCAGAAGGCTCAGAGTTTGGTTAAAATCTAACGGAGTCGAGTTACCGGAGACAGTCCAGTTACCGGAGATCGGCCAGCCGCCAAGCTGGGAAGAAAAGAAACAGCGCTCAACACAGGGATACAGTCTCTCACAACACAGCCCTCACCACCATTGCTGCATCCTGACTTCTACCCCGAGTCCCCTGTTCCTTCTGGGGCTCCAGCTTTGTCCCCCTTTTCCTACCCTCAGCCAAGGTCTTGATATGTCCACAGATCACTGCCATGTCCACCCCCCTCCCAAACCCCTAGGAAAGAGATCCATCCTCTATGGGGAAGAAACAATGGCAGCCCTGAGCACACATTGGTCTTGCGTGCTTTCTGCATCCGGAAAAGTAGACGTGCCAGTCTCACCTCCTCAATAACCTGTCTGAGGGGACCGGCCCCTGCTGCCTCAATGGCATCCGTGTTCATGCAGGAGTTGTAGAATCCGAAGGCTTTCTCCTCCCCAGGGGCCAGGTGCCAGGAACCCGGGGTTTCTAGAAAGGAAGTGGGGGGGAATTAAAGGACTGAGGCAGCTTGGAAACAAGCAGGGAAGGTGGGAGATGGAAAGGTTATAGGAAAGGAAGGGAGGATTCTCAGGGAAAAGGAAGGAAGGGGAGGAACCCAGGGATGAGGGGAACAACTTCTTTTTTTCCTTTTTTGCTCTGCTGAGTTCGTGAGGTGTGTAAGCTTCTTTAGTTGCTCCATGGCATATGGGATCTTGGTTCCCAAACCAGGGATTGAACCCACGTTCCCTGCCTTGGGAGGCAGATTCTTTACCACTGCACCACCAGGCAAGTCATGAGCTGGATCAATTTGTTGGAAGAATAAGAACATGGAGAAGAAAAAGAGGAAGATAAAGGAAAGGTGAGGAAATTCCCTGGTAAGGACTCTGCATTATTACTGCCAAGGGCCCAGGTTCAATCCTCGGTTTGGGGGGTGGGTGTGAGTAAGATAGATCTCATACTCCACAAGACGAGTGGAATGGCTACCATAAGAAAAAGAAAAAAAAAGGAAAGGAAAGGAAATGTAAGAAGGGCAATAAAGAGGAAGAGACAAGGGTGTTGGGGGAAGAGATGGAATAACTGGAGTATGGAAAAAGCAGAAAGAGTAGAAACGAGAGGCAAGAGGGAGATGAATGAAGGAATTAGAAAAATCAGGGAAATCAGAGAACTTTCAAGGGCTTGGAGCGGAAGAGCATAAGGAAGGGTTTGGCAAAGCCAAGAGACCAGTGCGGGCTCCCCTAGTCCAGACTCTCCCCTCTCTCTGATCCCAGGAAACAAACACACACGTGACAATTACCCAAACACACACCACTGGAACCCTCCACCCTCTCCTATCTAACCCTACTCACTCAGGCCCCCTGAAATCTTTTTGTTCTATTGTGGGCCACAGAATCTGTCTGAAGGGTACGTTTTCTTTTTATCTCTGTACCTTACCTGAAAGCCTGGCCCTCTGCTATGCGGGGAACACCCACCTCCACTCTTTTCCATCAGAAGAAGGAGGGCAAAGGGATACATTTATTTCTTCCAAATTCCAACTGATACTCTCAACAGGGTCTCTGGGCTCCTTTATAGAGAAAATGCATCTCCTTGGTTGCATTGTCATTCCTCAGTCCGCATCACCATCCACCAACATCCTGAGATCACCTTCCTACTTCCTGGTGGCCTGGGTTCCTGCCTGACGGTTCGCCTCTCAGTTCTTTTCAAAAGAACCACCAGCTACAGAAATCTTCCTACCTCCAGGGTTTCTAACTTGGTCCTCCCCTTCCTCCAGCATGTCTTTTGTGTCCTTCTATAGAGAGTTGGACTGTGAAGAAGGCTGAGTGCTGAAGAATTGATGCTTTCGAACTGTGGTGTTGGAGAAGACTCTTGAGAGTCCCTTGGACTGCAAGGAGATCCAACCAGTCCATTCTGAAGGAGATCAGCCCTGGGATTTCTTTGGAAGAAATGATGCTAAAGCTGAAGCTCCAGTACTTTGGCCACCTCATGCGAAGAGTTGACTCATTGGAAAAGACTCTGATGCTGGGAGGGATTGGGGGCAGGAGGAGAAGGGGACAACTGAGGATGAGATGGCTGGATGGCATCACGGACTCGATGGATGTGAGTCTGAGTGAACTCCGGGAGTTAGTGATGGACAGGGAGGCCTGGCGTGCTGTGATTCATGGGGTCGCAAAGAGTCGGACACGACTGAGCCACTGAACTGAACTGAACTGAACTGATATTCCTTCCCTTACACACAATCAGATGAAGCCCCTCCATCACGTCTCACCCACTCTGCCCCTTCTTTCCTCCCACCATCATCTCCAATCACCCATCTCTGGCACCCCAGTTTCAGCTTCCTTCCAGTTCAACTGGCATGCCATGGTCTAAGATTTCAGGGAGGACAGGAGATAACTGTGAGAGTGGGGATCTGGGGGATGATGGGAGTGAGAGGGTAACACCCACAAGGGAGCATTGAGGACAGAAGGATTTGAAGGCTGGAGAATGAGGGCGATGGGGAGAAGGATTAAAGTGCAGTAGGTGGTGGGGAGACGCCAGTGTGGGAAGACATCGGGCACAGGGTAGAGACTGAAATTTTAAGGGAGATAACACAGATATCTGTGGATGCATGGGAAAGGTGAGGGGGTAGGGACCAGGTAAAGAAATGAGGAGGAGAGGGACCAGAAGAGATGGAAGAGAGGCAGGATCTGCCGTGAAATGCATGGGGATGGAGAGGCAAACCCAGAAGTTCCCTAGGAGCCAGTGGAGCACGGCACAGGCAGGCTGTTCCCCAGCCACACAGGCTTGGGAGGGACAGTCATGATCATTCCAGGCTCCACGGCACCTCCAGCACGAGAACCTTCCATCCTGATTCCCTTACCCAGGATTCTTCGAACTAGGCGCCTGTTCTCCTCTGCAAGAGCCTGAAAAGGACTGCCAGTCCTGTTGATGTTTCCACAGGCAAAGCTAAAGAAATCAGTGCAGGGGGCCACGCTGGTGTTCCCAGAAGCCAGGTAGAGATCCAGGATGTCCTGACACACAGACGTCTTGCAAGGGGCTGTGGGGAAAAGCTCAGAGCTGCGAAAGAGGAAGCAATGAGGACTCCCCCCAAGGGGCTAAGCAAAGAAGTGTCTGGTTAGGGAAAGGGACAGAGACCCTGATGAGGAGGAAATGGTCTGACTGATGGGCAGGAGAGGGATTCACGGGGCACGAGGCTGGGAACCCAGGGCCCCCAGGGGTCAGGATGTATGGTGGATCTTGGGAGGATGGATGGGTGGACGGAGAGTGGGCTGTGGGGGGATCTAGGATCTTGCTTACAAGGACCACAGCCCTGGAACACGTAGCCCCAAAGCAGCAGAGAAAGACCAAGGATTATACTGAAGAGCAGAAGGGTCTTTAGCGCCCGCAAGGTCTTTTGCCACCATCCATACTGTGCGGTGGGTGGCTCCTCTTCTGGAGATCTCTGTGCCGAGAACCGGGAAATAAAAAACACACAATGGAGAGAATTGGGATGGGGGAGGGAAGGGGAAAGGAGGAAGAAGGAACAGTTACTTGGTGCTGGGGCCCCCTGGTACAGAGATAACACCTCTTATTCTCCTGAACCCAGTCTTTTTTGGACCCCTGGGAGCTGGAAGGGTTGTCAGAGCTCTGCCCGGCTAGTTGGTGCTGGGACCCCCTGATACAGAGATAATGCCCCTTATTCTCCCAAATCCAGCCTTCTTTGGACCCCTGGGAGCTGGAAGAGTTGTCAGAATGCTGCCCTGCGCACTTACCTCCCGTCTCCTGCCTGTCCCCGATCCACTCGCTTGCTCAGTCCACATGGCTTTGCCCACCAACTCTTTGTGTCCACCCTCCTGAACTGGATGAGGAGGAGGCAGGACAGTGAAGCTGGTTCAGGAAGGGGGTACATCACAGAAAGTTATATCAGGTCATTTTGAGACCTTCTCTTGCCCACCTACCCCCCTACCTGCACCCCCCCTCCCCCCCCGCCACACATACATGTATGTTCATCCCAGAGCAGTGCTCCTAGGCGGGCTTCAGAATGAAATTCTCTTCCTGAGGCTTCCCCCCATCCCTCGATCTCCCATCACCTGCCTCTCCTCCCCGGTTCCTACTCTCCAAGTCCCCACATCCCTCCTCTCTGGAGGGGGACAGAGAATGCACACACACACACACACACGCGCGCGCGCACACACACACACACACGCACACACACACACACCAGCTGGCTCCACCTCCCACCCTAGGCATCTGACTCCCAAAGGGAATGGGCTTCTCCAGGGGACTTGCCGTCTGTCTGGCCGTCTCTCTTGCTCTCAGAATCCGTCCCGCTTCTGCTCTAGGTGCTGAGTCTGAGCACGGGGATTCAGGAAATAACCTCGCTCTGACCCCCACCCCAGTTCCTTTTTCCTGGAGAAAGGGCGCATGTGCCACCCGCAGTCCCTGACCCCACACACATGCTACTGGCCTCTGGGTGGAGCCTGTTTATCGGTCTGGAGACACCCCAGCCTCTCCTGGCTCCTTTATCTCAGCCTCTCAGGGGAGGCAAAAGGAGGCAGTCTCCATTCCCCAAGCAATCCTGCCCTAGGCGGCTCCTCTTGCCTTGCTCTATGCCTCTGCTCACAGACTTTCTTTATTTCTGGAATATTCTTTCTTCTCTCCTTTCTAATATGATGGAAACATCTTGAGCCTTTTAATTCTCAGGTCAAATGTCCCCTCCCCTGGGAGGCCTTCCAGCTCCATGCCCATTCCCTCTGCTCCCAAGCATGCTTAGTGGCTTCCCTGGGAGTATCACAGCCCTGCAGGATGCAGGCAGGACAGTCCAGGAAAAAGAACAACAAGCCAGGAGACCCTAACCTGCTCATTACTAGCTCTGTGCCTGTGAATGACCACTTAAACTCTCAGGCAGGTAAGTTTCACCATTTGGAAAATGAGGATGATATTTCCCTTTGAATACCTCACCTGGTCTCACATCCTTCCACAAAGAATGAAGTGTGGACAAAGAATGTCACCTGTCATATCGGTAAGCAAAGGATGCTTCAGCCATCAAGCCATCAGCCACTGCAGCTGCCCCAATGGTGCATGCTGAGAGGATTCAGGATGGAGGAAAAATAGGATACTGGCCCTAGATAGCACAGTACATATCAAAGGAATAATGTCAATAAGTCCTGACGACTGCATCTTCCCATACATAGACAAGCATTAAAGTCATGAACTTGAGATGTATGGTTTTTTCTTTAATTAGCAGTAGTCTTTTGATGGGCTTCCCAGGTAGCTCAGTGGTAAAGAATCCACCTGCAATGCAGGAGACCTAGGTTCGATCCCTGGGTCGGGAAGATCCGCTAGAGAAAGAATGGCTACCCACTCCTGTATTCTTATCTGGAGAATTCCATGGACAGAGGAGCCTGGCGAGCTACAGTCCACAGGGTCACAATGAGTCAGGCACAACTGGGTGACTAAGATACTTTTGATATTCTACTACCTTTTTTGTTGTTGCTATTTTTGCAATAACTCTTATATAACCTGGCTCCTCCATTACGTCTTTGGAACAGTCCCTCAGAACTATCTAAGAGGCTGTACCCTGGACTTAAGTCCTCATTAAGTCCACCAGATAATACATAATTCTCAACTTTCGAGGTGTGCATTTTTTTTCCCAGTTGAGAGAGGCATGACTGACCCTCTTATGCTATTACCCAGTTGTCTTGTATGGCAACCCACTCCAATATTCTTGCCTGGAGAATCCCACACACAGAGGAGCCTGGTGGGCTACAGTCCATAGGGTTGCAAATAGTCTGATATGACTGAAGTGACTTTGCAAACTTGTATATCATCTCTCTATTGATTACAAACTTTTTGGTAACAGGAACAAGGTTCCTTTCTCTTTCATACCCTCATAAGATGTTTTGTGAAGACTTGTAGGAATGAACCGCATTCTAAGCCAGAAATTCTCTTTCCCACATCGTACTGAGTCCTCACCTGGGGTCTTAGCACATTTCTGAAAGAAAGTATTTCATCATCATTCTTTGTTTCCCCATCTCAGGCAAAATGGGATTCACTAGGACAGTCACACTAATGATACCTCGGCAGTATTTCCTGACCAGTACTGTGTTATGGTATATTTGTTGGAATGTGGACGGTCAGCTCCATGGCTGGAGATGAGGAATAAAGTTCCTATATTGACGGACACCATATTGTAAAGCATCATGAAAGCTTTGAAGAAAAGTCACAACTTCAACGTCAGAAAAAAAGTGACCAAAGGCTTTTGAGGAAGAGTATGACATGATGAAAATAACCCCTACAAATGGCTGGTGCTAGGATTCTGGATTGATAAAAGACAAGAGACACAGTGCTGGTGCTATGGAACAGGAGTGATATAGAGAGGCCTAGCGCTGGGTGAGGGCAGAGGGGAGAACACATGGAAAGAAAACATCTACAGAGGAAAACAAAGTCATGGAAACCAATTAAATGGGGGTGGGGTGGGGTGGAAAGGGGTGGGAATCAGTGCATAGCAGCCACATATGAGCTTCCCCATTTTTTTTTCTGAATGTCTAAGAGAACAGTGATCCACTGAGTTGAGTCTTAAAATTCATCTGTCTACGTTAGGGGGCTTCCTAGCTGGCTCAGTGGTGAAGAATTAGCCTGCCAATGCAAGGAGACGCAAGATGCAGGTTCAATCCCTGGGTTAGGAAGATCCCCTGGAGGAGGAAATTGCAACCCACTGCTGTACGCTTGCCTGGAAAATCCCACAGACAGAGGAGCCTGGCTGGCTCTTATAGTCCGTGGGTTCACAGTCAGACAACTGAGGGCCTGAGCACACCTGCAGAACAGTCATGCCAGCAGGTTCAGGATTGAGAACAAAATGATGACTCAGGACTTTGAGAGGTTTTGGTCTGTTTAGATACAAATCCACCATGCTTTCTTTGTTCCCTTCCCCCCAAATCCGATTCTCTACAGATGGACTTCTAGCTTCTTTCACACCTACCCCCCTCCCCGATCTTTTTCCACCAACCAAGTCCTCTGGGCTGCAGTTTCTCGAGGAAATGATAACAAGGACAATTCAGATTAGATAAGAGCAAGCTGAGGCACAAGCGTGCCCTATAACCAGCCCTGTAAACAGCCACTTAGGCTTCGGGCCAACCTCAGAGATAAGGCTGCCAGGCCAGCCCTCCCCATCCCGCTGCCTTAGTGAAGGCGGAGAAGCCTCTGTTCTGGCTGCTGCCTCTGGAGTCTAAAGCACCTTATCTTCCACCTTGCATCATCACCAGCATCCACGCCTCCCTGGCCACGCCCCCTCCCTCCACACCCCCGACTGAACTCCAAGGCAAGGCAGCTCCAGCTCACAACCAACGCAAAGCCCAGGGAGCAGACGCTCACTTATCTTCACTGACACTACCTCTGGATTGCTTTCATGGTTCTGTGCATTTCAATCCCAGGATCTTTTGTTTGATACTATAATGATGTCAAAAATCATAGCAGCCACATTCAGAACAGTTTTTACTGAGCACTTCCTATCGTTTAGGGGCTACAATGAACGCTTTGTTTCCATATATGTTCCCATTCAGTCTTCACAGTAATTCCATGAGGGAGATAAGATCTCCCCCCAGCCCAACCCTGCATCTTATAGATGAGAAAACTGAGCTACATGGAAGTACAGTAAACTTTGGTCAGTTCAGTTCAGTCGCTCAGTTGTGTCCAACTCTTTGTGACCTCATGGACTGCAGCACACCAGGTCTCCCTGTCCATCACCACTCCCGGACTTTACTCAAACTCATGTCCATTGAGTCGGGGATGCCATCCAACCATCTCATCCTCTGTCATCCCCTTCTCTTCCCGCCCTCAATCTTTCCAAACATCAGGGTCTTTTCAAATGAGTCAGTTCTTCACATCAAGTGGCCAAAATACTGGAGCTTCAGCTTCAGCATCAGTGACTTAGCATGCATGCATGCATTGGAGAAGGAAATGGCAACCCACTCCAGTATTCTTGCCTGGAGAATCCCAGGGACAGAGGAGCCTGGTGGGCTGCCATCTATGGGGTCACACAGAGTTGGACACAACTGAAGCAACTTAGCAGCAGCAGCAGCAGCAACAGCTTCAGCATCAGTCCTTCCAATGAATATTCAGGACTGATTTCCTTTAGGATGGACTGGTTGGATCTCCTTGCAGTCCAAGGGACTCTCAAGACTTCTCCAACACCACAGTTCAAAAGCATCAATTTTTCAGTGCTCAGCTTTCTTTATAGTCCAACTCTCACATCCATACATAACTGATGGAAAAAACCAGCCCTTGACTAGGACATTTGCTGGCAAAGTAATGTCTCTGCTTTTTAATATACTGTCTAGACTGGTTATAACTTTTCTTCCAAGGAGTAAGTGTCTTTTCATTTCATGGCTTCAGTCACCATCTGCCGTGATTTTCAAGCCCAGAAAAATAAAGTCTGCCACTGTTTCCACTGTTTCCCCATTTACTTGATATGAAGTGATGGGACCAGATGCCATGAACCGAATTTTCTGAATGTTGAGCTTTAAGCCAGCTTTTTCACTCTCCTCCTTCACTTTCATCAAGAGACTCTTTAGTTCTCCACTTTCTGCCATAGGGGTGCTATCATCTGCATATCTGAGGTTATTGGTATTTCTCCCGGCAATCTTGACTCCAGCCTGTGCTTCATCCAGCCCAGCATTTCTCATGATATACTCTGCATATAAGTTAATTAAGCAGGGTGACAATATACAGCCTTGACGTACTCCTTTTCCTATTGGGAACCAGTCTGTTGTTCCATGTCCAGTTCTAACTGTTGCTTCCTGACCTGCATACAGATTTCTCAAGAGGCAGGTCAGGTGGTCTGGTATTCCCATCTCTTTCAGAATTTTCCACAGTCTGTTGTGATCCATACAGTCAAAGGCTTTGGCATAGTCAATAAAGCAGAAATGGATGTTTTTCTGGAACTCTCCTGCTTTTTCGATGATCCAGGGGATGTTGGCAATTTGATCTCTGGTTCCTCTGCCTTTTCTAAAACCAGCTGGAACATCTGGAAGTTCACAGCTCATATACTGTTGAAATCTGGCTTGGAGAATTTTGAGCATTACTTTACTAGCATGTGAGATGAGTGCAATTGTGCAGCAGTTTGAGCATTCTTTGGCATTGCCTTTCTTTGGGATTGGAATGAAAATGGACCTTTTCCAGTCCTGTGGCCACTGCTGACTTTTCCAAATTTGCTGGCATATTGAGTGCAGCACTTTCACAGCATCATCTTTCAGGATTTGAAACAGCTCCACTGGAATTCCATCACCTCCACTAGCTTTGCTTGTAGTGATGCTTCCTAAGGTCCACTTGATTTCACATTCCAGGATGTCTGGGTCTAGGTGATTGATCACACTGTTGTGATTATCTGGGTCGTGAAGATCTTTTTTGTACAGTTCTTCTGTGTATTCTTGCCACCTCTTCTTAAGATCTTCTGCTTCTGTTAGGTCCATACTACTTCTGTCCTTTATCGAGCCCATCTTTGCATGAAATGTTCCCTTGGTATCTCTAATTTTCTTGAAGAGATCTCTAGTCTTTCCCATTTTATTGTTTCCCTCTATTTCTTGGCGTTGATCACTGAGGAAGGCTTTCTTACCGGTCCTTGGCTGTTCTTTGGAACTCTGCACACAGATGGGTGTGTCTTTCCTTCTTTCCTTTGCCTTTCGTTTCTCTTCTTTTCACAGCTATTTGTAAGGCCTCCTCAGATAGCCATTTTGCTTTTTTGCATTTCTTTTTTTGGGGGGTGATCTTGATCCCTGTCTCCTGTGTAATGTCACAAGCCTCCATCCATAGTTCATCTGGTACTCTGTCTATCAGATCTAGTCCCTTAAATCTATTTCTCACTTCCACTGTATAATCATAAGGGACCTACTGACCAGGAGAGTTCATCTTTCAGTGTCCTATCTTTTGCCTTTTCATACTGTTCATGGGGTCTCAAGGCAAGAATACTGAAGTGGTTTGCCATTCCCTTATCCAGTACAATAAACTTACCCAGAGTTGTAAAGTCAATAATTATCAGAGCTGGGAATGGAACCAAAGCCTTAACAATTAAATCTCTTAGTCACTAAGATTTAGTGTTTGGAAATCTCTTCCTAGTCAGTCTTTTGTTTAAACTCTTTGAACTATCTATCCTTGCTGACCTGACTTTATTCTGTGACTGCCTTGAGGGATGTTATTCTCCAAACACTCAAACATCTAATCTTTGGAAAACCGTGGTCTTTGTTGTGTGTATGCAATCAGCCACCATCCACAGTGGTTAAGGTATCAAAATCAGGAATGTGCCATTTGTCTACACACGATGGCACTCTCAGGTGTATCCATCAGTGGCAATTATTTCCTAAGACTGCTTGATTTTGGTACTAGCAACTGAGAAGCTACCTCCTAAGGGGCAATAAACTTGTTTCTGAATGAGCCAGAGAAAGACTTGTTGTAGGCAATGCTGAGGAGTTTGATAAGACAAGGAAGAAACACATTCCTGGGTCAGTTTGGAGCATTTTGAACTGCTCTTTCAAAAAAAAAGCCATTATTGAGAGTTGAGGATCACATTTGGTAAAGAAGAATTTATGGCTTTTAAAACAATTTAAGTGGCAAGTAGATGGAATGCTGTTAGTATTTTAATTTGTATACATATTTTTTCTTTTATAGGTATGATTAGAATACATATGGAGAAGGCAATGGTGACCCACTCCAGTACTCTTGCCTGGAAAATCCCATGGACAGAGGAGTCTGGTAGGCCACAGTCCATGGGGTCGCAAAGAGTTGGACATGACTGAGCGACTTTACTTTCACTTTTCACTTTCATGCATTGGAGAAGGAAACGGCAACCCACTCCAGTGTTCTTGCCTGGAGAATCCCAGGGACGGGGGAGCCTGGTGGGCTGCCATCTACAGGGTCGCACAGAGTCGGACACGACTGAAGCGACTTAGCAGCAGCAGCAGCAGAATACATAGCTTCCCTGGTGGCTCAGCTGGTAAAGAACCCACCTGCAATGCAGGAGACCTGGGTTTGATCCCTGGGTTGGGAAGATTCCCCAGAGAAGGGAACAGCTACTTACTCCAGTATTCTGGCCTGGAGAATTCTATGGACTGTATAGTCCATGGTGTTGCAAAGAGTTGGACATGACTGAGCAACTTTCACTTTCACTTTTCACTTTAGAATACATAATCCCTATTCAAATAAAATGGTAAATCAACCAAAATATATTTAACAGTAATAGTTTGGTTGGTATTGAATATGGCAAAAACTTGAAGGTAACACCCCAAAGCCTGAAGTTTGTAATGTGTAAGTTGACACACCTCAAAAGGGGGATCCTCATCCTCACTTTTCTTGGTATCTACTCCAAGCTGCCACTCTCTTCAGGCTTTTTAGTGGCACTAGTGGTAAAGAACCTGCCTCCCAGTGCAGGAGACAAAAGAGATGCAGGCTCGATCCTTGGGTCAGGAAGATCCCCTGGAGAAGGAAATGGCAACCGACACCAGTATCCTTGCCTGGAGAATCCCATGGACAGAGGAGCCTGGTAGGCTACAGTCCATGGGTTCAGAAAGAGTCGGACATGACTGAAGTGACTTAGCACGTGTGCACCACTCTCTTCTTCGCAGTTCAACAGATGTCCAGGGCAATACTCTGGATGTAGGAGACTCTAATGAACACAGGTTTCAATTCAATATATGTGTCCTCAAAAAGAATTTGCATAAGATCTTGCTAAGTCTACTGTCTTAGTCAACTAACACTATAATAATGCCTGATAACAAATCATGCAAAATTCAGTGGTTGCAAAAACAAGCATTTGTCCTCATGTTCAAAGATCTAGTGTGTCTCCACTGATGTAAGCCATGCTCATCTGTGCTTTGGGCTGCATTAGGGAAGGGCCTGGATCTAGGCTAAATGTTTCTGTAAGTCTGCTGCGTGTGTTTCTTCCAGGGCCCAGGCTGAAGGGGCAGAAGCTAAGCAGGCCATGTTTTCCCATAAAGAATCACTGGAGTGCAAGGTTCAAGCCAAACCACACAAGCAATTAAGACTCGGGCATCCCAGGTGGGTGGCTCAGTGGTAAAGAATATGCCTGTAATGCAGGAGATGTGGTTCAATCCCTAGGTTGGGAAGATTGCAGGGATCTTAGAGAAGACAATGGCAACCCACTCCGGTATTCTTGCCTGAGAAATCCCAAGGACAGAGGAGCCTGGTGGGCTACAGTCCATGGGGGTTACAATGCACGGCTTAATGACTAAACAATAACAACAATTAAGACTCAGGTTTATCAGGGTTCCTTTGGCTGAGAGGAGCTACCCAAGTCCGAGGTCAGGGGCGGCAGCCGGGAAGAGCTACCCCATGTCCGAGGTCAGGGGTGGCCGGGAGAAGCCACCTCGCACCCGAGGCCAGGGGCGGTGGCCCTGAGGAGCCACCCTTCACCAGAAGCCAGGGGCAGCGGCCGGGAGGAGGAACCCGAGGAGCGGTGGCTGCTCGGGCGTAGGAGGGCTTAGAGGAGCTATCCCACGTTGAAGGTCAGGAAGGGCGGCAGTAAGGAGATACCCCTCGTCCAAGGTAAAGAGCAGCAGCTGTGCTTTGCTGGAGCAGCCGTGTAGAGACACCACACACCCAGGTAAGAGAAACCCAAGTAAGATGGTAGGTGTTGCAAGAAGGCATCAGAGGGCAGACACACTGAAACCATACTCACAGAAAACTAGTCAATCTAATTACACTAGGAGCACAGCCTTGTCTAACTCAATGAAACTAAGCCATGCACGTGGGGCAACCCAAGACGGGCGGGTCATGGTGGAGAGGTCCGACAGAATGTGGTCCACTGGAGAAGGGAATGGCAAACCACTTCAGTATTCTTGCCTTGAGAACCCCATGAACAGTATGAAAAGGCAAAATGATAGGATACTGAAAGAGGAACTCCCCAGATCAGTAGGTGCCCAATATGCTACTGGTGATCAGTGGAGAAATAACTCCAGAAAGAATGAAGGGATGAAGCCAAAGCAAAAACAATACCCAGCTGTGAATGTGACTGGTGATAGAAGCAAGGTCCGATGCTGTAAAGAGCAATATTGCACAGGAACCTGGAATGTCAGGTCCACGAATCAAGACAAATTGGAAGTGGTCAAACAACAGATGGCAAGGGTGAACACTGACATTCTAGGACTCAGTGAACTAAAATGGACTGGAATGGGTGAATTTAATTCAGATGACCATTATATCTACTACTGTGGGCAGGAATCCCTCAGAAGAAATGGAGTAGCCATCATGGTCAACAAAAGAGTCCGAAATGCAGTACTTGGATGCAATCTCAAAATGACAGAATGATCTCTGTTTGTCTCCAAGGCAAACCATTCAATGTCACAGTTATCCTAGTCTATGCCCCAACCAGTAATGCTGAAGAAGCTGAAGTTGAACGGTTTTATGAAGACCTACAAGACCTTTTAGAACTAACACCCAAAGAAGATGTCCTTTTCATTATAGGGGACTGGCATGCAAAAATAGCAAGCCAAGAAACACCTGGAGTAACAGGCAAATTTGGACTTGGAATGCGGAATGAAGCAGGGCAAAGACTAATAGAGTTTTGCCAAGAAAATGCACTGGTCATAGCAAACATCCTCTTCCAACAACACAAGAGAAGACTCTACACATGGGCATCACCAGATGGTCAACACCAAAATCAGATTGATTATATTCTTTGCAGCCAAAGATGGAGAAGCTCTATACAGTCAACAAAAACAAGACCAGGAGCTGACTGTGGCTCAGATTATGAACTCCTTAATATGAAATTCAGACTCAAATTGAAGAAAGTAGGAAAAACCATTAGACCATTCAGGTATGACCTCAATCAAATTCCTTATGATTATACAGTGGAAGTGAGAAATAGATTTAAGGGCCTAGATCTGATAGATAGAGTGCCTGATGAACTATGGAATGAGGTTCATGATATTGTACATGAGACAGGGATCAAGACCATCCACATGGAAAAGAAATGCAAAAAAGCAAAATGGCTGTCTGGGGAGGCTTTACAAATAGCTGTGAAAAGAAGAGAAGCAAAAAGCCAAGGAGAAAAGGAAAGATATAAGCATCTGAATGCAGAGTTCCAGAGAATAGCAAGAAGAGATAAGAAAGCCTTCTTCAGTGATCAATGCAAAGAAATAGAGGAAAACAACAGAATGGGAAAGACTAGAGATCTCTTCAAGAAAATTATGGATACCAAGGGAACATTTTTTGTAAAGATGGGCTCGATAAAGAACAGAAATTGTCTGGACCTAACAGAAGTAGAAGATATTAAGAAGAGGTGGCAAGAATACACAGAAGAACTGTACAAAAAAGATCATTACGACCAAGATAATCATGACGGTGTGATCACTAATCTAGAACCAGACATCCTGGAATGTGAAGTCAAGTGGGCCTTGGAAAACATCGCTACGAACAAAGCTAGTGGAGGTGACGGAATTCCAGTGGAGCTGTTTCAAATCCTGAAAGATGATGCTGTGAAAGTGCTGCACTCAATATACCAGCAGATTTGGAAAAGTCAGCAGTGGCCACAGGACTGGAAAAAGTCAGTTTTCATTCCAATCCCAAAGAAAGGCAATGCCAAAGAATGCTCAAACTACCACACAATTGCACTCATCTCACATGCTAGTAAAGTAATGCTCAAAATTCTCCAAGCCAGGTTTCAGCAATATGTGAACCGTGAACTCTCTGATGTTCAAGTTGTTTTTAGAAAAGGCAGAGGAACCAGAGATCAAATTGCCAACATCCGCTGGATCATGGAAAAAGCAAGAGAGTTCCAGAAAAACATCTATTTCTGCTTTATTGACTATGCCAAAGCCTTTGACTGTGTGGATCACAATAAACTGTGGAAAATTCTGAGAGAGATGGGAATACCAGACCACCTGACCTGCCTCTTGAGAAATCTGTATGCAGGTCAGGAAGCAACAGTTAGAACTGGACATGGAACAACAGACTGGTTCCCAATAGGAAAAGGAGTACATCAAGGGTGTATATTGTCACTCTGCTTATTTAACTTATATGCAGAGTACATCATGAGAAATGGTGGAATGGAAGAAACAAAAGCTGGAATCAAGATTGCTGGGAGAAGTATCAATAACCTCAGATATGAGATGACAGCACCCTTATGGCAGAAAGTGAAGAGGAACTAAAAAGCCTCTAGATGAAAGTGAAAGAGGAGAGTGAAAAAGTTGGCTTAAAGCTCAACATTCAGAAAACTAAGATCATGGCATCCGGTCCCATCACTTCATGGGAAATAGATGGGGAAACAGTGGAAACAGTGTCAGACTTTATTTTGGGGGGGCGCCAAAATCACCACAGATTGTGACTGCAGCCATGAAATTAAAAGACACTTACTCCTTGGAAGAAAAGTTGTGACCAACCTAGATAGCATATTCAAAAGCAGAGACATTACTTTGCCGACTAAGGTCCGTCTAGTCAAGGCTATGGTTTTTCCAGTGGTCATGTATGGATGTGAGAGTTGGACTGTGAAGAAGGCTGAGCACTGAAGAATTGATGCTTTTGAAGTGTGATGTTGGAGAAGACTCTTGAGAGTCCCTTAGACTGAAAGGAGATCCAACCAGTCCATTCTGAAGGAGATCAACCCTGGGATTTCTTTGGAAGGACTGATGCTAAAACTGAAACTCCAGTACTTTGGCCATATCATGCGAAGAGTTGACTCACTGGAAAAGACTTTGATGCTGGGAGGAATTGGGGGCAGGAGGAGAAGGGGACAACGGAGGATGAGATGGCTGGATGGCATCACTGACTCAACGGATATGAGTCTGAGTGAACTCCGGGAGTTGGTGATGGACAGGGAGGCCTGGCATGCTGCGATTCATGGGGTCGCAAAGGTCGGACACGACTAGTGACTGAAATGAACTGAACTGCATTTGGTCAAAGTTAATCATATGATCAGAGTCAACATCAATGGACCAGGAAGGAGAATACTTTGTCCACAGGAGAGGGAGAATAATTAATATCAGCTAAATAATAATCCACTGGAGAAGGCAATGGCACCCCACTCCAGTACTCTTGCCTAGAAAATCCCATGGATGGAGGAGTCTTGTGGGCTGCAGTCCAGGGGTCGCCCAGAGTCGGACATGACTGAAGTGACTTAGCAGCAGCAGCAGCAGCAAATAATAATCCAAACCATTGCACCTACTTTATTGAAAACCTCACATACTTTCTAGCTGGTGTGAGAGGGTTTGGTTCACTTGTGTGGTAGCAGAAATATTAACACCTAAGTGAAACCAGCAAAAACTATCCAGGAAAGAAATGGCAGGAATCTAAATGGGTCAGCCTTCTACGTGAGGAAAGCCTACAGACTCTATGCCATGTAAATGGTGGCTCTTGTTCTGCCCTCAGGCACTGCAGGGCATCTCAGGACATGTGGTGACGTGGCATGCCTTCATCCGTGAGACTTTACACCAGCATGTCCACTCATGCAAACGCCACCCTACTTCCGCAGAAAACATTTTCTTCAAAACTTCCCAATTTCATTTAGACCTGGATCACTTAATTTCTGTCTGGTTCTCTGCTGACTCCTGGCTCTGTCCCCTCTTTTGGGTGTAGCACACATCCTTCACCGCTGATCCCTGATCCTGATTTGCTGTTCTTGTTGTTCAGTCACTAAGTTATATCTAACTGTGTGACCCCATGGATGTAGCATGCCAGGCTTCCCTGTCCTTCTCTATCTCCCAGAGTTTGCTCAAGTTCATGTCCATTGAGTTGGCGATGCTATCTAACCATCACCTCCTCTGTCGCCCCCTTCTCCTCCTGCCCTCAATCTTTCCCAGCATCAGGTCTTTTCCAATGAGTTGGCTTTTCACATCAGGTGGGTCAAGTGTTGGAGTCCCAGCTTCAGCATCGGTCCTTCCAATGAGTATTCAGGGTTGACTGAGCTTGATTATGCAGATTTAAACTTGTACAAACTGTGAGAATTTAGGCTTACACTCATGCCTTGGATCTTCAATTGCCGGCAGAATCAGGAAAGGTCCTATAGTCTATTCCACACCCAGACAGCTTTATTCTCAGTCTGCAGCCCTGGTTGGATAATACCCCATGTGGACCATAAGTGGGGATTACAGATGGTGGAGATCCTTTGGAAAACATGAGTAGAAAAACTCCAAAATCGAGGCCAAGTCATCAGTAAGCTGTGTTGAGTTCAAGAACTAGAGATGGAATGAAGCTGCCAGGGGTTGGCAAGGAAACTAGGCTCCAGAAGAAGGTATCCTGACAGGCAGTTCTTGGTTTTTGTAATTCCTTTTTTGTGGTGCAAGTGCCTGACTTAACATTGCCTAGGTGTCCATTTTAAGTTATGTCCACTTCAAAGCCAACCATCACCAACCATAGATAAAGGGCCAGGCCGCCTCCCCTACTGAGGACACTTTGTATTAGAGATCCTGGTTGGTTTCAGTAACTGACCGTTTGGGCTACTTGTTTTATTCCTCTTCCCATGCTTTAGATTCTCCCTTTTATGTTTTAACTTCACCAAATAAAGAGCAAGCCAGAACAAGGAGCGAGCCCCCGCCCTTGACCCCAATAAAAGCAGAACCCCAAGCTTCTGCATTCTCTCTCTTCCTAATCTCAACCTCACCGTGTGGCCCCAGGTGTGCTATGTAATTTCCAGTTCTTGTAAGTAATAAACCTTTATTTTGTTCAGAGCTTCCTGGTAGTTATTGCTAAAAAGTATCTTGCCATCATAGTAAGCACCACAAGAGCTGGTTTAACCACATTAGTTATTGATAGGCTGGGACAACACAAAACAGTGTCTAACTTTAGAGCCTGGAAAAATTTGCATAGATAGCAGTCAGCTGTGTGTGGTGTCTTTGGTGTCCAAACAACCCCCTTTGTCTGGTCGGATGCCCTAACTTGGTTCCCACTGCAGCCCCACTTCCAGTTTTGTTTTGTTTTGTTTTTATTGATACATAACTGACATATAGTACTCTCTTAAGTTTAGGATGTATAATATAATGATTGGACTGAAGTATGTCATGAAATGATTATCACAACAAGTTTAGTAAATATCCATCATCTCATATAGATATGTCAACTGGAAAAAGATACGCACAACCTAAAAGCTGAGAGTTTGGTTTTATTCGGTGGGAATGTTAGGACTTGGGCCCAGGAGACAGTATCTCAGGTGACCCTGAGACAGCTGACTCGGAGGAGGCAAGGGAGAAGCCAGGTTATATACAAGTTTGCAGCAAGGGGCAGGTAATCTGAATATTGAAAGGTTAAGTAAGAAAACCTAAATCTCTCACGTGAAGAGATTTAGCGATCTTCTATGTATGGGAAGATAAGTGTCCAGGCTTGGTGAAATCATTCTTTTGTATGCATCTAGCTATCTGGGACCATTTCTGCTTCATTGTTCACTTCCTAATTCCTTGTTTGCTGTGAAAGATGGCTGGTGCAGCAGATGGCTGAGACTTGAATCCCCCCAACTCTCAGCACTTATTGAAGAGGAAGAAGCTGGTGGCTTCCAAAGTAGCTGGCTTCTTTTAATCTGGGTTCAGAAATCTGCATTTTGAAAAGCCTTCTTTACTGGTAGAGCATAGCGCAGAAAATATTTCACGTCGCAGATACAGAATGAAAACAACAGGAAACTGCAGTATCGCGCACGGAACTCTGCTCAGTGTGACGTGGCAGCCTGGACAGGAGGGGAGTTGGGGGAGAATGGATACGTTTATACCTATGGCTGAGTCCCTTCTCTGTTCACTCGAAACTGTCACATTATTAATCAGCTATACCCCAATACAAAATAAAAAGTTTTTTAAAAATAAATAAAAGGACAAGGAAAAAATACAGAAATTGGAAACAAAATTTTGCCTTGTGAGGTGAACTCTTAGGATTTTTTATTCTAACAATTTTTATATATAACATGCAGCAGTGTTAATTATATTTCTCATCCTTTCATACTTATCTACCTTATAACTGGAAGTGTGTTCCTTTCGACTACTTTCATCCAGTTTCCCCTCCCCCACTTCAGCCTCTGGTAACCAGAAATTCAGTCTCTTTTGAAATTAGTTTGTTTTTGAAGTATAATTGACCTGCAACACGATGTTCGCTCCTTTTCTACAACATAATAATTCAATATTTCTATGCATTTAAAAATGATCACCATGACAAGTCTAGTTACCACCTGCCACCACACAAAGACATTCCATTGGTATTTACTATATTCCCTACAGTGTACATTTCATACCATGACTCATGCCAGAAGTTTGCATGTTTTAATCTCCCTCACCTACCTTTTTTCTTCCTCCCAACCCCTCTCCTCTGGTAAGCACCTGTTTGTTCTCTGCATTTATAACTCTTCCGTTTTGTTAAGTTTGTTTCATTAGTTTTGTTTCTTAGATTCTGCATATAGACGACATCATACAGTATTTACCTTTCTCTCTTTGACTTATTTCACTCAGCATGATACCCTCCATCCATGTTGTCACAAGTGGCAATATTTCACTGTTTTTTATGGCTGTTTTGTTGTTGTTTAGTCCCTAAGTTTTATCCGACCTTTTTGCAACCCCAGCAGGCTCCTCTGTCCGTGGCATTTCCCAAGTTAAGAATACAGGAGTAGGTTGCTTCTCCAGTGGATCTTCCTGACCCAGGGATCAAAGCCATGTCTCCTGTATTGCAGGCGATTCTTTACCACTGAGCCACCAGGGAAGCCCTTTTAATGGCTGAGTAATGCCCAATTGTGTGTGCGTGTGTTGATATACATGTAGATATATCTGTCTATATACAGCTACAGCCTCATATGTGCATGTGTGGGCTGCATCTTTTTTCACTGACACCTGATTCTTAAGTTAGAGCATCTGCTACCAATATCATTTACTAGCTGTTGATTACCTGCATTGTCACCCAAAAGGGGAAGTTTACTCTGAATTGAAATTGAGAATCACAGTCATATCTCCAACCTGGGAAGCTATTCCCTTTACTCTTTTTCTTCCTTTGTTTCTCCCTAAAATTCAGTTAATCCCTTTATGTCTATTGAAACACATACATGCACACACATAGAACATCATCTAAAAAATATCGCTTCCTGGATTGTAACTTTCTGTTTCCTTTATTTTTAAAGATCTGCCTTTAGCTGGAACTGTTGACAGACTGTTTAGATCTTCTCTCCCTTTTTCCTTCCCAGCAGCAGGGCAGCGAGGTTGACATCTCAATATGTCACATCTTTCCTGTCGTCTAACCTTCCCCATCTCCCTGTTTGTCTTGCTTCTATCATTCTTCACCTGACAGCCTTAGTAAATACATTCAGTGTATTTTGCAATAAAAATGATGCGGTCTACTGTAAAGCAGGAATTTTAGCTCTAGACACGCAGGAGTTGATTTGAATCTGGGTTCTACTGGTTACAGTCATGCAACCTTGGGAAAATCTCTTAATAAATCCGTACCTCTAATTCCTGTAAATCATCTTACCTTCCATGATTGGGGCTGGAGCTGTCATGGGAAGGAAGGAGAAGGCGGAAGCTGAAGCTCCAATACTTCACCTGATGTGAAGAACTGACTCATTTGAAAAGACCCTGTTGCTGGGAAAGATTGAGAGCAGGAAGAGAAGGGGATGACAGAGGATGAGATGGTTGATAGCATCACTGAATAAAATGGATGTGAGTTTGAGCAAACTCCAGGAGATAGTGAAGGACAAAGAAACCTAGTATGCTGCGGTCCATGAGGTCACGAAGAGTTGGACAGGACTTAGCAATTTAACAACAACACCTTTCATGATAGATTCCCATAAGGACTAAATAAAGAAAGGTCTGTTTTGTACACCGCTTTGCAAATTGTAGACCAACAACCAATGACTGCTATCACCACTTGCGTGTGTTTGTTTATATCATTTCAGAGTTTCCAAGAGCAATGCAATCATATCAGATCATCTGTGCAGTAAGGGATAAAAGATTCTGAACCTGATTGTTCCACTTCTGGTTTGTCTCAGATCCTGATGGAATATCAGACAAGGCTAAGAATTTGCTGAGAGATTGAAGGCATTCGAGAATGTCTTCTCTAAAAAGAGTTTGGAGGCACTGTGGGTTTTTCCTTGCCTCACCATGAATCATGTTTACCACTCACTTTGAGCCAAATATGGAGATAACAGAGAATGATTTGAAGAACTTGAAATGTCAGGAAGTAGCAAACAATGTGTCTGAACATTATAAAGACAAAAGAATTTGTCTGGATGCCTGTACAGCAAAGAACACTGCCGTGGACACAGGCGCACTGTTACAGACTCAGGGCACCATCTGTGCTCTGCGGATGCCGTGGAAAGGAGCTGGCCAGGAGCTGATATGGAATGTACGTGATGCAGGACTTCCTGCAAGAAGAGGGCCCACCCAGAAGGAAGAGGATGGAAAGGCACCTTTGGAATTAAAAATAAAGGGCAGGAAGGGCAGGAAGCTCAGTTGGTAAAGAATCCACCTGCAATGCAGGAGACCCAAGTACAATTCCTGGGTTGGGAAGATCCACTGGGGAAGGGATAGGCTACCCACTCCATTATTCTGGGGCTTCTCTGGTGGCTCAGCTGGTAAAGAGACCATATGAAATACGGGAGACCTGGGTTCAATCCCTGGGTTGGGAAGATCCCCTGGAGAAGGGAAAGGCTGCCCACTCCAGTATTCTGGCCTGGAGAATTTCATGGACTTTATACTCCATGGGGTCGCAAAGAGTTGGACACGACTGAACGACTTTCACTTAGACTTACTTACTTAAGCCAGGTCATGAAGTCGTGAAGTCGTGACCGACTCTTTGCGATCCCATAGACTATAGCCTACCAGGCTCCTCTGTCCATGGGATTTTCCAGGCAATAGTACTGGAGTGGATTGCCATTTCCTTCTCCAGGGGATCTTCCCAACCCAGGGCATGAACCCGGGTCTCCCGCATTGTAAATAGGCGCTTTACCATCTGAGCCACCAGGGAGGTCCTCAGTTTGGATGATTTAAGACATGTGGTTTTAGTGAAAATAACTCTGAAGAGCCCACAAAGGAGTCCATAAGAGAGACAGCTTTGGATAACAGCCTCATCCAGAGGGCTCTAGCACCAGATTAAAAGTGAATCCTTTTCCATCCCTTACTTCTCCTTCCTTCCCAAGCATCAGCCTGCAAGGAACCAAAGCTGCAGCTTCAAGCTAGAAAGGAGACAGGCAGAGAGAGAGGCCTGGTCATGACCTGCTTTTGCCACTGTAGCCATGAAGCTCAAGGCAAGTGCAAACTTGGGAAGGGGAAAAATTTTGAAAGCAACAACAGTCCAAAGTTTTGGGGGTAGACAAGAATGCCCTCGTTATTAGCTAGAAATAACTGGAGTGCTTCTTATTACCTAAAGTAACTGAAAAGCTACTGGACTTCCCCAAGATTTTACCCAGAAGAGAAAATTTTCACCCAGTTGTTATGAAAAAGCTAAACAGAGCAGATTTTATGGGAACAGTTGTAAGAGAGAATAAAGGCAATTGGTCTTGGTACTTGGAGTCTAGTTCCTTTATTAAACCAACTGCATTAGCTGCATGATCAAGGACAAGGAACTTGACTTTTCTTATCATGTGAAGAATGAGAGAAGTATACTTATACATGAAAAGTGAAAGTAAAAGTCACTCAGTTGTGTCCAACTCTTTGCGACCCCATGGACTGGAATTCTCCAGGCCAGAATACTGGAGTGGGTAGCCTTTCCCTTCTCCAGGGGATCTTCCCAACCCAGGGATTGAACCCAGGTCTCCCACATTGCAGGCAGATTCCTTTCCAGCTGAGCTACCAGGGAAGCACACACTTATGCATTGATCTGTCTTAATAACATGAACGCTATAAAGCATTTAGCATGGACTAGTCCTATTTAATGCTCAGTGAGTATTCTGTTTTGCTTAAAGGATTGGTGAACAATGATTTTCCCACTTGGAACAACAGAGAATAGGAGAATGGAACATATTATGTGGTCTTCCTTTGTGAAGCTTAAAAAAAAAATCCACAAGAAATATGATTGATTAGCTCATTAAGGAATATACCAGTTATTTGTTGTTCCATAGTAAACAATGTCCAAATTTGGTACCTTAAAAAAATGTATTGTCTCTCCATTCATCGGCTTGGTAAATTAGGTACAGTTAGAGTGTCAGCTGTGTTCATTTATGTGTTTGGTTTCAAATGGCAGCTCAAGGCTGCCTTGTCCAGGATGGTCTCACTAACCTATTTGGTGGTTGGCTGGGGTTGTTGACCAAGGCATCTTTAATCTCCTCCATGGGACCCGTCTAGAGGCCCCATGGCAACTGGATTCCAAGAAAACTAGAGGGGAAGCTGCAAGTCTCCAAAGACCTAGGCTTAGAATTCATGTATCACTTCTGCCGTATTCTCTTGGCCAATGCAAGTTCAATGCCTGCCCAGACTCAAGGAATAGAAAAGTAAACCCCACCAGCTGAGGAAAGGACCTGCAGCTGAGTTTGTGGCTATGGGCTTCCCAGGTGGTTGAGTGATAAAGAATCCACCTGCCCAAGGCAGGAGCCACAGGAGACACAGGTTCTATCTCTGGGTTGGGAGATCCCCTGGAGGAGGAAATGACAACCCACTGCAGTATTCTTGCCTAGAAAATTCCATGGGTAGAGAAGCCTGCCAGGCTACAGTCATGGGATCCCAAAGAGTCAGACACGAATGAGCGGCGGAACGACATGCCACAGGGAAAACAAAGAACAGTCTTCCCCGTGAGGTGATACATCATAAAGAGATCACTGAACTAGGGATCAAAAAACCTGGCTTTCAATCTTACATTTCTTATAAACTATCTGTGTGATTTTTACCTAAATTTCCACAACTGTAAAATCTAATACTCAAAGTTTGTGAGTTTAGGTTTCTGTTTTAGTCTCTATTTCTTCCTTCTTTGGAGGTCTTAGACGTCTCTATAGATACAAGGTCAGAGCATCAGCATCAGCTTATGGGAACTGTTTCTCTTTTCCCCTTAAAAATAAGCAGAAACCAGAGAGGGAACAAGCTAGGCCCTCTCACCCCGACTCTTGGAAGTTCTGGCCAAAGGTTACCCAAGCAGAAGTGCCATGTGGTAGCTATTTGAAATCTTCTTTAGGAGATATTTGGCATTTTCCCATTGCCTAGCCCCTCCTCCTGCTTTTTTTGGTCTTTCCTTCCAGTCTGCTGTCTGGAAGTGACATGCTTCATGGATAGGAATAAGTTTCACACTTGAGACACAGCAAATCGGTGAACTAGAAGGAACCCAGTGTCTGGGTGGCTGTGGACTTTGTGGAGATGACGATCCATACCAGCCCTGAACTGCATCCCGACAGACTTATTTTTTAATACTGAATATTGGTTTATTTGAGGCTTCCCAGGTGACTCTAGTGGTAAAGAACTGCCTGCTAATGCAGGAGACATAGGAGATGCTGGTTTGATCCCTGGGCCTGGAAGATCCCCTGGAGGAGGGCATGGCAACCCACTCCAGTATTCTTGCCTGGAGAATCCCAAGGACAGAGGAGCCCGGTGGGCTACGGGTCTGTAGGCACATTGGTTTATTTATATATATATATATATATATATATATTTTTTTTTTTACTTTACTTTACTTTACTTTAAAAATTGTTTAGGGGCTTCTCTGGTGACTCAGTGGAGAAGAATCTACCTGCCAATGCAGGAGACACTGGTTCAGTCCCCGATCAGTCCCTGATCCAGGAAGATCCCACATGCTGTGGAGCAGCTAAGCCCATGCACCACAACTACTGAGCCTGTGCTCTAGAACCCGGGGCTGCAAATACCAAAGCCTGCCTGCCCTAAAGCCTGTGCTCTGCAATGAGAAGCCCGCACACCGCAACTAGAGTGTAGCCCCTGCTTGCCACAGTGGGAGATAAACCCACGCAGCAGCAAAGACCCAGCACAGCCATAGACAAATAAATAAAAATTTAAAAACCGGTCAAATCTTAAAAGAAATATGTTGAAATCACCAAAGTAGTTGATAATTTTGAAAAATGCTCCATTATGAGGTTTTAGTTGCTGCCGTTTAACTTCAGTTAATGAAATAATCCACTTCCGTTTCACAACTACTTAAAAACACAACTTGTTTGTTCGTCTTCAACAGCTCTTTGTTCCCATGGGTCCTCACAATCTGTCTTCATACTGCCTACTGGATACATTTATAATATGACATGCACTTTCCATTTGCATCCTTCACCCTACACACTTTTATATGTGAGAAAATTAGTTTTATTTAGATTACTTTTTTTTTCTATCTATCTCTCAGAGTTGACTTTAGTCCTACTAATAACCAAATGTCACTAACCAAGAAAAATGATGTTTGGGTAGTATCTACCTACCCAAGCTTGTTAGACACAGGTGACCATGCTGTGAACTGCACAACGCTAGGGAATGCCAGGTATATGGAATAGAATGTTTTTTCATATCATTGTGTCACAAAGCAACCCTATACTTAACAACTAACATAATGTGAAAGAGAGTAGCTCTCATATTGCTGTGTTATTCCTATACTGCTTCATGGTTCACCAAGAGACCTTGATGTCCTTGTTCAAACTGTTCAACTTGGCATTATTTTTATAAGAGCCTTTAATATTTGGAGTCCTCCCAGGAAAACAGAAACCACTCTAGATATTCCAAACAGGAAATTTGATACATGTAAATGGATGCACAGATGATGCAAGAAATAAGAAGTCAAATGGAGGGTGTGGGGGAGGGAAGAGACAGCCCAAAAATTAACATCAAGAAGTTACTACGATCCTTTAGGCTTGGAGAACAAAGGGATGAAAGTTACCAGAGATTTGGAGTTGGGGCTGCCCAGCAAAATGGATTCATGTTGGATCTGCTCAGCAAGCTTGGACAGTAGGAGAAAGAGCAGTCCAGTGGGAGCTGTAACTGGCTCTGGAGGTGATACCTGAAGCAGAGAGAGAAAGGTAAATACCCTGGCTTTAACTCCACCTCCACCCTCTTCCTCTTGGCTGAATGTCCCTAAAATTCACAGAGGAGGGAGGCTTGGGAAACTTAGATCCTTATGACACAGAGAATGACAGAAGAGGTCAGGTAACTGATCTGCAAACAGAATCAAGTGATTGGCTTTGCAAGGCACTGGGCAGACGCATTGTTGCTTCAAGGCCCAGATAGTCAATGTTGACTCAAAGCTGGGAAGAACATTCTATCTTCTCTTATACAAATCTCACGTGTATCTTGAGATTTAGACGTTTTTCATCATCTAGAAACAGTGTCCTTCGGATGAACATGGTTATTCCTCTGATACTCTGCAATCTACAGATTAGATACAATCTCTATCAAAATTCCAATGACATTTTCTTTTACAGAAATAGAAAAAACAATCCTAAATTTCATATGGAACTACAAAAGACCCAGAGTATCAAAGTGATCTTGAGAAAGAAAAACTAAACTAGAGGCATCATGCTTCCTGACTTCAAAATATATTCAAAACATCATGGCACTCCATCATTGGACAAGCGGGATTTGGAATTAAAAATGCAATAACATTTACATCAGTACTACCCCGCCTCCATAAATACATAGGTATAAATAGAACAAAATATGTACAAGATCTATATAAGGAAAGCTATAAAACTTTGATGAGTAAAATCAGAGAAGAACTAAATAAATGAAAATGCATTCCATTTTCATGGAGAGAAAAACTCAACATTGTCAAGACATAAGTTCTTTCCAACTGATCTATAAATTCAGTGCAATCTCAATCAAAATCCCAGCAACTTATTCGTGGATTCATCGCAGCACTGTTTATAATAGCCAGGACATGGAAGCAACCTAGATGTCCATCAGCAGATGAATGGATAAGAAAGCTGTGGTACATACACACAATGGTGTATTACTCAGCCATGAAAAAGAATACATTTGAATCAGTTCTAATGAGATGGATGAAACTGGAGCCGATTATACAGAGTGAAGTAAGCCAGAAAGAAAAACGCTAATACAGTATACTAACACATATATATGGAATTTAGAAAGATGGTAATGATAACCGTGTATGTGAGACAGCAAAAGAGACACAGATGTGTAGAGCGGACTTTTGGACTCTGAGGGAGAGGGAGAGGGTGGGATGATTTGGGAGAATGGCATTGAAACATGTATACTATCATGTAAGTAATGAATCGCCAGTCTATGTTCAATGCAGGATACAGGATGCTTGGGGCGAGTGCACAGGGATGATCCAGAGAGATGATATGGGGTGGGAGGTGGGAGAGGGGTTCATGTTTGGGAACTCATGTACACCCGTGGTGGATTCATGTCAATGTATGGTAAAACCAATACAGTATTGTAAAGTAAAATAAAGTAAAAATAAAAATTAAAAATAAAAAGACAAATTGATTTTAAATTTACATGGAGAAGCAAAATACTCACCATCATAATATTGAAGGAAAAAAATAAAGTTAGAGGATTGACACAATTCAAGACTTAGTATATAGCTACAATAATTAAGACAGTGTGGTATTGGTGAAAGAATAGACAAATAAATCAATGGAACAGAATAGACAGCCCAGAAAAAGACCTACATAAATATAGCCAATTGATGTTTGATGAAGTAGCAAAGGCAAGAGAATGTAGCAAGAGAATTTTTTTAATTTGTATTTTATATTGAAATAGTTGATTAACAACTTTATGTTACTTTGAGGTATACAGCAAAGTGATTCAGCTATACATACACAAGTATCTATTCTTTTCAAATTCTTTTCCCATTTAGGTTATTACAGAATATTGAGCAGAGTTCCCTATGTTATATAGTAGAGAGTCTTTTCAACAAATCATGATAAAACTAGTAGATATCCAAGTGCAAAAGAACAAAAAAGAATCTAGATACAGACCTTATACTCTTCACAAATGTTAACACCAAATCACAGACCTAAATATCGAATTTAAAGCTATAAAACTCCTAGAAGATAACATAGGAGAAAACCTAGATGACCTAGACTATGGCCTTGCAGAAGCTTTTTAGCTAAAACACCAAAGGCATGCATGATCCATGAAAGAAATAGTTGACTAAGCCAGAGTTCATTAAAATTTAAAAGTTCTGTTCTGTGCAAGACAATGTCAATGGGATGGAAAGATATGCCAAAGACTAGGAGTAAATACTTGCCAAAGACACATCCAACAAATAACTGTTATCCAAAATGTACATATAATGCTTAAGAAAACAAGCAACCTGATCAAAATATGGTTCCAAAATCTTAAAAGACATTTCACCAAAGAATATATACAAATGGCGAACAAGCATTTGAAAAGATACTTCACATTACATATCATTCAGTTCAGTTCAGTTCAGTTGCTCAGTCGTGTCTGACTATTTGTGACCCCATGAATCGCAGCACGCGAGGCCTCTCTGTCCATCACCATCTCCCGGAGTTCACTCAGACTCATGTGCATTTGAGTGGCACATCCAGCCATCTCATCCTCTGTCATCCCCTTCTCCTCCTGCCCCAATCCCTCCCAGCATGAGTCTTTTCCAATGAGTCAACTCTTCACATGAGGTGGCCAAAGTATTGGAGTTTCAGCCTCAGCATCAGTCTTTCCAACGAAGGACTGGTCTCCTTTATTGACTACATGTCATTAGGGCAATACAAATTGAAACAATAGTGAGATACCACCACACACCTAGTAGAATGGCCCAAATCCAGAACACTGACCACATTGAGTGCTCGTGAGGATGCCAAGCAGCAGGAACTCTCGTTCACTGCTGGTGGGAAGGGCACAGCCCCTTTGGAAGACAGTTTGGCAGTTTCTTACAACACTAAATGTACTCTTACTATATGATCCAGCAATCGTGCTCCTTGGTATTTACTCACAGGAGTTGAAAACTTTTGTGGTTGTTCAGTTGCTAAGTCGTGTCCAGCTCTTTGTGACACCATGGACTGCAGCACGCCAGACTCCTCTGTCCTTCACTACCTCCCAGCATTTGCTCAAATTTATGTCCATTGAGTCAGTGAAACTTATGTCTACACAAAAGCCTGAACAACATATGTTTATAACAGTTCTATTCATAATTGACAAAGCATGGAAGCAGCCAAGATGTTCTTCAGTAGGAGAACGGATTAAAAAGCTGTAGTGCACCCAGTCAATGGAATATTATTCAGTGCCAAAAAGAAATGAGCTAGCAAGTCATGAAAAACCATAGAGAAACCTTCAATGTATACTACTAAGTGAAAGAAGTCAATCTGAAAAGGCTTCACTCTGTATGATTCCAACTATGTGATATTCTGGACAAGGCAAAACTATGTAGATGGTAAAAGGATCGGTGGTTGCCAGGGGTTTCAGAAGAGGAAGGTAGGATTAATACGTGGAACAAAGAGAAATTTGGGGACAGTGAAACAACCCTGATGAATACATGTCATTACAATTTTGTCCAAACACATATAATATACAATGAGTGAACTCTTGTAAACTGCAGATTTTAGGTGATTGTGATGTATCAATGTAGATTAATCAATGGTAACATATCACTCTGGTAGGGGATGTCGAAAATGGAGAAGCTTTGCTTGGATCGGGTAGGGAACTATAGGAAATCTCTGTACTTTAGTTTCAATTTTGCTGCGAACTTAAAACTAAAACTGCTCTAACAAAATACAATCTTAAAAAAAAAAGTTTGATACTGGCATAAAGACAGACATGCAGACTAATGGGCTGGAATAGCCAAGCCAGAAATTAACCCACACATATATAGTCAACTGATCATAGACAATGGAGTCTAAAATTCACAATGGGAAAAAGATAGTATCTTCAACAAATGGGATATCCACAAGCAAACCAAAGAAATGAAATGAGATCTTTATCTTAAACTACATACAAAAATCAATGTAAAATGAGTTAAAAATTTAATTTCAGGTCTTACACCTAAAACTGTGAAACTTTCAGAAGAAAATGTAAGTTAGAAGCTTCTTGACATTGGTCTCAGCAAAGATTTCATGGATATTTCACCAAAAACACAGGCAATAATAGCAAAAATAAGTGAATGGGACTACATCAACCTAAAATGCTTCTGCACAGCAATAGAAACAATCAACAAGATGAAAAGACAACCTATAGAATGGGTGAAATATTTTCAAAGTGGAAGTGTTAGCTGCGCAGTTGTGTTCAACTTTCTGTAACCCCGTGGACTGTAGCCCACCAGGATCCTCTGTCCATGGCATTTTCCAGGCAAGTATACTGGCGTGGGTTTCCATTCCCTTCTCCAGGGGATCTTCCCAACCCTGGCATCAAACCTGGGTCTCCTGCATTGCAGGTGGATTCGTTATGGTCTGAGCCACCAAGGTATATCAGATAAAGGGTTAATATGCAAAATGCGTGAGGAACTCATGTGACTCATTACCAAGGAAATAAATAATTTCATGAAAAATGGGCAGAGGAATGGAATAGACAGTTTTCCAAAGAAGGCACACAAAAGGACATCAGATGCGTGAGAAGTTGTTCTACAACAGCAATCATCAGAGAAAAGAAAGTCAAACTCACAGTGAGATATCATCTCACACCTGTTAGAATGGCGATGACCAACAAGACAGACCCAATCCACGGCTCCTGCATTTCAGGCAGATTCTTCACCATCTGGGCAGCCTATAAATATATACATAGTATATATTAATGTGGTAGAATATATGTGGAATACTATTCTGCTGTAAGAAATGAGATAATTCTGCCATTTGTGAGAACATGTATAGACACTGAGGGTATTATGGCAAGAGCAGTAAGTCAGAGAAGTACAGATATTATACGGTACCACTTGCATGTGGATGCTAAAAACAGTCGAACACACAGAGACAGAGATTAGAATGGTGGTTGCCAGTGACAAAGGGTGGGAAAAATGGATTGATGTTGGTCAAAGGGTAAAAGCTTCCAGTTATAATATGAATAAATGCAGGGGATCTATTATAGTGACTACAGTTAACAATACTGTATTAAATATTTGAAAGTTGTTGAGAGTAGATTTAAATGTCCTTTGTTTGTTGTTGTTTTAGTCGCTAAGTCATGGAGTGGATTGCCATTTCCTTCTCCAGGGAATCTTCTGGACCCAAGGACCCAAGGACTGAACTCCTGCATTTCAGGCAGATTCTTTACCATCTGAACCACCAGGGAAGTCATCTGTACATCACACACACACACACACACACACACACACACATACACACACATTGAAAAACTTCTCAAAGCTCAACCTTAAAAAGATAAACAAGCCAGTTAGCAAATGGGCAATATATACCCATACCCGGTTCCAATACCTGGAACCAGGCTTCCCAGGTAATGCTAGTTGTAAAGAACTCCCTGCCAATGTTGGTGATGTAAGAGGTGGGGGTTATATCCCTGGGTCAGGGAGATCCCCTGGAGGATGCTGTAGCAACCCACTTCAGTATTCTTGCCTAGAGAATCCCATGGATGGAGGAGCCTGAAAGGCTACAGTCCATAGGATCGCAGAGTCAGACATGACTAAAGCAACTTAGCCACACATGCACACACCCATAGTGGAACTATATGTAACTTTGTTCTGTATTTTCCAAGTCTCCTGTAAGTGTGTTATCATACTTTCATAATTTGAAACAAAAGAAAGAAAGAATTAATTAATTTGAAAAAAGAAAATGGGCGGTAGACATGAAAAGGCATTTCTTCAAAGAGAATATAAGGATGACAAACACATCAAAAGATGTTCAATATCATTAGTCATTTAAGAAATGCAAATTAAAACTTAAATGAGATATCAGTACTACATATCAGAGTGGCTAAAACAAGCAAACACTAGTGAGCACGAAGAGAAATCATATCACTCTTACGTTACCCATGAATGTAAGACGGTATAGCAATTCTAGAAAGCAGTTGGCAGTTTATAAAAAAATTAAATATGCAACTCCTAAATGACACATCAATTGTACTCCTGGGCATGGATCTCAGAGAAATAAAAGTTTATATTCACACAAAACCTGTATTCAAATACTTGTGGCTGCATTATTCATAATAGATAAACTGGAAACAACTCAGATGTCCTTCAATGGGTGGATGATGAAACAAACTATAGTAACCCACACCATGGAAATTTTATCAACAATGAAAAGCAACAAACTATCAATACATACAACATGCTGGATAAATCTCCAAAGAATTATGCTTAGTGGAAAAAGTCAATCCCAAGAGATTACATACTATATCATTCCATTTACATAACACACTTTACAGGCCAAAACTATAGCAAAGAAGAGCAAATTTCCAGGAGTTAAGGAGGGTAGACATAGTATGGAAGTGGGCACAGCTGTAAAAGTGGAACATGAAGACTAGAGATCTCTTCAAGAAAATTAGAGATACCAAGGGAACATTTCACGTAAATATGGACACAATAAAGAATGGAAATGGTATGGACCTAACAGAAGCAGAAGATATTAAGAAAAGGTGGCAATACATATAACTATACAAAAAAGATCTTCATGACCCAGACAATCACTATGCTGTGATCACTCACCTAGAGCCAGATATCTTGGAATTCAAAATTAAGTGGACCTTAGGAAGCTTCACTATGAACAAAGCTAGTGAAGGTGATGGAGTTCCAGTTGAGCTATTTCAAATCCTAAAAGATGATGCTGTAAAGTGCTGCACTCAACATGCCAGCAAATTTGGAAAATTCAGCAGTGGCCACAGGACTGGAAAAGGTCAGTTTTCATTTCAATCCCAAAGAAAGGTAATGCCAAAGAATGCTTAAACTACCACACAATGGCACTCATCTCACATGCTAGCAAAGTAATGCTAAAATTCTCCAAACCAGGCTTCAGCAATACATGAACCGTGAACTTTCAGATCTTCAAACTTGATTTAGAAAAGACAGAGGAACCAGCGATCAAATTGCCAACATCCATTGGATCATCAAAAAAACAAGAGAGTTTCCGAAAAAGATCTACTTCTGCTTTATTGACTATGCCAACGCCTTTGACTGTGTGGATCGCAGAAAACTGTGGGAAATCCTTAAAGAGATAAGTGTACCAGACCACCTGACCTGCCTCCTGAGAAATCTGTATGTAGGTCATGAAGCAGTAGTTAGAACTGGACATGGAACAGACTGGTTTCAAATCAGGAAAGGAGTACATCAAGGCTATATATTGTCACCCTGTTTATTTAATTTATACGCAGAGCACATAATGAGAAATGCTGGACTGGATGAAGCATAAGCTGGAATCAAGATTTCCAGGAGAAATATCAATAACCTCAGGTACGCAGATGACACCACCCTTATGGTAGAAAGCGAAGAAGAACTGAAGAGTCTCTTAATCAAAGTGAAAGAGTAGAGTGAAAAATTTGGCTTAAAGCTCAACATTCAGAAAACTAAGATCATGGCATCTGGTCCCATCACTTCATGACAAATAGACGGGGAAACAATAAAAACAGTGAGAGACTATTTTTCTGGGCTCCAAAATCACTGCAGATGGTGACTGCAGCCATGAAATGAAAAGACACTTACTCCTTGGAAGAAAAGTTATGACCAACCTAGACAACATATTAAAAAGCAAAGACATTACTTTACCAACAAAAGTCCATCTTGTCAAAGCAATGGCTTTTCCAGTAGTCATGTATGGATGTGAGAGCTGGACCGTAAAGAAAGCTGAGTGCCGAAGAATTGATGCTTTTAAACTGTGGTGTTGGAGAAGAGGCTTAAGAATCCCTTGGACTTCAAGGAGCTCAAACCTGTCAATCTTAAAGGAAATCAGTCCCGAGTATTCTTTGGCAGGACTGATGCTGAAGCTGAAACTCCAATGCTTTGGCCACCTGACGTGAAGAACTGATTCATTGGAAAAGTCCCTGATCCTGGGAAAGATTGAAGGCAGGAGAAGGGGACAACAGAGGATGAGATGGTTAGATAGCATCATCAACTCAATGGACATGAGTTTGAGCAAGCTCTGGGAGTTGGTGATGGACAGTAAAGCCTGGCGTGCTGCAGTCCATGGGGTCACAGAGTCAGACACGACTGATCGATTGAACTGAACTGAACTGTGGTGATGGATGTGTTATACATGTTGATTGTATCAATGTCATACCAACATCAATCTCCTGGCTGTGAAATTTTATTACAGTTTTGCAAGATGTTACCATTGTGGGAAACTAAGTAAAGGGTACATGGATTTCTCTATACTGTTTCATACAACTACCTGTGGATCTTGAGATATCTTAAAATACAAAATTTAATTTTAAGATGATTGCCAAGTTGCAAGATAGGTCCAAAGTTGTCCCATAGAACAAACTGGCTAATGAAGCAATTTGATTCCTTATTACAAGCAACAGAATTTATTCTAGATCATTTAGTCAGAAAGAAAATCTATTCAAAGATATTGAGATACCAGAGATAGGCAGAGTCAGAGTCTATGCAGCAAAGACACTAGGGTCACCATGCTCTGGCCAAAGTACCCGCTCCTGCCACCCTCCTGCCAGGATCCTGTGGTCACCTTGAGCGACGCTGGGGACAGACAGCAGAAGCTCTTCACAACGTTTGCCCAAAATTGATCCACACTCTACACTCCTTCTCCTATTGTTTATTTTACCACTAATATCTGGTACAGGTGTCTCTGCTGTGCCTGACTGCAGGAGAGTCTCGGGGAGCATGACCTCGGTTCTACCCTAGAAAAGAGGGGTTTATAATACGGGAAACTCTCCCTGAATAGTAAGGCGTTCAAAAGATACTTGTCAGACCCAAACATGGCAAATGTCTACCCCGATCATAACACCATGTTCTGCCAAAAAGGGATCATTTACTTTTTGAAATTTTAAAGAAAATTTTCAAATTCTGTTGAACAGGGTAGATGGAGGGAGGAAGTTACATATTGTACCTTTCATTTCTTTTTATTCCTTATATCCTGATTCAGTATTGATATATTGTATTTTAATTAACAAGTCATTCATTTCACTGAACTTTTCGATTGATTTCAGTGTGCCTAACATTTCTTAGTTTCAACATTTCTTCCATTGCTACAGATTCTCTTTACTTCTAGTTTTATTTTTTATTTCAGCTCTTTTTTAAATTACAAAATACAAGGTCATTGGAGCCAGTTTGAAAATAAGAAAAAAGGCCCTAAGAAAGAAGACAAAAATCATTTGAAATTTAGCATTCAGCAATAACTTCAATGAATTCCTCAATACCTATTCTACTCATATCCCACGGTAAATGCAGTTTAGGTGAAATTAATTCTACCACCATACTATTTGACCTAAGGCAATCAGAGTGTTTTCACACACACACAGACAGACACACAGACACACACACTCCAAAGCCTCGCCAAGGTGATTATTTCAGTTCTAATCAAACAGTGCTAGACATTCTTCTGGCCACAGATTGGTTCAACAGCGCATATGACCTGTGCTGTGCTGGCCACAGATTGGTTCAAGAGTGAGCATATGCCCTAAGTTGGTCCAGTTTTAAGTTTTTTCCTTCTACTACCATCCAGGTCTGACTAGTGTAATGGAGAAAGAGCCAGAGCTGTAGGAAGCCCATATGAAAATAGAGCTTATATTCAGGAGATGGAGTTAAAAGTAGAGAGATAAAAAGTGTCCTCATCCCACCATTTGACCAGATTCTCATAAGTCTACTCCCAGGTGGTTTTTACTTCTCAACAAAATAAGATTTTCAGCTTTGTCATGTGACAACAAGAAAATGTGTATTTTGCGTCCATCCCTGCTTTAGACCTCCGTGTGTGATCAATTATCTTGGTAAGGGCTCTTCAGGACAGCTCTTTCCTGGGGACTGGAGTCGCCCAACCAAATGCTATTCTGACATAAAATTCTCTTACTTTGCTTTCCAGATTGTCCTCTACATTTTCTAAAGCCTGTGGTCCATAAATATAGAACTGGCGGATACAGCTTGATTTTAGTACAGCAGTTTGGGTTTTGGTGCCAATGCTATGTTTGAAATGCAAGAGTGTTGCTGGATTTTTACAGTCTATATTTAAAAGACTAGTGAGTTAAACTGTGCTTGGAATGCTTAGCCACTCTTGCTAAGGGTCAGAACCACACTCTGTGGTTCTCCTAAAAAGAGGTGATCCAGAGGCTACCTGTCTGTGGATATTTGAAGCCACGGGACATGCACCTCTGTGCAGGCTACTACTCCTGAGCTTCCTGAGGTTCGTGAAACATACAGCCAACTTCCTTGAGGGCGTGCAGACCATCAAGATGATGACCCCCAAACTTCTCTCCCAGCACTTCCATATATTGTCTGTCCCTGGAGTACTGAGAAGTCATAAAATAATTCTCTCATCCTTTCTTTGATCTAAGTTTCTCCCCTGAAAGGTGGGTTAAAGCTGGTACACTTTGTTAACATCTTGAGATGCACTTAGAGAAATATACCCATTCTAGCTCCACCTCAGTCAGTTTAGTTGCTCAGTCGTGTCCGACTCTTTGCGGGCCCATGGACTGCAGCACACCAGACTTCCTTGTCCATCACTGACTTTCAGAGCTCGCTCAAACTCATGCCCATCGAGTCAGTGATGCCATCCAGCCATCTCATTCTCTGTCGTCCCCTTCGCTTCCTGCCTTCAACCTTTCCCAACATCAGGGTCTTTTCCAATGAGTCAGTTCTTCGCATCAGGTGGCCAAAATATTGGAGTTTCAGCTTCAGTATCAGTCCTTCCAATGACTATTCCAGTGACTATCCAATGACCCTAATTTCCTTTAGGATGGGCTGGTTGGATCTCCTTGCAGTTCAAGGGACTCTTAAGACTCTTCTCCAACACCACGGTTCAAAGGCATCAATTCTTTGGCTCTCAGCTTTCTTTATAGTCCAACTCTCACTCTCTCTCCATACATAACTACTAGAGAAATCATAGCTTTGACTAGATGAACCTTTGTCCACAAAGTAATGTCTCTGCTTTTTAATATGCTGTCTATGTTGGTTATAGCTTTTCTTCCAAGGAGTAAGTATCTTTTAATTTCATGGCTTCAGTCACCATCTGCAGTGATTTTGGAGCCCCCCAAAATAAAATCTCTCACTATTTCCATTGTTTCCCCATCTATTTACCATGAAGTGACCTAGGAACTAGAAAATCTAAGCCGATGACCTTCAGCTCCAGTTCTCTTATTTATGGATTGCAGGGAGCACTTCCAAGGCTTGCCTATATTTCTAGGAGGTATTTATTACTACACTTGTTTTCAACTGAGGTCATAGCTTCTTAATTTTGTGTAAAAACTCTAACCTCTAGAGTGTGTTGAAAGTACTGCTCATTTTACCTGCCTCTGACCACGACACATGGAGGCTTCCCACAGCCTCAGACCGTATACTGCCTTCTAGATTTCCATGCCACCTTTCTGCCTGTTTTTGGAAATTGCTGTTCCTAGATTTTTTATTTTTTTACGTATTAAAGGTGGGGCAGGGGCAGGGTGTGTGCAATGCTATGGCACCCAGAGGGACAGACAAGCAGACAATAAACAATATACAAGTAAATACTTCACTTTTAGGTAGTTATAACTGCTATAACTGTTTTTGGTAGCTATAACTGTGAGAAAAAATAAAGCAGGAAAAGGGATTGGGGAGAGATGGGGAGGCTGGTGATGATGAAGTTCCATTTTTTGATAATGTGTTCTGGCATTAGATTGAAGGAGTCAGTCAGCTGTGCAACTGGAAGGAAGACTTTGGACTTTCCTTTATGTCTGATGGGAAGACATTGGAAAGTTTTTTTAAAGAGTCACCCAGTCTCCTGGGGGAGGTAGTGCTGAATAGAAACAGGAGGCTGTTAGAATCATTGCAAAATCCAGGCAAGAGATGATGAAGATATGGATTAAAGTGATAGCAATGGAGGTGGTAAGAAGCAGCTGAAACCTAGATATATTCTAAGACAGTGCCAATAAGATGAATTGATGGATTCCATGTGCAACGAAATGAGAGAGAGAGAGAGCTGTATCAAGCATAACGCCTAAGTTTGATACCAGAATAGCTGGATGATCGTGGTGTCATTTCCTAAGGGAAAGAGCATTGAGAGAGGAACAAACTGTGAGTGGGTGCCTGGAGAAAGATATTAGGAGCAGAAGCTGAGATGTTGAGTAGGGAATTAAATATAAGCATCTAGAGACCTACAGAAAAGTCAAAGATAGAGATAACACATTGGAAATTTGACTTTTAAAAGACTACCTTTAATGCCAAGAGCCTAGAGGACATCACACAGGGATCTATCTAAGAGGGGAGAGCACGGCCTCTCCAATACTTGGTGACCAGAAAGAGAAGAAGCCAACAAAGAAGGTTAATCGGGGGGAGGTTATGACTCTTCATCTGTATGTGCGCTTGTGCCCTCGTGTGTGTGTGCTTTGATATTTTTAATAGGTAGGTGTTGCAACAATCTCAGAGATGGGACAGGAGACGTGTGGGCATCTATCCAGATTTCTCTATGCACTAGAATTAGTCTATGCCTTAATTTATCAGAAGTTTATTAATTTTCCCCTCTTCAAATAGCTAGTTCTTAATTTTATAAATAATTTACACCAGTTTTTTCCATGTTATTCATTTATACTTTTACATTATTTTTCTATCTTGCTTTAAATGTAAACTTCATTCTGTTCTAGAATTCCATATTGTGTTTTTTCTTTAATATCTCTTTTTAAACATTTCTTCTTATTAAAGACCTTGAAATGAGTACATTTTCTTCTAAACACTGTTCTGGCCACATCCCAGCACATTTTGATATATAGAATAATATGTTTATTATTACTTTAAAATAGTTTTTATTGCATTCTTAATTTCTTTCCTAAGCTAATTACTACTTACTAAAAGTATTTTTTTAATATACCAAGAAATTAAACAATTTGTTAATATTTTTATTATTCATTTCTTCTTCAAATGGATTATGGTTAGAGAATTTCTTAGCAGAATTCCCACTGTTAGGAGGTTGGTGGCTGATATTTTAAAAATACATCTATGGCTTGTTTATAATTTTTTCGGTGACAGTATATTCAAGTATATTCTGCATTTTCTCATCTAATTTCATAAGGATTTATTTAAATTGCCTGAATAATTGGACCCTCTACATCTTTAATATTTTCATTCATTATTTTATAATGTTGGTATTGTCCATCTCTGCCTTTCCTGTCTCTAAGAATCACCATCCTGTGGAGTAATCCTAACCAATAAGATTACATACAGGTGTTTGTACTATGAGAGTTTTCAAGGAGTGCTCCTAACAGATGGTTTGTGGTGGCTGGATGAGCTTCCTGGGTCATCACTTTCCTAGTGGGACCTCTACAATGACCAATACCATAGAACTTCGGTGTCCATTTCTGCCTGTGACCCCCACCCACTAGGACAGCTGTTCCCTGGGAAGCTTGATCCTGCTCCCTGAACGCTCAGCTCCCAATGAATAGATGAGCCAATTACCATTATGTGTCCCTGGTTACTACCTGGTGCTGACATGTCGTGCATTTGAGGCCCCATTTGGGACCTTCTCAAAGTGCTGAACTCTGCTTCCCCCAAATCTATGTTTGCCCTGGGATCTACTCACCTTGGAAAGTCACTAGGTTGGTAAGTCTAATTCGCGCTGCCTTCTGCTGCCACATCTAACATGTGAAGCTTCTAGCATGCCTGCTACTGAACTTGCCAGTCACCTGTGTCCTGATACTATGCACTCTGACAGTACTGAGTACTGGCTGAATATAAAATATGATTCAAATGCATTGTTTTGTCACCCTCTCTGCCTCTTATCCTTCTCCATCAGAAGACAGAGAGACTGAAAACCACAATCACAGAAAACTAACCAATCTGATCACATGGACCACAGCCTTGTCTCACTCAATGAAACTATGAGCCACGCTGTGTAGGGCCACCCAAGATGGACGGGTCATGGTGGAGAGTTCTGACAAAACATGGTCCACTGGAGAAGGGAATGGCAAACCACTTCAGTATTCTTGTCTTGAGAACCCCATGAACAGTATGAAAGGCAAAAAGATAGGACACTGAAAGATGAACTCCCCAGGTTGGTAGGTGCCCAAAATGCTACAGGAGATCAGTGGAGAAATAACTCCAGAAAGAATGAAGGGATGGAGCCAAAGCAAAAACAACACTCAGTTGTGGATGTGACTGGTGATGGAAGTAAAGTCTGATGCTGTAAACAGCAATATTGCAAAGGAACCTGGAATGCTGGGTCCATGAATCAAGGCAAATTGGGAAGTGGTCAAACAGGAGATGGCAAGAGTGAACATCAACATTTTAGGAATCAGTGGACTAAAATGGACTGGAATGGGTGAATTTAACTCAGATGACAATTATATCTACTACTGCAGACAAGAATCCGTTAGAAGAAATAGAGTAGCTCCATAGTCAACAAAAGAGTCCAAATGCAGTACTTGGATGCAATCTCAAAAACAACAGAATGATCTCTGTTTGTTTCCAAGGTAAACCATTCAATATCACAGTAACCCAAGTCTATGCCTGGACCAGTAATGCTGAAGAAGCTGAAGTTGAATGGTTCTATGAAGACCTATAAGACCTTCTAGAACTAACAACCCCCAAAAGATGTCCTTTTCATCGTAGGGCCCTGGAATGCAAAAATAGGAAGTCAAGAGTTACCGGGAGTAACTGGCAAATTTGGCCTTGGAGTACAAAATGAAGCAGGTCAAAGGCTAACAGAGTTTTGCCAAGAGAACGCACTGGTCATAGCAAACACCCTCTTCCAACAACACAAGAGAAGACTACACATGAACGTCACCAGATGGCCAATACTGAAATCAGATTGATTATATTCTTTGCATCCAAAGATGGAGAAGCTCTATACAGTCAGCAAAAACAAGACCAGGACTGGACTGTGGCTCAGATCATGAACTCCTTAGTGCCAATTTCAGACTTAAATTGAAGTAGGGAAAACCACTAGACCATTCGGGTATGACCTAAATTAAACCCCTTACAATTATACAGTGGAAGTGACAAATAGATTCAAGGGATTAGATCTGATAGAGTGCCTGAAGAACTATGGACAGAGGTTCATGACATTGTACAGGAAGCAGCGATCAAGACCATCTTCCAGAAAAAGAAATGCAAAAAGGCAAAATGGTTGTCTGAGGAGGCCTTATAAATAGCTGTGAAAAGAAGAGAAGTGAAAGGCAAAGGAGAAAAGAAAAGACATACTCATCTGAGTGCAGAGTTCCAAAGACTAGTAAGGAGAGATAAGAAAGCCTTTCTCAGTGATCAGTGCAACGAAATAAAGGAAAATAATAGAATGGGAAAGACTAGCGATCTCTTCAAGAAAATTAGAGATACCAAGGGAACATTTCATGCAAAGATGGGCACAATAAAGGACAGAAATAGTATGGACCTAACAGAAGCAGAAGATATTAAGAGGTGGCAAGAATATACAAAGAAACTATACAAAAAAGACCTTCATGACCCAGATCATCACGATGGTGTGATCACTCTCATAGGGCTAGGCATCCTGGAATGTGGTCAAGTGGCCTTAGGAAACATCACTATGAACAAAGCTAGTGGAGGTGATGGAATTCCAGTTGAGCTATTTCAAATCCTGAAAGATGGTGCTGTGAAAGTGTTGCACTCAATATGCCAGCAAATTTGGAAAACTCAGCAGTGGCCACAGGACTGGAAGAGGTCAATTTTCATTTCAATCCCCAAAAAAAGGCAATGCCAAAGAATGCTCAAACTACCACACAATTGCACTCATCTCACATGCTAATAAAGTAATGCTCAAAATTCTCCAAGCCAGACTTCAACAGTACGTGAACCATGAACTTCCAGATGTTCAAGCTGGATTTAGAAAAGACAGAGGAATCAGAGATCAAATTGCCAGCATCTGCTGAATCATGGAAAACGCAAGAGAGTTCCAGAAAAACACCTACTTCTGCTTTATTGACTACACCAAAGCCTTTGACTGTGGATCATGGCAGACTCTGAAAGAGGTGGGAATATCAGACCACCTGACCTGCCTCCTGAGAAAGCTGTATGCAGGTCTTCTTGTTCTAGCAATAGTTAGAATTTGACATGGAAAAATAGACTGGTTTCAAATAGGGAAAGGAATACACCAAGGCTGAATGTATACATTTCCATGTTACTCTCTCAATTTGTCCCACTCAAGTTTTGAAATTAAACTATGCACATTATATATAGAACAGTTGAGACTGAGGTTGATAGCATTTATTCCTTGAAATTGGCAAGCCTTTTTTGGAGGGGGATCCACTTGTAAGTTTGAGGGGTCCAGTTAATCTGATAAGGAAGCTGAGCTGGATTGGAGGTAGTTTGTTACCTTTAGTGAAACTGTGCTGGAGAAGACTCGTAAGAGTCCCTTGCCCTGCAACGAGATCAAACAAGTCAATCCTAAAGGAAATAACCCTGAATATTTATCGGAAGAACTGATGTTGAAACTGAAGTTCCAGTAAAAGATCTTGATGCTGTGAAAGAGTGAGGGCATGAGGAGAAGCGGGTGACAGAGAATGAGATGTTTGGAGAGCATCACCAACTCAGTGGACATGAGTTTGAGCAAACTCTGGGAGATAGTGAAGGACAGGGAAGCCTGGCATGCTTCAGTCCATGAGGTTGCAAAGAGTTGGATGCAACTTAGCAACTGAACAACAACAACATGTTTAAGGCTTACATTGACTGAATGTAAAATTGTTAAAATGTTCTGCTTTTATTGTGCCTTTTCACTGTGTATTCAGTGACTATTATGATTAATAATTTATGCATTGTCTTCTAGTATATTGAATGCCATTTACACTTTTTCTATAAATTAGTAGTGAGGTCTTAGTCCATTTTCTATTTCTAAACTTTATAAATTGGCTTAGCTTTTAAATATAGAATGAGACTTTTCTTGAAAAGTGAATTCTATCTTTTTGAAAATTAGTAGTTAAGCCTGAAATCTACTCGACTAAATTGTTTTTCTCCCTTCTCTACTTGTCATTTTGTTTTGCTTTAACAATTATGCCTTTTTATACACGGACTGCATTTACATGTACTATTTTCTAAAATGGGTTGAAAATAGCTTTATTTAATTCAATTCTAAAAGGTTAAACAACAAAAACATTCTTATCTCTATTCACAGTAGACACCAGAAACAGGAACTTTGGACTCCATTCTCTGACATGAAGCTTTGCACTAACTGTGCCGTGTCTAAATGTGTGTTTCGCTTATTCCTTTTTTTTTTTTTATCTCATACATTCTTTCAAGCTCAGCATTGTAGCAATTATGAGATTCACCTAGAAGTTGTTTTCAAATTAGTTTTTTCACACAGTAAGCTGCTGAAAATAACTTCTAAATTTATTTATAGATGAGATATGTGGTCAGATCGCTCTCTGGTCTTTGAACCTGTGAATATTCATCCTACTATTTTTCATCAAATGATTGATTACTCAACTAGAAAAATGGCCTTTGGGGAAACAGATATTCTTTAAGAATATACAAATACTCTCCTATTCCAGAATTTTATGATTTAGATTCTAAAAGTTATAGTTATCCTAATCTGTAGAGTTGTGAATATTATCGGCTCCTTTTTAGATTCACATAGTGGTAAAGAACCCACCTGCCAATGCAGGAAACATAAGAGATATGGGTTTGATTCCTGGGCTGGGAAGATCCCTGGGAGTAGGAAATAGCAGCCCACTCTAGTATCCTTGCCTGGGAAACACCGTGGTCAGAGGAGCCTGGCGGGCTACAGTCCATGGCGTCGCAAAGAGTCGGACATGACTGAAGCAACTTAGCATTACTACATTGTCAATGAAATGAAGTTGGAAGCAAATAAATGTATTACTGTGCCCATCCTTTTTTGTTTTGTTTTGTTTTAGTTAAATGGTATGTTTTTGGTTGTGAAGGACAGAAACTCAGCTTGAACCAACTTAATCAAAAAGGAAAAATTTTCCCCCATGTAACAGCGAGAAGGAATGCAAAGCAGTAGTTATAGCTGGATTACTTTGCTCTCCATCTTTCTTCATGGCTTCTTTCTAATATTGGCTCTGTGATCTTGTCTGGCCTGGCCTCCTTCACATGGGTAGTTACAGTTCCAAGGATGCATGTCTCTTAATTCTCACTGTCAAAGAAGGAGGGACTCTCCTCCTCCAAGTCCAGTTTGAAGTGATGAAAAAGACATGTGATTGGCCTTGCCAGGGTCAGCCAGATACCTATATGATCAATTATAATTGGAGTGAGGTGGTTGGTTACATGACTGACTCAGTTTGGATTAGATACCTGCCTTTTGGACTGACTATTATGTTTGTGGGGAGCTTGAAGTTGGAAAGAAAATTGCCTATTTTTTAAGCCAAATGTTTGCAAAGGGGAAAGAAACATTTACCAAGAGAAAGAGGTGCTGCCTCAGAGAAAGGAGGGAGGAGTTTTAGGCAGACAAAACAATCCTATTCATGATAATAACTTCTACTGATTTAAAGGAGAAGTCATTATCCTGGAGAAGACTCTTGAGAGTCCCTTGGACTGCAAGGAGATCGAACCAGTCAATTCAACCTGGAAATTCAGGAAATCAACCCTGAATATTCTTCGGAAAGATTGGTGTTGAAGCTGAAGCTCCAATACTTTGGCCACCTAATGTGAAGAGTCGATTCATTGGAAAAGACCCTGATGCTGGGAAAGATTAAGGGAAGGAGGAGAAAGGGATGACAGAGGATGAGATGGTTGGATGGCATCATTGACTCAGTGGACATGAGTTTGAGCAAACTCTGGGAGATAGTGAAGGACAGGGAAGCCTGGTGTGCTGCAGTTCATGGGGTTGCAAAGAGTCAGACATGACTGAGTGACTGAACAACGACAATAACTGATTTAAAACCACCTATTCAGGAATTCTTTTTAAAGCCAAGACTTATTACTATACACCATTCTCAAGCTCAGTTGCTTTTATTACTTCATCTTACTACAATTATAGTTCAGGTTTAATTTCCTAATCTATTCCATCAATTGAACTTTTAAGAGTTAACAACACCATCCTTCTTTCTAAACACTTAAAAATAATTTTTTAAAATCAAATAGTATTGCTATGGGTAAAATAAAATACAGTTTCTGGTATGTTGCCCATTCTCCCAAATCTCCAATCAATTGATGTAACAGTGTGGTATGTATCTTTCTAAGTTTTTTTCCCATTCATATCCCAACACACAAGTGTATGGACATACACACACACACACAATACACACACAGAGATATACCTTTTTAACATAATACTGTTTTACATAATATTCTGCAACTTATCTTTTGATTTTAAAGTGCTCAGTTTTATACATCAGCGTAAATACAGTATTCCATTTAATGACTACACAGAATTTTATTGTATAATTTTATTTTATTGTATATATTGTATTGTATACAATTTCACTGTATTGCATATTGAAAGTTATTGTAAAGCATAACTTGTGTAAAGCCCCTTTTCAGTTACTAGCCGACTTATCCTAGATTCATTATTCCAAAGCAAAGGATAAGTATGTTTCCAACAAGGGTACACATATCTTTGTGACCATATGTCTGCACCCTTGTTTAAGTATATCTAAAACAGCAATTCTTAGAAATGGATAGTTAGGTCAAAGAGTATGCCAGTAATATTCTTAATTACCCTATGATAGTTAATAATTATGTTTCTGCTTCTTATCTCTAACCTGCCCCGGTTTCATGACTGCTGCAACTCCTCTCATATCTTTGCTCACAGGTTTCCATTCCTTACACTCTTTCATGATTTTTGAAGTCATTCCATTACAAAGAAATTAGAATTTCTTCTGGGCTATCACATATTATGTGACTGTTTTACTGTGCTAGAATATTGATCTTGTCTCATTTTTGCATGAAAGTCGCTCTATTGCGTCCGATTCTCTGCTACCCCATGGACTTTAAGGTCCATGGAATTCTCCAGGCCAGAATACCGTAGTGGGTAGCCATTCCCTTCTCCAGAGGATCTTCCCAATCCAAGGATCATATCCAGGTCTGCCACAATGCAGGCAGACTCTTTACCAGCTGAGCCACTAGGGAAACCCAGCCACTGTGAATTTTAGATGTTGATGTTTTCATTTGTTGAGAATTTGTGTTGGGATTTTCTTGTGTTCATTAGAGAAAGGAATCTCTGACCAGTTATTATGCCATTCTGATGACAGAATAAGCATTTTTAAATAATATACTCCAAACACCATCAATATGAAATCTGCCATCTCATTTTCCAAAGAGCCTAACTTTTAAACTCTTTATTGTCAAAAGCTTTTCTATTTCACTTAAACTGCAGGTATGAAAACCAGTCTCAGCAGATCCTGCTAAGAGTACCTGAATGTGATTTGGTCCCTCATGACCACCATTAGAAGCTCATTATCACAAAGATTTGATCTCCAAGGTTTGTCCCTGCACAGAATGAACCAGTATGTTGTGGTCTTAAGTCCTGAGATTAGCTTTGTAGAGCTTTTCCTTTCAACATGCCTCTTGGACTGTGAGCTAACAATCTCAGGGCTTTCAGTAGACCCTGTCCCTTTCTATTGATTTTCCATGAGTAAAGCATATTATCAAGCTTGATATAATTATCTTGACGAAATACATTAAACTGATAGAATGAAGGAATCCCAGTAGACTTCTGGTGAGTGACATGCCTCAGTTTTATTTCGTATATGGACTCAGACATCTAATTTGCCTGCTTGATGGCTTATTTGTCCATTTCCTGATCATAGCTCAAATCTAGAAAGGAGAGGTGAAGCTGTAGTTGAATTTTGGATGAATAAGATCTTACTATACCTATAAAGTAATGATGCTAAAGCTGAAGCTCCAGTACTTTGGCCACTTCATGCGAAGAGTTGACTCACTGGAAAAGACTCTGATGCTGGGAGGGATTGGGGGCAGGAGGAGAAGGGGACGACCGAGGATGAGACGGCCGGATGGCATCACGGACTCAATGGACATGAATCTGAGTGAACTCCAAGAGTTGGTGACGGACAGGGAGGCCTGGCATGCTGCTATTCATGGGGTCGCAAAGAGTCGGACACGACTGAGCGACTGAACTGAACTGAACTGATACATATAAATTAGCAAACCTACAGAACTAGGGTTACATGATATACCAAACATAGAATTTTTAACTGTCAGAATATCAAAGGAAGATATAACCATATTCAACTATTAAAGCATCAGAGTATAATATATTCACATGGTTCAAAATTCAGAAAATATTTTGAAACATTTTTCTTCCATCTGTCCCTATCCATTTGACTCCTCATCCCCCACAGTCAGTCAGTGTTATCAAGGTTCTAGTGTACATTTATAGAAATATTTTAAGGATATATATGCAAATACATGCAAACACATTTTCCTTTCTTGTATAAATGGCAGTATATTAAACATAGTCCTACACCTGGCTATGGGCTTCCCAGGTGGTGCTTTTGGTAAAGAACCCACCTGCCAATGCAGGAGACATATCAGACACGAGTTCTATCCCTGGATCAGGAAGATCCACTGGAGGAGGGCATGGCAACCCACATCAGTATTCTTGCCTGGAGAATTCGATGGACAGAGGAGCCTGGTGGGCTACAGTCTGTAGGGTCGCAAAGAGTCAAACACAACTGAAGCGACTTAGCACACATGCACAAACGTCTGGCTACATATCTTGCAAATTACTATATATTCATACATGGAAGGATCCCTCTTTTTCTTTTTGCTTTATCAATGGTTCCAAACCATTCCATCATATGGATGTGCCATTATTTATTTCCCTACTGATCAATATTTAAGTTGTTTTCAATTTGTTGCCTTTACAACCAATGCATTTAATAATCAAATATAGAATTCACGTCCTCATGTCAGAACAGCTGAATGACAATTCCTAGAAGAGGAATTGCTAAGTCACAGGGTACATTTGTAACTTTGATAGATTACAAATTACAAAACTGCCCCTTTTGCAGGTTATTTCACTTTACATTACCTATATTCCCACAGCGTGTTATGAACCCTTGATATTTGCCAATTGAATAAGTAGAAATGGTATCCCAGTGTGGCTTTAATTTTCACTGTACCTTTTTAAGTGAAGATGAAGTTATTCTTGCATGTTCTTATTTTTTGAATACTTTTTTCTACTAGATTGTTATACAGTTTCTTGTTTATTTGTAGGACCTCTTTATCTATCAGGCAAATTAACCTATGATATGGTTTCTTGGTTTGTCATGTTTTTTGGTTTGTCATCACCTATTCACTTTATTTTTGGCGGTCTACAAAGGTGATTACACTAAAGCCTTTGACTGTGTGGATCACAACAAACTAAGGAAAGCTCTTAAAGAGAAGGGAATAGCAGACCATTTCACCTGTCTCCCGAGAAACCTGCATGTGGGTGGAAAAGCAACAGTTAGAACCCTGTACGGAAGGACTGACTGATTCAGATTGAGAAAGGAGTGTGACAGGGCTATCTGCTGTCACCGTTTATTTTTTCCTATATGCTAACCTAGACAGCATATTAAAAAGCACAGACATTACTTTGCCAACAAAGATCCATCTAGTCAAGGCTATGGTTTTTCCAGTGGTCATGTATGGATGTGAGAGTAGGACTATAAAGAAAGCTAAGTGTTGGGGTCCAGCTCTGGTGGATCCAGGGTAATTCGAAGGGGAGATGGAGTAGGTGTCCTAGGAAAAAACTTATTTAATTACAGATATATAGAGAGATTAGAAATGGATAGTGTAGTAGGAAATATTAGTGGAGAAAAAGAGGCTGAATAACTCGGTTTATGTGGAACACCAATCAAGAGTACCCACGCTTCAGAAGGGAATTCAGCCAGAAAAACAGAGAAAGAAAGACACGGGGGAATCAGTCTTTCCAGAAACTGATCCCATTTCTTTATTTTTTAGGTTTGCTTATATACCTTTTGTTATACATAGGGATGAATACAGAGTCATGTGGGGGTCAGCAGTCCTGACCGTTATCAAAATCAAGTGCTTCACATAAATGTATAAAAAAAAAGGTCTTAAGGGTTTTACATCATCTTCTGGCCATGAGGCCTGCTGACATTTTACGACCCTTTCTTTCTGATAACGGTCAGTTAACCAGAAAACTTATTTTTTCCAAGGGTGTTTTTTCTTAAACCAGGCAGCACCCTCCAAATAAAGTTGCATTCCTATAGGGTGAGGGTGTAGTGGGTTATAACTATGAAAAGAATTTATTTAACCTAAGGTTAACATGATTAATCTTAAAGGTTAATACTTATTTCTCCTATATGCTAGTTATATTCATTATAAGGGCAGGGAATGTGGAGATTTAGCAGCAAACATCAGCCCAACAAATGAAAACCCTTCCCCAATGTTCCCCTTAAGATCTATTTAGTCTTAAGATAGTGGATAAAGTTACATTTTTACATAGCAAGGACACAGTGATTTATAACAAAATACAGTGATCTATAACAAAAGAGAAAATTCATTAATTCAAAAAGTCTAGTATTGCTAACATCAAAAACTACTATATTTCCTTTTCTATATTCCAAATACATTGATTAATATATTCCCAGGTGCCTAAGGATATGGAGGCCTGGCGGCAATCATTGACTCAAAAATGAGAAAAGCCCTATGCTAATTAAGACTTTCAAAATACTCCAAACTCTCTGTGTTGTTTATGGTTGAGAGGTAGTAAACAATCATGGCAGGAGCGCGGATAATCCCGTCACACAAGCTAGTCTGCGGTGGAGAGGTTTGGCCTGAGACACCCTCGTCACACCCAGGGCAGGGAATTAGCAGCAATTATTGGCACAACAAATGAAAAACCCTTCACCAATATAATTCCTAACCAACCCACTATACTAATAATTTCTAACTTCCCAAAAGAATCTGCCTTTAGTAAGTCTAAAACATCTCATGCCTCTCACAATTGGGAGGCTGTAAACAATCACATGTGGCCGGACGAACCTGTACAGGCAGGCTAGATAGCCTTCAGAGGAGTTCGTAAGTTGAAACACTCTTGTCACGCCCAGAAATTTTTATTGACTTGGAGCTGTAAGTTAACTCCTTCTCCGAGAGAGGTAGTGGGGGTTTACCCCCTGTAAAGTCAGAGGTATAGGTGAGAGCATGAAACAGTAAAGTAGGTAGACTCTGATTTTGGGGGTAGATGCTCGGGAACAGGGGGTTTCCTGAGGCTCGATCCCACCTTTGCGTATGCCAAAGCCTCCTTCCTCATGACCTTTGCCATGGCGGAGTTCTTCAAGCTGGCTCCCTGCAGCTAAGTGCTGAAGAATTGATGGTTTTGAAATGTGGTGCCGGAGAAGACTCTTGAGAGTCTCTTGGACTGCAAGGAGATCCAACCAGTCCATCCTAAAAATCAGTCTTGGGTGTCCATTGGAAGGACTGATGTTGAAGCTAAAACTCCAATACTTTGGCCACCTGATGGGGAGCACTGACTCATTTGAAAAGACCCTGATTCTGGGAAAGATTGAGGGCAGGAGGAGAAGGGGACGACAGAGGATGAGATGGTTGGATGGCATCACTGACTCAATGGACATGAGTTTGGGTAAACCCTGGGAGTTGGTGACAGACAGGGAGGCCTGGTATGCTGTGGTCCATGGGGTCACAAAGAGTCGGACACGAATGAGCGACTGAACTGAACTGAGCACGTTAGGAGAGATGGCTGAATGAGTTACAAGCTGGAATTAAGACAGGTGGGAGAAACATTAACAACCTCAGATATGAGGTTGATATCACTTTAATGGCAGAAAGTGAAGAGGAACTAAAGAGCCTCTTGATGAGAGTGAAAAAGGAGAATGAAAGAGCTGGCTTAAAACTAAATATTAAAAAAACTAAGATCATGGGATCCGCCCCCCCCATTGAAAGTGAAAGTGAAAGCCCCTTAGTCAAGTCCAATGTTTGAGGCCCAAGGAGTATACAATCCTTGGAATTCTCCAGGTCAGAATACTGAAGCAGGTAGCTGTTCCCTTCTTGAGGGGAGCTTCCCAACCCAGGGATCAAATCCTGGTCTTCCACATTGCAGGTGGGTTCTTTATCCGCTGAGCCACAAGGGAAGCCCAAGAATACTGGAGTGGGTAGCCTATCCCTTCTCCAGTGGATCTTCCTGGCCCAGGAGTCAAACTAGGTTCTCCTGCATTGCAGGCGGATTCTTTACCAGCTGAGCTACCAGGGGATCCTTTACTTCCCATGTAATCCCTACATGGCAAATAGAAGGGGAAATGGTGGAAGTAGTGACAGATTTCCTCATCTTAGGCTCTAACACCACTGCAGATGGTGACTGAAGCCATGAAATCAGATGCTTCTTGGCAGGAAAGCTATGACAAACCTAGACAGGGTATTGAAAACCAGAGACATTACTTTGCCAATGACGGTCTGTATAGTCAAGGCTATGGTCTTCCCAGTGGTCATGAATGGTTGTGAGAACGGGATGGTAAAAGAGGCAGAGCACCAAAGAATTGATGCTTTCAAATTGTGGTGCTGGAGAAGACGCCCTAAAGTCGCTTGGACAGCAAGGAGATCAAATTGGTCAATCTTAAGGGAAATCAGTCCTGCATACTCACTGAAAGGACTGATTCTTAAGCTGAAGCTCCAGTATTTTGGTCATCTGATGTGAACAGCCAACTTATCAGAAAGGTCCCTGATGCCGGGAAAGATTGAAGGCAGAAGGAGAAAGGGCATTAGAGGATGAGATGGCTGGAAGGCATCACTGATACAACAGATATGAATTTGGGCAAACTTTGGGAGATGATGAGGGACAGGGAGGCCTAGCGTGCTGTAGTTCCTGGTGTTGCATAGTCAGACATGACTGGGTGACTGAAAAACAACAATCATATTTTTAAAAATTCTTAAAATCAGATTTGTTGATCTTTTCTTTTTCGACTTCTATGTTTTATGTCACACTTAGAAAGGGCTTGTCCATTCCTATAAGCATTCTTTAATTCCTTAAGCTAACTTTATGGTTTATCTTTTATATTTACACCTTTGATTCATTTGAAATTCATTCTGGTATTATGTATGCAGGAATGGATTTAACCTATTTTTTTTTCCTAGATGGCCACTTAGTTGCCTCACCATATACTGAATAATCCACTTTTTTCAAATGATCATAGTTGAGTGTTTTAGTTATAATTACATGCTCTTCTTCTACAGGAGTTCTTCCTCATCACTCTCTTTCTGAACATTTTTGGCTATTTTTTCTTTATATAATCATATACAAACTTTAATCAGATCTCTAGCTTAAAAATTGCTGTCATTTTAATTGAAACTTTATAATTCTTATGGATAAACTTTTAAGGGAGAATTGATATTTTTTCATTTTGAGTTCATCTTTCCCTTTGTTCAAGCCTTCTTGTGTCTCTCAGGAGCAAATTTCTTTATGTAGACCTTGAACTTAAATTATAAAATTTATATAATCGTTATATTTCTTTGTTGTTGTTTCTTTTGTAAATGAGGTCCTTTTCCTTCATCCTGTCACCTAATTAGATTTTTTTTTCTTTTGGTTTATGTGAAAGATTTTATTTCTGAATATCAATTTTGTATCCTGCCATATCACTGAGTCATCTTACTAGTTTTTAGTTTCTTTTCTTGAGTTTTTCAGATAGCCAATCAAATTATTTGAAATTAAGGTTAACTTTGTCCTCTCCTTTTTAGTATTTTATACCTGCATTTTTTCCTCTTGTCTAATTGCATTGGCTAACTTGCCAGAACTTTTCATTAACTTACTCACTTACAAGGGAAGTATATAAATTTTAATTTAAGGCCTGTCATTTCATGAGACATGTAACCTCTGATCCATCCCTTCACCAGGAGCACAGGCAGCTGTGAAACTCTGGGAAGAGGGCCAGAGAAAGACACAAGTCCTGAAAGTAAAGACCTGTGTAAATGCTGGGTGAAAGGTAAACATCCCTTCCTAGCCAACTGCTTTGCCTCTAGGGGACGGGGAAGACTGATATCACTGTCTTTGCTGACCTCTTCTGGAAAATATGAAATCACTCAGAAGATGGCATGTTTGAATATTTTCTCCAAGAAGTAACTACATTTTCCTGGCCTGCCTGTCTGAAAAGATTTTTCAATATCCTGAAAGCTATTTTTAAATTCTACCCTTTTCTTTAACTTCTCTGCCTCTTTCTTCCCTTACTTTTGTAAAATTTTCATATTTTTTATCTCCTCCTTTTCTCCCTTAGATTTTTGGCTGTTCCCACATTCCTGTATCCACAACTATCATCCCTGGTTGACTTTACTTCTGAGCTCCTAACACACACAATTATTGAAATAGAGCAGTCCAGAAGACAATGATTGCCTTGGTTGGAGCAGTTTGAATGCAGTGGGGTGATGGGTCCATCTTGCTGTGAGTAAATGAATGAATGAAAAGTATGGGGGAAATAATAATGAATTGCACTTCAGAGAAACTCAGCAGGCCTTTCTGTCCATGGGATTCTCTAGCAAGAATACTGGAGCGGGTTTCCATGCCCTCCTCCAGGGGATCTTCCCGACCCAGGGATAAAACCAACATCTCTAACATCTCCTGCACTGGTGGACAGGTTCATTACCACTAGCACCACCTGGGAAGCCCAAGTAAACCAAAGGCATCGAGTACAATCAGTGGACTCTAAGGTGGCAACTATCATACCATCCTGCAGTTTTGTTTCTTTTATGGAAACGTTGCTCATTTTCTGATTGTCCATATAATGACATATTGAATGGACATGTCATTTCCACAGAGTTTCAAAGGCCAATGTGCAGCAAAGAGTTGCTAAATATCACAAATTTTAAAGGAGAAATGCCTGATGCAACTCTGTAAGGCTTACTAAAAATGGAATGACAATCCATTGACCTTCATTTCACCATCCATCCAGGCTATAAAGAGAAGGCTATACTAGAGGGAAGAGATCTATAGGGATAGAGCTCTACAGTTCATCCCCCACCCTTGTCCCTCATGCCCTAGGCAAGTAGAGGCAATCTCCAAGATAAAACCACTGTGGAGATTAGAAATGCAGGCATGGTCTATTATTTATCCCACTGCCTGGTTGCATGCAAAACTTCATGGGCCCACTCTGGTGCCATTAGAACAGCATGGTGACAGTTTTAGAAAGAAACTGCTGACTTAAAAAAATGGGCACCATGAGAGTTGCATGTTGAGTTTTATTGGGGGCAAAACGAGGACTATAGCCTGGGGGACAGCATCTCAGATAGCTCTGAGAAACTGTTTCAAAGAGGCAAAGAGGGGAAGGTCAGTGTCTATGTGATTTTGGTGAAGGCAAAGAGTTTGTGCGATCAAGCATATATTTTTTGCAGGTTTTTGCTAGTTACAAGGAGCAGCTGTCACCATGAAGGACTTTAGTGCTTTTCTAGATATGAGGAGATACAAGAACCGAGATCATAAAATCGGCTCCTGGAAATACCTAACTATCTGAAGACCTGTTCTGCCAGTTTTTCTGCGAGCAGAGTGCTTTATTTCTGCCCTCCACCCTGAACTCCTTTTAGGGGTTGTTGAAAATCAGCAGCTGCAGCAGCACAAGATTTAATCCTTGTAGAGGAAGATGGCAAATGCCAATTTGTAGCTGACAGAATGAACAACTATCCTCAGAGTTTGAGACAGCAGGGAAAACTCTTGCCTCATCAAATATGGCAATGAAAGCAAGCCTTCATTCCTATCACTGATATGGCAAAAAGGGCCAAGTAGATACTGCAGAAAATATGAACCATCTTCAAGTTTCCTGGTCTAAAAGGGCTACCTCCTGGGATGAGGAGCTCCTGGCATTGAAAGGCTGTAAATTGAACAAGCCACACAAGAAGCAGAGAGGATCACTAAGCAATGTGAAATGCAGATGTCCTTTAGGGATATTTAAAAATCCACAAATGTGCCCAAGAAAGACATATTATTTGGGCCCCTACCCCACAAAGGGAATTAGTAGCTTCAGTTCAGTTCAGTTGCTCAGTCATGTCCGACTTTTTGTGACCCTATGGACTGCAGCACACCAGGCTTCCCTGTCCATCACCAGCTCCTGGAGCTTACTCCTGGAGTTTACTCACCAACTGGATGTCCATCTGGTCAGTGATGCCATCCAACCATCTCCTCCTCTGTCATTCTCTGTCGTGCCCATCTCCTGCCTTCAATCTTTCCCAGCATCAGGGTCTTTTCCAATGAGTCAGTTCTTCACATCAGATGGCCAGCGTATTGGAGTTTCAGCTTCAGTAGCTTAGGAAAGGACAAACAGCTCCAAACAAGTGAAAAAAAAAAAACCTCCAGTCCCCTTCCCCCTAACCTCTTCTTCCCTGTCCTGACATCAGAAGACTCAGGGCAGAGATGGAGAATAGAAGTAGATCAGCAAGGAGGAGAGAACGAGCAAACTGTTCCTGCTCTCCACCTGCAAGGCTCCAAGTCACAGGTCAAGCATGACCAAGGGAGAAGAAACACTTTAAATGAGATGCAACACTGAAATTCTAACATAGACTGGGGCGCATGGTTTAACACCAGATAATGGATCTTCAGGAATAATATGAAGCTGTCGTTATAAGCGAAGTGACTAGAAAATTGCAGAAGCTACCATAATGTCACACAGAAGGGAAGGGAGATCTGAAGGAAATAAACGTTGGGGGAAAAATAAAGCCATTTCCTTTTCCTATTCCATTAAGTTTAGTTAAGTTAATAAATCAGCTACACACACCTTGAAATGTCCTTGCATTAAAAAAAGCATAGATTAAAAGATCCAGCCTAACCGAGTTAATGGAAGTGTTGTCAGGGCCTCTGGAGGGAGTCTTATATCTTATTCATAGTCCATGTCATTCCTCTTTAGGGACAAGGGTCTTCCAGAACCAGGGCCTCCTTCAATTTTGTGGACATTGGATTGCATAATCCCCACATACACTGCGTTCTCTAAGAACAGGGCTCAGGCAACGATGAGCAGAGTTCATTTTTAAACTCAAGAATTCTTTGTGGTTTGTTTTTTGATTCTGTAAGACCAACCATATTCATTCCAATCTGGCTGGAGCTGTATACAGTCAGGAATATGAAAAAGCATACTGTTCTAGTTAATCATCATGTGTTATGTTAAATATTAGCTGGTTAAAATAAATTAATGGTTGCTTGGCAACCAAGGAGCTGAGATTTAGAAAAGAAACACTCCATTCTTGCTCAAATTGGAACGGCAAGATTGCTTTGGAACATTCTGAGTTCTGTCGGATGCTTTCTGATGGAACCAAACCTTGGCTCAAAGGGAAAAGCAAGGGAAGCTCACATTTTACAGCTTAGTTAATTTTAGGAGAGGAGAGGGGAAGTAAATTGCATCTCATCTCCTGGCTTGGGTTAGAACTGCCCGATTTGAGAACAAGCACTAATTAGCTGAAAGTGAAGCTCAGCTGTGACTTAGCTAAAAATGGGAGATCTTGCAAAAATGTACTGTAAAGCCGAGTGTGGTGGATCTGATTCACTTTGCATGTGAAAACTGGACTCATACTGACAAAACAACATGTGGGAAAAGAGTTTTAGAGCATCTTAAAAACTTTAAGACATTTGGTTGGAGAAATGACCAGCTAGCTGACTCATAATATAATCCAGAAATAAAATCAGACTTCATTTTGGGCTCAGATTCCTTGATGAGAGTGTCGTTAGCCAAAATCAACTTGATTGGATAAGGGTCTATCTAATAACCAAGAAAAGGATTCAGGAATAAGAACATTTTTGATAAAAGAAAGAGAAGGGATACAGACTCTGGGTGATTTGGAAGCTTTGCAAGAGGGTGTTGAGAATGTATATAAGCTTTAGTGAAAAATTAAGCAATCATTTTAAAGCCTTACATTAGTTGTCAATCAAAACTATTCAAGTGAGTGAATGAAATGATGTTACATTTTATTTTTAAAATACTCTATACTTAATTTTGATTGAATTCTAAAGTCTATTGGAGCAGGCAAGGGAGTTTTGATTTTGAGGCTTAAATTAATTAACCTCCTGACTTTCTGCATTAATCATAAAATTTGCTCTAACACTGAAGACTCAATCATTTTGATGTTACCATTTCTTAATTACATACGTGGATAAAATACTCTGGAAAGGTATACAGCAGGCTGGCAAGAGAGGAATGCCTTAGGAGGAGGAAATGAAGGTTGGGGTAGGAAAGAGATTGCTTTCACTTGCCCTTTTTGTTTTCATTTGATTTTCACTTGCTCTTATACTTTTAGACATTTTGAACTTTATACCAACTGAGCTTATTGATAATTCAACAAAGAAGTACAATTTAAAATAAACATTAAAATGCATATGGTTCAAGGAAAAGCAACATGATGTGGTGGAGAGAATGGGATCTGGTATTACAGACCTGAATTTGAACCCCATGTTGACCTCTGAGTACTTAGAAGAGTGTAGGCAAGTAGTTCAGAACCCGTTTAACTCCACATGTCTCGTCCTTAACATGGGGCAACATGCTCAGTAAAAACAGTCTGCTCTCTACTCCCCACAGTCCCATGTTTATAACCAGCCCAGTTAAGTACGTGTCTGAGAAGCTGATTTTCCCAGACATAGCACCCGGGGTTTTGCAGTTGTAACCATTTCACCGACATGAGTCCCTAATTCTTCCGCTCATCTGGAGGGAATCAAAACAGCACAGAATCGCCTTCAGTTATTCTACTTTCTTAACCATCGTTCAGTCCAGCTGCCACAAGTCGTTCAATTGTGTTTTCCTGTTCATGGAAATAACCCGTTCTTCTCAGGCAGTCTCTCTGCTCATAAATCTCCCTCAATTTCTGAAAATCTAATTTATGTCAGAAATAACTAGTTTATTATCAAGTTTTCAAAAAACCGTTTCTAAAATTGTCTTTCTTGAAAACTGGTCAACCACTTGTAAAAGAATGAAACTAGATCACTTTCTAACACCACACACAAAAATAAACTCAAAATGGATTAAAGATCTAAATGTAAGACCAGAAACTATAAAACTCCTAGAGGAGAACATAGGCAAAACACTCTCAGACATAAATCACAGCAGGATCCTCTATGATCCACCTCCCAGAATGCTGGAAATAAAAGCAAAAATAAACAAATGGGATCTAATTAAAATTAAAAGCTTCTGCACAACAAAGGAAAATATAAGCAAGGTGAAAAGACAGCCTTCGGAATGGGAGAAAATAATAGCAAATGAAGCAACTGACAAACAACTAATCTCAAAAATATACAAGCAACTTCTGCAGCTCAACTCCAGAAAATAAACGACCCAATCAAAAAATGGGCCAAAGAACTAAATAGACATTTCTCCAAAGAAGACATACGGATGGCTAACAAACACATGAAAAGATGCTCAACATCACTCATTATTAGAGAAATGCAAATCAAAACCACAATGAGGTACCACTTCACACCAGTCAGAATGGCTGCGATCCAAAAATCTGCAAGCAATAAATGCTGGCGAGGGTGTGGAGAAAGGAACCCTCCTACACTGTTGGTGGGAATGCAAACTAGTACAGCCACTATGGAAAACAGTGGAGATTCCTTAAAAATTGCAAATAGAACTACCTTATGACCCAGCAATCCCACTGCTGGGCATACACCGAGAAACCAGAATTGAAAGAGACACATGTACCCCAATGTTCATCGCAGCACTGTTTATAATAGCCAGGACATGGAAACAACCTAGATGTCCATCAGCAGATGAATGGATAAGAAAGCTGTGGTACATATACACAATGGAGTATTACTCAGCCGTTAAAAGAATTCATTTGAATCAGTTCTGATGAGATGGATGAAACTGGAGCCGATTATACTGAGTGAAGTAAGCCAGAAAAACACCAATACAGTATACTAACACATATATATGGAATTTAGGAAGATGGCAACGACAACCCTGTATGCAAGACAGGAAAGAGACACAGATGTGTATAACGGACTTTTGGACTCAGAGGGAGAGGAGAGGGTGGGATGATTTGGGAGAATGACATTCTAACATGTATACTATCATGTGAATTGAATCACCAGTCTATGTCTGACGCAGGATGCAGCATGCTTGGGGCTGGTGCATGGGGATGACCCAGAAAGATGTTATGGGGAGGAGGTGGAGGGGGTTCATGTTTGGGAATGCATGTAAGAATTAAAGATTTTAAAATTTAAAAATAAAAAAAAATTAAAAAAAAAAAAAATAAAATTGTCTTTCTTTTCTTCGCTCCCTTCCCTACTCCGGAAAAAGAGCATATGTTCTGGTTCTCGCTTTTCCTATGACGTCATCCCTGGACCCCACTTTGCAGAAGATTGCCTGAGAGATCAGCACTGGCGCTGCATTATTTAGAGCCGCCACTAGGTGGGAGTGTACACACATTTCTGAGAAGGTACACGCCTGTGATACTTGGACTCGATCTCTGAAGATTCAGGTTCTTAATTCAGAAGATAGGCAGTAACAGTAATAGTTTATTAACATTAATTAACTTGGACAAAACGAGATAAATATGAATATGGGGCTCCCCAGGTGGCTCGGTGGTAAAGAATCTGCCTGCCAGCGCAGGAGACCTGGGTTTGATCCCTGGGTGGGTAAGATCCCCTGGAGAAGGGCGTGGCAACCCACTCCAGTATTCTGGCCTGGAGAATCCCATGGACAGAGGAGCCTGGCAGGCTACAGTTCAAGGGGTCGCAAAGAGTTGGATTTGACTTAGCGATTCAGTCCAGTTCAGTCGCTCAGTCGGGTCCGACTCTTTGCGACCCCATGAATCGCAGCACGCCAGGCCTCCCTGTCCATCACCAACTCCCGGAGTTCACTCAAACTCATGTCCATCGAGTCGGTGATGTCATCCAGCCATCTCATCCTCTGTCGTCCCTTTCTCCTCCTGCCCCCAATCCCTCCCAGCATGAATCTTTTCCAATGAGTCAACTCTTCTCATGAGGTGGCCAAAGTATCAGAGTTTCAGCTTTAGCATCAGTCCTTCCAAAGAACACCCAGGGCTGATCTCCTTTAGAATGGACTGGTTGGATCTCCTTGCAGTCCAAGGGACTCTCAAGAGTCTTCTCCAGCACTACAGTTCAAAAGCATCAATTCTTCGGCGCTCAACTTTCTTCACAGTCCAACTCTCACATCCATACATGACCACTGGAAAACCATAGCTTTGACTAGACGGACCTTTGCTGGCAAAGTAATGTCTCTGCTTTTGAATATGCCATCTAGGTTGGTCATAACTTTCCTTCCAAGGAGTAAGTAATGTCTTTTAATTTTATGGCTGCAGTCACCATCTACAGTGATTTTGGAGCCCAAAAAAATAAAGTCTGCCGCTGTTTCCACATCTATTTCCCATGAAGGATGGGACCAGATCCCATGATTTTAGTTTTCTGAATGTTGAGCTTAAACAACAACAATAATGAAGATGCCTATAATCAAGCAGAAACTATTTCAAGCCAAACACATCTCAAATCATCTCTGGTCACTATTATTAACAGCATTCGGGTTCTAGTTAAACAATCGAGACTCAGCCCACTTGCCTTTCTTTGTCATTTATTCCATAATGTGTTCCTCATGCACCACATAGTCACACACCTGTGTAAAGAATACAACACATTTTTTTGCACACAAAAAGGGTGTATGCTCTGTGCCTGTTATCGGTCTGCAGGTTATGCACAACCTGGGCTAACGTGGCTGACTTGGGAAAGGCAGATGCAGCCCTTATGTTATGAGACTCCCTTTGAAATGGTAAAAATTATGAAAATCCCCCACTTGACACTAAAAATTATAAAGCAGGTCATTTTAATATCCCCTACTTGAGAATCCCTGGAGTTCATGCGACTGAACAACTACAAATTGAGAAAATGTTTACAATACTAAAAAGCAAAATCATCAATGTTTTTCAATAGATGGGTATTTCATTTATCTGGGGCTTCCCTCACAGCTCAGTTGGTAAAGAATATACCTGCAAAGAATCCGCAAGAGACCCCATTTGATTTCTGGGCCAGGAAGGTCTGCTGGAGAAGGAATCGGGCACCCACTCTAGTAATCTTGGGCTTCCCTTGGGGCTCAGCTGGTAAAGAATCCACCTGCAATGCGGAAAACCAGGGTTTGATCCCTGGGTTGGGAAGCAAGGAACTGCTACCCACTCCAGTATTTTGTCCTGGAGAATTCCATGAACTACAGTCCACGGGGTCGCAGAGTCGGACACTACTGAGTGACTTTCACTTTCATTTATCTGACCACTGAGTCCATACATTAAACATAGCCATATTATTTGTTCACTCAACACATTTCATGGCCTTAAGTGATGATATCTAGTCACTATCAGATCTCTTCCTTGACTCTCCAGTTTCCTATTCAAATTTATACCCACACATAATACTTTAACTCAAGAAAAAGAATTATAATTTTAATCTACATATAAGTAAGAGATTGGTCAATTTATCATGCCAATAGACATAGATCACATTTCTCTATTTTTTTTTAATTTCCCTAAACTTCTAACCCATTATTTCTGTACCCCAACTTCTTTCATAATGCTTATTTGGATAATTCATCCCATAATTCATTGAAGTCTATCTAGACAGCTTACACTCTGTCTCTCATACATACAATGTTCTAGAAGCATTGCTCACCATCACTACCACCTCTCTTCCTTAAGAGGTCACCAAGTCATGGTAGAAAACATTTTTGGTGTTTTTCTTTCTGACTTATATAGTATATTAACGCATATATATATGGAATTTAGAAAGATGGTAATGGCAACCCTATATGCGAGACAGCAAAAGAGACACAGATATAAAGAACAGACTTTTAGACTCTGTGGGAGAAGGCGAGGGTGGGATGATTTGAGAGAATAGCATTGAAACATGTATATTACCATATGGGAAATAGATTGCCAGTCCAGGTTCGATGCATGAGACAGGGTGCTCAAAGCTGGTGCACTGGGACAACCTGAGGGGTGGGGTGGGAAGGGAGGTGGCAGGTGGCTTCAGGATGGGGGACACATGTACACACGTGGCTGATTCATGCCAATGTTTGGCAAAAACCACCACAATATTGTAAAGTAATTAGCCTCCAATTAAAATAAATTTTAAAAAGAAAAAAACCTAATTATGTATGGTGGCAGATATTAACTAAGCTTGTTGTGGTAATCATATCGCAATATATACAAATATCAAATCATTATATTGTACATTGCTCAGTCATGTCCAACTCTTTGCGACCCCATGGACTATATGGTCCATGGAATTCTCCAGGCCAGAATACTGGAGTGGATAGCCTTTCCCTTCTCCAGGGGATCTTCCCAACCCAGGGATGGAACCCAGGTCTCCCGCATTGCAGGCGGATTCTTTACCAGCTGAGCCACAAGGGAAGCCCACATTGCACATCAGAAGCCAGTAAAATGTTACATATTGATTATACCTCAACAAAAAGAAATAAAATTAAACTTAAAAACGAAAAGAAAACATTGTTGGTTCCCTGTCCTTTTAGCATGGTTTGGGCCTTGAGCGTCTTGCTTATAAAGAAAGAAATCTCAGGACACGTAGGAAGAGAACAGCCGTCACCAGGCTTACCAGTAAACATCGTCTCTGCACCGTGGACTCCAGCTGTCTGCTCCCATCATGTCTATCTGTGATCTGAGAGAAGAGTCATCTTACTCTGAGTCTGTACTCTTGTCTAGAGAGTAGTCAATCGACCCCTTTGTCTATCACCATTCATCCCTTTTGCTTTTTTTCCTGTTGTAGCTCCGCTTCTGTTCCCCGGAAAAATTTCAGGATCTGAACACGAATCTTTCCTGTTTTCTACTGGTTCCCTAAGGAACTTAATCAATTCATAGTGTTTCTTACCCTGAACTTGCATAATAAGTGAGTATATAACTTTTGTTTCCAGTTTGCCTTCTGCCTTGTAGCCCAAAGATCCAGGTTTAATTTGTATCATGGACACTGACTAACCATATAGATTTGGACAGTGATTTGTGTACAAGGAAAGTGTGGATGGAAAAACATGGAACTTATAACCAAACTCATGCTCAAGTCTTTGTTCCAGCATCTCTGAGTTGTATGATTCTAGGGCATTATTCAGCCTCTCTCTGAGTATTGTGGGGTCAGACTCTTAGACAGTTGGAGAAAAATTAAGTACAATACATGAAGGAACAGGTCCATATCAGATTCTCAGTAATGTCAGAGCTTGGACCTGTTCCATGGTTTTCAATTAATCATCTTCCAAAGGCAAGACGGAATTCAGGAGAAAGAATCTGGGCTACTAGGAAGCTACTCTTCTGCATTTATGGATTCTTGAACAGCAGTAGTTTTCTGCTCAAATCATCGAATACTCTGGGAGGCCTCAAGAAGGTAGTTCATCTGTGAGAATGAAATTTTAAAAACCTGGTAGAAGCCAGTTATTTTCTAGAATCCAAGTTCCTGGAGAGAATTCCCTGCTTAAAGATGTCTTTTTCAGTGTTCTTATTGTTGGTTGAAAACCAGCTGCATCTTCCATGAAATGTCTATTTCCGTGATTAGAAATACATGCCAAGAGGTGAACCTTGAAATCCGTTAGGTTCTAGTGGAACATCAGCGGAACAGGTGAAGGTAAAAGTGTTAGTTGCTCAGCTGTGTCCAACTCTTTGTGACCCCATGGACTGCAGCCTGCCAGGCTCCTCTGTCCATGAGAATTTCCAGGCAAGAATACTGGATTGGGTTGCCATTCCCTTCTTTAGGGGATTTTCCCAACCCAGGAATCAAACCTGAGCCTCCTGCAATGCAGGCAGATTCTTTACTGTCTGAGCCACCAGGGAAGCCCTAAGAACAGAGTATTCCTCATTTTCTGCCTGATAATGTTCACTTTTCTTTCAAGAATGAAGCCAGACATGATTGATCTGAGAAGCACCTCTTTAGCTATCCCCTCCTGGCTGAGTTGGAGCTTCCCTCCTGTCCTGCCATACCTGCTTTGCATGACTCTGGGGGAGCTTACTACAATGTGCTGCTCACCAATGCAGCCTTCTCCCTTCCTTCATGATGAGGGATCTGATGGAAGAATATAGATTTCATCTCTCTCTCAGTACCTAGCACAGTGGCTGCTGCAGAATGAGTGTTCATTGTTACTGTGTGTGTGTGCTTGTGTGTGTGTAAGAGGTGGGGGGCCAGGGGTGGTGGGAGGAATCTGGAAAAGTAGAAGAGGAAAGGAAAGAAGAGGTAGAGAGGGGGGAAATGGAGAAGAAAAGAGAGAAGGAGAAAGAATGTTAAAAATGGATGGGTCCTGTGGAATCACTGTGAGATGAATCTGGTCCCATATTTCATTAATTACCTAGATCCCACAAGTTTCCCTAATAAGGGGAGCATAGGCGGTATTTTAGATCCCCGAGTATGAGCTTCAGCTCACATACTCTATCCCACAGCTCTTAAAATATATGAATATTCCCCTTTCCTCAGTGATGGTTCCTCAAGTGAATGGTTGCAGGTTTTGGGAGCAAATCTGAGAAATCTACCAGATGTACTTGTCGTGTTATTTCGGGGCCCAGCTTTTGGCACCTCAGATTCTTACATTGGATGTTACTGGGTCTGAGGACTCGTTCCAACCTGAAGACTGATCAAAGGGATCGTGACTTCACTGGGATTGGTGGTCTGAGCTTTCTTCTCATTCATTACTGGTTTCTTTCAACTTTGTACACCAGGCAGTATTTGTGTTGGTTGCTCTTATCTCTTTCTCCATGAATACCACTCGCCATGCCCAAAGGTCCATGAAATCCAGGCTCCTCGTGCTTGCCACTTCAACTTTGCTGACTAATACAGCACCTAGGCATACTGTGCCGCTGACAGTTAATTTAAGTGCTTCCCCCGGGCCTCTGCATCCCAGTTACTTGCATTCCCACTGCCACTGTGAAGCCCAGTTTGGTAAAAGCATCTCCTCACAACAGGTTCAGCTGATGTTTACCTTAGCCATGCATTTTTACCAACTTGCTAGCAGAGTGCCAAACAGGCCTTGCTCCCAAAGAACATGGCCAACTGGTGGGTTTTTTGGTCCTATGTAACACTCCATAGTAGTAGTTCCACTTTTATATGCCTTTTCTCCCTTCCTTCGGAGTCTTATGAGAAAATTCTAGGCATCTCTAAATCACTGCAGATGGTAACTGCAGCCATGAAATTAAAAGACGCTTACTCCTTGGAAGAAAAGTTATGACCAACCTACACAGCATATTCAAAAGCAGAGACGTTACTCTGCCGACTAAGGTCTGTCTAGTCAAGACTATGGTTATTCCAGTGGTCATGTATGGATGTGAGAGTTGGACTGTGAAGAAGGCTGAGCACCGAAGAATTGATGCTTTTGAACTGTGGTGTTGGAGAAAACTCTTGAGAGTCCCTTGGACTTCAAGGAGATCCAACCAGTCCATTCTGAAGGAGATCAGCCCTGGGATTTCTTTGGAAGGAATGATGCTAAAGCTGAAGCTCCAGTACTTTGGCCACCTCATGCAAAGAGTTGACTTATTGGAAAAGATTCTAATGCTGGGAGGGATTGGGGGCAGGAGGAGAAGGGGACGACTGAGGATGAGGTGGCTGGATGGCATCACGGACTCAATGGACGTGAGTCTGAGTGAACTCCGGGAGTTGGTGATGGACGGGGAGGCCTGGCGTGCTGCAATTCATGGGGTCGCAAAGAGTCAGACACGACTGAGCGACTGAACTGAACTTAACTGAATTAACTTAATTAGGGCTCCAATATCACTGTGGGAATTGACTGCAGCCGCAGAATTAAAAGACAACATGCTCCTTGGAAGAACAGCTATGGTAAACCTAGACAGCATATTAAAAATCAGAGATATCACTTTGCCAACAAAGGTCCATAAAGTCAAAGTCATGGTTTTTCCAGTAGACATGTATGGATGTGAGAGTTGTACCATTAAGAAGGTTGAGAACTGAAGAATTGATGCTTTCAAATTGGTGCTGGAGAAGATTCTTGAGAGTCCCTTGGACTGCAAGGAGATCAAGCCAGTCAATCCTAAAGGAAATCAATGCTGAATATTCATTGGAAGGACTGATGTTGAAGCTGACACTCCAATACTTCGGTCACTTGATGTGAAGAGTTGACTCACTGGAAAAGACCCTGATGCTGGGAAAGATTGAAGACGGGAGGAGAAGGGTATGACAGAGGATGAGATGGTTGGATGACATCACTGAATCAGCGATCATGAGTTTGAGCAAGCTCCAGGAGACAGTGAAGGACAGGAAAGCCAGGCATGCTGTAGTCCATATGGTTGCAGATTTGGACACAACTTAGCAACTCAACAACAACACCAATTAACTTAATGAAGGCTGTAACTTTTTTTCAAAATTTCATGAGTCAGGAAATAGCTTTTATCAGACCCATTTCCCAGGACACTTGCCAAGGTATTAATCCTGTATGATGAATGAGTAGCTCCAAATTGACAAGCTCTCCCTTATTTAACTCTACATTCCAACTATCTCCTGATTCACCATCCTCTAGATTCACTCCTGGGATTCCCTTGTGACTCAGTGATAAAGAATCCACCTGCCAGTGCAGGAGACATGGGTTCAATCCCTGGGCAAGGAAGATCCCCTGGAGAAGGAAATAGCAACCCACTCCAGTATTCTTGCCTGGGAAATCCCATGGACAGAGGAGCCTGGCAGGCTACAGCCCTTGGGGTTGCAAAAGAGTCAGACATGACTTAGTGACTAGACAACAACAGATTCACTCCAGGCAGTGCCTGCTAGTGTGTGTTATACAGTTTTTACAGCAGCTTTGATGTATATTATTCTCTTTTCTCTTAGCAGCCTTAGCACATTTGTGGCCTTGGAAACAAGAGAAAATAAATTTCAGAGAAAGGGAAATAAAAATATTGTTTCACCAAGACCAGACTGCCTCGGCAACAATTGTTTGAGAATAATGACCAGGGTATACAGAACTATTGCTCATACAAACATATCTATCTGGCCAGAGCAAGAAAACATCAACAGTGTCAATAAGAGCTGTGATAACACTTGAGGATTTTTAATATTTCACAAATGTAAAGTATTAAAGCAATCATTGTTTTGTGTTAAATCTATATAATGCATACACCCCTTCTAGAAACGCTAAGGTCAAGCCCACAGCCCACCACTAAAGAAATCTGAAGTATTTGTTCTTGTTGTTATTCAGTTACTTAGTCATGTCCGACTCTTTGCAACCCCATGGACTGCAGCATGTCAGGCTTCCTTGTCCTGCACTATCTCCCAGAGTTTGCTCAAACTCATGCCCATTGAGTCAATCATGCCATCCAAACATCTCATTCTCTGTCTCCTACTTCTCCTCATGCCCTCAATCTTTCCCAACATCAGGGTCTTTTATTGAAGCTTCAGCTTCTGCATCAGTCCTTCCAATAAATATTCAGGGTTGATTTCCTTTAGGATTGACTGATTTGATCTCATTGCAGGCCAAGGGGCTCTCAAGAGTCTTCTCCAGCACAGTTCACTAAAGATAACAAAATACCCCCAATCCAGCTCAGCTTCCTCATCAGATTAACTGGACCCCTCGAACTTACAAGTGGATTGTCCTCCAAAAAAACGCTTGTCAATTTTGAGGAATAAATGCTATCAACCTCAGTCTCAACTGTTCTATATACCATGTACAGAATTTAATATAAAAACTTGAGGGTTGCACAAATTGAGAAAGTAGCATGAAGATGTCTGCATTACCATATGTAAAACAGATAGCCAGTGGCAATTTGCTGTATGACTCAGGGAGCTCAAACCAGGACTCTGTGACAACCTAGAGGGGTAGAACGGGGTGGGAGGTGGGAGGGAGGTTCAAGAGGGAGGGGATATATATATACTTGTGGCTGATTCATATTAATGTAAGGCAGAAACCAACACAATATTGTAAGGCAATTATCCTCCAATTAAAAAAAAATAAAGTTAAAAAACCTTATGAGACTCATTCAAACGCACACACAGCAACCCATTTTCAAGAGAAAAAACAACAGAACTAAACTCAGAGCAGATCCAGATACTGCAACTATCAGTGAGGGACTCTAATACAACTGTGACTTTCAGGGAATCTCCTCAGACTGACTGGCTCCTTGGACAGGCATAATTCACGGGAATCATCATTTTAAAAAACATTTAATATCTCTGGAAATTACATTAAAGGCATATACAAATGAAGAAATATTTATCAAGAAAATCTACTAAAATTTGCTTTAAACAGCAAGAGTCTGTGGCACTTGAATCATGACCCACTAGCTTCCTCTTCTCCTCCCAACTCAGTGTGATGGAAACCCAGTCCAAGCAGGTACAGCTGGTTGTTTTCCCCCAGCTTCAACTCAAGGGCAATGATAAATTCCCATAAAAAGCAGGTGGTCAGCATTTCTCATCCCTCTTGCACAACTCTAAGCTGCAGAAGCTAATTTCCAGGAGAGTGCAGACAAGGGGTCTGGGTCTTCCTGCTTCTATAATACTCAGTTTCCATCTGTAGAACAGAAGTGCTACTTATGAGTGGCACCCTGAGAATGCTAATCACCCTTCATCAAGCTCATGTAGGATGAAGGTTCCACAGCAGGAGAGGCAAGTCAAGAAGTTCAAAGGCTACTGCCAGTGCCCAGTGCCCGGCAACTAAAGCAGAGTTATCGCATGGAATTGTACCACTGTCCCCATCCCCAGCTCCAGAGTCATGGCTCAGATATTTTTCCCAAGAGGAGAGCCAGCTCTGAAAGAAGTGACTTTATTTGAAACAGAGTGTGGGGAAGGGTACTCTTGATAACAGTGAAGATTTTGGTGGTGAGCAAAGGAGGAGGCTGGTAACTTCATGACAGATACAAGGCAAACTATGGGCCAGTTAACTTAACGGGAGGATTAAAGAGAGAACTAAGAAATACCTTCCTGAGGTCGGAATAAACCTCAAATTCTTACCTTAAAGAATATCTCTGTAAAGGAAACCAAATATAATTGGATAAGACTTTGAAGCAACTTATGCCCGAGGACATTGTCAAAAATAATAGAACAGTTATCTAGTAATTAGTGGATCTTAACAAGTGGGTGTAATCAGGGGAAGAGACAAAGAGAGCCCTGTTAAAACCAGTGTCACTTCAAGGTGATTGTGTGTTTCCCTAAGAATTTGGTCTCTGAGGAGTGACATTGAGGGTGCACATGCCAAGGAAATTGGACTTTATTAAAATAGTCTAGGCAGGACACTAAATAATTCAGCAAGCAAACTGCAATAATAAACCCTAGGAGTGGTGTACCATATAACACCTAAAATGTTTAGTTCTCAGTGAAATATTATCAGACATGCAAAGAAACAAGAACTATGACCCATACATGACAGAAAAAGCACAAGATAGAGACTGAAGTCACATTTAACAGGCATAGGCTTCAAAGCAGCCATTATAAATATGTTCAAAGGCCTAAAGAAAAAAAACTGGTTAAAGAAGCTAAAGAAGTATGATGGCAATGTTTCTCCCTATAGAAGATATCAACAAAGAAATAAAAATTATATTTTTAAAAGGAGCAAATGGAAATTCTAGAGTTGAAAACATAATAAGTGAAATGAAAAATTCATTAGAACTCAACAGTAGAATTTTCCTGACATAAGAATGATTTAGCAAACCTGAAGACAGATCAATAGAAATTATATAATTTTAAGAATCAAGAGAAAAAAAGATTATGAAAAATTAACAGAGCCTTGGAGATGGAGATGTATGGGACTCCATTAAGTACACCAATACACATGAAATGGGATGGCCAAGAGCATAGGAGAGATACAAAAGAGCATAAAAAGGAACTGATGGTTGAAAACGTTCTAATTTCAATGAAAACATCAATTTACACATCCAAAAAGATAAATGAGCTCCATGTAGGATAAATGCAAATGATCCACAAACAAACATACTAATATTAAAACTGCTGAAAGACAAAGAGAAAAAAAAAACTTCAAAGCAGCAAGAGAGAAATAACTTCTCAAGCACAATAAGAGGCAAACTTGATAAGATTAACAACTGATTTATAGGAAACGATTAAGACCAGAAAATAATGGGATGATACATTCAAAGCTCTAAAAGAAAAATCATGGTCAATCAAGAATCTTATACCAGTAAAACTCTCTCTCAAAAATAAAGGTAAAAGAAAGATATTCCCAGATAAAACAGATTTTCTTGCTATAAGATTCACCTTAATAGTAATACTAAAGGAAGTTCTTTTAACTAAAAGCAAGTGACCCAGATAGTGACTAGAATCCAGGCTCATGCACACACAACAAGCATGGGTAAAGGTAATTCTGTAATTATAAAATGTGGTATGCTGTGCTTAGTCAATCAGTCCTATCTGAGTCTTTGTGACCCCATGGACAGAGGGATCTCTGATGTCCATGGGACTCTCTAGGCAAGAATACTGGAGTGGGTTGCTATGCTCTCCTCCAGGGGATCTTCCCAACCCAGGGATTGAACCCAGATCTCCCACATTGCAGGCAGATTCTTTGCCATCTAGGCCACTAGGGAAGTAAATGTCTATTTCTCCTCCTGCCTTCCATTAGTTTATTTTAAAAAGCAACTGTATAAAACATGCAGTATATAATTATATTCTTGAGTGGGTAAATAAAGAAATGTAATATATTTGCCAATAACACCACAAAGGAAGTGAGTAGGAACAAAGCGGTTTTGGAATAAGGAAATGGCACTAAATGTCAACTTGAACCTGAGGAATATTTGAAGAGAACCAGAAAGGTAAACAAGGTTCATATAACAGATAATATAAATATTTACTTGCTTTCCTTTCTTCTTCCAGCTTCTTTAAAATTATATGAAATGATAATTATAACAATGTATTGTTTAGTTTGTTACTATATAGATGGAAGGGCTTCTCTGGTGGCTCAGATGGTAAAGAATTTGCAATGTAGGAGACCCAGGTTTGATCCCTGGATCAGGAAGACACCCCCCACCCAAGCCCACCCCTCCACCCCGGTGAAGGGAATAGCTACCTACTCCAGTATTCCTGCCTGCAGAATTCCATAGACAGAGGAGCCTGGCAGGCTACAGTCTACGGGATGACAAAGAGTTAGACATGACTGAGTGACTAAATTCTGAAAGAGATGGGAATACAGACCACCTGACCTGCCTCTTGAGAAACCTATATGCAGGTCAGGAAGCAACAGTTAGAACTGGACATGAACCAACAGACTGGTTCCAAATAAGAAAAGGAGTATGTCAAGGCTGTATATTGTCACCCTGCTTATTTAATTTATATGCAGAGTACATCATGAGAAATGCTGGGCTGGAGGAAGCACAAGCTGGAATCAAGATTTCTGGGAGAAATATCAATAACCTCACATATGCAGATGACACCTCCCTTATGGCAGAAAGTGAAGAGGAACTAAAGAGCCTCTTGATGAAAGTGAAAGAGGAGAGTGAGAAAGTTGGCCTAAAGCTCAACATTCAGAAAACTAAGATCTTGGGATCTGGTCCCATCCCTTCATTGGAAATAGATGGGGAAACAGTGGAAACAGGTCAGATTTTATTTTGGGGGGCTCCAAAATCACTGTAGGTGGTGATTGCAGCCATGAAATTAAAAGACACTTACTCCTTGGAAGGAAAGTTATGACCAACCTAGATAGCATATTGAAAAGCAGAGACATTACTTTGCCAACAAAAGTCTGTCTAGCCAAGGCTACGGTTTTTCCAGTGGTCATGTATGGATGTGAGAATTGGACTGTGAAGAAAGCTGAGCACCAAAGAATTGATGCTTTTGAAGTGTGGTGTTGGAGAAGACTCTTGAGAGTCCCTTGGACTGCAAGGAGATCCAACCAGTCCATTCTAAAGGAGATCCGTTCTGGGTATTCTTTGGAAGGAATGATGCTAAAGCTGAAACTCCAATACTTTGGCCACCTCATGTGAAGAGTTGACTCATTGGAAAAGACTCTGATGCTGGGAGGGATTGGGGGCAGGAGGAGAAGAGGATGACAGAGGATGAGATGGCTTGATGGCATCACTGACTCGATGCATGTGAGTTTGGGTGAACTCCGGGAGTTGGTGATAGACAGAGAGGCTGCAATTCATGGGGTCGCAAAGAGTCGGCCACGACTGAGTAACTGAACTGAACTGAACTGAGTGACTAACACACACATATAGATTGAAAAAGAATACAGCAGCACAAAAGGGGAGGGGGATGAAACAGAGCTTTGTAAGAATAAAGTTTCTATATCTAACTTGCACTGTTTGTATAAACCTGAAGTCAATTCTTAGTTAAGATGTATACGGTAAGCCCTGGAGTACCCATTAAATAAATAACTGAAAAGTGGAAAAAAAAAAAGTATTTTAAATGATATACTAGAAAATATTTACCCAATTCAAAACTAATATAACTATGGTTAATATGTTATATGATGTAGTGGAAAAGGTGGATAAATGCAAAAACAAGAGAGGAATTGCAGAAAAGAGATAAAAATTGTAAGAGAATCAAGCGATAATATTATAAATTAAGAAACATTGTCTGAAAGATTGAGTATTCCTTTCATGGGCTTATCAGTAGATGCAACACAGATAAAGGAAGAATCAACTTGAAAATATGTCATAGTATATATGCAGTTCATGTTTACTCATTTTGCTACTTTGTAATACACAGACCATAATATTTTATTCCCATCAGAAATGAATCCAAGTCTGTTTTCCAGAATTCACATTAACACTTAGTATTCCCAGAGCTTTACTTTTTTCCAATCTGATGAATGTGATATGGTTGATAGCTGAGAAAACTTTGGCAAGTTACTTAACCTGTCTGACCTTCTATTTCTCACTTATTAAATGCACATACTACTACTTACAAATCACTGCAGATGATGACTGCAGCCATGAGATTAAAAGACGCTTACTCCTTGGAAGAAAAGTTATGACCAACCTAGATAGCATATTCAAAAGCAGAGACATTACTTTGCCGACTAAGGTCCGTCTAGTCAAGGCTATGGTTTTTCCTGTGGTCATGTATGGATGTGAGAGTTGGACTGTGAAGAAGGCTGCACGCCGAAGAATTGATGCTTTTGAAGTGTGGTGTTGGAGAAGACTCTTGAGAGTCCCTTGGACTGCAAGGAGATCCAACCAGTCTATTCTGAAGGAGATCAGCCCTGGGATTTCTTTGGAAGGAATGATGCTAAAGCTGAAACTCCTATACTTTGGCCACCTCATGCAAAGAGTTGACTCATTGGAAAAGACTTTGATGCTGGGAGGGATTGGGGGCAGGAGGAGAAGGGAGCGACAGAGGATGAGATGGCTGGATGGCATCACTGACTGGATGGATGTGAGTCTGAGTGAACTCCGGGAGCTGGTGATGGACAGGGAGGCCTGGCGTGCTGCGATGCATGGGGTCACAAAGAGTCAGACATGACTGAACAACTGAACTGAACTGAACTACTTACCTACAGGATATTGGCAGGCTTGAATAAAAATATAGAGAAATTACAAGGTACTTGGTATACTATTAATACTGTTCCCTTCTACCTACAGGCTTTCAAAAGAGTTTATTTTATGCAGTAGATATTTAATATATAAAGTACTTTAAAAATGTATAAAAATTCAATATATAAAAATCAGTCATATGATATAAAAGTTATATTCAGTGTCTCTATTGGAAAAACTAATGAGAGAACAAAATAAAGAGGTTAAGAGCAAACTTTAGAGTCAGACAAACCTGAGCCAAATGGTAATTTTGTTTAGCTTTGAGAATTACTATAAAATTAAGCACAAAATTAATATTTGTGGGAGTATTACAGAAGATACAAAAGTTTTAATTATAATACTACTCTCTTCTTATTCTTTAATTTCTAATTATAAGTATTATCAGGAATAAAATTGAATATTTTACTTTGTATCATATACACCAAAATTTAGGTATCATCAAGTATAGGTATAGAGAAATACCTATAGAAAATGAAACAGGAAAAGGGACTGTCTCATCAAAGTCATGTCACAGGTATCTATCTAGGTAGGCATTTTACTTTAGCCAAGGAATCTTTCTAGAAGAGAAAATATTAAAAATTTGTTTGGTTGGAAGTAATCTTCTCTCTAGTTCTATTTTTATTTTTATTCATGACATATCACTAAGAATACAAAGTATATCTTAACAGAGATCAGTGTTTATGTGAAGCAAAAATAGCAATGTATTAAATCTGACATACCTAAAAGTATACATAAGAATATTTTACAGTGTGGTAATTGTGCATGCATAAGAAATTCAAAGAAGTCTCTAATTAGTATTTCATTTTAGATACTTATGTTGATTATGACTGTGTACAATTGTGAGGAATATAGAGAAAAAAATAAGTGGAATGAAAAGCTACCAAGCTTTCATAGTGGGCATGAAACATTTCATTTTATTTTTATTGAGGAGATGTTTACAGCTTGGGAAACTTGAGCCCCCAGTGGACAGACATCTGTCTCTCGGCTCCCAGTGTGAAGACAAAGTAGACATTCTGGATGAGAATAAGATTGTGCTGTAGGAGCAGAGTGATGGTGTTAGAAATTGAATGTTTGTATCCCCCAAAATCCATATGTTGAAGCTCTAACCCTCAGAGCTACTGTGTCTGAAGATGGGGCCCTAAGGAATTAATTAAGGTGGCTGCTGCTGCTGCTGCTGCTGCTAAGTCGCTTCAGTGTGTCCGACTCTGTGTGACACCATAGACGGCAGCCCACCAGGCTCTGCCATCCCTGGGATTCTCCAGGCAAGAATACTGGAGTGGGTTGCCATTTCATTCTCCAATGCATGAAAGAGAAAAATGAAAGTGAAGTCCCTCAGTCGTGTCCAACTCTTAGCGACCCCATGCCCAGGCTCCCCTGTCCATGGATTTTCCAGGCAAGAGTACTGGAGTGGGGTGCCATTGCCTTCTCCATAATTAAGGTTAACTGAGGTCATAAGAGAGCTTCCCTGGTGGCTCAGTGGTAAAGAATCTGCCTGCCAATGCAGGAGATGTGGGTTGGATTCCTGGGTGGGGAAGATTCCCTGAAGAAGGAAATGGCAACCCACTTTGTATTCTTGCCTAGAAAATCCCATGGACAGAGGAGCCTGGAAATCTGCAGTCCATGGGTTCACAAAGAGTCAGACACCTCTGAGTGACCGGGCACACACACACGAGGTCATAAGGGTGGATCCCAACTGCGTACGATGAGTGACCTTATAAAGGAGACTCATTCTCTCTCTGCTGCTGCTGCTAAGTCACTTCAGTCATGTCCGACTCTGTGCGACCCCATAGACGGCAGCCCACCAGGCTCCCCTGTCCCTGGGATTCTCCAGGTAAGAATACTGGAGTGGGTTGCCATTTCCTTCTCCAATTCATGAGAGTGAAAAGTCAAAGTGAAGTCGTTCAGTCGTGTCCGACTCTTAGTGACCTCATGGACTGCAGCCTACCAGGCTCCTTTGTCCATGGGATTTTCCAGGCAAGAGTACTGGAGTGGGGTGCCATTGCATTCTCTCTCTACACATGCCCACTACAAGAAAGGCCCTGTGTGGACATACAGAAGGTGGCCCCCTACAAACCACAAAGAGAAGCTTTATCAGAAACTGAATTGGTCTAAACCTGGATCTTGGATCTTTCTAGCCTCCAAAGCTGTGTAAAATAAATTTCAGCTGTTTGTCACCAAATTTCAAGCTGGAGTCTGTAGTGTTTCATTATGGCAGCACAGGCAGACTGATGCAAATAGACTCACAGATTCTTTTACTTACAACCGAAGACTAAACAGAAAAGCCTGGTGACAAAAGATGACTTTAGTCCCAATCATTAACCCCTTTACCTGGAACTCTCCTGCTCCTCTCGTAACCTAGACTCGAAGACAGATTCATCTGAGAAAGTCAGCAGGATGACTAGAGTGCTGAGAGAGAGGCTGTTTGCAAACTGACTCACTGAGGAGGAGGAGGAGAATGGGATGTGGGAGGGGAGGGGGAAGGAAGAGGAGTGTGTCAGCAGTGGGAGGTCAGAGGCTAGACACCTGCGGCAATGCGGGGAGTGGAAAGCAGGGGAGAGAGAGGCAGCCGAGAGCTGCAGAGCAAAGCAGACAGAGAAGAGTCAGGGAAGGCGGCAGGTGACGGCGAAGCCAGAAGGGCGGGGAGTGAGGGGCATGGTGATGACAAGTGGGAAGAACCGAAGCATTACTGAAACAACAACGCTCGGCGCTCTTCACTGAGCGCTGGAGTCCAGGTTATGAGGCGCTCTTCACTGGCCTGACTTGCCTCCAGCACCAGAGGACAACCTGGGACACAGAAAGCTTCTGTGCAAATTGGAAAATCACAAGAAAACAAGAACAATGGGATTCCTCTTGTGAGGACAGACCTCATGAAATGAACCGGGGCAAGGGGTATCTGTGTTTGAGCCTCCAACCCTTTCTCAGCCAGTGGTGGCTAGCAGAATATGGGCTGGTTTGACTCAGTATCTCATCCTCAGTACAAATAATTCAGTAGACACGGTGGTTTTGCCTCTGCTCACCAACAGGAAGGCATCCTCACTCAGTGCTCTCAGGAAACCTAAGAAACCCCACCCTCTGCTGGGCAGCTTAGCTGCCACTCTTAGTTCAGGGCTGGCAGAATGTGCTGAGCATCATCATTTCAGCAAACTACCTCCAAAGCCTTTCTCCAGCCACATGAAATTTTGACAATTACACCGCCAAACTGCGATGCTCTGAAATTCCCCAGGAACTGGAAATCAAGTGGGGGTTGTTCGCTGGTTGTAGTCTGTCCACAGGGCAGGCTTAACAAAGGTGCTGACCCTTGGATTTGGAACACAAAGAATCAGAAGGCATTATGCAGCCTGATGTGTGAGTCTGGGAGAGGTCTAGACAGAAAGAGTTGCTTTCAACAGCAGCAAACACAGGATACTCCTTCCAGAATTAGTCACTTTGCTCCTACCAGTCTCTATCACGTACACACCTCAAAGGGGAGAGGGTAAAGCAATGCCCTGAGGTTTAGTGAATGGAACTTTTTCCTTCTTTCAATCCCCAGGTGGTCACCAAGATTGATCAAATGAGAAGCATTCCAATCACCACTCCAGGTTAATTAGGTGGCAAAGCATATATAACATTATATTTACTTTGCAGGAGCAATGGGGCCTGGTATTCCCATCTCTTTCAGAATTTTCCACAGTTTATTGTGATCCACACAGTCAAAGGCTTTGGCAAAGTCAATAAAGCAGAAATAGATGTTTTTCTGGAACTCTCTTGCTTTTTCCATGATCCAGCGGATGTTGGCAATTTGATCTCTGGCTCCTCTGCCTTTTCTAAAACCAGCTTGAACATCAGGGAGTTCACGGTTCATGTATTGCTGAAGCCTGGCTTGGAGAATTTTGAGCACTATTTTACTAGAATGTGAGATGAGTGTCATTGTGTGGTAGTTTGAGCATTCTTTGGCATTGCCTTTCTTTGGGATTGGAATGAAAACTGACTTTTTCCAGTCCTGTGGCCACTGCTGACTTTTCCAAATCTGCTGGCATATTGAGTGCAGCACTTTCACAGCATCATCTTTCAGGATTTGAAACAGCTCCACTGGAATTCCATCTCCTCCACCAGCTTTGTTCATAGTGATGCTTTCTAAGGCCCACCTGACTTCACATTCCAAGATGTCTGGCTCTAGATTAGTGATCACATCATCATGATTATCTGGGTCGTGAAGATCTTTTTTGTACAGTTCTTCCGTGTATTCTTGCCACCTCTTCTTAATATCTTCTGCTTCTGTTAGGTCCAGATCATTTCTGTCCTTTATCGAGCCCATCTTTGCATGAAATGTTCCCTTGGTATCTCTAATTTTCTTGAAGAGATCTCTAGTCTTTCCCATTCCGTTCTTTCCCTCTATTTCTTTGCACTGATCGCTGAAGAAGGCTTTCTTATCTCCTCTTGCTATTCTTTGGAACTCTGCATTCAGACGCTTATATCTTTCCTTTTCTCCTTTGCTTTTTGCCTCTCTTCTTTTCACAGCTATTTGTAAGGCTTCCCCAGATAGCCATTTTGCTTTTTGCATTTCTTTTCCATGGGGATGGTCTTGATCCCTGTCTCCTGTACAATATCATGAACCTCATTCCATAGTTCATCAGGCACTCTATCTATCAGATCTAGGCCCTTAAATCTATTTCTCACTTCCACTGTATAATCAGAAGGGATTTGATTTAGGTCATACCTGAATGGTCTAGCAGTTTTCCCTACTTTCTTCAATTTAAGTCTGAATTTGGCAATAAGGAGCTCATAATCTGAGCCACAGTCAGCTCCTGGTCTTGTTTTTGTTGAGTGTATAGAGCTTCTCCATCTTTGGCTGCAAAGAATATAATCAGTCTGATTTCGGTGTTGACCATCTGGTGATGTCCATGTGTAGAGTCTTCTCTTGTGTTGTTGGAAGAGGGTGTTTGCTATGACCAGTGCATTTTCTTGGCAAAACTCTATTAGTCTTTGCCCTGCTTCATTCCGCATTCCAAGGCCAAATTTGCCTGTTACTCCAGGTGTTTCTTGGCTTCCTACATTTGCATTCCAGTCTCCTATAATGAAAAGGACATCTTTTTGTGGGTGTTAGTTCTAAAAGGTCTTGTAGGTCTTCATAAAACTGTTCAACTTCAGTTTCTCCGGCGTTACTGGTTGGGGCATAGACTTGGATTACCGTGATATTGAATGGTTTGCCTTGGAGACGAACAGAGATCATTCTGTCATTTTTGAGATTGCATCCAAGTACTGCATTTTGGACTCTTTTGTTGACCATGATGGCTACTCCATTTCTTCTGAGGGATTCCTGCCCACAGTAGTAGATATAATGGTCATCTGAGTTAAATTCACCCATTCCAGTCCATTTTAGTTCGCTGATTCCTAGAATGTTGACGTTCACCCTTGCCATCTCTTGTTTGACCGCTTCCAATTTGCCTTGATTCGTGGACCTGACATTCCAGGTTCCTATGCAATATTGCTCTTTACAGCATCGGATCTTGCTACTACCACCAGTAACATCCACAGCTGGGTATTGTTTTTGCTTTGGTTCCATCCCTTCATTCTTTCTGGAGTTATTTCTTTCTGGAGTTATGCCTCTTGAGAAATCTGTATGCAGGTCAGGAAGCAACAGTTAGAACTGGACATGGAACAACAGACTGGTTCCAAATAGGAAAAGGAGTATGTCAAGGCTGTAATTTTGTCACCCTTCTTATTTAACTTATATGCAGAGTACATCATGAGAAATGCTGGGCTGGAGGAAGCAAAAGCTGGAATCAAGATTTCTGGGAGGAATATCAATAACCTCAGATATGCAGACGACAGCACCCTTATGGCAGAAAGTGAAGAAGAACTAAAAAGCCTCTTGATGAAAGTGAAAGAGGAGAGTGAAAAAGTTGGCTGAAAGTTCAACATTCAGAAAACTAAGATCATGGCATCCGGTACCATCACTTCATGGCAAGCAGATGGGGAAAGAGTGTCTGACTTTGTCTTTTTTGGGGCTCCAAAATCACTGCAGATGGTGATTGCAGCCATGAAATTAAAGGACGCTTACTCCTTGGAAGAAAAGTTATGACCAACCTAGACAGCATATTAAGAAGCAGAGACATTACTTTGCCAACAAATGTCCATTTAGTCAAGGCTATGGTTTTCCAGTAGTCATGTATGGATGTGAGACTTGGACTATAAAGAAAGCTGAGTGGTGAAGAATTGATGCTTTTGAACTGTGGTGTTGGAGAAGACTCTTGAGAGTCCCTTGGACTACAAGGAGATCCAACCAGTCCATCCTAAAAGAGATCAGTCCTGAATGTTCATTGGAAGGACTGATGCTGAAGCTGAAACTCCATTGCTTTGGCCACCTGATGGGAAGAGCTGACTCATTTGAAAAGACCCTGATGCTGGGATAGATTGAGGGCAGGAGGAGAAGGGGATGACAGAGGATGAGATGGCTGGATGGCATCACTGAGTCAATGGACATGAGTTTGGGTAGGCTCCAGGTGTTGGTGATGGACAGAGAGGCCCAGCATGCTGCAGTTCATCGCGTCACAAATAGTTGAACATGACGGAGCAACTGAACTGAACTGAATGATGAGAGACAACGCTTTTCCCAAAGACAGGGAACAAGACAAAGATGTTTGCTCTCACCTCTTCTACTCAACATTGTACTGGAATTCTTAGCCAAGGCAATACAGCAAGAAAGTGAAATTGAAAGCATAGCATTAGGAAACAAAGAAATAAAATTATTTCTTCACAAGGACATAATCCTATATGGACAAGATAAGACGTCCACACTAAGAAGTCCACAGAAAGGCTACTAGAAGTAATAAATGTTTATCAAGGTCACATGATAAAATCTCGATGTACAAAAAAAATAATTACTCTATAATAACAAGGAACATTAGGCAGGAGGAGAAGGGGATGACAGAGTATAAGATGGTTTGATGGCATCACCAACTCAATGCACATGAGTTTGAGCATCTCTGGGAATTGGTGATGGACAGGGAAGCCTGGCATACTGCAGTCCGTGGAGTCGCAAATAGTCAGACGTCATTGAGCGACTGAACTGGACTGAACAAGGAACGTTGGAAATGGAAAGTATACATTATGACTATGTTATGTTACAAATATAATTTATAAATGTGAAAGTGTTAGTGTGTCTGACTCTTTGTGACCCTATGAACAGTAGCCTTCCAGGTTCCTCTGTCCATGGAATTCTCCAGGCAAGAATACCTGAGTGGGTTACCGTGCCTTTCTCCAAAATATAATTCATAACATCCAAACAAAAAAATAAAAGACATATTCAACAAGCTATGTACATGACCTAAACACTTAAAACTGTAAAACACTGCTGAGAGAAATTAAAGAGGACCTAAAAAGGTGAGGGGCTTTCCTGGTGGCTCAGTGGTAAAGAATCTGCTTGCCAATGCAGGAGATATGGGTTTGATCTCTGGGTTGGGAAGATTCCCTAGAGAAGGAAATGGCAACCCATTCTAGTGTTCTTGCCTGGGAAATCCCATGGACAGAGGAGCCTGGCAGGCTGCAGTCAATGGGACCACAAAGAGTCAATGGGGACACAACCAAGCACACACACACACAAGTAAAATCTGGCTGTAGGTTGGATGTGGGGATGGGAGAACCATAAGAAACCTAGGAGGTAGAGGAGTTATAAGTAGGTCTAATGGATATCAGAGTGTGACAGGCAACTGTCAGACCTTTCCATAAACTCATGTATCTCTGGCCAAGTTCTATCGACTTTTTCGGAAAACATACCTGAGGCAAATAGAAACATTATTTTTTTTTTTAACAGAAACTTTGTAAAAAGGAAAACCAATGTCTCCCAGCAGTAGAGCTTATAGCATTGAGAGGACAATCTTCAAGTGTACAACTAAGTGACAGTGAAAGGATTTCAAACTAGTGTAAGGTCATGGATAAATCACTGAAATTGGAATCAGGAACTTGAACGCCAATTCCTTTTCCAACCTGTAAGATGTGTCTTTGATTCAGTGTGAGCTCTCACCCCTCTGGTTTGAGTTTTCTCATGTGAAGTGTCAGGGTATGCTGTCTGTTTTCCTCATTTCCACCTTGCCCAAGATGAAGGGGCAAAGAGAAGAAATGGAGCCGGTACACTAGCTCTTACTGGCGCCCTGATCCTCTCAGCCCTGGCTCAGACTTCCTCTCGTTCCCTTTTGTCATGGAGGCCCTCCGAGAAACTAAACTTTTTGTCAGACTCAACTCTTTCCAGATAATATCATGGGCATTTTATAGGCTACAACAAGCCCAGGACCTAAACCCAGTTTAAATTATTAGATTTTACAGGTGAGTAAAACTGTTTAGTGAATATCCAAACTCAAACCTGGCAGAAAGTCAAGGCAATACCATGTCTATAACTGACTTTCCCACATAAGCAGCACAATGGGGACACACATAAGACAAGAAGTCATCCCAGTCCAGAGAAAGAAAGAGCCATTTTGATGACCCAGTGGAATAAATGGAGCTATTACGTCAAGCATAAAGTTCCTACCCACTGAAGAAAGAATGAGAGAATAGCCCTTTCTTGCCTGCCTCCTCTGCCCCTTCAGTGACCGTCACTCTTCCTTCGCTTCCCTCTTTGTTCTCCCTACGGCAGTCTGAGAGTTTTAAAACATAGACTCCACTGATTAAAAGCTTCTCAGTGCCTTTTGGTCAAAGCGCCAAGTCTTATAAAGCCCTGAATGAGTTCTAGAAAATGCTTTTTCTTTTTCTTTCTGATTTCATCTTGTGCTACTCAATCTTCATCTTTTGCTTCCAGAAACACTGATATGCTTCCAGTTCTTTCAAAGGTTTTACTGCATGCTGCTCTGCTTCTTTGAATGCTCATTCCATCCCATGCAGTTCAGCAAGTTAGAGCCAGATGCCACTGACTGATCACTCTCTCGCAGATGCTTCCCTACTTCCTCAGGCATGTTCAGGGTCCCTGCCAGGTGCTCTCCAAATACCTCATTGTAAATGGCTGTGTGCATTGCCCAGACCCATTTCAGGACTAAGGCGCCTTTATTCCTCCAGCCCACAACTGAGAGTATCCCCAGAAATTGCCCTCAGGAGAGAGAAATAACTCTTCTAAGATAATAGGCCTTCCCCTAATGCAGCTGAGTCTACCCTGGTGGCTCAGTTGGTAAAGAATCTGCCTGCAATGCAGAAGACCCTGGTTCGATTCCTGGGTCAATAAGATCCTCTGGAGAAGGGATAGGCTACCCACTCCAGTATTCTTGGGCTTCCCTGGTGACTCAGCTGGTAAAGAATCTGCCTGCAATGAGGGAAACCTGGGTTTGATTCCTAGGTTGGGAAAATCCCCTGGAGAAGGGAAAGGTTCCCCACTCCAGTATTCTGGCCTGGAGAATTCACAGTCCATGGGATCACAAAGAATCAGACATAACTGAGTGACTTTCACTTTCACTTTAAGGCAGCTGGGATCCAGTGGCTGCTGGTGCAAGACTGCAAATGTGCCCCTGTGTTTCAGGTAGGGACACAAATCAGGACACATTTAAAGAGCCATCTTAAACCTAGAGCTTCCCATGAGATTGAAGCCTCTGTTGCAACACAGCTCAGCTCTTCCTCCTCTGCCCAAATCTCCTTCCTTATACCCAGACACAGAGTGCTCAAAGAGCCTACTCAGATCTAAAGAAAACTTATAGTTTCTTTATCAAAGTGATTCTGTAAAGAGTCACTTATACTTGTAAAATTATAGTTTTCTGTTCGTGTGAGTGAATATGTGTGTGTGTCATTATGGAAGGTAATGAAAGTGAAAGTCACTCAATCATGTCTGACTCTTTGTGACCCCATGAACTATACAGTCCATGGGATTATCCAGGCCAGAATACTGGAGTGGGGAGCCTTTCCCTTCCCCAGGGGATCTTCCCAACCCAGGGATCAAACCCAGGCCTCCCACATTGCAGGCGGATTCTTTATCAGCTGAGCCCCAAGGGATGCCCAAGAATACTGGAGTAGATAGCCTATCCTTTCTCCAGGGGATTTTCCCAACCCAGGAATTGAACAGGGGTCACCTGCATTGCAGGTGGATTCTTTACCAACTGAGCTACCAGGGAAGCACATGGAAGGTAATATTCTTCATCAAACATACTTTATCAAAGAGATCATGTCCACTATGTTCACTGATATTATTTTCAGCACATTCTCTGAAAAATAACTATTATTTTAAAAACACTATTGCTAAATTTTGAATCTTTAATTTCAAACATGTTTAACTATTTTCAGTGTTTTAAAAACAATTTATGCTTGTCTTTATTGAACTTATGAATTTATAAGTGAAATTTATGTCCATATAAAATTACCTTCATTTCATGCTTTTATTTTTGCATATTTTTTCACACATAAAATTCACTCTTGTGTAGTTAAATTTAACAATTTTTAGTACACAAAGATCTGTGTTGCCCTTAGAAAAACCCACTCATATTTCATGGAAATTTAAAAAGAAAAAGATGAACAAAGCCTCAGAAAAATATGGGACTCCATTAAGTACACCGTCACATATGAATATTACTAAAAGAACAGACGAAACACAGAGGAGAGAAATAAATACTTAAGGAAATGATGGTCGAAAACTTTCCAAAGTCAATGATGTAAAGTAAAACATTGTAAATAAAATAAAATAATTTACATAAAACAATGTAAAGTAAACGTTACTTTACAAATCCAAGAAAGATAAATCCAGATCCACACAGAAACACATAATATTAAAACTGCCAAGAGACAGAGGAAAAAATCTTCAAAGCAACAAGAACAAAATGACATTGTATGTATAAGAGACCCAATTAAGATTAATACTGACGTCTCATCAGAACAAGTAAGACCAGAATGCTGTGGGATCATATATTTAAAGTGCTGAAGGAAAAAAACAGACAGTCAAGATTCTTATATCCAAGAAAGCAGTCTCTCAAAAATGAAGGCAAAATAGAAGCATTCCCAGATCAACAAAAACAGAAAAACTTTTTACTAATGTTACCCACCTCCCCACCCTACAAGAAATACTAAAATAAGTTCTTTGATTAAAGGCAGATGACCCCAGATGATAATTAAAATCTATACAATGCAGAAAAAGCACTGGCAAAGATTATTTAGTAATTATAAAAGTCAGTGTTGGTGTATATTTTTCCTGCTTTCCATTTGCTGATCTAAAAAATCACTATATAAATCAATAACAATATAAATGTTGAGTGGATAATAAAAGGAATGTATATTTTCCAATAATAGCACAAAGGAAGTGAGTACAGGCAAAGCTGTTTTGGAATAAGGAAATGTTACTAAATGTCATCTTGAATCTGAGGAGCAAAGGAAGAGAACTAGAAAGGGTAAACAAGGTTCATATAACAAATATTAAAATACACACTTGCTCCTGGTTTCTTCCAACTTCTTTAAAAAATACATAAAGTAATAATGGGAACAATGTAAGGTTAAATCTGTAATTATAGAGATGCAACATGCATAATAACAGCACAGAAGGGTAGAAGAGAATAGAGCTATACAGGAGTAATGTTTCTACATCCAATGGGCATTGTGAGTATAAATCTACAGTCAATTCTAAGTTAAGACATACTTGGTAAACTCTACAGAATCCACTAAAAATGTGACTCAAAAATTGAAGGAAAAAATAAGTATTTAAAAGGATTTAAAATATTATACTAGAAAATATTCACCTAATGCCAGAGTAACTTAACTATGATTATTATGTCATGTGATGCAGTTGAAAAGGTGGGTAACAGGCATATATAAGAGAGGAATTTTAGCAAAGAGATAAAAATTGTAAGAGAGATCAGATGAAAATATTATAAGTTAAAAAACATTGCATGGGAAACGGGGAATTCCTTTCACGTGCTTACCAGCAGACTGATCACATCTGAAGAAAGAGTCAGCTTGAAAATAGGTCACAGCATATACACAGTTCATGTTTATTAATTTTGTTACTCTCTAATTACACAGACTATAATATTTTATATTCACATCTGAAATGAATAAGAGTCTGTTCTCTATAATTCACATAAACTCTTAGTATCCCCTTAATTTTATTTTTTTTCCAGTCTGATGGATGTGATATGGTTGATGGCTGAGTAAACTTTGGCAAGTTACTTAACCTATTTGACCCTCTATTTTCTAATTTGTAAAATGATATCATATCACTTACCTTACAGAAATATTGCCAGAATTGAATAAAGATATAGAGAATGTCGGTTAAGTTCATTCGCTCAGTCGTGTCCGACTCTTTGCGACCCCATGAATCGCAGCACGCCAGGCCTCCCTGTCCATCACCATCTCCCGGAGTTCACTCAGACTCACGTCCATCCAGTCAGTGATGCCATCCAGCCATCTCATCCTCGGTCGTCCCCTTCTCCTCCTGCCACCAATCCCTCCCAGCATCAGAGTCTTTTTTAGTAAGTCAACTCTTCGCATGAGGTGGCCAAAGTACTGGAGTTTCAGCTTTAGCATCATTCCTTCCAAAGAAATCCCAGGGCTGATCTCCTTCAGAATGGACTGGTTGGATCTCCTTGCAGTCCAAGGGACTCTCAAGAGTCTTCTCCAACACCACAGTTCAAAAGCATCAATTCTTTGGCGCTCAGCCTTCTTCACAGTCCAACTCTCACATCTGTATATGACCACTGGAAAAACCATAGCCTTGACTAGACGGACCTTAGTCGGCAAAGTAATGTCTCTGCTTTTGAATATACTATCTAGGGTGGTCATAACTTTTCTTCCAAGGAGTAAGCATCTTTTAATTTCATGGCTGCAATCACCATCTGCAGTGATTTTGGAGCCCCAAAAAATAAAGTCTGACACTGTTTCCACTGTTTCCCATCTATTTCCCATGAAGTGATGGGACCGGATGCCATGATCTTCGTTTTCTGAATGTTGAGCTTTACCCAACTTTTTCACTCTCTTCTTTCACTTTCATCAAGAGGCTTTTTAGTTCCTCTTCACTTTCTGCCATAAGGGTGGTATCATCTGCATATCTGAGATTATTGATATTTCTCCCGGAAATCTTGATTCCAGCTTGTGTTTCTTCCAGTCCAGCGTTTCTCACGATGTACTCTGCATGGAAGTTAAATAAGCAGGGTGACAATATACAACCTTAACGTACTCCTTTTCCTAGATGGAACCAGTTTCTTATTCCATGTCCAGTTCTAACTGTTGCTTCCTGACCTGCATACATATTTCTCAAGAGGCAGGTTAGGTGGTCTGGTATTCCCACCTCTTTCAGAATTTTCCACAGTTTCTTGTGATCCACACAGTCAAAGGCTTTGGCATAGTCAATAAAGCAGAAATAGATGTTTTTCTGGAACTCTCTTGCTTTTTCCATGATCCAGCAGATGTTGGCAATTTGATCTCTGGTTCCTCTGCCTTTTCTAAAAGCAGCTTGAACATCAGGGAATTCATAGTTCACATATTGCTGAAGCCTGGCTTGGAGAATTTTGAGCATTACTTTATTAGCATGTGAGATGAGTGCAATTGTGCCGTAGTTCGAGCATTCTTTAGCATTGCCTTTTTTTGGAACTGGAATGAAAACGGACCTTTTCCAGTCCTGTGGCCACTGCTGACTTTTCCAAATCTGCTGGCATATTGAGTGCAGCACTTTCACAGCATCATCTTTCAGGATTTGAAACAGCTTAACTGGAATTCCATCACCTCCACTAGCTTTGTTCGTAGTGATGCTTTCTAAGGCCCACTTGACTTCACATTCCAAGATGTCTGGCTGTAGATTAGTGATCACATCATCATGATTATCTGGGTCGTGAAGATCTTTTTTGTACAGTTCTTCCATGTATTCTTGCCACCTCTTCTTAATATCTCTGCTTCTGTTAGGTCCAGACCATTTCTGTCCTTTATTGAGCCCATCTTTGCATGAAATGTTCCCTTGGTATCTCTAATTTTCTTGAAGAGATCTCTAGCCTTTCCCATTCTGTTCTTTTCCTCTATTTCTTTGCATTGATTACTGAAGAAGTCTTTCTTATCTCTTCTTGCTATTCTTTGGAACTCTGCATTCAGATGCTTATATCTTTCCTTTCCTCCTTTGCTTTTCGCCTCTCTTCTTTTCATAGCTATTGTAAGGCCTCCCATAAAGATACTTACTATACAATCAATAATTGTTCCCTTACACCTACATGCTTCCAAAGCATTTAACAAAGTCTATTATACTCAGTAGGTATTCAAAATATAAAAATCAATCATATGATATAAAAATTATATTCAGTGTCTCTACTGAAAAAATCATGAAACAAAATAATAAAGAGTTTAAAAATTAACTATGGAGCCAGATAAACCTGAGTCCAACTGTATTTCAGTTTTGAGAATTACTCAAAACTACTCATATTAATAAAAAATGGAGATATTTGACTTAGGCACAGGAAAAATAAATGTTAGTGGTGGCAATCCAGAAGGCATAGTAGTTTTAATTATATATCACATCCTTTTTATTCCTTGCATCCTGATAAGTATGCAGTAGAAAATTAATATTTTAAGTTATATCATATATATCAATATTTATGCATCATTAAATGTGGCTATAGAGGAATACCTATAGGAAATAAAACAGAAAAAGTGAATGTCCTCTAAGAGATACGTCACAGATACTGTCACAGAGATATGTCACAGATACTTTCACCAAGGAATAATTCCAGAAGAGAGAGTATTAAAAACTTGAGGACAGAAGTCGCTTTCTCTCTGGCTTTGTTTTTGTATTCATTATAACCATATCACTAAGAACTCAAAGTTTACATTAACATGGGCCAGTGTTGAAATTTGTCAAGATGGAAACATGTTCAATCTGATACCCTTCCAAGTATACATAAAAATAATTTTGCACTGTGCTAATTACACCTCATGCGAAGAGTTGACTCATTGGAAAAGACTCTGATGCTGGGAGGGATTGGGGGCAGGAGGAGAAGGGGACGACAGAGGATGAGATGACTGGATGGCATTACTGACTCGATGGACATGAGTCTGAGTGAACTCCGGGAGTTGGTGATGGACAGGGAGGCCTGGCGTGCTGCGATTCCTGGGGTCACAAAGAGTCGGACACGACTGAGCAACTGAACTGAACTGAATTGAATTACATGGGAAAAGCCTTTCAAATGGCAGTCTATAAATCAGTATTTCTCTGTCGATTCCTGTATTAATTTTATCTGTGTTCAGCTGTGAGCAGTAGACAGAAAAAACACTGATCAATAAGCTTATTGAGCTTTCATTGTGTGTATATAATAGTGGGGGTGGATAGGCATCTCATTTTATTTTTGTATGGAAGACACCTGTAACTCGGGCCACTAAAACCCCCAGTGGGCAGATAGATCCTAGTTCCCAGCACTCAGTGGGAGATAAAGCAGACATCCTAGATGAGAATAAGCTTACGTTGCAGGAGCAGAGGGATACAGATGAAATGTTTGTATCCTCAAAAATCCACATGCTGAAGCCTTAACCCCTAGTGCAGCTGCGTTTGAAGACGGAGCATCTAAGTAATTAAGATTAAGTGAGGTTGCTAGGATGGGGGCTTAAGTGCACAAAACTAGTCTCACTATATGTTGAGACACAAGAGCACACACTCCCCATATGTTACCCACATGTGGATAAAGCGAGAAGCCAAACGAGGCCCTTCACCAAAAACCGAACTGACCAGAACATGATCTTGGACTTCTCAGGCTCCACAGCTGTGAGAAATAAATCCTGGTATTGAATCCACCCAGGCAACAGAGTTTGTATGGCAGTCCAATCAGACTAATGCAGTTAATAACGTTCCTTCATTCAATACCAAGGTATAAAGAGAAAAACCTGGGCACAAGAAGTGTTTAATGTTTCATCCCAAGGCGCACTGCCTGGACTCTTCTTCTCTTACATCCTAGAGTCGGGGGAAAGGGATGTGCCCCTCCTCCTTGGACAAATTCATCTGAGAAAGTGAGGAAAAAAACAGAGGCCCTGTGAGAGGCTGTCTGGAACCTGAGTCATTGAGGAGGAGGAGGAGGAGAATGCAACGCGGGAGGAGGGGGACGGGAGGAAGTGGAGGGTGTCAGCAGTGGGAGGTCAGAGCCTAGACTCCTGGGGAGATGGGGGGAATGGAAAAAAAGGGGGAAAAGAGGAAGCTGAGAACTGGAGGATGAAGGGAGAGGACCAAGAGGCGGGGAAGTGGTGTGAACATGAGACGAGCCAAAGAGTCACAGTGATGACAAGTGGGAGAGGCAAGGCACTGGAGGCCAGGCCAAGAGGCTCTCTTCCGGGACGTGAACTGCTGCTAGCAGCCTGAAGACAACCTGGGGCAGAGGATGCTTTTGTGAGAATTAGAGAAGCAGAAGTGAATGAGAACAATGGGGTTCCTCTAGTGAGCACAGACCTCGTGAAATGAACAAGGCAGGGGCTACCTGTGTTGGAGGCTTCAATCCTTTCTCAGCCGGTGCATGCCCACCAGGGATGCTCAGCTGGTAGCAGAGCACGGCTTGGATTGAAGGACTCACTCACCACCTTGTCTGGAGCTTCTATTCACTACAAGTAACTCAGTAGACATGGTGGTCTTGCCTCTGCTCCCTAACAGGAAGGCATCGTCACATAGTAGTACTCTTGGGAAACCAGTGAGTCAATTAACCCCTGCCGGGCAAGTTGTTTGCCTCTCTCAGTTGAGGACTGGCAGGATGTGCTGTGCCATCATGTCAGTAAACTCCTACCTCCAAAGCCCTGCCTCCAACAATATGAAATTTCAACTACTACAATGCCTAACAGCCATGCTCTGGAACTGCTGAGGAACTGGGAAAGAAGTGGGTAGTGACTCATTGGTTATAGTAGGCCCGCAGAGAAAATCTATGAAAGGTACACTTGGGCTGGAAACAAAGAATCAGAAGGCATTATGTAGTCTGAAGTCTGGGTCTAGGAGAAGTCTAGACAATGTTCCTTTCAGCAGTAACAAACAGAGGATACTCTTTCCCGAATTAGTCACTTCACTGTTATGTGTCTCTGTCACACACAATGAATGCAGAGGTCCAGAGGAAAGGAAAGGAAAGATAAGAAGGCCTTCATAAAAGAACAGTGCAAAGGAGTAGAAGAAAACAATGCAAAGGGAAAGACTAGAGATCGCTTCAAGAATATTGGAGATACCAAGGGAATGTTTCATGCAAGGATGGGCACAAGAAAGGATGAAACAGGAAGGACCCAGCGGAAGCAGAAGAGATTAAGAAGAGGTGGCAAGAATACACAGAAGAACTGTACAAAAAAGGTCTTAATGATCCAGAAAACCACAATGGTGTGTTCTCTCAGTTAGGGCCTGACATCCTTGCAGTCTGAAGTCTGGTGGGCCTTAGGAAGCATTAGTACAAAGAAGGCTAGTGGAGGTGATGGAATTGCAGCTGAGCTATTCAAAATTCTAAAAGATGGTGATATTAAAGTGCTGCTCTCAACATGTCAGCAAATTTGGAAAATGTGGCAGTGGCCACAGGACCGGAAAAAGTCACTTTTCATTACAATCCCAAAGAAGGGCGTGCCAAAGAATGCACAAACTACCATACAATTGCACTCATTTAATATACTAGTAAGGTTATGTTCAAAATCCTTCAAGCTAGGCTTTAGCAGTACTTGAAAGGAGAACTTACAAATGTACAAGTTGCATTTAGAAAAGGCAGAGGAACCAGACATCAAATCGTCAACACTCATTGGATCATAGAGAAAGGAAGAGCATTTCAGAACAACATCTAATTTGTTTCATTGACTGTGCTAAAGCTTTTGATTGTGTGGATCACAAAAAACTGTGGAAAATTCTTAAAGAGATGGAAATACCAGACCACCTTAACTCTCTCCTGAGAAATCTGTATGTGGTTCAAGAAACAACTGTTAGAACCTTACATGGAACAGCTGAAAAGTAAAAAATTGGGAAAGGAATACAAGGCTGTATATTGTCATCCTGTTCATTTAATTTATATGCAGAGTTCAGTTCAGTTGCTCAGTCATGTCCGACTCTTTGCAACCCCATGAGTCGCAGCACGCCAGGCCTCCCTGTCCATCACCAACTCCCGGAGTTCACTCAGACTCACGTCCATCCAGTCAGTGATGCCATCCAGCCATCTCATCCTTTGTCATCTCCTTCTCCTCCTGCCCCCAATCCCTCCCAGCATCAGAGTCTTTTCCAATGAGTCAACTCTTCGCATGAGGTGGCCAAAGTATTGGAGTTTCAGCTTTAGCATCAGTCCTTCTAAAGAACACCCAGGACTGATCTCCTTTAGAATGGACTGGTTGGATCTCCTTTCAGTCCAAGGGACTCTCAAGAGTCTTCTCCAACACCACAGTTCAAAAGCCTCAATTCTTTAGCTCTCAGCCTTCTTCACAGTCCAACTCTCACATCCATACATGACCACTGGAAAAACCATAGCCTTAACTAGATGGACCTTTGTTGACAAAGTAATGTCTCTGCTTTTTAATATGCTGTCTAGTTTGGTCATAACTTTCCTTCCAAGGAGTAAGCGTCTTTTAATTTCATGTCTGCAATCACCATCTGCAGTGGTTTTGGAGCCCCCCAAAATAAAGTCTGACACTGTTTCCACTGTTTCCCCATCTATTTCCCATGAAGTGATGCAGAGTACATCATGCTAAATGCTGGGCTGGATGAACCACAAGCCAGAATCAAGATTGCCAAGAGAAATATCAACAACCTCGGATATGCAGGTGATACCACTCTAATGCCAGAAACTGAAGAGGTACTAAAGAGCCTCTTGATGAGGGTGAAAAGGGAGAGTGAAAAAGTTGGCTTAAAACCCAACATTCAAAAAACTAAGATCATGGCATCTGTTCTTATTATGTCATGGCAAATAGATAGGGGAACAGTGGAAAAACTAACAGAGTTTCTTTTCTGGGCTCCAAAATCAGTGCAGATAGTGACTGTTGCTGCTGCTAAGTTGCTTCAGTCGTGTCTGACTCTGTGAGACCCCATAGACGGCAGCCCATCAGGCTCCCCCGTCCCTAGGATTCTCCAGGCAAGAACACTAGAGTGGGTTGCCATTTCCTTCTCCAATGCATGAAAATGAAAAGTGAAAGTGAAGTCGCTCAGTCGTGTCCGACTCTTTGTGACCCCATGGACTGCAGCCTACCAGTCTCCTCCGTCCATGTGATTTTCCAGGCAAGAGTATTATAGTGGGCTGCCAGTGACTGCAGCCATGAAATTAAAAGACACTCACTCCTTGGAAGAAAAGCTATGACAACCTAGACAGTATTTATAAAAGCAGGGACTTCACTTTGCCAACAAAGGTCCGTCTAGTTAAAACTATGTTTTTTTTCTAGTAGTCATGTATGGATTTGAGAGTTGCACCGCAAAGAATGATGAGCACCAAAGAAATGATGCTTTCAAATTTCAGTGCTGGAGAACACTCTTGAGAGTCCCTTGGACTGCAAGGAGATCAAACCAGTCAATCCTAAAGGAAATCAGTCCCAAATATTCATTGGAAGGACGGATGGTGAAGCTGAAACTCCAATACTTTGGCCACCTTATATGAAGAGCTGACTCATTGAAAAAGATCCTGATCCTGGGAAAGATTGAAGGCAAAAGGAGAGAGGGCAGCAGAGGATAAGATGGTTAGATAGCATCACCAACTCAGTGGTGGAATCTGAGCAAACTCCAGGAGACAGTGAAGGACACTGCAGCCTGCTGTGCTGTAGTCCATGGTTGCAAAGAGTCAGACATGACAGCGACCAATTATAACATCGCATACACAGCTCAAAAGGGAGAAGCTAAAGCAATGCTCTGAGGTTTAGCAAACAGAACTTTCCCCTGCTTCCAGTCCCCAGGTATTTTCATCTTCTTTAGGTCCCCAAGATTTGCCAGAGAAGAAAGACTCCAACCCACATGTCACCACCACTCTAGATACTTTTAAGGCATACATACCTCATATGTATTCTTTTGAGGCATGCATCATACATACTTCCCAATAGCAATCAGGTCAGGATTACATGAAAAACAACCAGAAAAAAAGAGAACCATAGGGTACTTTAAATCATATGGATATCTTGTCAAGAAATTTCACAAAAATATAGGAAAAGAACTAGTAATAGCTGATAAAGAAACAAGGAGAATATCTCTGCCTTTGGCCCTTGGTTATGCCATATATCTCACCACAACACCTCATGTCATTTCTCCCCCAGGAAATAATTTGACCAACAGAGTACATAGAAACATCGATGTATATAATTTCTCTGGTTCCTCCCACATCGCAAGAATATGATTCTTTGAGTTCAACAGTGGATGCAAAATAGCAGTTTAAACTAAGGCAATGAGACTCCAGTGAGCAGAGAATGGGTTTTATTTTTACCTGTCTTTACATGGCCTGATCAGAAGTTGTACATCTTATTTAATTTTTGTGATGGTGATGATGCTGAAAGAGGAGAAAAATTAGTGTTTTCTAGGTTCCTGAATAATTCATAATGCAGGCTGTTCCACCAACAAAAGGAACTGAGAGAAGAGTTAATCCTTGAGGAGTTGACAGCCACGTTTCACTCCATCTCGAAGGACCTACTTGAATTTGTCATTCCGGAGAGTGAAGATGAAAGGGTTCAGCAAAGGAGTTAACACACAAATCAACAGGGAGACTATCTTATTGTACTCGGCTGCCTGCGTTTGCTTGGGTTTCACAAACAGGAATAAGCGGCTGCCATAGCCGATGACAACAAAGGTGAAGTGGGAGGCACACGTAGAGAAGGCTTTCCTTCGGCCAGAGGCGGTGGGGATCGTGAGGATGGTGGAGATGATGTAGGTGTAGGAGACAATTGTTGGGGCCAGTGAACCAATGATAATGAAAACAGCCATTACAAACAGAACAAACTCTGTGAAAACAGTGTCATCATAGGACAGCTTGAGCAACTGACCTCGGTCACAGAAAAAATGGTCTAAGACGTTTGATTTGCAGAAGGTAAACTGAAATGTGGCATTGACTGGCCAGATTTCGGAAAGGAACCCAAACACCCATGACCCAATCACCACCGAGATGCAGGTGCGGCTGTTCATAATGGTGTTGTACCTCAAGGGGTTACAGACAGCCACGTAACGGTCCACAGCCATCACTCCCAACAGGGCAAACTCTGTGGTTCCCAGAGCAAGGTACAGGAAGAGCTGGGCATCACATGCAGCCAGAGATACTGTCTGCATCCCAGGGAGCATCAACCCCGAGAGCATCGCAGGGATGATAAGGGATGTGATCATGATCTCCAAGGCAGAGAGATGACTGAGGAAGAAATACATGGGGGACTGCAGACGTTTATCGACACAGACAATCACAATGATGACCGTGTTGCCAATTATCATCACTGAGTAGAAGAGAAAGAACACAGCAAAAAGAACGTGGTGTAGTTCTTGAGACCCTGAGAACCATAAAAGGCAGAATTCAGTGACACTTGAGTGATTACTCATCATTCAGTCCTTGTTTCTGCTCCTTGGGAAATCTAGAGATCAAAAGAAAAGAAACGATGCTCCACTTGGTCCTTCTTTTAAGAGAGGAGCACAGATTAGGATGAGGAACTATTTCCAGTCTGATGACCAGATGAGGGGCCCCCACTAGGATGCTCCGTACCAAGTCAGACCTAAATGTTGTCACCTCACATCCAGCTAAAAGCTCACTGCCTAGAATGGATGAAGATACCATCATCTCGATGCTGTGAAAAAAACCTCCCTTGGCTTTTTCCCCCCAACTAGATGTGCTTTCTCATAGGAAACAAAGGTTAAGGCTTAAAAGAAGCCAGCTTTGATGCTGTGTCAGCCCCTTGGATCTGGGGGTTGTTCTTTTCTCTTTGGCTCATTGCGGCAGGTGACATAGTAGCATTTAAGAAGATGTTCAAAGGACTGAAATTTACCCTATGCTTCATCCTGATTGGTACTACAGAGACCCACCTTGGGGTGAGCAGAAGAAAGGCAAGCAGGTCAAAGAGCATTATCTGGTTTCTCCAGATTTAAAAATTTCCCTATTCCCATTAGTGCTCCGAATGGAAACTGTTTGAGCCTGGGATAAATTTCTAGGTAGATTCATTCCTATTTAACTCTATTTTTCACAAAGTCTGGGAAGGAATGAAAGATGGTGCCCAGCATTGACAAGTTTAGATCCAGGGCTCGCAGACACTCCACATGCCTGAATCTCTACCACTTCATCCATCCCACCACACTAACGTCATCTCATCAGGGGACTCTTTCCAATTACCCTCCCTCACATTGGAAAGACATGGTATTCTTAGACTTCAGTTTCCTTCCTAGCACTTATTATTACCTGATATTATTTTTGTGTTTAATTGTTTATCCCAACCTTACTTGAATGCGAAATAAATGAAGCAGTGTACAAAACAAGCATCCCTGCACTGTGGAGCTTATATCCAAGGGGGCAATGGAGATTATTCCAGACACAAAACAAAGAAGGGAAGTATTTAAGATGTTAGTTTACTAACGAGGCCATAGAAAAGTAAGGCAAGAAACAGGGACAGGAAATTTAATTTTATTTATTCATGGTCCATGTATGATGTTAGATATAAACCCATGAGAGCAAAGATGCATCTTCTGCGTATTATACACAATTATATACAGAAAAATACATTATATGCAAGCTATTCTTGAGACAAGTAGTGGTGAAAATATGACAATTTCTGGTATAGGATGGACATATAAATGTTTAATATATGGTTTAAAACTACAAGGTCCTGGCCAAGGCCCATAAGCCATGTCCCCTCTATCCTATTATTCTTGGTCTGCTTTCCTTCTTCTGGTTACCATTTTCCCTTCCTCTCTCCCCTTCCTTGGACCTTGCCAGTATCTCTGTAAATCTTTCACTGATGGGAATCCAGGCTTCAGGGACAGAACTACCAGGAGATCTCTGTGGTCTGCTTTTCCCCCCTTTTGGGTAACCATCACTAGATAAACATCACTAGATAAACACAAGAGAGGAGCCTGCTGAGCAACATCAGGAGCTGTGCCTGCACGAGCACTGGGTCAGAGAAAAGCTGAGTCTGCTCTTCGCTCTGCTGGGGTATTAGGAGAGGAGCCATTTCCCAGCTGCTCCCTGGCCCAGCCTTCAGATTCTTGGCGTCCTCCTCTAGAAGGCAGCCAAGCCAGAACTCCCCATCCTCATCCTCTCTGACACTTTCCTTTGTACAGGGGAACCCTGAGAACACACTCACCTGGATGCACAGCCTCCTTTGCCACTTCTGATGCTCTCTGGGGCTCATGCAGGGCTACTCCTGTCTGGCTACTGCTGAGCTGAACACAGGAGTTGGAGCTATTTTGTGCTGCCTCCGTGCATGGTGAAGAAGGAAACTGTCCTCAGGGAGGAGTTAGGAAAAACGCCCAGAAATAACAGTGTTGTGGGGAGCAGAGGGTCTCTCTCTCTCTCCTTTTCTCCCACTTCCCTCCTTCCCAAGGGGACTTGGTCATTGAGGACCCTGTTCTTAATTAGCCCAGGCTCAGGGCACCCCTCAGCAAGCAGTCTTGGGAGAGCTGAACAAACTTTGATTCATTCTCATCCTTGAGCAATTAAGTTTCAGAACTTTTTCAACTTTTTTGTTTAATTGGAAACCCAAGATCTCATCAGAGGCTTCTCAATTCAAGGCTGCCTTCTCAAAGACCCCAAGTCTAGGCTTCCAGAAGATGTTTCAAACTCTGAGCAGATCACCCCTTTTGTTCTTTATCCTATGCTCTCCCCAGGATTCACTTGATAATTAGAGCCAAATTCAGCTCCATCACCCTTCAATAGGAAAATCTGTAATTGACCTCTAAAATATGCCCCAATAACTTAAAAAAGGGCTGCATTTTGGTCTCAGTCAAAATTTAACCTCAACAAAAATCCCCCGAGGATCTCCCAAACCCCATGGAAAGTTTCTACCCCTAAGTCTAACTGCTCTAGGCTACTGTCTCAGGTTTCCACTCTTCTCATACATGTGGCTTTGTATGATTCCAAGCAAGGCTCTTGCAGGCATTGATCTCCATGGAATGTCCCTGATCACCAGCTGGCCAATTCCATATAGGAAGAGTATAAAACTAGTCGAATGCAAGTAGTTATATTTACAACCTGGTACAACTGAAAATATAAATTGGTGCTGGAATGAGGCAGACATGTGAAAGTTACAAAGCATTTATTGAAATTTGTATTTCATTTTACATATACCTGTTAAATCTGAGAATGTCACTGTACAGAAGGCTATAAATTGAGAATAATATTCCTTCCATCCTTCAAACTGCCCATGCCCAACCAGATTGCAATATAATCTTAAACAATCTTTAAAAAATCTTGTAAGCAGATATCTACATATTCCTTTGAAGAAAATGTTGTAAAAATGTTATACACCATTTTCCCTTTCATTTAACAATATATAAAAGATACCCTCCCATATTGACACATGCTGTTCTGCTGCTCTTTTTTGCATAGTGTTCCTTCATATGGATGTCCTGCTGTTTATTAGGCAGCCCTCTGTTGATCAACTTCATTGTTTTCATTGTAAAAATTAAGCTACACTGTTTTCAAAATTTATAAGTCCACAAAAATTTTTGTATATGGAAAATCCCTAGAGTTAAAATTTCTAGGTGAAGGAATTCCACACTTGTTGTACCTACAGCATTTTATTGGCACTGAATTATTATACTCTACAGATTTTGGATTGATTTGAACAACCATGAGCACTGTATGGTAGGAGAGCTCTTCGATCTCCTGATGTAATTCTCACCTAAAATATAATCAAAATTTTATGTTAATTTTAAATTGAAAGACCAAAAATAAGGCATATTTTAAGAGAAAACAAATTAAAACCCAATAAAATGGTAAACGTTCTGTAAGATAAACATTACCAACAGTGACTCAAAAAGAAACTGAACAACCAGAAATTTCTAAGCATGTTCAGTGAACTGAATTCATTAGAATTGATCTGAGTTAGAAACATTCTCAGGGCTTCCCAGGTGGCTCAGTGGGTAAAGAATTCTCTTGCAATGTAGGAGACATAGGAGATGTGGGTTGATCTCTGGATCAGGAACATAACCTGGAGGAAGACATAGCAACCCACGCCCCATATTCTTGCCTGAGAATCTCTTGGACAAGGGAGCCTGGTTGGCTTCAGTCCATAGGGTTGCAAAAACCCAAATATGATTGAAGCAACTGAGCACAAGCAAGAGAAACACTCTCAGAAAGGAAACTACAATTTCAGATGGACTTACTGGTGGATTCAATCAAATTTTTAAGGAAGAAATAGTATCACTCTTATACAAAATCTTCCTAAAAATAAGTAGAAGCAACTCTGCTCCATTCCTCTTATTATCTTATTATTTATACCACCATTATCTTGGTATTGAAGACACCACAGAAAAGTTAATCTACAAACCAATATTCCTCATAAATAGAAATTTAAAAATCCTCATTAAATACTTGAAAATTAAACTCAACAACTATGTAAAAAAAATTAGTGATTTAATTTCACAAATGCCAGATTGATTTAATATTTACAGATCAATTAATATAATTCATCGTGTTTAACAGTATTAAAGATCAGTTCAGTTCAGTCGCTCAGTCTTGTCTGACTCTTTGTGACCCCATGGACTGCAGTACGCCAGGCCTCCCTGTCCATCGCCAACTCCCAATATTTACTCAGACTTATGTCCACTGAGCCAGTGATGCCATCCAAACATCTCATCCTCTGTCATCCCCTTCTCCTCCTCCTTCAATCTTTCCCAGCATCAGGGTCTTTTCAAATCAGTCGGTTCTTTTATTTTTTTAAATTTTTATTATTATTTATTGTATTATTATTATTTTTTTTTACTTTACAATATTGTATTGGTTTTGCCACACATCAACATGAATCTGCCGTGGGTGTAACACATCTTCCCAATCCTGAACCCCCTACCCACCTCGCCCCCAACATCATCCCTCCAGGTCATCCCAGTACACCAGCCCCAAGCATCCTGCACCCTGCATCGAACCTAGACTGGCAGTTCATTTCTTATATGATATTATACATGTTTATATCACGTGAGTCAGCTCTTTGCATCAGGTGGCCAAAGTATTGGAGTTTCAGCTTCAACATCAGTCCTTCCAATGATCCCCCAGGACTGATCTCCTTTAGGATGGACTGGTTGGATCTCCTTTCAACCCCAGGGACTCTCAAGAGTCTTCTCCAACACCACAGTTCAAAAGCATCAATTCTTTGGTGCTTAGCTTTCTTCACAGTCCAACTCTCACATCCATATATAACCACTGGAAAAACCACAGCCTTGACTGGACAGAAGTTTATTGGCAAAGTAATTTCTCTGCTTTTTAATATGTTCTCTAGGTTGGTGCTGGAGAAGACTCTTGAGAATCCCTTGGACTGCAAGAAGATCCAACCAGTCCATCCTAAAGGAGACCAGTCCTGGCTGTTCATTGGAAGGACTGATGCTGAAGCTGAAACTCCAGTACTTTGGCCACCTGTTGGAAGAGCTGACTCTTTTGAAAAGACCCTGATGCTGGGAGGGATTGAGGGCAGGAGGAGAAGGGGACGACAAAGCATGAGATGGCTTGATGGTATCATCGACTCGATGCACATGGGTTTGGGTGAACTCCGGGAGTTGGTAATGGACAGGGAGGCCTGGCGTGCTGCAATTCATGGAGTCGCGAAGAGTCAGACATGACTGAGCGACTAAACTGAACTGAACTGAACTGAACTGAGGTTGGTCGTAACTTTCCTTCCAAGGAGTAAGTGTCTTTTAATTTCATGGCTGCAGTCACCATCTGCAGTGATTTTGGAGCCCAGAAAAATAAAGTCAGCCAATGTTTCCATTGTTTCCCCATCTATTTCCCATGAAGCGATGGGACCAGATGCCATGATCTTAGTTTTCTGAATGTTGAACTTTAAGCCAACTTTTTCCACTCTCCTCTTTCACTTTCATCAAGAGGCTCTTTGGTTCTTCTTTGCTTTCTTCCATAAGGGTGGTGTCATCTACATATCTGAGGTTATTGATATTTCTCCTGGCAATCTTGACTCCAGCTTGTGCTTCCTCCAGCCCAGCGTTTCTCTTCATGTACTCTGCATAGAAGTTAAATAAGCAGGGTGACAACGTGCATCCTTGATGTACTCCTTTTCCTATTTGGAACCAGTCTGTTGTTCCATGTCCAGTTCTAACTGTTGCTTCCTGACCTGCATATTGGTTTCTCAAGAGGCAGGTCAGGTGGTCTGTATTCCCATCTCTTTCAGAATTTTCCACAATTTATTGTGATTCACACAGTCAAAGACTTTGGCATAGTAAGTGTCTATTAATTTCTTGGCTGCAATGAGCATCTGCAGTAATTTTGGAGCCCCAAAATATAAAATCTGTCACTGTTTCCACATCTATTTTCCATGAAGTGATGGGACCAGATGCCATGATCACTTCAATAGAGGCATAAAAGTTATTTAACAAAAAGTCAGCATTTAATGAGTAAAAATGCTCATTCAACTGGGAATAAAGGAAATCTTTTGCAAACTGAAAACACCATCTACCAAAGCCTGATGCTAATATGAAATCTAATGATGACGATAATACTTTCCCCTAAGACAGGAAATAAGACAAAGATTACCTGCTGTCATCCCTTCTACTAAAAATTGTACTGGAATTCCTAACTAGTGCAATATACAGCAAGATAATGAAATTAGAGCATACAGTTAGGAAATAAAGAAATAAAATACTTGTTTACAGACTTAATTCTATATGTAAAAAATCCAAAGTAGTCCACAAAAACGTAACTAGAACTAATAAATGATTATCGAGGTCATAGGATAAAAGTTCAATATTCAAAATGTTATTATTTTACTCTACACTAGCAAGAAACACTGGAAATAGAACTTAAAATATAAATATAATTTACAATAACATCCAAATATAAAAAAATAAAAGACACATTTAACAAGCTATGTGAGTGACCCAAACACTGAAATCTATAAAACATTGCTAAAATTAAAAAGGACTGAAAAAGGTGAAGAAATATTCTACTTCCATAAATCAGAACACACAATTTTGTGAGAATTAATTCTCTCCAGTTTCATCTATAGAGTCAATGCAATTGCAATTAAATTCCCAGGAGACATTTTTCTTAAACGTTAAAAAGATGACTATGATTTCTACACAGTTTTGAAGGACCTAGAATAGTCAAAATATTTTTTTTTAAAAAAAGAACAAAGTTGGAGGACTCACAATACACATTTAAAGACTTACTACAAAACTACAGTAATCAAGACAGTAAGTTACTGATATAATATTATGTGGATCAATGCACATGTAGACCAATAAAATAGAACAGAGAATACAGACACAGATCCAAACATATATCTTTAATTGCTTTTAACTACAGGAATTGTTTGTGAAGAAATGGAGCAACTGGAACTCTCAGACATTGCTGGTGGGAATGCACAATGGTAAAAATAACAGTTAAACATATCAATATCTTACCATACAAACCTGAAATTCCACTATTAGAGTTTCCTAAGATGAAGGAAAACATGCATCCACCAGATATGTTTATAAATATTGGTGGCTTGATTCAGAATAAACTGCAAAAATCCCAATGACAATTTTTAGGTTAAAAAATATATATATTTATTTATTTTAAATAAATGATGGCACATCCAGACAGTGGAATATTGTTGTTGTTCAGTAACTCAGTTGTGTCCGATTCTTTGCAACCCCACAGACTGCAGCATACCAGGCATCCCTGTTCTTCACTATCTCATGGAATTTGCTCAGATCTATTGCTGAGTGGAATACTACAGTTCACACACAATTTTGAACTGTATGATTGATGTATCATTATGGATAAGTTTCTGCAGGATTATATCAAGCAAAAGAATCCCAATATAAAGTTAATACTATTTTCAGTTCAATTCAGTCACTCAGTTGTGTCTGACTCTTTGTGACCCTATGGACTGCAGCATGCCAGGCTTCCCTGTCCATCACCAATTCCTGGAGTTCACTCGGACTGATGTCCATTGAGTCAGTGATGCCATTCAACTATCTCATCCTGTGTCATCCCCTTCTCCTCCCACCTTCAATCTTTCCCAGTATCAGGGCCTTTTCCAGTGAGTCAGTTCTTTGCATCAGGCGGCCAAAGTTTTGGAGTTTCAGCTTCAACATCAGTCCTTCCAATGAATATTCAGGACTGATTTCCTTTAGGATACACTGGTTGGATCTCCTTGCAGTCCAAGGAACTCTCAAGAGTCTTCTCCAACACCACAGTTTCAAAGCATCAACTCTTCGGCACTCAGCTTTCTTTATAGTCCAGCTGTCACATCCATACATGACTACTGGAAAAACCATAGCTTTGACTAGATGGACCTTTGTTGGCAAAGTAGTGTCTCTGCTTTTCAATATGCTGTCTAGGTTGGTCATAACTCTTCTTCCAAGGAGTAAGCATCTTTTAATTTCATGGCTGCAGTCACCATCTGCAGTGATTTTGGAGCCTCCCCCAAATAAAGTCAGCCACTGTTTCCATTGTTTCCCCATCTATTTGCCATGAAGTGATGGGACCAGATGCCATGATTTTAGTTTTCTGAATGTTGAGTTTTACGCCAACTTTCACTTTCATCAAGAGGCTCTTTATTTAATTCTTCTTGGCTTTCTGCCATATGGGTGTTATCATCTGGATATCTCAGGTTACTGATATTTCTCCTGGCAATCTTGATCCCAGCTTGTGCTTCATTCAGTCCATCATTTCTCATGATGTACTCTGCATATAAGTTAAGTAAGCAGGGTGACAATATACAGGCTTGAGTTGACATACTCCTTTCCCGATTTGGAACCAGTCTGTTGTCCCATGTCCAGTTCTACCTGTTGTGTCTTGACCTGCATACAGGTTTCTCAGGAGGCAGGTCAGGTAGTCTGGTATTCTCATCTCTTGAAGAATTTTCCACAGTTTGTTTTGATCCACACAGTCAAAGGCTTTGTAATAGCCAATAAAGCAGAAATATATGTTTTTCTAGAACTCTCTTTCTTTTTTGATGATCCTTCGGATGTTGGCAATTTGATCTCTGGTTCCTCTGTCTTTTCTAAATCCAGCTGAAACAACTGGAAGTTCATGGTTCACATACTGTTGAAGCCTGGCTTGGAGAATTTTGAGGATTACTTTGCTAGCATGTGAGATGAGTGCAATTGTGTGGTAGTTTGAGCATTCTTTGGCATTGCCTTTCTTTGGGATTGAAATGAAAACTAACCTTTTTCAGTCCTGTGGCCACTGCTGAGTTTTCCAAATTTGCTGGCATATTGAGTGCAAACTTTCACAGCATCATCTTTTAAGATTTGAAATAGCTCAATGGGAATTCCATCACCTCCACTAGCTTTGTTCATAGTGACACTTCTAAGGCCCGCTTGACTTCGAATTCCAGGATGTCTGGCTCTAGGTGAGTGATCAGACCATCATGATTATCTGGGTCGTGAAGCTCTTCTTTGTATGATTCTTCTGTGTATGCTTGCCACCTCTTCTTAATATCTTCTGCTTCTGTTAGGTCCATACCATTTCTGTCCTTTATCGAGGCCATCTTTTCATGAAATGTTCCCTTGGTATCTCTAATATTCTTAAAGAGATCTCTAGTCTTTTCCATTCTATTGTTTTCCTCTATTTTTTTGCATTGATCACTGAGGAAGGCTTTCTTATCTCTCCTTGCTATTCTTGGGAACTCTGCATTCAAATGGGTATATCTTTCCTTTTCTCCTTTGCTTCTCTTCTTTTCACAGCTACTTGTAAGTCCTCCTCAGACAGCCATTTTGCTTTTTTGCATTTCTTTTTCTTGAGGATGGTCTTGATCCCTGTCTCCTGTACAATGTCACGAACCTCCATCTTGAGTCTATTTGTCATATGTATACATATTTTATAGGTATACCTATAGCCAATTCATGTTGATGTATGGAGAACCCATCACAATATTTTAATTATCTAAATAAAAGTCTAATTAAATTAGACCTTAACTTAAAATTTTAATTATAAATTAAAATTTTAAAAATCAATTGAAGATATATGTTTGGATCTGTGTCTGAATTTTGTATTTTATTGGTCTGCATGTCCTTTGATCTGCATGATGTTATGTCAGTAGCATTCTGTCTTGATTGTGTGTGTTTAGTCACCAAGTCATGTCCGACTCTTTTTTGTGATCCCACGGACTGTAGCCTGCCAAGCCCTTCTGTCCATGGGATTTTCTAGGCAAGAATATGGGGGTGGGTTGCCGCTCCTTCTCCAGGAGATCTTTCCAACCCAGGGACTGAACCTGTGTCTCCTGCATTGACATGAAGGTTTTATAACACTGAGCCACCAGGGAAGCCCTCTGTCTGATTACTGTAGCTTTATAGTAAGTCTTTTAATGCGTACTGTGAGTCCTCCAGCTTTGTTACTTTTTTAAAAATTTATTGGGTATTCTAGGTCCTTCATATTTTCACAGAAACGTTAAAGTCACCTTTATGATTTTTTTAAAAAAGCCTCCTGGGATTTGATTGAAATTGTATTGAGTCTATATACTAATATGGAAAGAATTGAAATTCTAACACAGTTGCAGTTGCATGTTCTGATTTATGAAAAGAGAATATTCATCTATTTAGATCTATTTAATGTCTCTCAGCAGTGTTTTACAATTGTAAGGATACATGCCATGCACAGTTTTTTTTAATGTGTTCTGTAGTTTTTCATGTTTTTGGATATTATTGTTACAGATTTTTTATTTCCATTTGCAATGTTCATTGCAAGTTTAGAGCAATGCAATAAATTTTTGTTTATTGACCTTTTATCCTGTAACCTTGATAATCATTTATTAGTTCTAGTAACTTTTTTGTGGAGTTTTTAGGATTTTCTACAAATAGAATTATGTCTGTAAATAAATAATTTTGTTCATTTCCTATGCTTTCCATTGCATTTTCTTTCTGTATTGTATTAGTTAGCACTTCCAGTATGAAGCTGAGTAGAAGTGATGAGAACAGATATCTCTGTCGTGTTCCCTGTCTTAGAAGAAGGCATTGTCTCTTATAAGGCTTCATATTGGCACTATGATTTTGTTAAATGCTACTTTCAGTTTGAAGAAGATTCCTTTGGTTCCTATCTGAATGAGAGTTGTAATCAAAGGTTATTCTTTTTTGGTAAATAGCTTTTCTGCCCCTCTTGAAGTGGTCATGTAGTTTTTATCTTTACTTCTGTTAACATGGTGATTTATATTAATTAATCTCCTAATATAAACCAACCTGGCATTTCTGGAATAAAATCATCACTTCATTATGGTGTATTGTTTTCTTTACATACAGCTGGATTTGAATGTTTAGTATTTTTATTAAGGAATTTTGCTTCAATGTTCCTGAGGAATATTGCTTTTTAGGTTTATTTTCCTGTGATGTTTTTAGTATCAAAATAATTCTGGCTTGATAAAAAGAATGGGGTAGTGATCTCTTTTCCTCATTTTTGCTAGAAGATTTTGTGTAGGGTTCGTGTTATTTCTTCCATAAATGTTTGATAGAATTCACCAGCAAACCCATCTGAACTTGTAGTTGTCTGTGTGGGAAGGTTTTTAAGTAGGAACTCATTCATTTAACAAATTGTAGGATCAGTTGTTCAATTTCATTTTAGTTAGTTATAGTAATTTTTACTGAAAGAAAAGATTTTCCATGGATTACCAATTGATTTTTCTTTTGAGATATTTTTGTTGCCTTCAATTTAAAATTAAAATGAAATTTTGATTATCCCTTTGGTTGGTTGTGGATCAGGAAGTCAACAACTCACATATCATAGTGATGTGAAAAACAATCCAGAATCTATAGAGTGTAAATAGTCCCAATGGAAGGAAATAGCTAAAACATATTTAACTTTTGAACTAAAAATTCCAGCTCTATGGATTTGCTCCAAATAAAATTTGTATAGACTTATAAATGTCTGACAATTTATAACATCAATTTTCAAAAAAAAATTAGAAAAAACAACAAAAAGTTATCAATAGAGGGCTTGCTAATAAGGACATGAATAAAATGAAAAACTATGTAAACACAGTATGGCAACATGTGTTGATATGGGAGAGACTCTTTTGTATGTTGTTAGGTGAGAGAGTAATGGGGTGGCAAAGAGTCGAACATTACTGAGCAACTGAACACAACAATAAAAGCTGTGGAACAGATTTTCCCAGCATTTTCTTCCAAAGAAAATGTAGATGCCTGATTAGGAAATTTTCCCTAGATTACATGGCAGTTGGGTTGGGATCAGACAGTTTGAGGAATGGAAGGAATATTATTCTCAAGTTATACTCTTCCATACCAGTTGACATTCTTGGATTTAAAGGTGTGTTTAAACTTGAATCCAAAAATCTACGTAAATGTTTTGTAAGTCTCACATGTGTCTCTTACTCCAGCACCAAGAAGATTTTCACTTTAAATTTTGTCGATCGTTCCAGGTTGTAAACAAAACTGCCTCCATTAGACTGTCCTCAAGCTCTTCCCACATAGAAGTGCCCAGCTGGTGGTTAGGGACATGCCATGGAGATTAGTGTCTGCAAGCACCTTGCCTGAGTGCTAATAGGTGCACAGGTATGAGAATAGTGGACACCTGAGACAGTAGAGGAGAACAGAGTTGGATTTAGGGGTGGAACTTCTTCACGGGATTTCCAGGGGCCTACAGGTTATTATCAGGAGCCTCCGTATAATGGGTCAAGGAGAATTAAAGCTTTGGTGTGTGTGTGTGGGGGGGTGGTTTGCTGAAGTGAAGCTTTGAGATCCAAATGCAGGCTTTCCTTAAATATTGGGGTATATTTTTGAGTCAATCATTGGAGCTTCCTATAGCTGGATGAGGAGGGAGCTGATTTTGACTCCAATTATCTATGAGAGTCCTGGGAAGAGCTTAGGACAAAGAGCAGAAGCGATGACCTACTCAGAGTCTGAGACATCTTCTGGGAACCTAGACTTAGGGCCTTTGTGAAGGCAGACTTGGTATTAAGCCTCTGATGAGCTTGTATTTTCTCTATGAACAAAAAGCTGAAAAAGTTGTGAAATGTAATTGCTCAGGGATGGTAAGGACTAAAAGTTTGTTCTGCTTTCCCCAGACATGATGCCCTAAGCTTGGGCTAATTAAGAGCAGGGTCCTCCGTGACTAAGACCTCTTGGGAAGGAGGGAAGTGGGAGAGCAAAATGAAAGAGAGAGAGAGACCCTCTGCTCCCCACAACACTGTTATTTCTGGACATTTTTCCTAACTCCTCCCTGAGGACAGTTTCCTTCTTCACCATGCATGGAGGCAGCACCAAGTAGCTCTGACCCCTGTGTTCAGCTCAGCAGTAACCAGACAGGAGTAGCCCTGACTGAGCCCCAAAGAGCATCAGAAGTGGCAGAGGAGCCCCTGAATCCAGGTGAGTGTCTTCTCAGGGTTCCCCTGTACAAAGGAAAGTGTCGGAGAGGGTGAGGATGGGGAGTGCTGGCTTGGCTGCCTTCTAGAGGAGGATCCCTAGAGTCTGGAGGCTGGGCCGGGGAGAAGCTGCAGAGTGGAGAGCAGAGTCAGCTCTTCTCTGGCCCGGTGCTGCTGCAGGCGCAGCTCCTGATGTTGGTCGGCAGGCTCCTCTCTCGTGTTTCTTCATCTAGTGGTTGTTATGGAAAACTGGGGAGAAGCAGACCCCTGAGATTTCCCAATGGTTCTGTCTTTGAAGCCTGGATTCCCATTGGTGAAAGACTTATAGAGTTATTGGGGAAGTCTCAGGAAGGGATGAGGAGAAGGGAAAAAGGGAATGTGAAGAACAAAGGCAATCCGAGAACAGTAGAATCTCAGAGCTGCGGCCTTACTACCTGACCAGGACCATGTGGTATTCAGTCATAAAGACTGTGTCCATTCAGTCATCATTTGTCAAAATGTTTCAGCATTTCTTTGGCTCCAGAATGTTTAGGACATTTCTTGCCTCTTTGGAGTTTACCTTTCAGTATCAAGTTCAACAAAATAAGTGAATTTCCTCTCCTGCTTCCTCGTTTCATTTTTCTTGGCATGACGGATTAACTATTTTATATACTTGTTTATAGAATAGCTTCCATTCTCTCCTTGAATCTAAGCACCGCACACAGGGATTTTTAGTTTGCTGTGTTCACTGCAGCGTTTGTTTAATGTTAAATGAAGGAGCGAAGTAAGAAATGGAGTGTATAACATCATGTCAGATAGTGCTATGAAGTGCTATGAAGAAAGCTAACTGTGAGAAATGAACAGGTCTTTCAGGTTTTGGGGAAGGTGAATGGAAAGAGTCCTCCGAGGAGATGAAGTAGCATGGTTGGATAGCCAAAGTGAGGGGCAGACATCCAGACAACCTGAGTAACTGAGCACCTTGGACCTAAACTTGTGAAAGTCAGGTACCACCTTTCTTTCCTGTCAAAACTTTTGTGGGGGTGTGGGGGGATGGTGTAAGAGAAGACTGAATCTGCAAAGGGAAATCATCCTAAGCTCCAGAGTTTCCATTAGGAATACTACCTGATTTGTAACATAGACATCTTAATCTGGGGAAAGCAGAGATGGTGCTCTGGGACCCTCTGCCTCTCTTCTGCTGAACCCTAAGGAATCTCTGTAATACCCACCAGGATGAAGGGTGGGATAAAATTCACTCTTTTGAACATCCTCTGGAATGTCACTATATCATCTGCTACAGGTAAGCTAAGAGGAAAGAACAAACCCTGGATCTAAGGGGCTGACTCAGCATCAAAACCGGCCAATATTTTAGGTCTTAACCTGTGAAAATGCACATCTAGTGGAGGAAAAACACAAGACAGGTGTTCTTCACACCAGTGGAGAGGATGCAATCTCCATCCATTCCAGGCAGTGAACTTTCAACTGGACCGGAGGTGACAACATTTAGGTCTGACTTTGTGCAGAGCATCCTCATAGAGGCACCTCACCTGGTCCCCTGGTTGGAAACGGTTCCTCATCCTAAGCTGTCCTTCTCTCTTCACAGCAAGACCTTGTGGAGCAGCGTTTCTTTTCTTTTGATCTCTAGGTTTCCCGAGGAGCAGAAACAAGGACTGAATGATGAGCAATCACTCAAGTGTCACTGAATTCTGCCTTTTAGGGTTCCCTGGGTCCCAGGAACTCTATCACATTCTTTTTGCTGTATTCTTTCTCTTCTACTCAGTGACAGTAATGGGGAACACCGTCATCATTGTGATTATCTGTGTTGATAAACATCTACATTCCCCCATGTATTTCTTCCTTGGTCATCTCTCCGCCATGGAAATGCTGACAACATCTGTTATCGTCCCCGTGATACTCTGGGGGTTGTTGCTCCCTGGGATGCAGACAGTATCTCTGGCTGCATGTGTCACCCAGCTCTTCCTGTACCTTGCTCTGGGAACCACAGAGTTTGCCCTGTTGGGAGCGATGGCTGTGGACCGTTACACGGCTGTCTGTAACCCCTTGAGGTACAACACCATTATGAACAGCCGCACCTGCATCTCGGTGGTGATTGGGTCATGGGTGTTTGGGTTCCTTTTTGAAATCTGGCCAGTCTATGCCACATTTCAGTTTACCTTCTGCAAATCAAATGTCTTAGACCATTTTTATTGTGACCGAGGTCAGTTGCTCAAGCTGTCCTGTGATGACACTGTTTTCACAGAGTTTGTTCTGTTTTTAATGGCTGTTTTCATTATCATTGGTTCTCTGACCCCAACAATTGTCTCCTACACCTACATCATCTCCACCATCCTCAAGATGCCCACTGCCTCTGGCCGCAGGAAAGCCTTCTCTACCTGTGCCTCCCACTTCACCTTTGTTGTCATCGGCTATGGCAGCTGCTTGTTCCTGTTTGGGAAACCCAAACAAACGCAGGCAGCCGAGTACAATAAGATAGTTTCCCTGCTTATTTATGTGTTAACCCCTTTCCTGAGCCCTTTCATCTACACTCTCCGGAATAACAAAGTCAAACAGGCTCTTCGAGATGGAGTGAAAAGTTGCTGTCAGCTCATCAAAGATTAACTGTTCTCTCAATTTAGAGGGTATGATCTTGACTTTAGATGAGTCAGTTTCTAGAATATGCTACTCTTAAATCGTCTCCATTATGAAAATAAAATAGAATCTACAACTCCTGATCAGGCCACGGAAGTAGACAACGCATGTAAAAATGAGATCCGGCCTCTACTCACTAGAAACTCACAATGTTTGTTTCTATTTGCTTCCCCTGTGAACTCAAGAAAACATATTCTGAGGATGTGGGAACACCTAGAAAAAAGAAAAGCATACATTTTCATAAATGTTCTATTGGACCCATATTGGTTTACAATTTTCTTGAAAATGAGTTTCCTGGGGGAGTAATGAAATGGGCATGTGAGGGGTGAGATGGATGGATAATGAATTCAAAGGCAGAGATGTGCACTTTGTTCCTCATAAGCTCTTCCTAGTCTTTTCCTATATTTTTGTGAAATTTCTGACAAGATGGCCATAAGTTTTAAAATATCCTGTTTCTCTTTGTCTCTTTGTTTCATATTTTCCTGGACTCCTTGCTACCAATAAGTACATATGATATAATATCCGTTTTGCCACAGAATGAATCTAGAGGGGTGATATGGAGATGGGAATCCTTTTCACTTGGCAAATATTGGTGATGTAAAGATATGGAAATATTTTGGTCAGAAGGAGGAAAAACTTCCTTTCACTAAACTTCAGGGCATTGCTTTAGCCCCTCCCTTTTGAGGTGTATGTGTGGTAGAGACAGAGAAGAGTGAAATGACTAGTTCTAGAGGGAGCATCTTGTGTTTCACTGTTGCTGAAAACAGCTCTTTCTGTTCTGACCTCTCCCAGACCCAGACTTCAGGCTGAATAATGCATTTTGAGTCTTTGTTTTCAAATCCAAGTGTCCCTTTCGCAGGTTTTCTCTGCGGGCCGACCATAACAGACGAGTCACTACCCACTTCATTCCCAGTTCCTCATCAATTGCAGGGCATGGCTGTTTGGCAGGGTAATGACTGAAATTTCACATTCTTGGAGGAAGGGCTTTGGAGGTAGGAGTTTACTGAAAATGATGGCACTCAGTACCTCCTACCAGCTCTGAATTGAGAGGGGCAACTGAGCTGCCCAGCAGGGGTTGATGGGCTTCCTTATGTTTTCCAAAAAGTACTGTGTGAGGATGCCTTTCTGTTGGTGGGCATAGGCAAGACCACCTTGCCTATTGAGTTACTTGTACTGAATAGGACCCCGAGAGAAGGTGGTGAGTGAGGCCTTCAATCCAACCCATGCTCTGCTAGCAGCAAAGGGCCCCTGGTGGGACTGTGCTGGTTGAGAAAGTGTTGAAGACTCAAAGACAGGTACCCCTTCCTCTCAGGTTCATTTCATGAGGTCTCTTCTTCCTAGAGGAGTCCCATTGTTCTAGTTCCCTCACACAAGAGGACCTGTTCCTGATTTTCACAAAGCCTTGCACATCCTAGGCAGTGTCCTGTGAGGTAAGTAGTATGATGTCCATTTCACAAATGAGAAAATAGTGAGGATAAGAGATTATGTGCCTTGCCAAACATTACTCCATCATCAACTGTATCATATTCATCAGGTTGGAAAAGAGTAAACCTCTGAGAATACTGTTCTGATGTGAATTCTGGAGAATAGACTTTGATACACTTCTTATGAGAATATAAAACATTGTGGTCAAGGTAATTACAGAGTCTACTCAAGGGCATCACTAGATGGTCCATAGTAAAATCAGATTATGTTCTTTGCAGGGGAGATGGAGAAGCTCTAAACAGCCAGCAAAAACAAAACCTGGAGCTGGCTGTGTCTCAGAACATGAGCTCCTTAGTGCAAAATTCAGCCTTAAAATGAATAAGGTAGGGAAAACCAATAGACCATTCAGGTATGACCTAAATCAAATCCCTTATGATTATCCAGTGGAGGTAATGAATAGATTCAAGGGATTAAATCTGGTAGACAGAGTACCTGAAGAACTATGGGTGGAGGTTTGTCACATTGTACAGGAGGCACTGACCAAAACCATCCCAAAGAATAAGAAATGTAAGAAGGCGAAGTGGTTGAGGAGGCCTTAGACATAGCTGAAGAAAGGAGAGAAGTGAAAGCAATAGAGAAAGGGAAAAATATATCAAATGAATGCAGAATTCCAGAGAATAGCAAGGAGAGACAAGAGGGTCTCCTTAAATGAACAATGCAAAAATAAAAAATAAATAAATAATAATAATAATAAAGGAAAACAATAGAATGTAAAAGACTAGAGACCTCTTCAAGAAAATTGGAGCTATCAAGGGTACATTTCATGTAAGAATGAGCACAATAAAGGTGAAAAATGGTAAGGACCTAACAGAAGCAGAAGAGGTTAAGAAGAGGTGGCAAGAATACACAGAAGTACTGTACAAAAAAGGTCTTAATGACTTACTGCTACTGCTAAGTCACTTCAGTTGTGTCTGACTCTGTGTGACCCCATAGATGGCAGCCTACCAGGCTCCTTTTCCCTGGGATTCTCCAGGCAAGAACACTGGAGTGGGTTGCCATTTCCTTTTCCAATGCATGAAAGTGAAAAGTGAAAGTCAAGTCGCTCAGTCGTGTCCGACTCTTCGCAACCCCATGAAATGCAGCCTACCAGGCTCCTCCATCCATGGGATTTTCCAGGCAAGAGTACTGGAGTGGGGGGCCATTGCCTTCTCCGTCTTAATGCATTAGATAACCATAATGGTGTGGTCACTCATCTACAGCCAGTCATCCTGGAGTGTGAAGTGAAGTGAAACTTAGGAAGTATTAGTCTGAACAAAGTTCATTTCAGTTCAGTTGCTCAGTTGTGTCCGACTTTTGCGACCCTATGGACTGCAGCATACCAGGCTTCCCTGTCCATTGCCAACTGCCAGAGTTTACTTAAACTCAAGTCCATTGAGTCGGTAATGCCATCTAACCATCACATGCTCTGTCGTCCCCTTCTCCTCCTGCCTTCAATCTTTCCCAGCACCAGGGTCTTTTCAAATGAGTCAGTTCTTCACATCAGGTGGCCAAAGTATTGGAGTTTCAGTTTCAGCATCAGTCTTTCCAATGAATATTCAGGACTGATTTCCTTTAGGATGGACTGGTTAGTAGAACAGATCCAATTATTACTCAAGGGCAAGAACCTTATCCACTAAAGAAAGAATAGAGAAAATGGTCCTTCCTTGACTGCCACAAATGACTTTCATTCCACCCTTGCTTCCCTCTTTCTCTCTCTTTTTCTGCAGTCTGAAAGATGTTTTAAAACACAGAAAGAATAGAGAAAATGGTCCTTCCTTGACTGCCACAAATGACTTTCATTCCACCCTTGCTTCCCTCTTTCTTTCTCTTCTTCTGCAGTCTGAAAGACGTTTTAAAACACAGACTAGATCGGGTCTCTTCTCTGATTAAAAGCTTCTCTGTTTCTTATGGTCAAAACCCCAAGTCTTATAAAGCCCTGCAAGATTCCTAGAAATGTTTTTTCATAATGTCATCTGGTGATACTCAGCCTTCATCCTATGCTTCTAGAAATGTTGACATTCTTTCAGTTCTTCAAGGGCAATGTTACATGCTACTCCACTTCCTAGAATGTGTATCCCATCTCTTATCCAGCTGTGCCAAGTTAGAGTCAAATACCACTTAATTATCACCCTCTTGTAGATACTTCCATACCCCAAAGTCATGTTCAGGCTCCCTGCCAAGTCCTCTCCAAATACCCTTGTAGTAGATGGCTGTGATCATTCTCCAGATCTGCTTCAGGACTAAGACACTCATTCTCCCAGCCCAAGCCAAGACTGTCGCCAGTAATTACACTTAATTTGCCATCCCCAGTGTCTCAACAGTAAAAGAATCCATCTGCAATGCAGGCGCTGCAAGGAAACGGGTTCAGTCCCTGGGTCAGGAAGATCCCCTGGAAGAGGAACTGGCACCCACTCCAGTATTCTTTCTGGGAAAATCCCATGAAGAGAGGAGCCTGGTGGGCCAGGGTCCATAGGGTTGCAAAAGAGTCAGACACAACTGAGTGCCTGAAACAGACTTAGACTGAGCAACTAAAACTGTAAAACTAAGGAAGCTGGAAACAGTGGCTGCTGACACAGGAGTGCAAATGCCCAGCCCCTGTGTTTCAGGTAGGGACACAATTCAGGACACATTTAAAGAGCTGTCCTAAGTCAAGAACTCCCTGGGGGATTGAAGCCTTTGTTGCTACACTGCTCAGCTTCCTCTCTGCCAAATATCTCCTCCCTCACACCAGTACAGGGAGTGTTTCAAGAGCCTATTCAGACCTAAGGCAAACTAATAGTTTGTTTCTCAAATGATTCTCTACAATAACAGATGCATGTATTTGTCTAAGAGTGTGTGTGTTTATTTATTTATTATGTAACATAATGCTTTGGCCACCTGATGCGAAGAACTGACTCACTGGAAAAGACCCTGATGCTGGGAAAGATTGAAGGTGGAGGAGAAGGGGACGACAGAGCATGAGATGGTTGGATGGCATCACCAACTTAATGGACATGAGTCTGAGCAAGCTCCGAGTGTTAGCGATGGACAGGGAAGCCTGGCGTGCTGAAGTCCATGGGGTCACAGAGTTGGACACGACTGAGCGACTGAACTGAACTGAACTGAATATACTCTATCATTGAAGAGACCATGTTTACTATCTCCACTGATACATTTTTAGCACATTGCCTAAAAAATAACTGTTATTTTAATAACAGTACTGTTAAATTTCCAGTCTTCAATTTGAAACATGCTGAACTATTTTCAGTGTTTTTAAAACAATTTAAATTTGTCTTTAGTGAACTATTGGCTCAGACGGTAAAGGGCCTGTCTGCAATGCGGGAGACCCAGGTTCAATCCCTGGGTCGGGAAGATCCACTGGAGAAGGAAATGGCAATCCACTCCAGTTCTATTGCCTGGAAAATCCCATGGACAGAGGGGCCTCGTAGGCTACAGTGCACGGGGTCGCAAAGATTTGGACACAACTGAGCAACTTCACTTCACTTTCCCTTCAGTGAACTCAGCTTATAAGTGAAACTTATGTTCATATAAAATAAAATTTTGTTTTGTGCTTTTAATTTTACATATTTCTTACACCTAAAATTTCACTCTTATGTAGTTAAATTTAACAGTTTTCAATATGCAGGGACACATACTCTCTTTAGAAAAGCGTATTCTTTTCATAGTAATTTCTTTTTCTTTACAATACTGTATTGGTTTTGCCACACATCAGCATGAATCCACCATGGGTGTACACATGCTCCCCATCCTGAACCCCCCTCCCATGTCCCTCCCCGTACCATCTCTCTGGGTCATCCCAGTGCACCAGCCCCAAGCATCCTGTATCCTGCATCGAACCTGGACTGGCAATTCGTTTCTTATATGATATTATGCCTGTTTCAATGCCATTCTCCCAAATCATCCCCCCCTCCCTCTCCCACAGAGTCCAAAAGACTGTTCTATACTTCTATATCTCTTTTGCTGTCTTGCATACAGTTTTATCATTACCATCTTTCTAAATTCCATATATATGCCTTTGTCTACTGTATTGGTGTTTTTCTTTCTGGCTTACTTCACTCTGTATAATCAGCTCCAGTTTCATCCACCTCATTAGAACTGATTCAAATGTATTCTTTTTAATGGCTGAGTAGTACTCCATTGTGTATATGTACCACGGCTTTCTTATCCATTCATCTGCTGATGGGCATCTAGGTTGCTTCCATGTCCTGGCTATTATAAACAGTGCTGCGATGAACATTGGGGTACACGTGTCTCTTTCCATTCTGGTTTCCTTGGTGTGTATGCCCACCAGTGGGATTGCTGGGTCATATGGCAGTTCTATTTGCAATTTTTTAAGGAATCTCCACACTGTTCTCCATAGTGGCTGTACTAGTTTGCATTCCCACCAACAGTGTAAGAGGGTTCCCTTTCCTCCACACTCTCTCCAGCATTTATTGCTTGTAGACTTTTGGATAGCAGCCATTATGACTGGTGTGGAATGGTACCTCATTGTGGTTTTGATTTGTATTTCTGCAAATAAATGATGTTGAGCATCTTTTCATGTGTTTGTTAGCCATCTGTATGTCTTCTTTGGAGAAATGTCTATTTAGTTCTTTGGCTCATTTTTTGATTGGGTTGTTTATTTTTCTGGAATTGAGCTACAGGAGTTGCTTGTATATTGTTAAGATTAGTTGTTTGTCAGTTGCTTCATTTGCTATTATTTTCTCCCATTCTGAAGGCTGTCTTTTCACCTTGCTTAGAGTTTCCTTTGTTGTGCAGAAGCTTTTAATTTTAATTAGGTCCCATTTGTTTATTTTTGCTTTGATTTCTAGTATTCTGGGAGGTGGGTCATAGAGGATCCTGCTGTGATTTATGTCGGAGAGCGTTTTGCCTATATTCTCCTCTAGCAGTTTTATAGTTTCTGGTCTTACATGTAGGTCTTTAATCCATTTTTAGTTTATTTTTGTGTGTGGTGTTAGAAAGTGTTCTAGTTTCATTCTTTTACAAGTGGTTGACCAGTTTTCCCAGCACCACTTGTTAAAGAGATTGTCTTTTCTCCATTGTTTATTCTTGCCTCCTTTGTCAAAGACAAGGTGTCCATAGGTGCGTGGATTTATCTCTGGGCTTTCTATTTTGTTCCATTGATCTATATTTATGTCTTTGTGCCAGTACCATACTGTTTTGATGACTATGGCTTTGTAGTAGAGCCTGAAGTCAGGCAGATTGATTCCTCCAGTTCCATTCTTCTTTCTCAAGATTGCTTTGGCTTTTCGAGGTTTTTTGCATTTCCATACAAATTGTGAAATTATTTGTTCTAGCTCTGTGAAAAATACCATTGGTAGCTTGGTAAGGATGCATTGAATCTATAGATTGCTTTGGGTAGTATACTCATTTTCACTATATTGATTCTTCTGATCCAAGAACATGGTATATTTCTCCATCTATTAGTGTCCTCTTTGATTTCTTTTACCAGTGTCTTATAGTTTTCTATATATAGGTACTCTTGCCTGGCAAATCCCATGGACGGAGGAGCCTGGTAGGCTGTAGTCCATGAGGTCGTGAAGAGTCAGACACGACTGAGCGACTTCCCTTTCATTTTCATGCATCGGAGAAGGAAATGGCAACCCAATCCAGTGTTCTTGCCTGGAGAATCCCAGGGATGGGGGAGTTGATGGGCTGCCGTCTATGGGGTCACACATAATCGGACATGACTGAAAAGACTTAGCAGCAGCAGCATGTATAGGTCTTCAGTTTCTTTAGGTAGATATATTCCTAAGTATTTTATTCTTTTCGTTGCAATGGTGAATGGCATTGTTTCCTTAATTTCTCTTTCTATTTTCTAATTATTAGTGTATAGTAATGCAAGGGATTTCTGTGTGTTGATTTTATATCCTGCAACTTTACTATATTCATTGATTAGCTCTAGTATTTTTCTGGTGGAGTCTTTAGGGTTTTCTATGTAGAGGACCATGTCATCTGTAAACAGTGAGAGTTTTACTTCTTCTTTTCCAATTTGGATTCCTTTTATTTCTTTTTCTGCTCTGATTGCTGTGGCCAAAACTTCCAAAACTATGTTGAATAGTAGTGGTGAAAGTGGGCACCCTTGTCTTGTTCCTGACTTTAGGGGAAATGCTTTCAATTTTTCACCATTGAGGATAATGTTTGCTGTGGGTTTGTCATAGATAGCTTTTATTATGTTGAGCTATGTTCCTTCTATTCCTGCTTTCTGGAGAGTTTTTATCATAAATGGATGTTGAATTTTGTCAAAGGCTTTCTCTGCATCTATTGAGATAATCATATGGCTTATTTTTCAGTTTGTTAATGTGCTGTATTACATTGATTGATTTGTGGATATTGAAGAATCCTTGCATCCCTGGGATAAAGCCCACTCTGTCATTCTGTATGATCTTTTTAATATTTTGTTGGATTCTGATTGCTAGAATTTTGTTAAGGATATTTGCATCTATGTTCATCAGTGATATTGTCCTGTAGTTTTCTTTTTTTGTGGCATCTTTGTCAGGTTTTGGTATTAGGGTGATGGAGGCCTCATAGAATGAGTTTGGAAATTTACCCTCCTCTGCAATTTTCTGGAAGAGTTTGAGTAGGGTAGGTGTTAGCTCTTCTCTAAATTTTTGGTAGAATTCAGCTGTGAAACCGTCTGGACCTGGGCTTATGTTTGCTGGAAGATTTTTGATTACAGTTTCAATTTCCGTGTTTGTAATGGTTCTGTTAAGCTTTTCTATTTCTTCCAGGTTCAGTTTTGGAAAGTTGTACTTTTCTAAGAATCTGTCCATTTCTTCCCTGTTGTCCATTTTATTGGCATATAATTTCTGATAGTAGTCTCTTATGATCCTTTGTAATTCTGTGTTGTCTGTTGTGATCTCTCCATTTTCATTTCATAATAATTTGAAAAGAAATGAAGAAAATGGAACAAAGCCTCAGAGAAAGATGGGACTCCATTAAGTGCACCTCACACGTGAATGATAGCACCAGAATAGAACTACAAAGGAGATAAATAATTACTTGTGGAAATGATAGTTGAAAGCTTCCAAAGTTGATGAAAATCATTATTTTATAAATCCAAGAAGGATAAATCCAAAGAGATCCATACACGAGCACATAACAGAAAAAATTTTCAAGAGAAAAGAGACAAAAGACAAAAATCTTCAAAGCAGCAAGAGCAAAACCACATTGTATGTGTAAGACGTCCAGTTAAGATTAATACTGACTTCTCATCGGAACAAATAAGACTAGATTGCTATGAGATCACGTATTTAAGGTGCTGAAAGAAAAAAATATGGTCAGTCATGGTTCTTATAGCCAGCAAAACAGTCTCTCAAAAGTGAAGGCAAAAGAGATCAACTAAGACAAAAACATTTTTTGCTACCATTACTCACTGCATTTCCTTACAAAAAATACTAAAGGAAATTCTTTTGACTAAAAGCGAAAGACCCAAGATGGTAATTACAATCTATGCAATGTAGAAAAAGCACATAAACCTAATTTGGTAATTGTAACATAAAAGTCAGTATGAATGCATATTTTCCCCCTGAACTTCAATTTGCTGATTAAAAAATTACTATAAAACAGAAACTGTATAAATGTATACTAAATGGATCACATATATAAATGTAATATATTTGCCACTGATGGCACAAAGGAAGTGAATAGAAGAAAAGCTGTTTCAGAATAAGCAAATGACACCAAATGTCAACTGAAGTCTGAGGCACAAATGAAGAGAACCAGAAAGGGTAAACAAGGTTCACATAACAAATGTTAAAAATGTACCCTTACTCCTTTTCACCCAGCTTCTTTAAAAAATATATAAAGCAATAACTATAACAATATACATGAAGTTTATAACTATAGTGACATAATATTTATTAATATAATAACAGCACAGAAGAGGGGGATGAGAACAGAGCTATATAGAAGTAATGTTTCTATATTTAACTGGTATTGTGAGTATAAATCTGAACTCAGTTATAAGTTAAGATGTGTATATTAAGTCCCAGAGGACTTACCACAAAATATGACATAAAAATTGAAAAAAAATTAATTAAAAATTTATAATATCATATTTGAAAATATTCACCTGATGCTAAAGTAATATAACTATGCTTCACATGTTAAAGATGTAATGGAAAAGTGGGTAACAGGAATAGACAAGAGAGGAATTTCAGTAAAAAGATAAAAATATGAGAGAATCAAAAAAAATATTAAATTTAAAAAGCATTGCATGAGGGATGGAGAATTCCTTCTATGGGCTTATCAAAAAATTCAACAAAGCTGAAGAAAATCTCAATTTGAAAATATGTCATAGTATATTCACTGTACACTAGTTTACTAACTTTCCTGTTGTTGTTCAGTCACTCAGTCATGTTTGACTCTCAGCGACCCCATGGGCTGCAGCATCCCAGGCTCCCCTGTTCTCCACTATCTCCTGGAGTTTGCTCGAATTCATGCCCATTGACTCGGTGATGCCATACAGCCATCTCATCCTCAGCAGCACCTTTTCCTTTTGCCTTCAGTCTTCCAGGGCATCAGGGTTCTTCCACCAAGTTGATTCTTCAGATCAGGTGGCCAAAGTATTGGAGCTTCAGCATCAGTCCTTCCAATGAATATTAAGCATAGATTTCCTGTAGGATTGACTTGTTTGATCTCCTTGTGCTCCAAAGAATTCTCAAGAGTCTCCTCCAGCACCACAGTTCAAAAGCATCAATTCTTCAGTGCTCAACCTTCCTTATGGTCCAAATATCACATTCATACATGACTACTGGAAAAACTATAGCTTTGAACAGACAGATGTGACTAGATGGCAAAGTGATGTCTCTGCTTTTTAATACACTGTGTAGGTTTGTCATAGCTTTCCTTCCAAAGGGCAAGCATCTTTTAATTTCATGGTTGCAGTCACCATCTGCAGTGATTTTGGAGCCCAAGAAAAGAAAACCTGTCATTGCTTCTGCTTTTTCCCCTTCTATTTGCCATGAAGTGATGGGACTGTATGCCATTATCTTAGTTTTTTGAATGCTGTATATCAAGCCAGCTTTTTCACTCTCCACTTTCACCCTCATCAAGAGGCTTTTTACTGCCTCTTCATGCTCTGCCATTAGAGTGGTATCATTCGCACAACTGAGGTTGTTGAGATTTCTTCTGGAAATCTTGATTCCAGCCTGTGATTCATCTAGCCCTGCATTTCACATGATGTACTCTGCATATGGGCTACTCTGGGGCTCAGTGGTAAAGAATCTACCTGCAATGCAGGAGCTGCAGAAGACACAGATTCAATCCCTGGGTTGGAAAATCCCCTGGAGGACAGCATGGCAACCTACTGTAGTATTCTTCCCTGGAGGAGGACGGCATGGCAACCTACTGTAGTATTCTTGCCTGGAGAATCCCATGGACAAAAGAGCCTGGTGGGCTACAGTCCATAGGGTTACAAAGAGTCAGACAGGACTGAAGCAAATTAGCATGCATGCACAGCCCTCTGCATATAAGTTAAATAAACAAGGTGACAATATACAGTTTTGTCATATTCCTTTCCCAGTTTTGAACCAGTCAGTTGTTCCGTGTCTGGTTCTAACTGTTGCTTCTTGACTTTGCACACAGGTTTCTCAAGAGACAGGTCACATGGCCTGGTAGTTCTTCTCCTTAAGAATTTTCAACAGTTTGTTGTGATCTACACAGTCAAAGGCTTTATCATAGCCAATGAAGCAGAAGTAGATGTTTATTCTGGGATTTCCTTGCTCTACCCATGATCCAGTGAGTGTTGGCAACTTGATCTCTGGTTCCTCTGCCTTTTCTAAACTGAGCTTTTGCATCTGGGACTTCTCAGTTTACATATTTCTGAACCCTAGCTTGAAGGATTTTCAGCATAACTTTGCTAGCATGTGAAATGAGTGCAATTGTACAGTAGCTTGAACATTCTTTGAAATTGCCCATCTTTGGGATTGTAAGGAAAACTGACTCTCAAGTCCTGTGGCCACTGCTGAGTTTTCCAAATTTGCTCACATATTGAGGGCAGCACTATAATGGCATTATCTTTTAGGACTTTAAATAGCTCAGCCAGAATTCCATAACCTCCATTAACTTTGTTCATACTAATACTTGCTAAGTTCCACTTCTCTTCACACTCCAGGATGTCTGGCTCTAGATGAGTGACCACACCATTATAGTTATCCAAGTCATTAAGACCTTTTTCATACAGTTCTTCTGTGTATTCTTGCCACCTCTTCTTAATCTCTTCTGCTTCTCTTAGGTCCTTACCATTTCTGTCCTTTATTGTGCTCATTCTTGCATAAAATGTTCCCTTGTTAGCTGCAGTTTTCTTAAAGAGGTTTCTAGTTTTTCCCATTCTATTGTTGTCCTCTATTTCTCTATATTGTTCATTTAAGAAGACTTTCTTTTCTCTCCTTGCTATTCTCTGAAACTCTGCATTCAGTTGAATGTATCTTTCCCTTTCTCTATTGCTTTCACTTCTCTTCTTTCTTCAGCTATGTCTAAGGCCTCCTCAACCACTTTGCCTTCTTACATTTCTTATTCTTTGGGATGGTTTTGGTCAGTGCCTCCTGTACAATGTGACAAACCTCCACCCATAGTTCTTCAGGTACTCTGTCTACCAGATTTAATCCCTTGAATCTATTCATTACCTCCACTGGATAATCATAAGGGATTTGATTTAGGTCATACCTGAATGGTCTATTGGTTTTCCCTACCTTATTCATTTTAAGGCTGAATTTTGCACTAAGGAGCTCATGTTCTGAGACACAGCCAGCTCCAGGTTTTGTTTTTGCTGGCTGTTTAGAGCTTCTCCATCTCCCCTGCAAAGAACATAATCTGATTTTAGTATTGACAGTCTGGTGATGCCCATAAGTAGACTCTGTAATTACCTTGACCACAATGTTTTATATTCTCATAAGAAATGTATCAAAGTCTATTCTCCAGAATTCACATCAGAACAGTATTCTCAGAGGTTTCCTCTTTTCCAACCTGATGAATATGATACAGTTGATGACGGAGTAATGTTTGGCAAGGCACTTAATCTCTTATCCTCATTATTTTCTCATTTGTGAAATGGACATCATACTACTTACCTCACAGGACACTGCCTAGGATGTGCAAGGCTTTGTGAAAATCAGGAACAGGTCCTCTTGTGTGAGGGAACTAGAACAATGGGATTCCTCTAGGAAGAAGAGACCTCATGAAATGAACCTGAGAGGAAGGGGTACCTGTCTTTGAGTCTTCAACCCTTTCTCAACCAGCACATTCCCACCAGGGCCTGTTTGCTGCCAGCAGAGCATGGGTTGGATTGAAGGCCTCACTCACCACCTTCTCTCGGGGTCCTATTCAGTACAAGTAACTCAATAGGCAAGGTGGTCTTGCCTATGCCCACCAACAGAAAGGCATCCTCACACAGTACTTTTTGGAAAACATAAGGAAGCCCATCAACCTCTGCTGGGCAGCTCAGTTGCCCCTCTCAATTCAGAGCTGGTAGGAGGTACTGAGTGCCATCATTTTCAGTAAACTCCTACCTCCAAAGCCCTTCCTCCAAGAATGTGAAATTTCAGTCATTACCCTGCCAAACAGCCATGCCCTGCAATTGCTGAGGAACTGGGAATGAAGTGGGTAGTGACTCGTTTGTTATGGTCGGCCCGCAGAGAAAACCTGCGAAAGGGACACTTGGATTTGAAAACAAAGACTCAAAATGCATTATTCAGCCTGAAGTCTGGGTTTGGGAGAGGTCAGAACAGAAAGAGCTGTTTTCAGCAACAGTGAAACACAAGATGCTCCCTCTAGAACTAGTCATTTCACTCTTCTCTGTCTCTACCACACATACACCTCAAAAGGGAGGGGCTAAAGCAATGCCCTGAAGTTTAGTGAAAGGAAGTTTTTCCTCCTTCTGACCAAAATATTTCCATATCTTTACATCACCAATATTTGCCAAGTGAGAAGGATTCCCATCTCTATATCACACCTCTAGATTCATTCTGTGGCAAAACGGATATTATATCATATGTACTTATTGGTAGCAAGGAGTCCAGGAAAATATGCAACAATGAGACAAAGAGAAACAGGATATTTTAAAACTTATGGCCATCTTGTCAGAATTTTCACAAAAATATAGGAAAAGACTAGGAAGAGCTTATGAGGAACAAAGTGCACATCTCTGCCTTTGAATTCATTATCCATCCATCTCACCCCTCACATGCCCATTTCATTACTCCCCCAGGAAACACATTTTCAAGATGAATTATAAACCAATATGGGTCCAATAGAACATTTATGGAAATGTATGCTTTTCTTTTTTCTAGGTCTTCCCACATCCTCAGAATATGTTTTCTTGAGTTCACAGGGGAAGCAAATACAAACAAACATAGTGAGTAGAGCCCGGATCTCATTTTTACATGTCTTGTCTACTTTCATGGCCTGATCAGGAGTTGTAGATTCTATTTTATTTTCATAATGGAGACAATTTAAGAGTAGCATTTACTAGATAACTGACTCATGTAAAGTCAAGATCATACCATCTAAATTAAGAGAAGAGTTAATCATTGAGGAGCTGACAGCCACGTTTCACTCCGTTTCGAAGGACCTACTTGAATTTGTCATTCCGCAGAGTGAAGATGAAAGGGTTCAGCAAAGGAGTTAACACACAAATCAACAGGGAGACTATCTTATTGTACTCGGCTGCCTGCGTTTGCTTGGGTTTCACAAACAGGAACAAGCAGCTGCCATAGCCGATGACAACAAAGGTGAAGTGGGAGGCACATGTAGAGAAGGCTTTCCGGCGGCCAGAGGCGGTGGGGCTCGTGAGGATGGTGGAGATGATGTAGGTGTAGGAGACAATTGTTGGGGCCAGAGAACCAATGATAATGAAAACAGCCATTAAAAACAGAACAAACTCTGTGAAAACAGTGTCATCACAGGACAGCTTGAGCAACTGACCTCAGTCACAATAAAAATGGTCTAAGACGTTTGATTTGCAGAAGGTAAACTGAAATGTGGCATAGACTGGCCAGATTTCAAAAAGGAACCCAAACACCCATGACCCAATCACCACCGAGATGCAGGTGCGGCTGTTCATAATGGTGTTGTACCTCAAGGGGTTACAGACAGCCACGTAACGGTCCACAGCCATCACTCCCAACAGGGCAAACTCTGTGGTTCCCAGAGCAAGGTACAGGAAGAGCTGGGTGACACATGCAGCCAGAGATACTGTCTGCATCTCAGGGAGCAGCAACCCCCAGAGCATCACGGGGAAGATAACAGATGTTGTCAGCATTTCCAAGGCAGAGAGATGAGCAAGGAAGAAATACATGGGGGAATGGAGATGTTTATCAACACAGATAATCACAATGATGACGGTGTTCCCCATTACTGTCACTGAGTAGAAGAGAAAGAATACAGCAAAAAGAATGTGATGGAGTTCCTGGGACCCAGGGAACCCTAAACGGCAGAATTCAGTGGCACTTGAGTGATTGCTCATCATTCAGTCCTTGTTTCTGCTCCTTGGGAAACCTAGAGATCAAAAGAAAAGAAACGCTGCTCCACAAGGTCTTGCTGTCAAGGGATAAGGACGGCCTAGGATGAGGAACCGTTTCCAATCAGGGGACCAGGTGAGGTGCCTCTATGAGGATGCTCTGCACAAAGTCAGACCTAAATGTTGTCACCTCCGGTCCAGCTGAAGTTCATTGCCTGGAATGGATGAAGATTGCATCCTCTCCACTGGTGTGAAGAACACCTGTCTTGTTTTTTTTCCCCCCTAGCTGTGCATTCTCACAGGTTAAGACTTAAAAATTGGCCAGTTTTGATGCTGAGTTAGTCCCTTAGATCCGGGGTTTGTTCTTTCCTCTTAGCTTACCTGTAGTAGATGATACAGTGACATTCCAGAGGATATTCAAAAGAGTGAATTTTATCCCCCCTTAATCCTGATGGGTATTACAGAGATCCCTTAGGGTTCAACAGAAGAGAGGCAGAAGGTCCCAGAGCACCATCTCTGCTTTCCCCAGATTTTAAGATCTCTATGTTACAAATCAGCAGTATTCCAAATGGAAACTCTGGAGCTTGGGATGATTTCCCTTTGCAGATTCAGTCTTCTCTTACACCATCCTCCCACCCCCTCCCACAAAAGTCTTGACAGGAAAGAAACATGGTACCTGAGTTTCACAAGTTTCGGTCCAAGGTGCTCAGTTATTCAGGTTGCCTGGATGTCTGCCCCTCACTTTGTCTACCCCACCATGCTAATTTCATTTCCTAGGAGGACTGTTTCCATTCACCTTCCCCAAAACCTGAAAGACCTGTTCATTTCTCACAGTTAGCTTTCTTCATAGCACTTCATAGCACTATCTGACATGATGTTATACACTCAATTTCTTACTTCACTGCTTCTTTTGACATTAAGCAAATGCTGCAGTGAACACAGCAAACTAAAAATCCCTGTGTGCGGTGCTTAGATTCAAGGAGAGAATGGAAGCTATTCCATAAACAAGTATATAAAACAGTTCATCCATCATGCCAAGAAAGATGAAATGAGGAAGCAGGAGAGGAAATTCACTTATTTTGTTGAACTTGATACTGAAAGGTAAACTCCAAAGAGGCAAGGAATATCCTCTGTGTGTATATATATATATATATATAAACATTCTGGAACCAAAGAAATGCTGAAAATTTTTGACAAATGATGACTGAATGGACACAGTCTTTATGACTGAATACCACATGGTCCTGGTCAGGTAGTAAGGCTGCAGCTCTGAGATCCTACTGTTTTCAGATTGCCTTTGCTCCTCACATGACTTTTTTCCCTTCCTCTCATCCCTTCCTGAGACTTCCCCAATACCTCTGTAAATCTTTCACTGATGGGAATCCAGGCTTCAAAGACAGAACCATTGGAAAATCTCAGGGGTCTGCTTCTCCCCAGTTTTCCATAACAACCACTAGATGAAGAAACATGAGAGAGGAGCCTGCCGACCAACATCAGGAGCTGCGCCTGCAGCAGCACCGGGCCAGAGAAGAGCTGACTCTGCTGTCCACTCTGCAGCTGCTCCCCGGCCCAGCCTCAAGACTCTCAGCGTCTTCCTCTAGAAGGCAGCCAAGCCAGAACTCCCCATCCTCACCCTCTCCGACACTTTCCTTTGTACAGGGGAACACTGAGAGGACACTCACCTGGATCTAGGGGCTCCTCTGCCACTTCTGATGCTCTCTGGGGCTCGGGCAGGGCTACTCCTGTCTGGCTACTGCTGAGCTGAACACAGGGGTCAGAGCTGCTTGGTGTTGTCTCCATGCATGGTGAAGAAGGAAACTGTCCTCGGGGAGGAGTTAGGAAAAACGCCCAGAAATAACAGTGTTGTGGGGAGCAGAGGGTCTCTTTCTCCTTTTCTCCCACTTCCCTCTTTTCCAAGGGGACTTAGTCACGGAGGACCCTGCTCTTAATTAGCCTAGGCTTTAGGGCATCCTGTCTGGGGAAAGCAGACCAAACTTTTACTCCTTCCCATCCCTGAGCAATTACATTTCAGAACTTTTTCAGCTTTTTTTTCGTAGGGAAAACTAAAAGCTCACCAGAGGCTTCTCAGTACCAGGGCTGCCTTCACAAAGGCCCTAAGTCTAGGTTCCCAGAAGATGTCTCAGACTCTGAGTAGGTCACCCCTTCTGCTCTTTGTCCTACGCTCTTCCCAGGATTCTCGTAGATAATTGGAGTCAAAATCAGCTCCCTCCTCATCCAGCTATAAGGAGCTCCAACGATTAACTCAAAAATATACCTTTTGTTATGTTTAAGGAAAGCCTGCATTTGAATCTCAAAGCTTAACTTCAGCAACCCCCTGTCCCCAAAGCCTTATTTCTCCTTGGCTCATTATACAGATGCTCCTGATGAAAACCCTGTAGACCTCTGAAAATCCCGTGAAGTTCCAACCCCAAATCCAACTCTTTTCTCCTCCACTCTCAGATCAGATCAGATCAGTCGCTCAGTCATGTCTAACTCTTTGCGACCCCATGAATCGCAGCACGCCAGGCCTCCCTGTCCATCACCATCTCCCAGAGTTCACTCATACTCATGTCCATCGAGTTGGTGATGCCATCCAGCCATCTCATCCTCTGTCATCCCCTTCTCCTCCTGCCCCCAATCCCTCCCGGCATCAGAGTCTTTTCCAATGAGTCAACTCTTCACGTGAGATGGCCAAACTCCAAACTGGAGTTTCAGGTTTAGCATCATTCCTTCCAAAGAACACCCAGGGCTGATCTCCTTCAGAATGGACTGGTTGGATCTCCTTGCAGTCCAAGGAACTCTCAAGAGTCTTCTCCATGGCCGCAGTTCAAAAGCATCAATTCTTCGGCACTCAGCTTTCTTCACATTCCAACTCTTGCATCCATACATGACCACTGGAAAAACCATAGCCTTGACTAGACGGACCTTAGTCGGCAAAGTAATGTCTCTGCTCTTCAATATGCTATCTAGGTTGGTCATAACTTTTCTTCCAAGGAGTAAGCGGCTTTTAATTTCTCAAGTGTCCACTATTCTCATACATGTGCACCTATTAGCACTCAGGCAAGGTGCTTGCACACATTTATCTCCATGGCATGTCCCTAACCACCAGCTCTGCACTTCTATGTAGGAAGACCTTGAGGACAGTCTAATGGAGATAGTCATTTTTACAACCTGGAACGACTGACAAAATTTAAAGTGAAAATCTGCTTGGTGCTGGAGTGAGTCACACATATGAGACTCACAAAATATTTACATAGATTTTTGGATTCAAGTTTAAACACACCTTTAAATCCAAGAATGTCAACTGGTATGGAAGAGTGTAATTTGAGAATAATATTCCTTTCATTCCTCAAACTGTCTGATCCCAACCCAACTGCCATGTAATCTCGGAAAAATTTCCTAAGCAGGCATCTACATTTTCTTTGGAAGAAAATGCTGTGAAAATCTGTTTCACAACTTTTATTGTTGTGTTCAGTTGCTAAGTAGTATCCGAATCTTTGCCACCCCATTACTCTCTCACCTAACAACATACAAAAGAGTCTCTCCCATATCAAACCATGTTGCCATACTGTGTTTACACAGTGTATCATTTTATTCATGTCCTTATTAGCAAGTCCTCTATTAATAACTAACTTTTGGGGTTTTTTTCTCATTTTCTTATGAAAATTGATGTTATAAATAGACATTTATATGTCTATGCAAATGTTTTATATGGAGCAAATCCATAGAGCTGAAATTTTTAGTGCAAAAGTTAGATATATTTAAACTATTTCTTTCCATTGGGACCATTTACACTCTATAGATTCTGGATTGTTTTTCACACCACTATGATATGTGATTGTTGATTTCCTGGCCCACAACCAACCAAAGGGATAATCAAAATTTCATTTTAATTTTAAATTGAAGGCAACAAAAATATCTCAAAAGAAAAATCAATCGGTAATCCATGGAATATCTTTTCTTTCAGTAAAGATTACTATAACTAATCGAAAATGAAATTGAACAACTGATTCCACAATTTGTTAAATGAATGAATTCCTACTTAAAAACCTTCCCACATAGACAACTACAAGTTCAGATGGGTTTACTGGTACTGGTGAATTCTATCAAACATTTATGGAAGAAATAACACGAACCCAACACAAAATCTTCTAGCAAAAATGAAGAAAAGACTACCCCATTCTTCTTATCAAGCGAGAATTATTTTGATACTAAATGCATCGCAGGAAAATAAACCACAAGCCAATATTCCTCAGCAACATCGAAGCAAAATTCCTTAATAAAAATATTAAAAATTAAAATCCAGCAATATGTAAAGAAAACAACACATAATAACAAAGTGGTGATTTTATTTCAGAAACACCAGGTTGGTTCACGTTAAGAGATTAATCAATATAAATCAACAAGTTAACAGAAGTAAAGAGAAAAACTACATGATCACTTCAATAGGGGCAGGAAAGCTATTTACCAGAAAAGAGCAACCTTTGATTAAAAACTCTCACTCAGCTAGGAACCAAAGGAACCTTCCTCAAACTGAAAGTAGTATTTAACAAAAGCATAGTGCTAATATGAAGCCTGATAAGAGGCAATCCCTTCTTCTAAGACAGGGAACACGACAGAGATACCTGTTCTCATCACTTCTACTCAGCTGCAGACTGGAAGTGCTAACTAATACAATACAGAAAGAAAATGCAATGGAAAGCATACAGTTAGGAAATGAACAAAATTATCTATTTACAGAAATAATTCTATTTGTAGAAAACCCTAAGAAGTCCACAAAAAAGTAACTAGAACTAATAAATGATTATCAAGGTCACAGGATAAAAGCTCAATATGCAAAAATTTCCTGCATTGCTCTAAACTTGCAATGAACATTGAAAAAGGAAATTAAAAAATATGTAACAATAATATCCAAAAACATGAAAAACTACAGAACACATTAAACAAACTATGTACATGTCATGTATCCTTACAATTGTAAAACACTACTGAGAGACATAAAATAGATCTAAATAGGTGAATTCAATGCAAAGAAATAGAGGAAAACAATAGAATGGAAAAGACTAGAGATCTCTTCAAGAAAATCAGAGATACCAGGGAACATTTCATGCAAAAATGGGCTTGATAAAGGACAGAAATTGTAGGGACCTAACAGAAGCAGAAGATATTAAGAAAAGGTGGCAAGAATACACAGAAGAACTGTACAAAAAAGATCTTCATGACCCAGATAATCACGATGGTGTGATCACTCACCTAGAGCCAGACATCCTGGAAATTGAAGTCAAGTGGGCCTTAGGAAGCATCACTACAAACAAAGCTAGTGGAAGTGATGGAATTCCACTTGAGCTATTTCAAATCCTGAAAGATGATTCTGTGAAAGTGCTGCACTCAATATACCAGCAAATATGGAAAACTCAGCAGTGGCCACAGGACTGGAAAAGGTCACTTTTCATTCCAATGCCAAAGAATGCTCAAACTACTGAACAATTGCACTCATCTAACATGCTAGTAAAGTAATGCTCAAAATTCTCCAAGCCAGACTTCAGCAAGACGTGAACCATCAAATTCCAGATATTCAAGCCAGTTTTAGAAAAGGCAGAGGAGCCAGAGGTCAAATTGCCAACATCTGCTGGATCATGGAAAAAGCAAGAGAGTTCCAGAAAAACATCTATTTCTGCTGTATTGACTATGCCAAAGCCTTTGACTGTATGGATCACAATAAACTGTGGAAAATTCTGAAAGAGATGGGAATATCAGACCACCTGACCTGCCTCTTGAGAAACCTGTATGCAGGTCAGGAACTAACAGTTAGAACTGGACATGGAATAGACTGGTTCCAAATAGGAAAAGGAATGCATCAAGGCTGTATATTGTCACCCTGCTCATTTAACTTATATGCAGAGTACATCATGCAAAATACTGAGCTGGAAGAAGCACAGGCTGGAGTCAAGACTGCTGGGAAAAATATCAATAACCTCAGATATGCAGATGACACCACCCTTATGGCAGAAAGTGAAGAAGAACTAAAGAACCTCTTGATGAAAGTGAAAGAGGAGAGTGAAAAAGTTGGCTTAAAGCTCAACATTCAGAAAACTTAATCATGGCATCCAGTCCCATCACTTCATGGCAAATAGACAGGGAAACAGTGGAAACTGTGGCTGACTTTATTTTTCTGGGCTCCAAAATCACTGCAGATGGTGATTGCAGCCATGAAATTAAAAGACACTTACTCCCTGGAAGGAAAGTTATGACCAACCTAGACAGCATATTAAAGAGCAGAGATATTACTTGCCAACAAATGTCCATCTAGTCAAGGCTACAGTTTTTCCAGTGGTCATGTATGAATGTGAGAATTGGATTATAAAGAAAGCTGATCACCGAGGAATTGATGCTTTTGAAGTGTGGTGTTGGAAAAGACTCTTGAGAGTCCCTTGGACTGCAAGGAGATCCAACCCATCAATCCTAAAGGAAATCAGTCTTGAATATTCATTTGAAGGACTGATGCTGAAGCTGAAACTTTGGCCACCTGATGCGAGGAACTGACTCATTTGAAAAGACCCTGATGCTGGGAAAGATTGAAAGCAGGAGGAGAAAGGGATGACAAAGGATGACATGGTTGGATGACATCACCGACTCAATGGACATGAATTTGAGTAAACTCCTGGAGTTGGTGATGGACAGGGAGGCCTGGCATACTGCAGTCCATGGGGTTGCAAAGAATAGAACATGACTGAGTGGCTGAACTGAACTGAATCAGTTCCTCAGTCTCTCTGGGTGTCAGGCTCATCGTATGTAGATACAATTGTGGAAGATGCTTTCTTTCCTTCTCTAACAGTCTCTGACCCTTATTGTATCAAGAGTCATCCTAATCTCTTGTTCTTTTACCTCCAAATATGGCGCTTCTGACCCTAACCCGGAGGGAGGAGAATTTTTGCCCTAAGCTGGCTCTTCTCTTTCTTTTTTTTATCCTTGCCTCCATCCATCTACTTCCCTCTCCTTCCCTCTGTTGATCTGTCTCTTTTTCTCCATTTCCCTTTATTTTATAAGTATTTATTGAATTCACAAAATATCTTGAAAACCCATAACCCTGGATCTATATGGCATGCTTTAAAATAAATTCTAAGTGGTTCCAATGGATTTAAATACAAAAATCAACAAATGAAATTGTTTTTCAAGTTACCTCTGAATATGTATGTGGGCTTTTATAAAGAAACACAGATCCCAGAATACTGAAAGATTGTTAAATTTAACTACATAAGAATTAAATATTTATGCATGAAAATAATAAAACACAAAAATAAAAATGTGAAATAAAAGTTTATATTACTGGTACATAAAGTTTACTTCTAAACTGATAAGCTCACTAAAGACAAATATAATTGCTTTTAAAACACTGGAAAAAAATTAAAAAAAAAAAACCCTGAATATAGTTCAACGTCAGTTCAGTTCAGTCACTCAGTCGTGTCTGACTCTTTGTGATCCCATGAACCATAGCACACCAGGCATGCCTGTCCATCACCAGCTCCCGGAGACCACCCAAACCCATGTCCATTGAATTGGTGATGCCATCCAACCATCTCATCCTCTGTCATCCCCTTCTCCTCCCACCCTCAATCTTTCCCAGCATCAGGGTCTTTTCAAATGAGTCAGCTCTTTCCATCAGGTGGCCAAAATATTGGAGCTTCAGCTTCAACATTAGTCCTTCCAATAAACACCCAGGACTAATCTCCTTTTGGATGGACTGGTTGGATCTCCTTGCAGTCCAAGGGACTCTCAAGAGTTTTCTCCAACACCACAGTTCAAAAGCATCAATTCTTCAGCGCTCAGCTTTCTTTATAGTCCAACTCTCACATCCATACATGACCATTGGAAAAACCATACCCTTGACAAGACAGACCTTTGTTGACAAAGGAATGTCTCTGCTTTTTAATATGGTATCTCAGTTCAGTTCAGTCACTCAGTCGTGTCCGACTCTTTGCGACAACATGAATCGAGGCACATCAGGCCTTCCTGTCTGTCACCAACTCCCGGAGTTCACCCAGACTCACATCCATCGAGTCAGTGATGCCATCCAGCCATCTCATCCTCGGTCGTCCACTTCTCCGCCTGCCCCCAATCCCTCCCAGCATCAGAGTCTTTTCCAGTGAGTCAACTCTTCTCATCAGGTGGCCAAAGTACTGAGTTTCAGCTTCAGCATCATTCCCTCCAAAGAAATCCTGATGATCTCCTTCAGAATGGACTGGTTGGATCTCCTTGCAGTCCAAGGGACTCTCAAGAGTCTTCTCCAACACCACACTTCAAAAGCATAAATTCTTTGGCGCTCAGCTTTCTTCACAGTCCAACTCTCACATCCATACATGACTACTGGAAAAACCATAGCCTTGACTAGATGGGCCTTCGTTGGCAAAGTAATATCTCTGCTTTTCAATATGCTATCTAGGTTGGCTGTAACTTTCCTTCCAAGGAGTAAGTATCTTTTAATTTCATGGCTGCAATCACCATCTGCAGTGATTTTGGAGCCCAGAAAAATAAAGTCAGCCACAGTTTCCACTGTTTCCCCATCTATTGCCCATGAAGTGATGGTATTGGATGCCATGATCTTAGTTTTCTGAATGTTGAGCTTTAAGCCAACTTTTTCACTCTCCTCTTTCACTTTCATCAAGAAGCTCTTTAGTTCTTCTTCACTTTCTGCCATAAGGGTGGTGTCATCTGCATATCTGAGGTTATTGATATTTCTCCCAGCAGTCTTGACTCCAGTCTGTGCTTCATCTAGCCTGGTATTTTGCATGATGTACTCTGCACATAAGTTAAATAAGAAGGGTGACAATATACAGCCTTGATGTACTCCTTTTCCTATTTGGAACCAATCCATTGTTGCATGTCCAGTTCTAACTGTTAGTTCCTGACCTGCATACAGGTTTCTCAAGAGGCAGGTCAGGTGGTCTGATACTCCCATCTCTTTCAGAATTTTCCACAGTTTATTGTGATCCATACAGTCCAAGGCTTTGGCATAGTCAATATAGCAGAAATAGATGTTTTTCTGGAACTCTCTTGCTTTCTCGATGATCCAGCAGATGTTGGCAATTTGACCTCTGGCTCCTCTGCCTTTTCTAAAACTGGCTTGAATATCTGGAAGTTGATGGTTCACATATTGCTGAAGTCTGGCTTGGAGAATTTTAAGCATTATTAGCATAATCAAAGACCGGAAAATTAACAATATTGTATAATAACAGTTGTTTTTCAGACAATGTCCTGAAAATTTATCAGTGAAAGTAGTGGACATTGTCTTTTCTCTGACAGGATATATTTGATGAAGAATATTATCTTACATAACAGCCAAATATATATATATATATATATATATATATATATATATATATATATATATATACACACACACTCACACACACACAGACATGCACATCTATACCTGCAGAAAATCATTTTGATAAAGAATCTATGAGTTTGTTTTATGTCTGAGTAGGCTCTTGGAACAATGCCTGTATAGATGTGAGGGAGAAGGTATTTGGGCAGAGGAGGACGCTGAGCTACATTGCTGTAAAGACTTTGCTGCAGTGGAAATGTGGAGTCTTAACCACCAGTCCACCAGCGAAGTCCCTCAGGCTGATTTCTGTTACTATAAAGCAGATACTGCTTTTCTAAAGTTTATTAGTGGGAAAATGTAATATTGACTTTATATCTTGATTCTTTCACCTAACATAACCATGTAGAGACTTATTGGTAACGATATATCCATCAAGAATTCATTCCTTTTTATTGCTGAGTGGTATTCCACTGTCTAGACGAGCCACCATTTATTTATCCTTTGACTTAATGATTATCATTGCGTTGTCAGCAGTTTATTGTAAGTAAAACCATCAATGTTCATAAGCATGTCTGGTGGATATATGTTTTCATTCATCCTGGGAAACTATCCAATAGTGGAATTGTAGGTTTGTATGTCGCCTGGGAAATCCCACAGACAGAGGCTCCTGGCAGACTACAGTCAATGGGGTCACGAAAGTCAGACATGACTTAGCAACTAAACCACCACCACCATCATGGTAAGTGTATGTTTAACTGTGCATTCCCACCAGCAGGGTCTGAGAGTTCTAGTTGCTCCATTTCCTCACCAACAATTTCTGTATTTAAAATCAGTTGAAGATGTTAAGCATCTTTTCATATGTTTATTAGCCATCTGTATGTCTTCTTCGGAGAAATGTCTGTTTAGGTCTTCTGCTCACTCTTTGATTGGGTTGTTTGTTTTTCTGGTATTGAGCTGCATGAGCTGCTTGTATATTTTGAAGATTAAACCTTTGTCAGTTGTTTCATTTGCTATTATTTTCTCCCATTCTGAGGGTTGTCTTTTCACCTTGCTTATTATTTCCCTTGTTATGCAAAAGCTTTTAAAGTGAATTAGGTCCCATTAGTTTATTTTTGTCTTTATTTCATTACTTTAGGAGGTGGGTCATGCTTCTGTGATAGCTCAGACAGTAAAGAATCCTCCTGTAACTCAGGAGACCCAAGTTCGATACCTGGGTTGTGAAGACCTCCCAGAGCAGGGAATGACTACCCACTCCAATATTCTTGCCTGGAGAATTCCATGGACAGAGGAGACTGGTGGGCTATAGTCCATGGGGTCACAAAGAGTCAGACTAACACATACACACACACACACACACACACACACACAGAGGAGGTGAATCACAGAGAATGTTGCTGTGATTTATGTTATGGCATATTCTATGACATAAAGAGTATTCTGCCTATGTTTTCCTCTAAGAGTTTTATAGTTTCTGATCTTACATTTAGGTTTTTAACCCATTTTGAGTTTATTTTTGTGTATGATCCTGCTTGCAGGGAGGCAAAGGAGAAGCAGACATAAAGAACAAATTTTTGGACACAGTGAGGAAGGAGAGGGGGGTGGGATGATTTGAGAGAGTAGCATTGAAATATATATCAATACATTACCATATGTAAAATAGATAGCCAGTTGGAATTTGCCATATGATCAGGGAACCCAAAGTTGGTGCTTTATGACAACATAGAGGAATGGGATGAGGAGGGAGGTGGGAAGTTCAATATGGAGGCGTCATATGTATACCTATGGCCAATTCATGTTGATGTATGGCAGAAACCATCACAATATTATAATCATCTAATTAAAAGTCTAATTATATTAGACTTTAAAGTTTAATTAAAAATTAAAATTAAAAAAATCAATTGAAGATATATGTTTGGATCTGTGTCTGAATTTTCTATTTTATTTGTCTGCACGTCCCTTGATGTGCATGATGTTATGTCAATAATATTCTGTCTTGATTGTTTGTGTGTGTTTAGTCACTAAGTCATGTGCAATTCTTTTTTGTGACCCCATGGACTGTGTGGCCTGCCAAGCTCTCCTGTCCATGGCATTTTCCAAGCAAGAATACTGTGGTGGGTTGCCGCTCCTTTTCCAGGGGTTCTTCCCAATCCAGGAATTGAACCTGTGTCTCCTGCATTGACAGGCAGGTTCTTTAATGCTGAGCCACAGGGAAGCCCTCTGTCTTGATTACTGTAGCTTTATAGTAAGTCTTTTAATGTGTACTCTAAGTCCCCCAGCTTTGTTCCTTTCTAAAAAAAAATATTGGTTATTCTAGATCCTTCACATTTTCATAGAAATCTTAGAGTCACCTTTACAATGTTTTTTTTTCAAAGCCTCCTGGGATTTGATTGAAATTGTATTGACTCTATAGACTAATGTGGAAAGAATTGAAATTCTAACACAATTGCAGTTGAATATTCTGATTTATGAAAATAGAATATTCACCTACTTCAGTTCAGCTCAGTTCAGTCACTCAGTCGTGTCTGACTCTTTGTGACCCCATGAACCGCAGCACACCAGGCCTCCCTGTCCATAACCAACTCCCAGAGTCCACCCAAACCCATGTCCATTGAGTTGATCATGCCAACCAACCATCTCATCCTCTGTCATCCCCTTCTCCTCCCACCCCGAATCTTTCCCAGCATCAGGGTCTTTTCCAGTGAGTTAGCTCTTCCCATCAGGTGGCCAAAGTATTGGAGTTTCACCTTTAGCATCAGTCCATCCAATGAACAACCAGGACTGATCTCCTTTAGGATGGACCGGTTGGATCTCCTTGCAGTCCAAGGGACCCTCAAGAGTTTTCTCCAACACCACACTTCAAAAGCATCAATTCTTTGGTGCTCAGCTTTCTTCACAGTCCAACTCTCACATCCATACATAACCATTGGAAAAACCATAGACTTGACTAGACAGAACTTTGCTGACAAAGTAATGTCTCTGCTTTTCAATACGCTGTCTAGGTTGGTCATAACTTTTCTTCCAAGGAGTAAGCGTCTTTTAATTTCATGGCTGCAATCACCATCTGCAGTGATTTTGGAGCCCCCCAAAATAAAGTCAGCCACTGTTTCCACTGTTTCCCTATCTATTTGCCATGAAGTGATGGGACTAGATGTCATGATCTCAGTTTTCTGAATGCTGAGTTTTAAGCCAACATTTTGACTCTCTTCTTTCACTTTCATCAAGAGGCTCTTTAGTTCTTCTTCATTTTCTGCCATAAGGATAGTGTCATCTGCATATCTGAGGTTATTGATATTTTTCCTGGCAATCTTGTTTCCAGCCTGTGCTTCCTCCAGCCCAGCATTTCTCATAAGGTACTCTGCATATAAGTTAAGTAAGCAGGATGACAATATACAGCCTTGACGCACTCCTTTTCCTATTTGGAACCAGTTTGTTGTTCCATGTCCAGTTCTAACTGTTGCTTGCTGACCTGCATACAGTTTTCTCAACAGGCAAGTCAGGTGGTCTGGTATTCCCATCACTTTCAGAATTTTCCACAGTTGATTGTGATCCACACAGTCAAAGGCTTTGGCATAGTCAATAAAACAGAAATAGATGTTTTTCTGGAACTCTCTTGCTTTTTCCATGATCCAGCGGATGTTGGCAATTTGATCTCTTGTTCCTCTGCTTTTCTAAAACCAGCTGGAACATCTGGAAGTTGACGGTTCACGTATTGCTGAAGCCTGGCTTGGAGAATTTTAAGCATTACTTTACTAGCGTGTGAGATGTGTGCAATTGTGCGGTAGTTTAACCATTTGGCATTGTCTCTCTTTGGGACTGGAATGAAAATGGACCTTTTCCAGTCCTGTGGCCACTGCTGAGTTTTCCATATTTGCTGGCATATTGAGTGCAGCACTTTCACAGCATCATCTTTCAGGATTTGAAATAGCTCAAGTGGAATTCCATCACTTCCACTAGCTTTGTTCATAGTGATGCTTCACATTCCAGGATGTCTGGCTGTAGGTGAGTGATCACACCATCGTGATTATCTGGGTCATGAAGATCTTTTTTCATACAGTTCTTCTGTGTGTTCTTGCCACCTTTTCTTAATGTCTTCTGCTTCTGTTAGGTCCCTACCATTTCTGTCCTTTATCGAGCCCATCTTTGCATGAAATGTTCCCTTGGTATCTCTAATTTTCTTGAAGAGATCTCTAGTCATTCCCATTCTATTGTTTTCCTCTATTTCTTTGCATTGAATTCACCTATTTAGATCTATTTTATGTCTCTCAGTAGTGTTTTACAATTGTAAGGATACATGACATGCACATAGTTTGTTTAATGTGTTCTGTAGTTTTTCATGTTTTTGGATATTATTGTTACATATTTTTTAATTTCCTTTTTCAATGTTCATTGCAAGTTTAGAGCAATGCAAGAAATTTTTCATATTGAGCTTTTATCCTGTGACCTTGATAATCATTTATTAGTTCTAGTTACTTTTTTGTGGACTTCTTAGGGTTTTCTACAAATAGAATTATTTCTGTAAATAGATAATTTTGTTCATTTCCTAACTGTATGCTTTCCATTGCATTTTCTTTCTGTATTGTATTAGTTAGCACTTCCAGTCTGCAGCTGAGTAGAAGTGATGAGAACAGGTATCTCTGTCATGTTCCCTGTCTTAGAAGAAGGCATTGCCTCTTATCAGGCTTCATATTAGCACTATGCTTTTGTTAAATACTACTTTCAGTTTGAGGAAGGTTCCTTTGGTTCCTAGCTGAGTGAGAGTTTTTAATCAAAGGTTGCTCTTTTCTGGTAAATAGCTTTCCTGCCCCTATTGAAGTGATCATGTAGTTTTTCTCTTTACTTCTGTTAACTTGTTGATTTATATTGATTAATCTCTTAACATGAACCAACCTGGTGTTTCTGAAATAAAATCACCACTTTGTTATTATGTATTGTTTTCTTTACATATTGCTGGATTTGAATTTTTAATATTTTTATTAAGGAATTTTGCTTCGATGTTCCTGAGGAATATTGGTTTGTGGTTTACTTTCCTGCGATGCCTTTAGTATCAAAATAATTCTCGCTTGATAAGAAGAATGGGGTAGTGTTCTCTTTTCCTCATTTTTGCTAGAAGATATTGTGTTGGGTTCGTGTTATTTCTTCCATAAATGTTTGATAGAATTCACCAGTAAACCCATCTGAACTTGTAGTTGTCTATGTGGGAAGGTTTTTAAGTAAGAATTCATTCATTTAACAAATTGTGGGATCAGTTGTTCAATTTCATTTTAGTTAGTTATAGTAATTTTTATTGAAAGAAAAGATTTTCCATGGATTACCAATTGATTTTTCTTTTGAGATATTTTTGTTGCCTTCAATTTAAAATTAAAATGAAATTTTGATTATCCCTTTGGTTGGTTGTGGGCCAGGAAATCAACAATCACATATCATAGTGGTGTGAAAAACAATCCAGAATCTATAGAGTGTAAATGGTCCCAATGGAAAGAAATAGTTTAAATATATCTAACTTTTGAACTAAAAATTTCAGCTCTATGGATTTGCTCCATATAAAACATTTGCATAGACATATAAATGTCTAACTATTTATAACATCAATTTTCATAAGAAAATGAGAAAAAAACCCAAAGAGTTAGTTATTAATAGAGGGCTTGCTAATAAGGACATGAATAAAATGATACACTGTGTAAACACAGTATGGCAACATGGTTTGATATGGGAGAGACTCTTTTGTATGTTGTTAGGTGAGAGAGTAATGGGGTGGCAAAGATTCGGATACTACTTAGCAACTGAACACAACAATAAAAGTTGTGAAACAGATTTTCACAGCATTTTCTTCCAAAGAAAATGTAGATGCCTGCTTAGGAAATTTTTCCGAGATTATATGGCAATTGGGTTGGGATCAGACAGTTTGAGGAATGGAAGGAATATTATTCTCAAATTACACTCTTCCATACCAGCTGACATTCTTGGATTTAAAGGTGTGTTTAAACTTGAATCCAAATATATACGTAAATATTTTGTAAGTCTCACATGTGTGTCTCAATCTAGCACCAATCAGATTTTCACTTTAAATTTTGTCAGTCGTTCCAGGTTGTAAAAATGACTATCTCCATTAGGCTGTCCCTAGGCTCTTCCTACATAGAAGTGCAGAGCTGGTGGTTAGGGACATGCCATGGAGATAAACGTGTGCAAGCACCTTGCCTGAGTGCTAATAGGCGCACATGTATGAGAATAGTGGACACCTGAGAAATTAAAAGCCGCTTACTCCTTGGAAGGAAAGGTATGACCAACCTAGATAGCATATTGAAAAGCAGAGACATTACTTTGCCAACAAAGGTCCGTCTAGTCAAGGCTATGGTTTTTCCAGTGGTCATGTATGGATGCAAGAGTTGGAATGTGAAGAAAGCTGAGTGCCGAAGAACTGATGCTTTTGAACTGCGGCCATGGAGAAGACTCTTGAGAGTTCCTTGGACTGCAAGGAGATCCAACCAGTCCATTCTGAAGGAGATCAGCCCTGGGTGTTCTTTGGAAGGAATGATGCTATAGCTGAAACTCCAGTACTTTGGCCATCTCATGTGAAGAGTTGACTCATTGGAAAAGACTCTGATGCCGGGAGGGCTTGGGGGCAGGAGGAGAAGGGGATGACAGAGGATGAGATGGCTGGATGGCATCACCAACTCAATGGATGTGAGTCTGAGTGAACTCTGGGAGTTGGTGATGGACAGGGAGGCCTGGCGTGCTGCGATTCATGGGGTCACAAAGAGTTGGACATGACTGAGTGACTGATCTGATCTGATCTGAGAGAGTGAAGGAGAAAAGAGTTGGATTTGGGGGTGGAACTTCTTCACGGGATTTTCAGAGGTCTACAGGGTTATTATCAGGAGCGTCTGTATAATGACCCAAGGAGAAATAAGGCTTTGGGGATAGGGGGTTGCTGAAGTTAAGCTTTGAGATTCAAATGCAGGCTTTCCTTAAACATTGGGGTATCTTTTTGAGTCAATCATTGGAGCTTCTTATAGCCGGATGAGGAGGGAGCTGATTTTGACTCCAATTATCTACAAGAATCCTGGGAAGAGCTTAGGACAAGAGCAGAAGGGGTGACCTACTCAGAGTCTGAGACATCTTCTGGGAACCAAGACTTAAGGCCTTTGTGAAGGCAGCCTTGGTATTGAGAAGCCTCCGGTGAGCTTTTAGGTATCCCTATGAACAAAACGGAGAAGGCAATGGCACCCCACCCCAGTACTCTTGCCTAGCAAATCTCATGGACAGAGGATCCTGGCAGGCTGCAGTCCAATGTGGTTGCTAGGAGTCGGACAAGACTGAGTGACTTCACTTTCACTTTTCACTTTCATGCATTGGAGAAGGCAATGGCAACCCACTCCAGTGTTCTTGCTGGAAAATCCTAGGGACAGTGGAGGCTGGTGGGCTGCCGTCTATGGGGTCGCACAGAGTCGGACACGAGAGAAGCGAATTAGCAGCAGCAGCAGCATGAACAAAAAGCTGAAAATATTTCTGAAACGTAATGCTCAGGGATGGGAATGACGAAAAGTTTGTTCTGCTTTCCCCAGACTGGATGCCCTAATCTGGGCTAATTAAGAGCAGGGTCCTCAGAGACTAAGCCCCCTTGGGAAAGAGGGAAGTGGGAAAGAAGAGAGAGAGAGACCCTTACCTCCCCACAACACTGTTATTTCTGGACATTTTTCCTAACTCCTCCCTGAGGACAGTTTCCTTCTTCACCATGCATGGAGGTAGCACCAAGCAGCTCTGACCCCTGTGTTCAGCTCAGCAGTAGCCAGACAGGAGTAGCCCTGCCCGAGCCCCAGAGAGCATCAGAAGTGGCAGAGGAGCCCGTGCATCCAGGTGAGTGTCTTCTCAGGGTTTCCCTGTACAAAGGAAAGTGTCAGAGAGGGTGAGGATGGGGAGTTCTGGCTTGGCTGCCTTCTAGAGGAAGACGCTGAGAGTCTTGAGGCTGGGCCGGGGAGCAGCTGCAGAGTGGACAGCAGAGTCAGCTCTTCTCTGACCCGGTGCTGCTGCAGGGGCAGCTCCTGATGTTGGTCGGCAGGCTCCTCTCTCATGTTTCTTCATCTAGTGGTTGTTATGGAAAACTGGGGAAAAGCAGACCCCTGAGATCTCCCAATGGTTCTGCCTTTGAAGCCTGGATTCCCATCAGTGAAAGATTTACAGAGGTATTGGGGAAGTCTCAGGAAGGAATGAGAGGAAGGAAAAAGAGTCATGTGAGGAGCAAAGGCAATCCGAAAACAGTAGGACCTCAGAGCTGTGGCCTTACTACCTGACCAGGACCATGTGGTATTCAGTCATAAAGACTGTGTCCATTCAGTCATCATTTGTCAAAAATTTTCAGCATTTCTTTGGCTCCAGAATGTTTATATATATATAGATATATAGATATATAGATATAGATATAGATATAGATTAGATATAGATATATACACAGAGGATATTCCTTGCCTCTTTGGAGTTTACCTTTCAGTATCAAGTTCAACAAAATAAGTGAATTTCCTCTCCTGCTTCCTCGTTTCATCTTTCTTGGCATGATGGAGGAACTGTTTCATATACTTGTTTACGGAATAGCTTCCATTCTCTCCTTGAATCTAAGCACCGCACACAGGGATTTTTAGTTTGCTGTGTTCACTGCAGCGTTTGTTTAATGTTAAATGAAGGAGCGAAGTAAGAAATTGAGTGTATAACATCATGTCAGATGTGCTATGAAGTGCTATGAAGAAAGCTAACGGTGAGAAATGAACAGGTCTTTCAGGTTTTGGGGAAGGTGAATGGAAAGAGTCCTCCTAGGAAATGAAATTAGCATGGTGGGGTAGACAAAGTGAGGGGCAGACATCCAGGCAACCTGAATAACTGAGCACCTTGGACCGAAACTTGTGAAACTCAGGTACCATGTTTCTTTCCTGTCAAGACTTTTGTGGGAGGGGGTGGGAGGATGGTGTAAGAGAAGACTGAATCTGCAAAGGGAAATCATCCTAAGCTCCAGTTTCCATTCGGAATACTGCTGATTTGTAACATAGAGATCTTAAAATCTGGGGAAAGCAGAGATGGTGCTCTGGGACCCACTGCCTCTCTTCTGCTGAACCCTAGGGGATCTCTGTAATACCCACCAGGATGAAGGGTGGGATAAAATTCACTCCTTTGTATATCCTCTGGAATGTCACTATATCATCTATTGCAGGTAAGCTAAGAGGAAAGAACAAACCCTGGATCTAAGGGGCTGACTCAGCATCAAAACCGGCCAATTTTTAAGGTCTTAACCTGTGAGAATGCACAGCTAGAGGGGGAAAAAGACAAGACAGGTGTTCTTCACACAAGTGGAGAGGATGCAGTCTCCATCCATTTCAGGCAGTGAACTTTCAACTGGACCGGAGGTGACAACATTTAGGTCTGACTTTGTGCAGAGCATCCTCATAGGGGCACCTCACCTGGTCCCCTGGTTAGAAATGGTTCCTCATCCTAGGCTGTCCTTCTCTCTTGACAGCAAGACCTTGTGGAGCAGCATTTCTTTTCTTTTGATCTCTAGGTTTCCCAAGGAGCAGAAACAAGGACTGAATGATGAGCAATCATTCAAGTGTCACTGAATTCTGCCTTTTAGGCTTCCTTGGGTCCCAGGAACTCCATCACATTCTTTTTGCTGTATTCTTTCTCTTCTACTCAGTGACAGTAATGGGGAACACCGTCATCATTGTGATTATCTGTGTTGATAAACATCTACATTCCCCCATGTATTTCTTCCTTGCTCATCTCTCTGCCTTGGAAATGCTGACAACATCTGTTATCATCCCCGTGATGCTCTGGGGGTTGTTGCTCCCTGGGATGCAGACAGTATCTCTGGCTGCATGTGTCACCATGCTCTTCCTGTACCTTGCTCTGGGAACCACAGAGTTTGCCCTGTTGGGAGCGATGGCTGTGGACCGTTACGTGGCTGTCTGTAACCCCTTGAGGTACAACACCATTATGAACAGCCGCACCTGCATCTCGGTGGTGATTGGGTCATGGGTGTTTGGGTACCTTTCCGAAATCTGGCCAGTCAATGCCACATTTCAGTTTACCTTCTGCAAATCAAACGTCTTAGACCATTTTTATTGTGACCGAGGTCAGTTGCTCAAGCTGTCCTGTGATGACACTGTTTTCACAGAGTTTGTTCTGTTTTTAATGGCTGTTTTCATTATCATTGGTTCTCTGGGCCCAACAATTGTCTCCTACACATGCATCATCTCCACCATCCTCACGAGCCCCACCGCCTCTGGCCGCAGGAAAGCCTTCTCTATGTGTGCCTCCCACTTCACCTTTGTTGTCATCGGCTATGGCAGCTGCTTGTTCCTTTTTGTGAAACCCAAGCAAACACAGGCAGCCGAGTACAATAAGATAGTCTCCCTGTTGATTTGTGTGTTAACTCCTTTGCTGAACCCTTTCATCTTCACTCTGCGGAATGACAAATTCAAGTAGGTCCTTCGAAACGGAGTGAAACGTGGCTGTCAGCTCCTCAATGATTAACTCTTCTCTTAATTTAGATGGTATGATCTTGACTTTAGATGAGTCAGTTATCTAGTAAATGCTACTCTTAAATTGTCTCCATTATGAAAATAAAATAAAATCTACAACTCCTGATCAGGCCATGGAAGTAGACAAGACATGTAAAAATGAGATCTGGGCTCTACTCACAATATTTGTTTCTATTTGCTTCCCCTGTGAACTCAAGAAAACATATTCTGAGGATGTGGGAACACCTAGAAAAAAGAAAAGCATACATTTCCATAAATTTTCTATTGGACCCATATTGGTTTACAGTTTTCTTGAAAATGAGTTTCCTGGGGGAGTAATGAAATGGGCATGTGAGGGGTGAGATGGATGGATAATGAATTCAAAGGCAGAGATGTGCACTTTGTTCCTCATAAGCTCTTCCTAGTCTTTTCCTATATTTTTGTGAAATCTCTGACAAGATGGCCATAAGTTTTAAAATATCCTGTTTCTCTTTGTCTCTTTGTTTCATATTTTCCTGGACTCCTTGCTACCAATAAGTACATATGATGTTATATCCGTTTTGCCACAGAATGAATCTAGAAGGGTGATATGGAGACGGGAATCCTTCTCACTTGGCAAATATTGGTGATGTAAAGATATGGAAATATTTTGGTCAGAAGGAGGGAAAACTTCCTTTTGCTAAACTTCAGGGCATTGCTTTAGCCCCTCCCTTTTGAGGTGTATGTGTGGTAGAGACAGAGAAGAGTGAAATGACTAGTTCTAGAGGGAGCATCTTGTGTTTCACTGTTGCTGAAAACAGCTCTTTCTGTTCTGACCTCTCCCAGACCCAGACTTCAGGCTGAATAATGCATTTTGAGTCTTTGTTTTCAAATCCAAGTGTCCCTTTCATAGGTTTTCTCTGCGGGCCGACCATAACAAACGAGTCACTACCCACTTCATTCCCAGTTCCTCAGCAATTGCAGGGCATGGCTGTTTGGCAGGGTAATGACTGAAATTTCACATTGTGGGAGGAAGGGCTTTGGAGGTAGGAGTTTACTGAAAATGATGGCACTCAGTACCTCCTACCAGCTCTGAATTGAGAGGGGCAACTGAGCTGCCCAGCAGGGGTTGATGGGCTTCCTTATGTTTTCCAAAAGTACTGTGTGAGAATGCCTTTCTGTTGGTGGGCATAGGCAAGACCACCTTGCCTATTGAGATACTTGTACTGAATAGGACCCCGAGAGAAGGTGGTGAGTGAGGCCTTCAATCCAACCCATGCTCTGCTGGCAGCAAACAGGCCCTGGGGGGAATGTGCTTGTTGAGAAAGGGTTGAAGACTCAAAGACAGGTACCCCTTCCTCTCAGGTTCATTTCATGAGGTCTCTTCTTCCTAGAGGAATCCCATTGTTCTAGTTCCCTCACACAAGAGGACCTGTTCCTGATTTTCACAAAGCCTTGCACATCCTAGGCAGTGTCCTGTGAGGTAAGTAGTATGATGTCCATTTCACAAATGAGAAAATAGTGAGGATAAGAGATTAAGTGCCTTGCCAAACATTACTCCATCATCAACTGTATCATATTCATCAGGTTGGAAAAGAGTAAACCTCTGAGAATACTGTTCTGATGTGAATTCTGGAGAATAGACTTTGATACATTACACTGTGGTCAAGGTAATTACAGAGTCTACTCATGGGCATCACCAGACTGTCAATACTAAAATCAGATTATGTTCTTTGCAGGAGAGATGGAGAGGCTCTAAACAGCCAGCAAAAACAAAACCTGGAGCTGCGATGAACATTGGGGTACACGTGTCTCTTTCAATTCTGGTTTCCTCGGTGTGTATGCCCAGGAGTGGGATTGCTGGGTCATAAGGTAGTTCTATTTGCAATTTTTTAAGGAATCTCCACACTGTTCTCCATAGTGGCTGTACTAGTTTGCATTCCCACCAACAGTGTAGGAGGGTTCCCTTTTCTCCACACCCTCTCCAGCATTTATTGCTTGCAGATTTTTGGATCGCAGCCATTCTGACTGGTGTGAAGTGGTACCTCATTGTGGTTTTGATTTGCATTTCTCTAATAATGAGTGATGTTGAGCATCTTTTCATGTGTTTGTTAGCCATGCGTATAATGGATAAGAAAGCTGTGGTACATATACACAATGGAGTATTACTCAGCCATTAAAAAGAATTCATTTGAATCAGTTCTGATGAGATGGATGAAACTGGAGCCGATTATACAGAGTGAAGTAAGCCAGAAAGAAAAACACCAATACAGTATACTAACACATATATATGGAATTTAGGAAGATGGCAGTGACGACCCTGTATGCAAGACAGGGAAAGAGACACAGATGTGTATAACGGACTTTTGGACTCAGAGGGAGAGGGAGAGGGTGGGATGATTTGGGAGAATGACACTCTAACATGTATACTATCATGTGAATTGAATCGCCAGTCTATGACTGACGCAGGATGCAGCATGCTTGGGGCTAGTGCATGGGGATGACCCAGAAAGATGTTATGGGGAGGGGAGGTGGGAGGGGGGTTCATGTTTGGGAATGCATGTAAGAATTAAAGATTTTAAAATTTAAAAAATAAAAAAATAAAATTTAAAAAAATAATAATAATTAAAAAACAAAACAAACAAACAAAAAAAACCTGGAGCTGACTGTGTCTCAGAACATGAGCTCCTTAGTGCAAAATTCAGCCTTAAAATGAATAAGGTAGAGAAACCAAATAGACCATTCAGGTATGACCTAAATCAAATCCCTTATGATTATCCAGTGGAGGTAATGAATAGATTCAAGGGATTAAATCTGGTAGACAGAGTACCTGAAGAACTATGGGTGGAGGTTTGTCACATTGTACAGGAGGCACTGACCAAAACCATCCCAAAGAATAAGAAATGTAAGAAGGCAAAGTGGTTGAGGAGGCCTTAGACATAGCTGAAGAAAGAAGAGAAGTGAAAGCAATAGAGAAAGGGAAAGATACATTCAACTGAATGCAGAGTTTCAGAGAATAGCAAGGAGAGAAAAGAAAGTCTTCTTAAATGAACAATATAGAGAAATAGAGGACAACAATAGAATGGGAAAAACTAGAAACCTCTTTAAGAAAACTGCAGCTAACAAGGGAACATTTCATGCAAGAATGAGCACAATAAAGGACAGAAATGGTAAAGACCTAACAGAAGAAGAGATTAAGAAGAGGTGGCAAGAATACACAGAAGAACTGTATAAAAAAGGTCTTAATGACTTGGATAACTATAATGGTGTGGTCACTCATCTGGAGCAAGACATCCTGGAGTGCGAAGAGAAGTGGAGCTTAGGAAGTATTAGTATGAACAAAGTTAATGGAGGTTATGGAATTCTGGCTGAGCTATTTAAAGTCCTAAAAGATAATGCCATTATAGTGCTGCCCTCAATATGTGAGCAAATTTGGAAAACTCAGCAGTGGCCACAGGACTTGAGAGTCAGTTTTCCTTACAATCCCAAAGATGGGCAATTTCAAAGAATGTTCAAGCTACTGTACAATTGCACTCATTTCACATGCTAGCAAAGTTATGCTGAAAATCCTTCAAGCTAGGGTTCAGAAATATGTAAACTGAGAAGTCCCAGATGCAAAAGCTCAGTTTAGAAAAGGCAGAGGAACCAGAGATCAAGTTGCCAACACTCACTGGATCATGGGTAGAGCAAGGAAATCCCAGAATAAACATCTACTTCTGCTTCATTGGCTATGATAAAGCCTTTGACTGTGTAGATCACAACAAACTGTTGAAAATCCTTAAGGAGATGAACTACCAGGCCATGTGACCTGTCTCTTGAGAAACCTGTGTGCAAAGTCAAGAAGCAACAGTTAGAACCAGACACGGAGCAACTGACTGGTTCAAAACTGGGAAAGGAATATGACAAAACTGTATATTGTCACCTTGTTTATTTAACTTATATGCAGAGGGCTGTGCATGCATGCTAATTTGCTTCAGTCCTGTCTGACTCTTTGTAACCCTATGGACTGTAGCCCACCAGGCTCTTCTGTCCATGGGATTCTCCAGGCAAGAATACTACAGTAGGTTGCCATGCTGTCCTCCAGGGGATTTTCCAACCCAGGGATTGAATCTGTGTCTTCTGCAGCTCCTGCATTGCAGGTAGATTCTTTACCACTGAGCCCCAGAGTAGCCCATATGCAGAGTACATCATGTGAAATGCAGGGCTAGATGAATCACAGGCTGGAATCAAGATTTCCAGAAGAAATCTCAACAACCTCAGTTGTGCAAATGATACCACTCTAATGGCAGAGCATGAAGAGGCAGTAAAAAGCCTCTTGATGAGGGTGAAAGTGGAGAGTGAAAAAGCTGGCTTGATACACAGCATTCAAAAAACTAAGATAATGGCATACAGTCCCATCACTTCATGGCAAATAGAAGGGGAAAAAGCAGAAGCAATGACAGGTTTTCTTTTCTTGGGCTCCAAAATCACTGCAGATGGTGACTGCAACCATGAAATTAAAAGATGCTTGCCCTTTGGAGGAAAGCTATGACAAACCTAGACAGTATTAGAAAGCAGAGACATCACTTTGCCGTCTAGTCACATCTGTCTGTTCAAAGCTATAGTTTTTCCAGTAGTCATGCATGAATATGATATTTGGACCATAAGGAAGGCTGAGCACTGAAGAACTGATGCTTTTGAACTGTGGTGCTGGAGGAGACACTTGAGAATTCTTTGGAGCACAAGGAGATCAACAAGTCGATCCTACAGGAAATCTATGCTTACTATTCATTGAAAGGACTCATGCTGAAGCTCCAATACTTTGGCCACCTGATCTGAAGAATCAACTTGGTGGAAGAACCCTGATGCCCTGGAAGACTGAAGGCAAAAGGAAAAGGTGCTGCTGAGGATGAGATGGCTGTATGGCATCACTGAGTCAATGGACATGAATTCGAGCAAACTCCAGGAGATAGTGGCAAACAGGGGAGCCTGGGATGCTGCAGCCCATGGGGTCGCTGAGAGTCAAACATGACTGAGTGACTGAACAACAACACTAGTAAACTAGTGTACAGTGAATATACTATGACATATTTTCAAATTGAGATTTTCTTCAGCTTTGTTGAATTTTTTGATAAGCCCATAGAAGGAATTCTCCATCCCTCATGCAATGCTTTTTAAATTTAGTATTTTCATTTGATTCTCTCATATTTTTATCTTTTTACTGAAATTCCTCTCTTGTCTATTCCTGTTACCCACTTTTCCATTACATCTTTAACATGTGAAGCATAGTTATATTACTTTGGCATCAGGTGAATATTTTTGAATATGATATTATAAATTTTTAATTAATTTTTTTTCAATTTTTATGTCATATTTTGTGGTAAGTCCTCTGGGACTTAATATACACATCTTAACTTATAACTGAGTTCAGATTTATACTCACAATGCCAGTTAAATATAGAAACATTACTTCTATATAGCTCTGTTCTCATCCCCCTCTTCTGTGCTGTTATTATATTAATAAATATTATGTCACTATAGTGATAAACTTCATGTATATTGTTATAGTTATTACTTTATATATTTTTTAAAGAAGCTGGGTGAAAAAGAGTAAGGGTACATTTTTAACATTTGTTATGTGAACCTTGTTTACCCTTTCTGGTTCTCTTCATTTGTGCCTCAGACTTCAGTTGACATTTGGTGTCATTTGCTTATTCTGAAACAGCTTTTCTTCTATTCACTTCCTTTGTGCCATCAGTGGCAAATATATTACATTTATATATGTTATCCATTTAGTACACATTTATACAGTTTCTGTTTTTATAGTAATTTTTTAATCAGCAAATTGAAGTTCAGGGGGAAAATATGCATTCATACTGACTTTTATGTTACAATTACCAAATTAGGTTTATGTGCTTTTTCTACATTGCATAGATGCTAATTACCATCTTGGGTCATTTGCTTTTAGTCAAAAGAATTTCCTTTAGTATTTTTTGTAAGGAAATGCAGTGAGTAATGGTAGCAAAAAATGTTTTTGTCTTAGTTGATCTCTTTTGCCTTCACTTTTGAGAGACTGTTTTGCTGGCTATAAGAACCATGACTGACCATATTTTTTTCTTTCAGCACCTTAAATACGTGATCCCATAGCAATCTATTCTTATTTGTTCTGATGAGAAGTCAGTATTAATCTTAACTGGACATCTTACACATACAATGTGGTTTTGCTCTTGCTGCTTTGAAGATTTTTGTCTTTTGTCTCTTTTCTCTTGAAAATTTTACTGTTATGTGCTTGTGTATGGATCTCTTTGGATTTATCCTTCTTGGATTTATAAAATAATGATTTTCATCAACTTTGGAAGCTTTCAACTATTATTTCCACAAGTAATTATTTATCTCCTTTGTAGTTCTATTCTGGTGCTATCATTCACGTGTGAGGTGCACTTAATGGAGTCCCATCTTTCTCTGAGGCTTTGCTCCATTTTCTTCATTTCTTTTAAAATTATTATGAAATGAAAATGGAGAGATCACAACAGACAACACAGAATTACAAAGGATCATAAGAGACTACTATCAGCAATTATATGCCAATAAAATGGACAACGTGGAGGAAATGGACAGATTCTTAGAAAAGTACAACTTTCCAAAACTGAACCAGGAAGAAATAGAAAAGCTTAACAGACCCATCACAAGCACAGAAATTGCAACTGTAATCAGAAATCTTCCAGCAAACAAAAGCCCAGGTCCAGACGGCTTCACAGCTGAATTCCACCAAAAATTTAGAGAAGAGCTAACACCTATCCTACTCAAACTCTTCCAGAAAATTGCAGAGGAGGGTAAACTTCCAAACTCATTCTATGAGGCCTCCATCACCCTAATACCAAAACCTGACAAAGATGCCACAAAAAAAGAAAACTACAGGACAATATCACTGATGAACATAGATGCAAATATCCTTAACAAAATTCTAGCAATCAGAATCCAGCAACACATTAAAAAGATCATACAGCATGACCAAGTGGGCTTTATCCCAGGGATGCAAGGATTCTTTAATATCCACAAATCAATCAATGTAATACACCACGTTAACAAATTGAAAAATAAAAGCCATATGATTATCTCAATAGATGCAGAGAAAGCCTTTGACAAAATTCAACATCCATTTATGATAAAAACTCTCCAGAAAGCAGGAATAGAAGGAACATAGCTCAACATAATAAAAGCTATATATGACAAACCCGCAGCAAACATTATCCTCAATGGTGAAAAATTGAAAGCATTTCCCTAAAGTCAGGAACAAGACAAGGGTGCCCACTTTCACCGCTACTATTCAACATAGTTCTGGAAGTTTTGGCCACAGCAATCAGAGCAGAAAAGAAATGAATCCAAATTGGAAAGGAAGAAGTAAAACTCTCACTGTTTGAAAATGACATGGTCCTCTACATAGAAAACCCTAAAGACACCACGAGAAAATTACTAGAGCTAATCAATGAATATAGTAAAGTTGAAGGATATAAAATCAACACACAGAAATCCCTTGCATTCCTATACACTAATAATGAGAAAATAGAAAGAGAAACTAAGGAAACAATTCCATTCACCATTGCAACGAAAAGAATAAAATACTTAGGAATATATCTACCTAAAGAAACTAAAGACCTATATATGCTGCTGCTGCTAAGTCCCTTCAGTCGTGTCCGACTCTGTGTGACCCCACAGACAGCAGCCCACCAGGCTCCCCCGTCCCTGGGATTCTCCAGTCAAGAACATTGGATTGGGTTGCCATTTCCTTCTCCGATGCATGAAAGTGAAAGAGAAGTCGCTCAGTCGTGTCTGAATCTTTGCGACCCCATGGAATGCAGCCTACCAGCTCCTCCATCCATGGGATTTGCTAGGCAAGAGTACCTATATATAGAAAACTATAAAACACTGGTAAAAGAAATCAAAGAGGACACTAATAGATGGAGAAATATATCATGTTCTTGGATCAGAAGAATCAATATAGTGAATATGAGTATACTACCCAAAGCAATCTAAAGATTCAATGCAATCCCTATCAAGCTACCAGCGGTATTTTTCACAGAGCTAGAACAAATAATTTCACAATTTGTACGGAAATGCAAAAAACATCGAATAGTCAGCCAAGGCAACCTTGAGAAAGAAGAATGGAACTAGAGGAATCAACCTGCCTGACTTTAGGCTCTACTACAAAGCCATAGTCATCAAGACAGTATGGTACTGGCACAAAGACAGAAATATAGATCAATGGAACAAAATAGAAAGCCCAGAGATAAATCCACGCACCTATGGACACCTTGTCTTTGACAAAGGAGGCAAGAATAAACAATGGAGAAAAAAAATCTCTTTAACAAGTGGTGCTGGGAAAACTGGTCAACCACATGTAAAAGAATGAAACTAGAACACTTTCTAACACCACACACAAAAATAAACTAAAAATGGATTAAAGATCTACATGTAAGACCAGAAACTATAAAACTGCTAGAGGAGAACATAGGCAAAACACTCTCCGACATAAATCACAGCAGGATCCTCTATGACCCACCTCCCAGAATATTAGAAATCAAAGCAAAAATTAACAAATTGGATCTAATTAAAATTAAAAGCTTCTGCACAACAAAGGAAACTCTAAGCAAGGTGAAAAGACAGCCTTCAGAATGGGAGAAAATAATAGCAAATGAAGCAACTGACAAAGAACTAATCTCAAAAATATACAAGCAACTCTTGCAGCTCAATTCCAGGAAACTAAACGACCCAATCAAAAAATGAGCCAAAGAACTAAATAGACATTTCTCCAAAGAAGACATGCAGATGGCTAACAAACACATGAAAAGATGCTCAACATCATTTATTTGCAGAAATGCAAATCAAAACCACAGTGAGGTACCATTTCACGCCAGTCAGAATGGCTGCTATCCAAAAGTCTACAAGCAATAAATGCTGGAGAGAGTGTGGAGAAAAGGGAACCCTCTTGCACTGTTGGTGGGAATGCAAACTAGTACAGCCACTATGGAGAACAGTGTGGAGATTCCTTAAAAAACTGGAAATAGAACTGCCTTATGACCCAGCAATCCCACTGCTGGGCATACACACCGAGGAAACCAGAATTGAAAGAGACACATGTACCCCAATGTTCATCGCAGCACTGTTTATAATAGCCAGGACATGGAAGCAACCTACATGTCCATCACCAGACGAATGGATAAGAAAGCTGTGGTACATATACACAATGG